>NW_027362771.1:90310979-90910979 GCF_046119375.1 Phyllobates terribilis
CTGGCCCAATCCAGCCCTTGTTCATTTTGATAAGGGTCAGCTTGTCAGCATTGTCAGTTGACAGGCGAGTGTGCTTATCAGTTATAATTCCCCCAGCAGCACTAAAAACACGCTCCGATAACACGCTAGCGGCAGGGCAGGCCAGGACCTCCAAGGCGTACAGAGCGAGTTCATTCCAAGTGTCCAGCTTGGATACCCAATAATTAAAAGGCACAGAGGAATCACGGAGGATGCTGGTACGGTCGGCAAGGTACTCCCTCACCATCTTTTGAAACTATCCACTCCTCGTGAGAGTACCCCGCGCCTCAGGGCCTGTATGCTGGGCGGGTGTCAGAAAACTGTCCCAGAACGTTGACAGTGTTCCCCTGCCTCTGCTGGATTGGAGTTGCATCTCTCTCGCCTGTACACCTTGGTTGGGCAACGAACTGTGACCTCTGCTGCTAGCTTGTTCAGATGGGAATTTTTTTAAGAGTTCTGCAGCAAGGGCCTTCTGGTACTGCCCCATTTTTGGAGACCTCTCCACCTCAGGAATAAGAGAGAGAAAGTTCTCCTTGTAGCGGGGGTCTACAAGTGTCACCAACCAGTAATGACTGTCACCCAACATTTTGACAACGCGAGGGTCACGGTAAAGTCAGCCATGCGTGCCAGACTGGTAACGGGCAAGATTTCCATGTCCTCACCAAGATGACTACTGACCATGCTCTCCTCCTCCTCCTCCTCCTCTTCCTCCTCCCCCCTATCCTCAGGCCACCCACGCTGAACCGACGGTATGACACTTGTACAGGTACTACCGTCTACAACGCATGATAGCAGCTCCTGTTCTTCCTCCTCCTCCTCCTCCTCTCCCTCATTGTCCCCCACTGCACGCTGGGATGAGATGAGGCTGGGCTGTGTGTAATCGCCCGCTACGGCTTCTTGATCCATCTCATCATACTCTGGCTGCAATGCCTCCTCTTTAATTCTCTGCAGAGAGCGTTGCAAAAGACAGACAAGTGGGATGCTGACACTAATGATGGCGTCATCGCCACTCACCATCTTGGTGGCCTCCTCAAAGTTTGTCAGGATGGTACATATGTCAGACATCCAGGTCCACTCCTGAGGTCTTATGTGTGGAGTCTGACCTGAATATCGACGGCCTTGTTGCAGCTGGTACTCCACAACTGCTCTCTTCTGCTCACAAATCCTTTGCAACATGTGGAGGGTAGAGTTCCAATGTGTGGGGACATCACACACCAGTCAGTGTGCCGGAAGCTGCAAACGCTGCTGCAACACAGCAAGGGCGGCGGAAGCTGTAGCCGACTTGCGAAAATGAGCTGACAGGCGGCGTACTTTCACGAGCAGATCTGGCAACTCGGGGTACAATTTAAGAAACCGCTGAACCACGAGGTTAAGCACATGAGCCAGGTATGGTACGTGTGTGACCTCACCTCGCCTCAGAGCCGCCACCAGGTTACGGCCATTGTCACACACGACCATGCCAGGATGTAGGTTCAGCGGTCTCAGCCACAGATCTGCCTGCTCTTTCACAGCTGTCCACAACTCACAAGCAGTGTGAGTTTTATCACCTAAGCATATGAGTTTCAGCACAGCGTGTTGCCGCTTGGCGGAGTCAGTACTGCAATGCTTCCAGCTTGTAACTGATGTGGTGATATCTGAGATGGAGGCTGAACATGAGGAGGAGGAGGAGGAGGATGCGCAGGAGCTGTACACTGTGGGGGCAACTCTCACTGACATAGGGCCCGCAATCCTTGGTGTGGGGAGGATGTGTTCCGTCCCAAGGTCCGACTGGGTCCCGGCTTCCACTATGTTTACCCAGTGTGCCGTCAGAGAGATGTACCGTCCCTGGCCACAAGCACTTGTCCACGTGTCCGTTGTCAGGTGGACTCTCCCAGTAACTGCATTGTTGAGGGCTCGGCAGATGCTTTGGGACACGTGCTTGTGTAGTGCGGGGATGGCACACCGGGCAAAATAGTGTCGGCTGGGGACCAAGTACCGAGGGACAGCCACCGCCATAAGATTGCGGAAGGATTCCGTCTCCACCAGCCTAAAAGGCAGCATTTCCAATGCAAGCAGTCGTGAAATGTGCAAATTTAGGATTGTGGCCTGTGGGGCGTTAGCTGTGAATTTCTGGGATATGGACAATTGAATGCTGCGGTGGGACGTGGACGTGGACGTTGATGCTGTTTCTTGAGAAACTGCCATAACAAGTGAAGACTGAGAGGAGGGGGCATCTTTACATGCAGTATGGACAGGGGATTGCCTTGCACACACAACAGGGGGTTCTATTGAACGCACAACAGTGGAAGAAGCAGTGGTGACACCCGCTGACACTGGTCGTGGACCCTGTGTTTCGCCCCACAAAGTCGGGTGCTTTGCTGCCATGTGCCTGATCATGCTGGTGGTGGTCAGGCTGGTAGTTTTGTCACCCCTGCTGATTCTGGCATGGCAGGTGGAACATATGGCCTTTTTTGGTTATCAGCATTTTAAAAAAATTCCAGACTCTTCAAGACCTACCACTTGTACTGGCAACGTTCCTCGTGTTGGTGTTACGGGGAACGGTTGCCTGCCTTCTGTCTGCGGCCACCACACTGCTTCTTCCTGACTGTTGGGGTACTCTGCCTCCCTCACCCTGTGTGCTGCTGGCCTCACTCTGCATGTCCTCCTTCCACGTTGGGTCAGTTACTAGATCATCCACCACCTCCTCCTCTTCCGCTTGCGCACCACGATCCTCCTCCTCACTTCCTGGCAATTGTGTCTCGTCATCGTCCACCTCTTGTGACAGATTGCCAACGTCGACTTCCTGTGGACATGGATGTTCAAATATTTAGGCATCGCAACATGGGATCTCCTCTTCCACCACTTCAAGCGTATCAGGTGAGGGGCCCAAATATGGAAATGGACCAGTGAACAGCTCGAGACTCACGGCTACTAAGAGTTGACCGTGTGGAAGACAGACCGGAGGTGGTGGTGCCCAGGTGACTGGAAGTATTATCTGCTATCCAATTAATAACCTGTTCACACTGATCAGTTCTCAATACTGGTGTTGTTCTGTGCTTCCCTAGTAATTCGGTCAAGAAGTGGGAGCGAGAAGATGTAGCTGTTGGTTGTGGCCCATTTTCACCTTGGCCACAGCCCCGTCCTCTGCACGAACCATCACCAGAACGTCCACTTCCACGTCCCTTGCCACGCGCCCTGCCCATTGTAAATTAAGTAAAATAGCTGACACTTGCACTATCAATGGAAAAAGGGTAATAAAGAGTAGATTAGAACCGTGGAAGAGGAAAACCTCAGTTATTGTTTACTGGGGTATACCACACTTTTTTAAATAGAGATATTTGCGGCTGAACAGTGAGCGACACACTCAAACTGCTTTTTTTTTAGATACCAAAGGCCCAAAACTGGATAGTACAGCGATTTGACCCGTGGAACTGTGAAACCACACTGGGATGTCGGGCCTACACAAGACTATTTTCAACAGATATATTTTTGTGTCGCGACAGTCAGGAGACACTACTGTTTTTCTTTACGGAAAAAACTACCAAAAGCGGAATAATATAGATTATTTACCGTGGGATGGCAAAACCACAGTTATTGTTTACTGGGGTATACCACACTTTTTTAAAGAGAGATATTTGCAGCTGAACAGTGAGCGACACACTCAAACTGCTTTTTTTTTAGATACCAAAGGCCCAAAGCTGGATAGTACAGCGATTTGACCCGTGGAACTGCGAAACTACACTGGGATGTTGGGCCTACACAAGACTATTTTCAGCAGATATATTTTTGTGTCACAACAGTCAGGAGACACTACTGTTCTTCTTTATGGAAAAAACTACCAAAAGCTGAAAACCACAGTTATTGTTTACTGGGGTATACCACACTTTTTTAAATAGAGATATTTGCGGCTGAACAGTGAGCGACACACTCAAACTGCTTTTTTTTAGATACCAAAGGCCAAAAACTAGATAGTACAGCGATTTGACCCGTGGAACTGCGAAACCACACTGGGATGTCGGGCCTACACAATACTATTTTCAACAGATATATTTTTGTGTCACAACAGTCAGGAGACACTACTGTTTTTCTTTATGGAAAAAACTACCAAAAGCTGAATAATAGAGATTTTTTACCGTGGGATGGCAAAACCACAGTTATTGTTTACTGGGGTATACCACACTTATTTAAATAGAGATATTTGCGGCTGAACAGTGAGTGACACACTCAAACTGCTTTTTTTTAGATACCAAAGGCCCAAAACTAGATAGTACAGCGATTTAACCTGTGGAACTGCGAAACCACACTGGGATGTCGGGCCTACACAAGACTATTTTCAACAGATATATTTTTGTGTCACAACAGTCAGGAGACACTACTGTTTTTCTTTACGGAAAAAACTACCAAAAGCTGAATAATATAGATTTTTTACCGTGGGATGGCAAAACTACAGTTATTGTTTACTGGGGTATACCACACTTTTTTAAATAGAGATATTTGCAGCTGAACAGTGAGCGACACACTCAAACTGCTTTTTTTTTAGATACCAAAGGCCCAAAACTGGATAGTACAGCGATTTGACCTGTGGAACTGCGAAACCACACTGGGATGTCGGGCCTACACAAGACTATTTTCAACAGATATATTTTTGTGTCACAACAGTCAGGAGACACTACTGTTTTTCTTTACGGAAAAAACTACCAAAAGCTGAATAATAGAGATTTTTTACCGTGGGATGGCAAAACCACAGTTATTGTTTACTGGGGTATACCACACTTTTTTAAATTTAGATATTTGCGGCTGAACAGTGAGCGACACACTCAAACTGCTTTTTTTTAGATACCAAAGGCCCAAAACTAGATAGTACAGCGATTTGACCCGTGGAACTGCGAAACCACACTGGGATGTCGGGCCTACACAAGACTATTTTCAACAGATATATTTTTGTGTCACAACAGTCAGGAGACACTACTGTTTTTCTTTACGGAAAAAACTACCAAAAGCTGAATAATAGAGATTTTTTACCGTGGGATGGCAAAACCACAGTTATTGTTTACTGGGGTATACCACACTTTTTTAAATGGAGATATTTGCGGCTGAACAGTGAGCGACACACTCAAACTGCTTTTTTTTAGATACCAAAGGCCCAAAACTAGATAGTACAGCGATTTGACCCGTGGAACTGCGAAACCACACTGGGATGTCGGGCCTACACAAGACTATTTTCAACAGATATATTTTTGTGTCACAACAGTCAGGAGACACTACTGTTTTTCTTTACGGAAAAAACTACCAAAAGCTGAATAATAGAGATTTTTTACCGTGGGATGGCAAAACCACAGTTATTGTTTACTGGAGTATACCACACTTTTTTAAATAGAGATATTTGCGGCTGAACAGTGAGCGACACACTCAAACTGCTTTTTTTTTAGATACCAATGGCCCAAAACTGGATAGTACAGCGATTTGACCCGTGGAACTGCGAAACCACACTGGGATGTCGGGCCTACACAAGACTATTTTCAACAGATATATTTTTGTGTCACAACAGTCAGGAGACACTACTGTTTTTCTTTACGGAAAAAACTACCAAAAGCTGAATAATAGAGATTTTTTTACCGTGGGATGGCAAAACCACAGTTATTGTTTACTGGGGTATACCACACTTTTTTAAATAGAGATATTTGCGGCTGAACAGTGAGCGACACACTCACACTGCTTTCTTTTTAGATACCAAATGCCCAAAACTGGATAGTACAGTGATTTGACCCATGGAACTGCGAAACCACACTGGGATGTTGGGCCTACACAAGACTATTTTCAACAGATATATTTTTGTGTCACAACAGTCAGGAGACACTACTGTTTTTCTTTACGGAAAAAACTACCAAAAGCGGAATAATATAGATTTTTTACTGTGGGATGGCAAAACTACAGTTATTGTTTACTGGGGTATACCACACTTTTTTAAATAGAGATATTTGCAGCTGAACAGTGAGCGACACACTCAAACTGCTTTTTTTTTAGATACCAAAGGCCCAAAACTGGATAGTACAGCGATTTGACCTGTGGAACTGCGAAACCACACTGGGATGTCGGGCCTACACAAGACTATTTTCAACAGATATATTTTTGTGTCACAACAGTCAGGAGACACTACTGTTTTTCTTTACGGAAAAAAATACCAAAAGCTGAATAATATAGATTTTTTACCGTGGGATGGCAAAACCACAGTTATTGTTTACTGGGGTATACCACACTTTTTTAAATAGAGATATTTGCGGCTCAACAGTGAGCAACGCACTCAAACTGCTTTTTTTTTAGATACCAAATGCCCAAAACTGGATAGTACAGCGATTTGACCCGTGGAACTGCGAAACCACACTGGGATGTCGGGCCTACACAAGACTATTTTCAACAGATATATTTTTGTGTCACAACAGTCAGGAGACACTACTGTTTTTCTTTACGGAAAAAACTACCAGAAGCTGAATAATAGAGATTTTTTACCGTGGGATGGCAAAACCACAGTTATTGTTTACTGGGGTATACCACACTTTTTTAAATGGAGATATTTGCGGCTGAACAGTGAGCGACACACTCAAACTGCTTTTTTTTAGATACCAAAGGCCCAAAACTAGATAGTACAGCGATTTGACCCGTGGAACTGCGAAACCACACTGGGATGTCGGGCCTACACAAGACTATTTTCAACAGATATTTTTTTGTGTCACAACAGTCAGGAGACACTACTGTTTTTCTTTACGGAAAAAACTACCAAAAGCTGAATAATAGAGATTTTTTACCGTGGGATGGCAAAACCACAGTTATTGTTTACTGGGGAATACCACACTTTTTTAAATGGAGATATTTGCGGCTGAACAGTGAGCGACACACTCAAACTGCTTTTTTTTAGATACCAAAGGCCCGAAACTAGATAGTACAGTGATTTGACCCGTGGAACTGCGAAACCACACTGGGATGTCGGGCTTACACAAGACTATTTTCAACAGATATATTTTTGTGTCACAACAGTCAGGAGACACTAATGTTTTTCTTTACGGAAAAAACTACCAAAAGCTGAATAATAGAGATGTTTTACCGTGGGATGGCAAAACCACACTTATTGTTTACTGGGGTATACCACACTTTTTTGAATAGAGATATTTGCGGCTGAACAGTGAGCGACACACTCAAACTGCTTTTTTTTTTAGATACCAATGGCCCAAAACTGGATAGTACAGCGATTTGACCCGTGGAACTGCGAAACCACACTGGGATGTTGGGCCTACACAAGACTATTTTCAACAGATATATTTTTGTGTCACAACAGTCAGGTGACACTACTGTTTTTCTTTACGGAAAAAACTACCAAAAGCTGAATAATAGAGATTTTTTACCGTGGGATGGCAAAACCATAGTTATTGTTTACTGGTGTATACCACACTTTTTTAAATAGAGATGTTTGCGGCTGAACAGTGAGCGACACACTCACACTGCTTTCTTTTTAGATACCAAATGCCCAAAACTGGATAGTACAGCGATTTGACCCGTGGAACTGCAAAACCACACTGGGATGTTGGGCCTACACAAGACTATTTTCAACAGATATATTTTTGTGTCACAACAGTCAGGAGACACTACTGTTTTTCTTTACGGAAAAAACTACCAAAAGCTGAATAACAGAGATTTTTTTCCGTGGGATGGCAAAACCACAGTTATTGTTTACTGGGGTATACCACACTTTTTTAAATGGAGATATTTGCGGCTGAACAGTGAGCGACACACTCAAACTGCTTTTTTTTAGATACCAAAGGCCCAAAACTAGATAGTACAGTGATTTGACCTGTGGAACTGCGAAACCACACTGGGATGTCGGGCCTACACAAGACTATTTTCAACAGATATATTTTTGTGTCACAACAGTCAGGAGACACTGCTGTTTTTCTTTACGGAAAAAACTACCAAAAGCTGAATAATAGGGATTTTTTACCGTGGGATGGCAAAACCACAGTTATTGTTTACTGGGGTATACCAAACTTTTTTAAATGGAGATATTTGCGGCTGAACAGTGAGCGACACACTCAAACTGCTTTTTTTTAGATACCAAAGGCCCAAAACTAGATAGTACAGCGATTTGACCCGTGGAACTGCGAAACCACACTGGGATGTCGGGCCTACACAAGACTATTTTCAACAGATATATTTTTGTGTCACAACAGTCAGGAGACACTAATGTTTTTCTTTACGGAAAAAACTACCAAAAGCTGAATAATAGAGATTTTTTACCGTGGGATGGCAAAACCACAGTTATTGTTTACTGGGGTATACCACACTTTTTTAAATAGAGATATTTGCGGCTGAACAGTGAGCGACACACTCAAACTGCTTTTTTTTTAGATACCAATGGCCCAAAACTGGATAGTACAGCGATTTGACCCATGGAACTGCGAAACCACACTGGGATGTTGGGCCTACACAAGACTATTTTCAACAGATATATTTTTGTGTCACAACAGTCAGGAGACACTACTGTTTTTCTTTACGGAAAAAACTACCAAAAGCTGAATAATAGAGATTTTTTACCGTGGGATGGCAAAACCACAGTTATTGTTTACTGGGGTATACCACACTTTTTTAAATAGAGATATTTGCGGCTGAACAGTGAGCGACACACTCACACTGCTTTCTTTTTAGATACCAAATGCCCAAAACTGGATAGTACAGCGAATTGACCCGTGGAACTGCGAAACCACACTGGGATGTTGGGCCTACACAAGACTATTTTCAACAGATATATTTTTGTGTCACAACAGTCAGGAGACACTACTGTTTTTCTTTACGGAAAAAACTACCAAAAGCTGAATAATAGAGATTTTTTTCCGTGGGATGGCAAAACCACAGTTATTGTTTACTGGGGTATACCACACTTTTTTAAATAGAGATATTTGCGGCTGAACAGTGAGCGACACACTCAAACTGCTTTTTTTTAGATACCAAAGGCCCAAAACTGGATAGTACAGCGATTTGACCCGTGGAACTGCGAAACCACACTGGGATGTCGGGCCTACACAAGACTATTTTCAACAGATATAATTTTGTGTCACAACAGTCAGGAGACACTACTGTTTTTCTTTACGGAAAAAACTACCAAAATGCTGAATAATAGAGATTTTTTACCGTGGGATGGCAAAACCACAGTTATTGTTTATTGGGGTATACCACACTTTTTTAAATAGAGATATTTGCGGCTGAACAGTGAGCAACACACTCAAACTGTTTTTTTTTTAAATACAAATGGCCCAAAATGGATAATACAGAGGTTTGAACCGTGGAAGTGCAAAACAACACTTCTTTTTCTCTAGCCTACAACAGACTATTTTCAACAGTTATATTTGTGTCTGAAAAATCAGAGACACGCTTTTTTTTTGGGGGGGGGGGTACACACCAAAAGTTTAATAAGACGTTATTTGTACAGTGTGAAGGAGGAAAAAAAAGGAGGATTTAGATGAAAAAAAAAGTATTTTTCCTGGCCCCCGACACCTGGTGCTAAGTCCAGCAATTTCAGCAACAGGAGCACACAGGACTGTAATGCAGCGTTTGCTGGCATAACCACTGTGTCTCCTATACAGCCTGCCTGCCTGGTATCTGGGATGGATATTAGTCCTGAAAAGGACTGTTTGTTTGTTCTGGCAGCCTTTACAGACCCTACACTAACTATTTCGCAGTTTATATCTCTCCCTAAATCAGCAGCGCTGTCCCTACACTGTCTAATCCGGAGCGACTGTGTCCAAGATGGCGGCGCCCGGTTTTAAATATTCGAGGTGACGCTGTGCGGCCAGCCAATCACTGTAATGCCCACAACCAACATGGCTGCAGCATTACAGTGACTGGCTGGCAATCCCTGCATGTTCATTGGCTCTGTAAAGAGCACCAAACATGCAGGGCGGAGACCCGAGCTCCCGCCCGAGTAACCCGGAAATGCTCGGTGCTCGCCGAACATCCCGAGTAGCGTGATGCTCGGGCGAGTACTGAGCAGTGTCGAGCATGCTCACTCAACACTAGTGATTAGTAAACATCCAAGTATCACATATAAACGAGGTAAAAACTTGGGAGAATATCTCACTCATAGTCATTTCCAGAACAAAGAAGATCCCCTTAGGAATATCAACACTACAGGAGTCTCTAAGCCTTGTGGTACATGCAGTTTTTGCAGATACTTACCAAATACTAGTGAGTTCAGTAATCCATCTGATCAGAGGATATATAAAATTAGGGATAATATAAATTGTAAGACCAAAGGGATTATATATATAGCATGTTGCTCTTGCCCTATGATATACGTAGGGAAAACAATACAAGAATTTAGGAGACGTATTTCTAAACATCTCAGCAGTATAAACACTAATCTGGATACCCCCCTCTCTCGCCACATGAGAATAGTTCACTCTGAGAATCCATCAAAATTACAATTTATTGGAATTAGACAGATGAAGTTGGGGCCCAGAAAAGGCAATCTTGATAGAATTTTACAGCAATAAGAACCTAAATGGATTTTCAGACTGAACGCTCTTGGGGAGGGGGGTTTAAATGAGGGATTTACCTATACATCCTTCTTATAATTAATCGATGTGAAGCCTGCAAATATAATATAAAATAAAATACTCTATTGAATATTATTATGGTATAGTAATTTTAATGCACCCTGATTGAAACGCCTATATACCCAAAAATGTAGTTACCTTTTTTGCAGTCATATTTTACTCTTAATTATGATCAATAATGAATAGGATATCATTACTATTATCACTATATAGGTTATACAATAATTCTTTATAGGTTTATTAACCATAGTGGAATGGAATATTGATATAAATGGAAGTGTTTATCCCCTTGTAGCTATCTGTGATATATTGACAATAAGAAATCTCTGTTGTATGCGCAGTGAAGTCTAATTACTCCAAGAAATTAAATTAGAGCGTAAATAAATCAAGTAAATAGACATGCACATTGTGTAAAAGGAATGATATAACAGGACGTTGCCTACGTGGTACCACGTGACTAGAACATGTAAAGGTCCTGATATGCATGATCTTTAATGATCCTAGTAACCTGTGCAATTATAGAAAGAAATATGAAAAAGACCTTGACTACGTAGTACCACTTGTTTAAAATATATAAAGGTCCTGACACATATGGTTTCTATTTGTTTTGGTTACCTTAGTAACGGCAGAAATAAATATGCTAAGGGAAATAACTTTGCCTATGTGGCATAATCTGATTGGAGTAAGCAAAGGTCCTGCTATATATGCCTTCTATTGATATGGAAAAATGGTGAAGACTTAATAACTGATGTGCATAAAGAAAAGGACCTTGCCTATGTGGCATAATTTGATTGGAGCAAGTAAAGGTCATGTTATGCATATCTTCTATTGATTTGGACAAATTGTGCAGACGTAGTAAATGATGCGTATCAAGAAAAGGACCTTGCTTATGTGGCGTGTTTCGATTGGAGCATGTGACGGCCATGACATGAATCCCTCCTATTTTCAGTCAGCTGATCACGCAAGTGCAGCAATTGTTTAACACTACCTTCCACAAATGGATTGGATGTAGGTAAGTTAATGCAGATTGGTTCCTGAAACTGAGGCATTCAGGCTATTATGAGAATGCTGATATATCGCTTTAATCTCCACCAATATGGTTCCTTCTGGCCTGAATGACAGCTTTATCCTCCAATCATTTAAATGGTAGGTAACATTATAATGATATGATCTTCATGATTGTAAATAAGGGAGTCTATTCTATTGGCACATGGCTGCAACAATACACATTGGCTTAGAGCCCAAACAGAGGTGATAAAAGCTACCTGGCGGACATTTTGGGTGTCATTTAGCCTCTATCCCCTGATGACGCCGGTTAGGAGAAACATGTCGGGGAGGCTATAATTTTAGTTTACAATAGGACAGGTAGGGAATAGTGCAATAAGTGGTCCACGGCCACAAGAATATGATAATGGAAATAGATAGGATGGCTATTGGATACACAGTTATGCCAATTGAATAATCCTGATAGTCCTCACTACCTGCGCCTATATTAGAATTTTAATATAAATTACTACTATATTAAGGATTTAATTATTAAAAGTTAAGTTTTATAGAGCTTTAGTTGGGGGTTCTATTTGCCAACAGGCAATATGTTAATAAAAATGGTTTGGAACTCTTCCATTTTTCTCGGAATTCTGCTGAAGTTTAAAAATGCTTTGGAACTCTCCCATTGTTCTCGGAATATTATTGTTTTTTAAATCAGTCTGTAGAACTCTCCCATTGTTGTCGGATTTCTACTGAAGTTTAAAAATGCTTTGGAACTCTTCCATTGTTCTCAGAATTCTGCTGAAGTTTAAAAATGCTTTGGAAATCTTGCATTGTTCTCGTAATTCTGCTGAAGTTTAAAAATGCTTTGGAACACTCCCATTGTTTTCGGAATGTTATTTGTTTTTTTAAATCAGTCTGTAGAACTCTCGCATTGTTCTCGGAATTCTACTGAAGTTTAAAAATGCTTTGGAACTCTTCCATAGTTCTCGGAATTCTGCTGAAGTTTAAAAATGCTTTGGAACTCTCCCATTGTTCTCGGAATGTTATTGTTTTTTTAAATCAGTCTGTAGAACACTCCCATTGTTCTTGGAATTGTGCTGAAGTTTAAAATTGCTTTGGAACATTCTCATTTTTCTCGGAATGTTATTGTTTTTTTTAAATCAGTCTCTACAACTCTTCCATTGTTCTCGGAATTCTGCTCAAGCTTAAAAATGCTTTGGAACTCATCCGTTGTTTTCGGAATTCTGCTGAAGTTTAAAAATGCTTTGGAAATCTTCCATTTTTCTCGGAATTCTGCTGAAGTTTAAAAATGCTTTGAAACTCTTCCATTGTTCTTGGAATTCTGCTGAAGTTTAAAAATGCTTCGGAACTCTCCCATTGTTCTCGGAATGTTAATGTTTTTTAAATAAGTCTGTAGAACTCTCCCATTGTTCTCAGACTTCTGCTGAAGTTTAAAAATGCTTTGGAAATCTTCCATTGTTCTCGGAATATTATTGTTTTTTTAAATCAGTCTGTAGAACACTCGCATTGTTCTCGGAATTCTACTGAACTTTAAAAATGCTTTGGAACACTTCCATTTTTCTCGGAATTCTGCTGAAGTTTAGAAATGCTTTGCAACTCTCCCATTGTTCTCAAAATGTTATTGTTTTTTTTAGTCAGTCTGTAGAACTCTCCCATTGTTCTCGGAATTCTGCTGAAGTTTAAAAATGCTTTGGAACTCTACCATTGTTCTCGGAATTCTGCTGAAGCATAAAAATGCTTTGGAACACTTCCGTTGCTCTCGGAAATCTGCTGAAGTTTAAAAATGCTTTGGAACACTCCCATTGTTTTCGGAATGTTATTTGTTTTTTTAAATCAGTCTGTAGAACTCTCGCATTGTTCTCGGAATTCTACTGAAGTTTAAAAATGCTTTGGAACTCTTCCATAGTTCTCGGAATTCTGCTGAAGTTTAAAAATGCTTTGGAACTCTCCCATTGTTCTCGGAATGTTATTGTTTTTTTAAATCAATCTGTTGAACTCTCCCATTGTTCTCGGAATTCTACTGAAGTTTAAAAATGCTTTGGAACTCTTCCATAGTTCTTAGAATTCTGCTAAAGTTTAAAAATGCTTTGGAACTCTCCCATTGTTCTCGGAATTTTTCAGAAGTTTAAAAATGCTTCGGAACTCTCGCATTGTTCTCGGAATGTTTACGTTTTTTAAATAAGTCTGTAGAACTCTCCCATTGTTCTCAGAATTCTGCTGAAGTTTAAAAATGCTTTGGAACACTTACATTGTTCTCGGAATTCTGCTGAAGTTTAAGAATGCTTTGGAGCTCTCCCATTGTTCTCAGAATGTTACTGTTTTTTTAAATCAGTTTGTAGAACTCTCCCATTGTTCTCGGAAGTCTACTGAAGTTTAAAAATGCCTTATAACTCTTCCATTGTTCTTGGAATTCTGCTGAAGTCTAAAAATGCTTTGGAACTCTCCCATTGTTCTCGGAATGTTATTATTTTTGTATATCAGTCTGTAGAACTCTCCCATTGTTCTCGGAATTCTGCTGAAGTTTAAAAATGCTTTGGAACTCTACCATTGTTCACGGAATTCTGCTGAAGCATAAAAATGCTTTGGAACTCTTTTGTTGCTCTCGGAATACTGCTGAAGTTTTAAAATGCTTTGGAACTCTCCCATTGTTCTCGGAATGTTATTGTTTTTTTAAATCAGTCTGTAGAACTCTCCCATTGTTCTTGGAATTCTGCTGAAGTTTAAAATAACTTTGGAACTCTCTCATTTTTCTCGGAATGTTATTGTTTTTTAACATCAGTCTCTACAACTCTCCCATTGTTCTCGGAATTCTGCTAAAGATTAAAAATGCTTTGTAACTCATCCGTTGTTTTCGGAATTCTGCTGAAGTTTAAAAATGCTTTGGAAATCTTCCATTGTTCTCGGAATTCTGCTGAAGTTTAAAAATGTTTTGAAACTCTTCCATTGTTCTCGGAATTCTGCTGAAGTTTAAAAATGCTTCGGAACTCTCGCATTGTTCTCGGAATGTTTATGTTTTTTAAATAAGTCTGTAGAACTCTCCCATTGTTCTCAGAATTCTGCTGAAGTTTAAAAATGCTTTGGAACACTTACATTGTTCTCGGAATTCTGCTGAAGTTTAAGAATGCTTTGGAGCTCTCCCATTGTTCTCAGAATGTTACTGTTTTTTTAAATCAGTTTGTAGAACTCTCCCATTGTTCTCGAAAGTCTACTGAAGTTTAAAAATGCCTTATAACTCTTCCATTGTTCTTGGAATTCTGCTGAAGTCTAAAAATGCATTGGAACTCTCCCATTGTTCTCGGAATGTTATTATTTTTGTATATCAGTCTGTAGAACTCTCCCATTGTTCTCGGAATTCTGCTGATGTTTAAAAATGCTTTGGAATTCTACCATTGTTCACGGAATTCTGCTGAAGCATAAAAATGCTTTGGAACTCTTCCGTTGCTCTCGGAATACTGCTGAAGTTTTAAAATGCTTTGGAACTCTCCCATTGTTCTCGGAATGTTATTGTTTTTTTAAATCAGTCTGTAGAACTCTCCCATTGTTCTTGGAATTCTGCTGAAGTTTAAAATAGCTTTGGAACTCTCTCATTTTTCTCGGAATGTTATTGTTTTTTTACATCAGTCTCTACAACTCTCCCATTGTTCTCGGAATTCTGCTAAAGCTTAAAAATGCTTTGTAACTCATCCGTTGTTTTCGGAATTCTGCTGAAGTTTAAAAATGCTTTGGAAATCTTCCATTGTTCTCGGAATTCTGCTGAAGTTTAAAAATGTTTTGAAACTCTTCCATTGTTCTCGGAATTCTGCTGAAGTTTAAAAATGCTTCGGAACTCTCCCATTGTTCTCGGAATGTTTATGTTTTTTAAATAAGTCTGTAGAACTCTCCCATTGTTCTCAGAATTCTGCTGAAGTTTAAAAATGCTTTGGAACACTTACATTGTTCTCGGAATTCTGCTGAAGTTTAAGAATGCTTTGGAGCTCTCCCATTGTTCTCAGAATGTTACTGTTTTTTTAAATCAGTTTGTAGAACTCTCCCATTGTTCTCGAAAGTCTACTGAAGTTTAAAAATGCCTTATAACTCTTCCATTGTTCTTGGAATTCTGCTGAAGTCTAAAAATGCATTGGAACTCTCCCATTGTTCTCGGAATGTTATTATTTTTGTATATCAGTCTGTAGAACTCTCCCATTGTTCTCGGAATTCTGCTGATGTTTAAAAATGCTTTGGAATTCTACCATTGTTCACGGAATTCTGCTGAAGCATAAAAATGCTTTGGAACTCTTCCGTTGCTCTCGGAATACTGCTGAAGTTTTAAAATGCTTTGGAACTCTCCCATTGTTCTCGGAATGTTATTGTTTTTTTAAATCAGTCTGTAGAACTCTCCCATTGTTCTTGGAATTCTGCTGAAGTTTAAAATAGCTTTGGAACTCTCTCATTTTTCTCGGAATGTTATTGTTTTTTTACATCAGTCTCTACAACTCTCCCATTGTTCTCGGAATTCTGCTAAAGCTTAAAAATGCTTTGTAACTCATCCGTTGTTTTCGGAATTCTGCTGAAGTTTAAAAATGCTTTGGAAATCTTCCATTGTTCTCGGAATTCTGCTGAAGTTTAAAAATGTTTTGAAACTCTTCCATTGTTCTCGGAATTCTGCTGAAGTTTAAAAATGCTTCGGAACTCTCCCATTGTTCTCGGAATGTTTATGTTTTTTAAATAAGTCTGTAGAACTCTCCCATTGTTCTCAGAATTCTGCTGAAGTTTAAAAATGCTTTGGAACATTTACATTGTTCTCGGAATTCTGCTGAAGTTTAAGAATGCTTTGGAGCTCTCCCATTGTTCTCAGAATGTTACTGTTTTTTTAAATCAGTTTGTAGAACTCTCCCATTGTTCTCGAAAGTCTACTGAAGTTTAAAAATGCCTTATAACTCTTCCATTGTTCTTGGAATTCTGCTGAAGTCTAAAAATGCATTGGAACTCTCCCATTGTTCTCGGAATGTTATTATTTTTGTATATCAGTCTGTAGAACTCTCCCATTGTTCTCGGAATTCTGCTGATGTTTAAAAATGCTTTGGAATTCTACCATTGTTCACGGAATTCTGCTGAAGCATAAAAATGCTTTGGAACTCTTCCGTTGCTCTCGGAATACTGCGGAAGTTTTAAAATGCTTTGAAACTCTCCCATTGTTCTCGGAATGTTATTGTTTTTTTAAATCAGTCTGTAGAACTCTCCCATTGTTCTTGGAATTCTGCTGAAGTTTAAAATAGCTTTGGAACTCTCTCATTTTTCTCGGAATGTTATTGTTTTTTTAAATCAGTCTCTACAACTCTCCCATTGTTCTCGGAATTCTGCTAAAGCTTAAAAATGCTTTGGAACTCATCTGTTGTTTTCGGAATTCTGCTGAAGTTTAAAAATGCTTTGGAAATCTTCCATTGCTCTCGGAATTCTGCTGAAGTTTAAAAATGCTTTGGAAATCTTTTATTGTCCTCGGAATTCTGCTGAAGTTTAAAAATGCTTTGGAACTCTCCCATTGTTCTCAGAATGTTATTGTTTTTTTAAATCAGTCTGTAGAACACTCCCATTGTTCTCGGAATTCTACTGAAGTTTAAAAATGCTTTGGAACACTTCCATTTTTCTCGGAATTCTGCTAAAGTTTAAAAATGCTTTTGAACTCTCCCATTGTTCTCAAAATGTTATTGTTTTTTTAAATCAGTCTGTAGAACTCACCCATTGTTCTAAGAGCTCTACTGAAGCTTAAAAATGCTTTGGAACTCTACCATTGTTCTCGCAATGTTATTGTTTTTATAAATCAGTCTGTAGAACTCACCCATTGTTGTCCGAGTTCTACTGAAGCTTAAAAATGCCTTGGAACTCTCTCATTGCTCTAGGAATGTTATTGTTTTTTAAATCAGTCTGTTGAACTCTCCCATTGTTCTCGGAATTCTACTGAAATTTAAAAATGCTTTGGAACTCTTCAATTGTTCTCGGAATTCTGCTGAAATTTAAAAATGCTTTGGAACTCTCCCATTGCTCTCCGAATGTAATGTTTTTTTTAAATCAGTCTGTAGAACTCTCCCATTGTTTTCGGAATTCTGCTAAACTTTAAAAATGCTTTGGAACTCTTCCATTGTTCTCGGAATTCTGCTGAAGCATAAAAATGCTTTGGAACTCTCCCATTGTTTTCGGAATGTTATTGTTTTTTAAATCAGTCTGTTGAACTCTCCCATTGTTCTCAGGGTTCTACTGAAGCTTAAAAATGCTTTGGAACTATTCCATTGTTCTCGTAATGTTATTGTTTTTTTTCAATCAGTCTGTAGAACTCTCCCATTGTTCTCGGTATTCTGCTGAAGTTTAAAAAGGCTTTGGAACTCTCCCATTGCTCTCGGAATTCTGCTGAAATTTAAAAATACATTGGAACTCTCCCACTGCTCTCCGAATGTAATTGTTTTTTTAAATCAGTCTGTAGTACTCTCCCCTTGTTCTCGGAATTCTGCTGAAGTTTAAAAATGCTTTGGAACTCTACCATTGTTCTCGGTATTCTGCTGAAGCATAAAAATGCTTTGGAACTCTTCCGTTGCTCTCGGAATACTGCTGAAGTTTAAAAATGCTTTGGAACTCTCCCATTGTTCTCGGAAGGTTATTGTTTTTTTAAATCAGTCTGTAGAACTCTCCCATTGTTCTTGGAATTCTGCTGAAGTTTACAATTGCTTTGGAACTCTATCATTTTTCTCGGAATGTTATTGTTTTTTTAAATCAGTCTCTACAATGCTCCCATTGTTCTCGGAATTCTGCTAAAGCTTAAAAATGCTTTGGAACTCATCCGTTGTTTTCGGAATTCTGCTGAAGTTTAAAAATGCTTTGGAAATCTTCCATTGTTCTCGGAATTCTGCTGAAGTTTAAAAATGCTTTGGAAATCTTCCATTGTTCTCGGAATTCTGCTGAAGTTTAAAAATGCTTTGGAACTCTCCCATTGTTCTCAGAATGTTATTGTTTTTTTAAATCTGTCTGTAGAACACTCCCATTGTTCTCGGAAATCTACTGAAGTTTAAAAATGCTTTGGAACACTTCCATTTTTCTCGGAATTCTGCTAAAGTTTAAAAATGCATTGGAACTCTCCCATTGCTCTCCGAATGTAATGGTTTTTTTAAATCAGTCTGTAGAACTCTCCCATTTTTCTCGGAATTCTGCTGAAGTTTAAAAATGCTTTGGAACTCTACCATTGTTTTCGGAATTCTGCTGAAGCATAAAAATGCTTTGGAACTCTCCCATTGTTTTCGGAATGTTATTGTTTTTAAATCAGTCTGTTGAACTCTCCCATTGTTCTCGGAATTCTACTGAAGTTTAAAAATGCTTTGGTACCCTTCCGTTGTTCTTGGAATTCTGCTGAAGTTTAAAAATGCTTTGGAACACTCCCATTGTTCTCGGAATGTTATTGTTTTTCTAAATCAGTCTGTAGAACTCTCCCATTGTTCTCGGAATTCTACTGAAGTTTAAAAATGCTTTGGAACTCTTCAATTGTTCTCGGATTTCTGCTGAAGTTTAAAAATGCTTTGGAACTCTTCCATTGTTCTCGGAATTCTGCTGAAGTTTAAAATAGCTTTGGAACTCTCTCCTTGTTCTCAGAATGTTATTGTTTTTTTAAATCAGTCTGTAGAACACTCCCATTTTTCTCGGAATTCTACTGAAGTTTAAAAATGCTTTGGAACACTTCCATTTTTCTCAGAATTCTGCTGAAGCATAAAAATGCTTTGGAAATCTTCCGTTGCTCTCAAAATACTGTTGAAGTTTAAAAATGCTTTGGAACTTTCCCATTGTTCTCGGAATGTTATTGTTTTTTTAAATCAGTCTGTAGAACTCTCCCATTGTTCTCAGGGTTCTACTGAAGCTTAAAAATGCTTTGGAACTATACCATTGTTCTCGTAATGTTATTGTTTTTTTTAAATCAGTCTGTAGAACACTCCCATTGTTCTCGGAATTCTACTGAAGTTTAAAAATGCTTTGGAACACTTCCATTTTTCTCGGAATTCTGCTAAAGTTTAAAAATGCTTTTGAACTCTCCCATTGTTCTCAAAATGTTATTGTTTTTTTAAATCAGTCTGTAGAACTCACCCATTGTTCTAAGAGCTCTACTGAAGCTTAAAAATGCTTTGGAACTCTACCATTGTTCTCGCAATGTTATTGTTTTTATAAATCAGTCTGTAGAACTCACCCATTGTTGTCCGAGTTCTACTGAAGCTTAAAAATGCCTTGGAACTCTCTCATTGCTCTAGGAATGTTATTGTTTTTTAAATCAGTCTGTTGAACTCTCCCATTGTTCTCGGAATTCTACTGAAATTTAAAAATGCTTTGGAACTCTTCAATTGTTCTCGGAATTCTGCTGAAATTTAAAAATGCTTTGGAACTCTCCCATTGCTCTCCGAATGTAATGTTTTTTTTAAATCAGTCTGTAGAACTCTCCCATTGTTTTCGGAATTCTGCTAAACTTTAAAAATGCTTTGGAACTCTTCCATTGTTCTCGGAATTCTGCTGAAGCATAAAAATGCTTTGGAACTCTCCCATTGTTTTCGGAATGTTATTGTTTTTTAAATCAGTCTGTTGAACTCTCTCATTGTTCTCAGGGTTCTACTGAAGCTTAAAAATGCTTTGGAACTATTCCATTGTTCTCGTAATGTTATTGTTTTTTTTCAATCAGTCTGTAGAACTCTCCCATTGTTCTCGGTATTCTGCTGAAGTTTAAAAAGGCTTTGGAACTCTCCCATTGCTCTCGGAATTCTGCTGAAATTTAAAAATACATTGGAACTCTCCCACTGCTCTCCGAATGTAATTGTTTTTTTAAATCAGTCTGTAGTACTCTCCCCTTGTTCTCGGAATTCTGCTGAAGTTTAAAAATGCTTTGGAACTCTACCATTGTTCTCGGTATTCTGCTGAAGCATAAAAATGCTTTGGAACTCTTCCGTTGCTCTCGGAATACTGCTGAAGTTTAAAAATGCTTTGGAACTCTCCCATTGTTCTCGGAAGGTTATTGTTTTTTTAAATCAGTCTGTAGAACTCTCCCATTGTTCTTGGAATTCTGCTGAAGTTTACAATTGCTTTGGAACTCTATCATTTTTCTCGGAATGTTATTGTTTTTTTAAATCAGTCTCTACAATGCTCCCATTGTTCTCGGAATTCTGCTAAAGCTTAAAAATGCTTTGGAACTCATCCGTTGTTTTCGGAATTCTGCTGAAGTTTAAAAATGCTTTGGAAATCTTCCATTGTTCTCGGAATTCTGCTGAAGTTTAAAAATGCTTTGGAAATCTTCCATTGTTCTCGGAATTCTGCTGAAGTTTAAAAATGCTTTGGAACTCTCCCATTGTTCTCAGAATGTTATTGTTTTTTTAAATCTGTCTGTAGAACACTCCCATTGTTCTCGGAAATCTACTGAAGTTTAAAAATGCTTTGGAACACTTCCATTTTTCTCGGAATTCTGCTAAAGTTTAAAAATGCATTGGAACTCTCCCATTGCTCTCCGAATGTAATGGTTTTTTTAAATCAGTCTGTAGAACTCTCCCATTTTTCTCGGAATTCTGCTGAAGTTTAAAAATGCTTTGGAACTCTACCATTGTTTTCGGAATTCTGCTGAAGCATAAAAATGCTTTGGAACTCTCCCATTGTTTTCGGAATGTTATTGTTTTTAAATCAGTCTGTTGAACTCTCCCATTGTTCTCGGAATTCTACTGAAGTTTAAAAATGCTTTGGTACCCTTCCGTTGTTCTTGGAATTCTGCTGAAGTTTAAAAATGCTTTGGAACACTCCCATTGTTCTCGGAATGTTATTGTTTTTCTAAATCAGTCTGTAGAACTCTCCCATTGTTCTCGGAATTCTACTGAAGTTTAAAAATGCTTTGGAACTCTTCAATTGTTCTCGGATTTCTGCTGAAGTTTAAAAATGCTTTGGAACTCTTCCATTGTTCTCGGAATTCTGCTGAAGTTTAAAATAGCTTTGGAACTCTCTCCTTGTTCTCAGAATGTTATTGTTTTTTTAAATCAGTCTGTAGAACACTCCCATTTTTCTCGGAATTCTACTGAAGTTTAAAAATGCTTTGGAACACTTCCATTTTTCTCAGAATTCTGCTGAAGCATAAAAATGCTTTGGAAATCTTCCGTTGCTCTCAAAATACTGTTGAAGTTTAAAAATGCTTTGGAACTTTCCCATTGTTCTCGGAATGTTATTGTTTTTTTAAATCAGTCTGTAGAACTCTCCCATTGTTCTCAGGGTTCTACTGAAGCTTAAAAATGCTTTGGAACTATACCATTGTTCTCGTAATGTTATTGTTTTTTTTAAATCAGTCTGTAGAACACTCCCATTGTTCTCGGAATTCTACTGAAGTTTAAAAATGCTTTGGAACACTTCCATTTTTCTCGGAATTCTGCTAAAGTTTAAAAATGCTTTTGAACTCTCCCATTGTTCTCAAAATGTTATTGTTTTTTTAAATCAGTCTGTAGAACTCACCCATTGTTCTAAGAGCTCTACTGAAGCTTAAAAATGCTTTGGAACTCTACCATTGTTCTCGCAATGTTATTGTTTTTATAAATCAGTCTGTAGAACTCACCCATTGTTGTCCGAGTTCTACTGAAGCTTAAAAATGCCTTGGAACTCTCTCATTGCTCTAGGAATGTTATTGTTTTTTAAATCAGTCTGTTGAACTCTCCCATTGTTCTCGGAATTCTACTGAAATTTAAAAATGCTTTGGAACTCTTCAATTGTTCTCGGAATTCTGCTGAAATTTAAAAATGCTTTGGAACTCTCCCATTGCTCTCCGAATGTAATGTTTTTTTTAAATCAGTCTGTAGAACTCTCCCATTGTTTTCGGAATTCTGCTAAACTTTAAAAATGCTTTGGAACTCTTCCATTGTTCTCGGAATTCTGCTGAAGCATAAAAATGCTTTGGAACTCTCCCATTGTTTTCGGAATGTTATTGTTTTTTAAATCAGTCTGTTGAACTCTCTCATTGTTCTCAGGGTTCTACTGAAGCTTAAAAATGCTTTGGAACTATTCCATTGTTCTCGTAATGTTATTGTTTTTTTTCAATCAGTCTGTAGAACTCTCCCATTGTTCTCGGTATTCTGCTGAAGTTTAAAAAGGCTTTGGAACTCTCCCATTGCTCTCGGAATTCTGCTGAAATTTAAAAATACATTGGAACTCTCCCACTGCTCTCCGAATGTAATTGTTTTTTTAAATCAGTCTGTAGTACTCTCCCCTTGTTCTCGGAATTCTGCTGAAGTTTAAAAATGCTTTGGAACTCTACCATTGTTCTCGGTATTCTGCTGAAGCATAAAAATGCTTTGGAACTCTTCCGTTGCTCTCGGAATACTGCTGAAGTTTAAAAATGCTTTGGAACTCTCCCATTGTTCTCGGAAGGTTATTGTTTTTTTAAATCAGTCTGTAGAACTCTCCCATTGTTCTTGGAATTCTGCTGAAGTTTACAATTGCTTTGGAACTCTATCATTTTTCTCGGAATGTTATTGTTTTTTAAATCAGTCTCTACAATGCTCCCATTGTTCTCGGAATTCTGCTAAAGCTTAAAAATGCTTTGGAACTCATCCGTTGTTTTCGGAATTCTGCTGAAGTTTAAAAATGCTTTGGAAATCTTCCATTGTTCTCGGAATTCTGCTGAAGTTTAAAAATGCTTTGGAAATCTTCCATTGTTCTCGGAATTCTGCTGAAGTTTAAAAATGCTTTGGAACTCTCCCATTGTTCTCAGAATGTTATTGTTTTTTTAAATCTGTCTGTAGAACACTCCCATTGTTCTCGGAAATCTACTGAAGTTTAAAAATGCTTTGGAACACTTCCATTTTTCTCGGAATTCTGCTAAAGTTTAAAAATGCATTGGAACTCTCCCATTGCTCTCCGAATGTAATGGTTTTTTTAAATCAGTCTGTAGAACTCTCCCATTTTTCTCGGAATTCTGCTGAAGTTTAAAAATGCTTTGGAACTCTACCATTGTTTTCGGAATTCTGCTGAAGCATAAAAATGCTTTGGAACTCTCCCATTGTTTTCGGAATGTTATTGTTTTTAAATCAGTCTGTTGAACTCTCCCATTGTTCTCGGAATTCTACTGAAGTTTAAAAATGCTTTGGTACCCTTCCGTTGTTCTTGGAATTCTGCTGAAGTTTAAAAATGCTTTGGAACACTCCCATTGTTCTCGGAATGTTATTGTTTTTCTAAATCAGTCTGTAGAACTCTCCCATTGTTCTCGGAATTCTACTGAAGTTTAAAAATGCTTTGGAACTCTTCAATTGTTCTCGGATTTCTGCTGAAGTTTAAAAATGCTTTGGAACTCTTCCATTGTTCTCGGAATTCTGCTGAAGTTTAAAATAGCTTTGGAACTCTCTCCTTGTTCTCAGAATGTTATTGTTTTTTTAAATCAGTCTGTAGAACACTCCCATTTTTCTCGGAATTCTACTGAAGTTTAAAAATGCTTTGGAACACTTCCATTTTTCTCAGAATTCTGCTGAAGCATAAAAATGCTTTGGAAATCTTCCGTTGCTCTCAAAATACTGTTGAAGTTTAAAAATGCTTTGGAACTTTCCCATTGTTCTCGGAATGTTATTGTTTTTTTAAATCAGTCTGTAGAACTCTCCCATTGTTCTCAGGGTTCTACTGAAGCTTAAAAATGCTTTGGAACTATACCATTGTTCTCGTAATGTTATTGTTTTTTTTAAATCAGTCTGTAGAACACTCCCATTGTTCTCGGAATTCTACTGAAGTTTAAAAATGCTTTGGAACACTTCCATTTTTCTCGGAATTCTGCTAAAGTTTAAAAATGCTTTTGAACTCTCCCATTGTTCTCAAAATGTTATTGTTTTTTTAAATCAGTCTGTAGAACTCACCCATTGTTCTAAGAGCTCTACTGAAGCTTAAAAATGCTTTGGAACTCTACCATTGTTCTCGCAATGTTATTGTTTTTATAAATCAGTCTGTAGAACTCACCCATTGTTGTCCGAGTTCTACTGAAGCTTAAAAATGCCTTGGAACTCTCTCATTGCTCTAGGAATGTTATTGTTTTTTAAATCAGTCTGTTGAACTCTCCCATTGTTCTCGGAATTCTACTGAAATTTAAAAATGCTTTGGAACTCTTCAATTGTTCTCGGAATTCTGCTGAAATTTAAAAATGCTTTGGAACTCTCCCATTGCTCTCCGAATGTAATGTTTTTTTTAAATCAGTCTGTAGAACTCTCCCATTGTTTTCGGAATTCTGCTAAACTTTAAAAATGCTTTGGAACTCTTCCATTGTTCTCGGAATTCTGCTGAAGCATAAAAATGCTTTGGAACTCTCCCATTGTTTTCGGAATGTTATTGTTTTTTAAATCAGTCTGTTGAACTCTCTCATTGTTCTCAGGGTTCTACTGAAGCTTAAAAATGCTTTGGAACTATTCCATTGTTCTCGTAATGTTATTGTTTTTTTTCAATCAGTCTGTAGAACTCTCCCATTGTTCTCGGTATTCTGCTGAAGTTTAAAAAGGCTTTGGAACTCTCCCATTGCTCTCGGAATTCTGCTGAAATTTAAAAATACATTGGAACTCTCCCACTGCTCTCCGAATGTAATTGTTTTTTTAAATCAGTCTGTAGTACTCTCCCCTTGTTCTCGGAATTCTGCTGAAGTTTAAAAATGCTTTGGAACTCTACCATTGTTCTCGGTATTCTGCTGAAGCATAAAAATGCTTTGGAACTCTTCCGTTGCTCTCGGAATACTGCTGAAGTTTAAAAATGCTTTGGAACTCTCCCATTGTTCTCGGAAGGTTATTGTTTTTTTAAATCAGTCTGTAGAACTCTCCCATTGTTCTTGGAATTCTGCTGAAGTTTACAATTGCTTTGGAACTCTATCATTTTTCTCGGAATGTTATTGTTTTTTAAATCAGTCTCTACAATGCTCCCATTGTTCTCGGAATTCTGCTAAAGCTTAAAAATGCTTTGGAACTCATCCGTTGTTTTCGGAATTCTGCTGAAGTTTAAAAATGCTTTGGAAATCTTCCATTGTTCTCGGAATTCTGCTGAAGTTTAAAAATGCTTTGGAAATCTTCCATTGTTCTCGGAATTCTGCTGAAGTTTAAAAATGCTTTGGAACTCTCCCATTGTTCTCAGAATGTTATTGTTTTTTTAAATCTGTCTGTAGAACACTCCCATTGTTCTCGGAAATCTACTGAAGTTTAAAAATGCTTTGGAACACTTCCATTTTTCTCGGAATTCTGCTAAAGTTTAAAAATGCATTGGAACTCTCCCATTGCTCTCCGAATGTAATGGTTTTTTTAAATCAGTCTGTAGAACTCTCCCATTTTTCTCGGAATTCTGCTGAAGTTTAAAAATGCTTTGGAACTCTACCATTGTTTTCGGAATTCTGCTGAAGCATAAAAATGCTTTGGAACTCTCCCATTGTTTTCGGAATGTTATTGTTTTTAAATCAGTCTGTTGAACTCTCCCATTGTTCTCGGAATTCTACTGAAGTTTAAAAATGCTTTGGTACCCTTCCGTTGTTCTTGGAATTCTGCTGAAGTTTAAAAATGCTTTGGAACACTCCCATTGTTCTCGGAATGTTATTGTTTTTCTAAATCAGTCTGTAGAACTCTCCCATTGTTCTCGGAATTCTACTGAAGTTTAAAAATGCTTTGGTACCCTTCCATTGATCTCGGAATTCTGCTGAAGTTTAAAATAGCTTTGGAACTCTCTCCTTGTTCTCAGAATGTTATTGTTTTTTTAAATCAGTCTGTAGAACACTCCCATTTTTCTCGGAATTCTACTGAAGTTTAAAAATGCTTTGGAACACTTCCTTTTTTCTCAGAATTCTGCTGAAGCATAAAAATGCTTTGGAAATCTTCCGTTGCTCTCAAAATACTGTTGAAGTTTAAAAATGCTTTGGAACTTTCCCATTGTTCTCGGAATGTTATTGTTTTTTTAAATCAGTCTGTAGAACTCTCCCATTGTTCTCAGGGTTCTACTGAAGCTTAAAAATGCTTTGGAACTATACCATTGTTCTCGTAATGTTATTGTTTTTTTTAAATCAGTCTGTAGAACTCTCCCATTGTTCTCGGTATTCTGCTGAAGTTTAAAAATGCTTTGGAACTCTCCCATTGCTCTCGGAATTCTGCTGAAATTTAAAAATGCATTGGAACTCTCCCATTGCTCTTCGAATGTAATTGTTTTTTTAAATCAGTCTGTAGTACTCTCCCATTGTTCTCGGAATTCTGCTGAAGTTTAAAAATGCTTTGGAACTCTACCATTGTTCTCGGAATTCTTCTGAAGCATAAAAATGCTTTGGAACTCTTCCATTGCTCTCGGAATACTGCTGAAGTTTAAAAATGCTTTGGAACTCTCCCTTTGTTTTCGGAATGTTATTGTTTTTTTAAATCAGTCTGTAGAACTCTCCCATTGTTCTTGGAATTCTGCTGAAGTTTACAATTGCTTTGGAACTCTCTCATTTTTCTCGGAATGTTATTGTTTTTTTTAAATCAGTCTCTACAATGCTCCCATTGTTCTCGGAATTCTGCTAAAGCTTAAAAATGCTTTGGAACTCATCCATTGTTTTCGGAATTCTGCTGAAGTTTAAAAATGCTTTGGAAATCTTCCATTGTTCTCGGAATTCTGCTGAAGTTTAAAAATGCTTTGGAAATCTTCCATTGTTCTCGGAATTCTGCTGAAGTTTAAAAATTCTTTGGAACTCTCCCATTGTTCTCAGAATGTTATTGTTTTTTTAAATCAGTCTGTAGAACACTCTCATTGTTCTCAGAATTCTACTGAAGTTTAAAAATGCTTTGGAACACTTCCATTTTTCTCAGAATTCTGCTAAAGTTTAAAAATGCTTTGGAACTCTCCCATTGTTTTTGGAATGTTATTGTTTTTAAATCAGTCTGTTGAACTATCCCATTGTTCTCGGAATTCTACTGAAGTTTAAAAATGCTTTGGTACCCTTCCGTTGTTCTTGGAATTCTGTTGAAGTTTAAAAATGCTTTGGAACACTCCCATTGTTCTCGGAATGTTATTGTTTTTCTAAATCAGTCTGTAGAACTCTCCCATTGTTCTCGGAATTCTACTGAAGTTTAAAAATGCTTTGGAACTCTTCAATTGTTCTCGGATTTCTGCTGAAGTTTAAAAATGCTTTGGAACTCTTCCATTGTTCTCGGAATTCTGCTGAAGTTTAAAATAGCTTTGGAACTCTCTCATTTTTCTCGGAATGTTATTGTTTTTTTAAATCAGTCTCTACAACTCTCCCATTGTTCTCAGAATTCTGCTAAAGCTTAAAAATGCTTTGGAACTCATCCGTTGTTTTCGGAATTCTGCTGAAGTTTAAAAATGCTTTGGAAATCTTCCATTGTTCTCGGAATTCTGCTGAAGTTTAAAAATGTTTTGAAACTCTTCCATTGTTCTCGGAATTCTGCTGAAGTTTAAAAATGCTTCGGAACTCTCCCATTGTTCTCGGAATGTTAATGTTTTTTAAATAAGTCTGTAGAACTCTCCTATTGTTCTCGGAATTCTGCTGAAGCATAAAAGTGCTTGGAAATCTTCCATTGTTCTCAGAATTCTGCTGAAGTTTAAAAATGCTTTGGAACTCTCCCATTGTTCTCAGAATGTTATTGTTTTTTTAAATCAGTCTGTAGAACACTCCCATTTTTCTCGGAATTCTACTGAAGTTTAAAAATGCTTTGGAACACTTCCATTTTTCTCAGAATTCTGCTGAAGCATAAAAATGCTTTGGAAATCTTCCGTTGCTCTCAAAATACTGCTGAAGTTTAAAAATGCTTTGGAACTTTCCCATTGTTCTAGGAATGTTATTGTTTTTTTAAATCAGTCTGTAGAACGCTCCCATTGTTCTCAGGGTTCTACTGAAGCTTAAAAATGCTTTGGAACTATACCATTGTTCTCGTAATGTTATTGTTTTTTTTAATCAGTCTGTAGAACTCTCCCATTGTTCTCGGTATTCTGCTGAAGTTTAAAAATGCTTTGGAACTCTCCTATTGCTCTCGGAATTCTGCTGAAATTTAAAAATGCATTGGAACTCTCCCATTGCTCTCCGAATGTAATTGTTTTTTTAAATCAGTCTGTAGTACTCTCCCATTGTTCTCGGAATTCTGCTGAAGTTTAAAAATGCTTTGGAACTCTACCATTGTTCTCGGAATTCTGCTGAAGCATAAAAATGCTTTGGAACTCTTCCGTTGCTCTCGGAATACTGCTGAAGTTTAAAAATGCTTTGGAACTCTCCCTTTGTTCTCGGAATGTTATTGTTTTTTTAAATCAGTCTGTAGAACTCTCCCATTGTTCTTGGAATTCTGGTGAAGTTTACAATTGCTTTGGAACTCTCTCATTTTTCTCGGAATGTTATTGTTTTTTTTAAATCAGTCTCTACAATGCTCCCATTGTTCTCGGAATTCTGCTAAAGCTTAAAAATGCTTTGGAACTCATCCGTTGTTTTCGGAATTCTGCTGAAGTTTAAAAATGCTTTGGAAATCTTCCATTGTTCTCGGAATTCTGCTGAAGTTTAAAAATGCTTTGGAAATCTTCCATTGTTCTCGGAATTCTGCTGAAGTTTAAAAATTCTTTGGAACTCTCCCATTGTTCTCAGAATGTTATTGTTTTTTTAAATCAGTCTGTAGAACACTCCCATTGTTCTCGGAATTCTACTGAAGTTTAAAAATGCTTTGGAACACTTCCATTTTTCTCAGAATTCTGCTAAAGTTTAAAAATGCTTTGGAACTCTCCCATTGTTCTCAAAATGTTATTGTTTTTTTAAATCAGTCTGTAGAACTCACCCATTGTTCTCAGAGTTCTACTGAAGCTTAAAAATGCTTTGGAACTCTCCCATTGTTCTCAGAATGTTATTGTTTTTTTAAATCAGTCTGTAGAACACTCCTATTGTTCTCAGAATTCTACTGAAGTTTAAAAATGCTTTGGAACACTTCCATTTTTCTCGAAATTCTGCTGAAGTTTAAAAATGCTTTGGAACTCTCCCATTGTTCTCAAAATGTTATTGTTTTTTTAAATCAGTCTGTAGAACTCTCCCATTGTTCTCGGAATTCTGCTGAAGTTTAAAAATTCCTTGGAACTCTCCCATTGCTCTTGGAATGTTATTGTTTTTTAAATCAGTCTGTAGAACTCTCCCATTGTTCTCGGAATTCTACTGAAATTTAAAAATGCTTTGGAACTCTTCCATTATTCTTGGAATTCTGCTGAAATTTAAAAATGCATTGGAACTCTCCCATTGCTCTTCGAATGTAATGTTTTTTTTAAATCAGTCTGTAGAACTCTCCCATTGTTTTCGGAATTCTGCTGAAGTTTAAAAATGCTTTGGAACTCTACCATTGTTCTCGGAATTCTGCTGAAGCATAAAAATGCTGTGGAACTCTTCCGTTGCTCTCGGAATTCTGCTGAAGTTTAAAAATGCTTTGGAACTCTCCCATTGTTTTCGGAATGTTATTGTTTTTTAAATCAGTCTGTTGAACTCTCCCATTGTTCTCAGAATTCTACTGAAGTTTAAAAATGCTTTGGTACCCTTCCCTTGTTCTTGGAATTATGCTGAAGTTTAAAAATGATTTGGAACTCTACCATTGTTCTCGGAATGTTATTGTTTTTCTAAATCATTCTGTAGAACTCTCCCATTGTTCTCGGAATTCTACTTAAGTTTAAAAATGCTTTGGAACTCTCCCATTGTTCTCGGAATGTTATTGTTTTCTTAAATCAGTTTGTAGAACTCTCCCATTTCTCTCACATTTCTTTTGAAGTTCAAAAATGCTTTGGAACTCTTCCATTGTTCTCGGAATTCTACTGAAGTTTAAAAATGCTTTGGAACTCTTCCATTGTTTTCGGACTTCTGCTGAAGTTTAAAAATGCTTTGGAACTCTTCCATTGTTCTCGGAATTCTGCTGAAGTTTAAAAATGCTTTGGAACTCTTCCATTGTTCTCGGAATTCTGCTGAAGTTTAAAATAGCTTTGCAACTCTCTCCTTTTTCACGGAATGTTACTGTTTTTTTAAATCAGTCTCTACAACTCTCCCATTGTTCTCGGAATTCTGCTAAAGCTTAAAAATGGTTTGGAACTCATCCGTTGTTTTCGGAATTCTGCTGAAGTTTAAAAATGCTTTGGAAATCTTCCATTGCTCTCGGAATTCTGCTGAAGTTTAAAAAGGTTTTGTAACTCTTCCATTGTTCTCGGAATTCTGTTGAAGTTTAAAAATGCTTCGGAACTCTCCCATTTTCCTCGGAATGTTAATGTTTTTTAAATAAGTGTGTAGAACTCTCCTATTGTTCTCGGAATTCTGCTGAAGTTTAAAAATGCTTTGGAAATCTTCCATTGTTCTCTGAATTCTGCTGAAGTTTAAAAATGCTTTGGAACTCTCCCATTGTTCTCAGAATGTTATTGTTTTTTTAAATCAGTCTGTAGAACACTCCCTTTGTTCTCGGAATTCTACTGAAGCTTAAAAATGCTGTGGAACACTTCCATTTTTATCGGAATTCTGCTAAAGTTTAAAAATGCTTTGGAACTCTCCCATTGTTCTCAAAATGTTATTGTTTTTTTAAATCAGTCTGTAGAACTCTCCCATTGTTCTCAGAGTTCTACTGAAGCTTAAAAATGCTTTGGAACTCTACCATTGTTCTCACAATGTTATTGTTTTTTTTAAATCAGTCTGTAGAACTCTCCCATTGTTCTCGGAATTCTGCTGAAGTTTAAAAATGCCTTGGAACTCTCCCATTGCTCTCGGAATGTTATTGTTTTTTTAAATCAGTCTTTTGAACTTTCCCATTGTTCTCGGAATTCTAATGAAATTTAAAAATGCTTTTCAACTCTTCCATTGTTCTCGGAATGTTATTGTTTTCTTAAATCAGTTTGTAGAACTCTCCCATTTTTCTCACATTTCTTCTGAAGTTCAAAAATGCTTTGGAACTCTTCCATTGTTCTCGGAATTCTACTGAAGTTTAAACATGCTTTGGAACTCTTCCATTGTTCTCGGAATTCTGCTGAAGTTTAAAAATGGTTTGGAACTCTTCCATTGTTCTCGGAATTCTGCTGAAGTTTAAAATAGCTTTGGAACTCTCTCATTTTTCTCGGAATGTTATTGTTTTTTTAAATCAGTCTCTACAACTCTCCCATTGTTCTCGGAATTCTGCTAAAGCTTAAAAATTCTTTGGAACTCATCCGTTGTTTTCGGAATTCTGCTGAAGTTTAAAAATGCTTTGGAAATCTTCCATTGTTCTCGGAATTCTGCTGAAGTTTAAAAATGCTTTGGAAATCTTCCATTGTTCTCGGAATTCTGCTGAAGTTTAAAAATGCTTTGGAACTCTCCCATTGTTCTCAGAATGTTATTGTTTTTTTAAATCAGTCTGTAGAACACTCCCATTGTTCTCGGAATTCTACTGAAGTTTAAAAATGCTTTGGAACACTTCCATTTTTCTCGGAATTCTGATAAAGTTTAAAAATGCTTTGGAACTCTCCCATTGTTCTCAAAATGTTATTGTTTTTTTAAATCAGTCTGTAGTAGTGTTGAGCCACCCCCGTAGTGTTCGAGTTCGGTTCGGTTCGTCGAACACCCGTGTGTTCGCCGAACTGTTCGTCGAACTGTTCGTCGAACACCTTCGAACACCGTTAAAACCAATGGCAGGCAAACAAGAACACATAGAAACACATAGAAAACACCTTCGAAGGTGTCCAAAAGCTGACAAACTGCTCAGAAGACACAACTAACACATGGAAAAGTGACAAGTACATATAGTCATGTGAAAAGAAAAGAGGTGGATGAGTAAAAGGAGGGGGAGACACAGATATAGGCATGTCATGCCCTTCTAAAATCCAAAAAGTGAGAAGTCGACACGTTCAGTCCGCTCCTGCCCGTGCCACCTCCGTGTCGCCGGGTTTGTGCCAGAGCCGCGGTGAACCCTGACGGCCAGCCCCCCTCTCCGAATACTGGTGCCTGTCCGCTGGTGGGTCGAGCGAGCCCCCCTGTGGTGGAGGCAGCTCTAAGCTTTTTAATTTAAATTGTCTCTCTAATTTGAATGAATACACTTTAAATCCATTTACAAGGATCTATTGGAGGACAAGTCTCATGCCAGCAGCCGCATAATTCCAGCTCCAGTAGTTCCACTAAAGCTGCTGCAGTTAAAAAGCTTTTATAAGGATCGAGCTCGGCTGTCCACCGCAAGGCATCCTAGTGCCAGTCCCAGCCCCTATGCCTTGGGGTGCCTCCTGATGCTCTTCACTGAGTATCCCGTGGTCCCGAAGCATTTCCTTTGAAAAAATTAAGTGTCCAAACTACAGGTGGTGTAGTTTGCTTAACAGCCGGGATAATCCGCTGACTAGCAGACACTGCTACTAGTCCCAAAGAATTTCCTGGGCTAGATGCAGTTAAAAATTTGTAATTAGATACTCTTGCTGGATGCTGAGAAAGCATTCCATAGAGTCTCCTGGCACGCCATATATGATTCTCTTAAAAAGCTTGGGGTAGGTGTCTAGGGGACCCTTTTATAGCCAAAATCACGGCCCTGTATCACAATACGTAACCTAGGCTGAAGATAAATGGAACTGTAGCACCCTGAGGGCTCGGTTGCTACAGAGGTATTGCACCTCACCCAGAGGTGTGATATCTCACTCTCAGGTAAGGATGGAGTGTGGATCAGGACCCGACACCTGCATGCATTACACCACATTGCCGTGGGGCAGGGTGACCAATATGCCTCTGAGATGGGCACGACAGTCCCTGACCCTGGCTGGAGTGGGGGGAGGGAACACTGAGGAAGGGGAACCCTGTAGTGCAGGAGCAGGGAGGAAGCAGTTCCTGGGTGCATTGAGAAGGGAGTATAAAAGTTGGGCACCATCTTAGTTCAGTGCAGAGAAATCTGAGCAGAAGTGGCAGGGAGCAGGGGCTCTGCATGAGCTCTGCTCCGGAGGCGGGCCTAGTAACAGAGGCCCAGGCCTGGAAGAGGGAGAAGGAAGGAAGAGGAGCGGAGAAGGCTCCAGGAATGAGGAATGAAGGGATCCCAGGGGTGCGGACGGGCGAGTCGCCACCGCACGCCCGAATCCACCTGCATGGAGGGGTCAGGCCAAAGGGGGAGACCGGTCCCCGAAACTAGTGGAGGCAGGAAACGACCATCAGCTAGAAACCGGAGGCTGTGACATTTTATGTGGCGCAGCCCCTCGCTACACCCGCTAGGAAGGCACCACATAGAGTCAGGGAAACTGGCGCCAAGTTTACCAAGATTAGGCCCGAGGCAGCCGGACAGAAGGGTTGGTAAGAAAGGCCAGACAAAGGACACACAAAGGGGGTCCTGTGAAGCGCTCCAAAGTTATCTGGGAGTTGTCTGAGCCCCTCACCTGGTGAGCACAGTACGACGTGGGCAGCCGTTACCTGCAGACGTGGTCTGGATAATAAGAACTGTGAGTAAAGGCCCTGGACTGCATCACTGACTCCGTGTCGTTACTGCTGCTGCCCTGCACCATCACCCCCATTCTCCGCATACACTGCCCTGAGGCTATACTCCTCACGTGGGGAGTTATGCTACGCTCTGCTGCACCCACAACACAAGCCTCAGAGGTCTGCCCTGCAGCGGCGGTTCACTCTGACCGCAATCCACGGGTGGCGTAGTCGGACATTTAAACATCAAAACCACATAAATAGTTCCGCCACTGGTTTGACCGCCCTGAGCCACGGAACCGAGTCGCCGCCACGAAGACTACAACCACCAGCATCCACCAAAACGGGTCCGGCTCCGGGTGTCCCAAGGCCCAGGGGGTGCATCAGAACATTTTCATCACCTTTCACAATCACCAATGGGACAAGGCAGGGATGTCCTCTGTCCCCTCTCTTATACATCCTAGTGACGGAGCACCTGCTCTCATCAATTCGCCATAACCCCAATATTAGGTGGATTGAGGTGGGAGGCACCGAGTACAAGTGCTCTCTATTTGCTGATGATGTCCTAGTATATATCACTCAATCACATATATCCATCCATGCTGTTATGGCTGAAATAGATCACTTTGTTACATGGTCAAATTTTAAAATCAATGCAGCGAAGTCTGAGGCCTTCGATGTCTCCCTCCCCACATCCATATAGGATTCCATCCAGTCCAACTTTCCCTTTGCCTGGCCCTCACAGGGTATCAAATACTTAGGAATTCCAATTCATAGAGACCTCTCCCATCTATGTTATCTTAATTTTGGGCCCTTTATTGAACAACTCCATACAGACCACGGTTGGCAAGTTAGAACTGTAAGATTCACTACGTGAACCACTGTTTTTTTGTGGAAAAGCACATGTACACTGTGTTCCAAATTATTATGCAAAAAGTGTTTAGGAGTGATAAGGGAAGAATTTGTTTGTTTGTCAGTTAAACTCATTGATGGTGATGTGTGTCAGGGCTCTTTATATCACTGTAAGCAATTGCAGACACCTGTGCTAATTAGTTTGGCAGGTGTGTCCAATGAAAGGCAAGACTACTTAAGAAGGCTGTCTCACATTATTAAGCAGCCTACATTTTCTGCCAAAATGGGAAAGAAAAAGGATGTGTCGGCTGCTGAGAAGCAACAAATTGTGGAGTGTATAGGTCAAGGCATGACTACAATCAACATTGTGCGATGATCAGGATGAAGTGTCTTGGCAATCAAGAAGTATGTAGCTGATTCACAGTACACACGTGTGCGTGCTGATAAGGGCAAATTGAGGACTCTTTCCTACAGGCAATTACGTCAGGTTAAAAGAGCAGCGGCAAAAAAGCCTTGTCATAGCAGCAGACAAGTTTTTGAAGCTGCTGGTGCCTCCAACGTCCCCCGAACAACAAGATGCAGGGTCCTTCAGAGGTTTTCAGCTGTGCATACGCCATCCTGTCGACCTCCTCTATCCACTTCACACAAGCAGAAACGGCTCCAGTGGGCCAAACATTACATGAAGACTGATTTCAAAACTGTTTTGTTCACGGATGAGTGCCGTGCAGTGCTCGATGGTCCAGATGGATGGAGTGGAGGATGGCTGGTTGATGGACACCCCACGCAAACACGGCTACAGCGCCAATAAGGAGGAGGTGGAGTAATGTTTTGGGCTGGAATCATGGGGAGAGAGATTGTCGGCCCCTTTAGGATCCCTGAAGGCGCTAAAGATGAACTCCATAATGTATGTGGATTTTCTCAAACAGCACTTCCTGCCATGGTTCAAGAAGAAGAACAGTGTATTTCACAGCAAGATCATTTTTTTGCATGACAATGCACCATCTCATGCTGCACATAAAACATCTGCATCTCTGGCTGATATGGGCATAAAAGGGGACAAACTTATGGTGTGACCCCCATGCTCCCCTGACCTCTACCCCATTCAGAACCTCTGGAGCATCATCAAAAGGAGTGTCTATGATGGCGGGAGGCAGTTCACATCTAAGCAACAGCTCTGGGAGGGTATTCTGTCCTCATGCAAAACAATTGAAGCAGAAACCATCCAAAACCTGACAAATTCAATGGACGAGAGAGTTCAGAAGCTCCTTTCGAACAAGGGGTCCTATGTGAAAATGTAACATCACCTAGAATAAAGTTTTGAGTTGAAAACTGTTTGATTTCAGTTTCTAATAACCTGCTAATCCTTATAATTTCAAAAATGACCATTTTTTTGGTCTTTATTAAAATGAAAAGGTTGATCGAAAAGTTTGGGGGATCTAAGAGTGTGGCAACTAGTGTTGAGCCATCCCCGTAGTGTTCGAGTTCGGTTCGGTTCGTCGAACACCCGTGTGTTCGCCGAACTGTTCGTCGAACTGTTCGTCGAACACCTTCGAACACCGTTAAAACCAATGGCAGGCAAACAAAAACACATAGAAACACATAGAAAACACCTTCAAAGGTGTCCAAAAGCTGACAAACTGCTCAGAAGACACAACTAACACATGGAAAAGTGACAAGTACATATAGTCATGCGAAAAGAAAAGAGGTGGAGGAGTAAAAGGAGGGGGAGACACAGATATAGGCATGTCATGCCCTTCTAAAATCCAAAAAGTGAGAAGCCGAGACGGCCAGTCCGCTCCTGCCCGTGCCACCTCCGTGTCGCCGGGTTTGTGCCAGAGCCGCGGTGAACCCTGACGGCCAGCCCCCCTCTCCCAATACTGGTGCCTGTCCGCTGGTGGGTCGAGAGAGCCCCCCTGTGGTGGAGGCAGCTCTAAGCTTTTTAATTTAAATTGTCCCTCTAATTTGAATGAATACACTTTAAATCCATTTACAAGGATCTATTGGAGGGCAAGTCTCATGCCAGCAGCCACGTAATTCCAGCTCCAGTAGCGTCCACTAAAGCTGCTGCAGTTAAAAAGCTTTTATAAGGATCGAGCTCGGCTGTCCACCGCAAGGCATCCTAGTGCCAGTCCCAGCCCCTATGCCTTGGGGTGCCTCCTGATGCTCTTCACTGAGTATCCCGTGGTCCCGAAGCATTTCCTTTGAAAAAATTAAGTGTCCAAACTACAGGTGGTGTAGCTTGCTTAACAGCCGGGATAATCCGCTGACTAGCAGACACTGCTACTAGGCACAAAGTATTTCCTGGGCTAGATGCAGTTAAAAATTTGTAAGTAGATACTCTCCTTGGATGCTGAGAAAGCATTCCATAGAGTCTCCTGGCACGCCATATATGATTCTCTTAAAAAGCTTGGGGTAGGGGTCTAGGGGACCCTTTTATAGCCAAAATCACGGCCCTGTATCACAATATATCACCTAGGCTGAAGATAAATGGAACTGTAGCACCGAGGGCTCGGTTGCTACAGACATATTGCACCTCACCCAGAGGTGTGATATCTCACTCTCAGATAAGGATGGAGTGTGGATCAGGACCCGACACCTGCATGCATTACACCACATTGCCGTGGGGCAGGGCGACCAATATGCCCCTGAGATGGGCACGACAGTCCCTGTCCCTGGCTGGAGTGGGGGGAGGGAACACTGAGGAAGGGGAACCCTGCAGTGCAGGAGCAGGGAGGAAGCAGTTCCTGGGTGCATTGAGAAGGGAGTATAAAAGGTGGGCACCATCTTAGTTCAGTGCAGAGAAGTCTGAGCAGAAGTGGCAGGGAGCAGGGGCTCTGCATGAGCTCTGCTCCGGAGGCGGGCCTAGTAACAGAGGCCCAGGACTTGCAAGAGGGAGAAGGAAGGAAGAGGAGCGGAGAAGGCTCCAGGAACGAGGAATGAAGGGATCCCAGGGGTGCGGACGGGCGAGTCGCCACCGCACGCCCGAATCCACCTGCATGGAGGGGTCAGGCCAAAGGGGGAGACCGGTCCCCGAACTAGTGGAGGCAGGAAACGACCCTCAGCTAGAAACCGGAGGCTCTGACATTTTATGTGGCGCAGCCCCTTGCTCCACCCGCTAGGAAGGCACCACATAGGGTCAGGGAAACTGGCGCCAAGTTTACCAAGAGGAGGCCCGAGGCAGCCGGACAGAAGTGTTGGTAAGAAAGGCCAGACAAAGGACACACAAAGGGGGTCCTGTGAAGCGCTCCAAAGTTATCTGGGAGTTGTCTGAGCCCCTCACCTGGTGAGCACATTACGACGTGGGCAGCCGTTACCTGCAGACGTGGTCTGGATAATAAGAACTGTGAGTAAAGGCCCTGAACTGCATCACTGACTCCGTGTCGTTATTGCTGCTGCCCTGCACCATCACCCCCATCCTCCGCATACACTGCCCTGAGGCTATACTCCTCCCGTGGGGAGTTATGCTACGCTCTGCTGCACCCACAACACCAGCCTTAGCGGTCTGCCCTGTAGCGGCGGTTCACTCTGACCGCAATCCACGGGTGGCGTAGTTGGACATTTAAACATCAAAACCACATAAATAGTTCCGCCACTGGTTTGACCGCCCTGAGCCACGGAACCGGATCGCCGCCACGAAGACTACAACCACCAGCATCCACCAAAAAGGGTCCGGCTCCGGGTGTCCCAAGGCCCAGGGGGTGCGTCAGAACATTTTCATCACCTTTCACAATCACCAATGGGACAAGGCAGGGATGTCCTCTGTCCCCTCTCTTATACATCCTAGTGACGGAGCACCTGCTCTCATCAATTCGCCATAACCCCAATATTAGGTGGATTGAGGTGGGAGGCACCGAGTACAAGTGCTCTCTATTTGCTGATGATGTCCTAGTATATATCACTCAATCACATATATCCATCCCTGCTGTTATGGCTGAAATAGATCACTTTGTTACATGGTAAAATTTTAAAATCAATGCAGCGAAGTCTGAGGCCCTCGATGTCTCCCTCCCTAAATCCATATAGGATTCCATCCAGTCCAACTTTCCCTTTGCCTGGCCCTCACAGGGTATCAAATACTTAGGAATTCCTATTCATAGAGACCTCTCCCATCTATGTTATCTTAATTTTGGGCCCTTTATTGAACAATTCCATACAGACCACGGTTGGCAAGTTAGAACTGTAAGATTCACTACGTGAACCACTGGTGTTTTGTGGAAAAGCACATGTACACCGCGTTCCAAATTATTATGCAAAAAGTGTTTAGGAGTGATAAGGGAAGAATTTGTTTGTTTGTCAGTTAAACTCATTGATGGTGATGTGTGTCAGGGCTCTTTATATCACTGTAAGCAATTGCAGACACCTGTGCTAATTAGTTTGGCAGGTGTGTCCAATGAAAGGCAAGACTACTTAAGAAGGCTCTCTCACATTATTAAGCAGCCTACATTTTCTACCAAAATGGGAAAGAAAAAGGATGTGTCGGCTGCTGAGAAGCAACAAATTGTGGAGTGTTTAGGTCAAGGCATGACTACAATCAACATTGTGCGATGATCAGGATGAAGTGTCTTGGCAATCAAGAAGTATGTAGCTGATTCACAGTACACACGTGTGCGTGCTGATAAGGGCAAATTGAGGACTCTTTCCTACAGGCAATTACGTCAGGTTGAAAGAGCAGCGGCAAAAAAGCCTTGTCATAGCAGCAGACAAGTTTTTGAAGCTGCTTGTGCCTCCAACGTCCCCCGAACAACAAGATGCAGGGTCCTTCAGAGGTTTGCAGCTGTGCATACGCCATCCTGTCGACCTCCTCTATCCACTTCACACAAGCAGAAACGGCTCCAGTGGGCCAAACATTACATGAAGACTGATTTCAAAACTGTTTTGTTCACGGATGAGTGCCGTGCAGCGCTCGATGGTCCAGATGAATGGAGTGGAGGATGGCTGGTTGATGGACACCCCACGCAAACACGGCTACAGCGCCAACAAGGAGGAGGTGGAGTAATGTTTTGGGCTGGAATCATGGGGAGAGAGATTGTCGGCCCCTTTAGGATCCCTGAAGGCGCTAAAAATGAACTCCATAATGTATGTGGATTTTCTCAAACAGCACTTCCTGCAATGGTTCAAGAAGAAGAACCGTGTATTTCACAGCAAGATCATTTTTCTGCATGATAATGCACCATCTCATGCTGCACATAAAACATCTGCATCTCTGGCTGATATGGGCATAAAAGGGGACAAACTTATGGTGTGACCCCCATGCTCCCCCGACCTCTACCCCATTCAGAACCTTTGGAGCATCATTAAAAGGAGTGTCTATGATGGCGGGAGGCAGTTCACATCTAAGCAACAGCTCTGGGAGGGTATTCTGTCCTCATGCAAAACAATTGAAGCAGAAACCATCCAAAACCTGACAAATTCAATGGACGAGAGAGTTCAGAAGCTCCTTTCGAACAAGGGGTCCTATGTGAAAATGTAACATCACCTACAATAAAGTTTTGAGTTGAAAACTGTTTGATTTCAGTTTCTAACAACCTGCTAATGCTTATAATTTCAAAAATGACCATTTTTTTGGTCTTTATTAAAATGAAAAGGTTGATCGAAAAGTTTGGGGGATCTAAGAGTGTGGCAACCCAGTAGTCATGATTACTTCGAATTCTGACAATATGAGGGTCATGCTGCAGGTAGTGCAGCAAGAAGTCACTTATGTGTCTTGCGCATCTCGGAGCCCCAAAATTATTTTCCGGGCTAGATGCAGCTAAAAATTATTTTTAATTTTAAATCTGGTGAAGCTTATTATAGATGGCCTAATAGGATCAGTGCTGCACACTGCTACAAAGCCCAAATTATTTTCCAGTCAAGATACAGATAAACATGATTAGTAATTTGAAAGCTTAAAACGGTTGGTAGGGTGATTTTAACCAATCATCAAGCTTTTACTCTCCCCAGGATGACACAGGGGTAGAAAAGTCGTTTCGGATCCATGATTTGTTCATCTTTATGAACGTGAGTCTGTCTACATTATCAGTGGAGAGCCGCGTGCGCTTATCTGTCAGCACACCACCAGCAGCGCTGAACACACGTTCAGACAGAACGCTGGCTGCGGGGCATGACAAGATCTCCAAGGCGTAAGTGGCTAGCTCCGGCCATTTATCCAGATTGGAAGCCCAAAAAGAGCAAGGGTCCAGTGACACAGTCGTGGCTTCAATGTTTACTTGGAGATACTCCTGTACCATCGTCTCTAGGCGTTGACTATGTGTCAGACTTCTTGTCTCCTGTGGCCTTGCAAAGGATGGGCTAAAAAAGTGGTGAAATGATTCCGCAAAATTGATGTTACCAGCAGATACTGTGGTTCTGTTACGGTTTGAGTGCTGAACACTTGACGGTCCCACGGTTGGCAAGTTGGAACTGTGAGATTCACTACGTGCACCACTGGTATTTTGTGGAAAAGCACATGTAAGATTCTGCAACAGTCTCTGCTGATACTCCTGCATGCGTGCATCCCTTTCTATGGCAGGAATAATTTCTGCAAATTTACTTTTGTACCGGGGATCTAACAGTGTGGCAACCCAGTAGTCAGGATTATTTCTAATTCTCACAATTCGAGGGTCATGTTGCAGGTAGTGCAGCAAGAAGGCACTCATGTGTGTTGCGCATCCAGGAGCACCAAGTCCCTGTTGTGTTGGTGGCGAGGTAACAATCATGCTTCCTTCCTCTGTCCTCTCCCCCCAACCTCGCACAACAGAAATGTGATCAAGGTCTCCCTCATCTGATGAGTCTTCCATCAGTTCGTCCTCCACTTCTTCCTGGGCTCCTGCACCTTCCTCACTAGTTTGGCTGCTACCATGCGCCCTGGTAAAATCATCTCCCCCACCCTCACATGCCTGCCGCCTTGGTGCTGCCGACCGTCTGGACCTTGCAGATGTTAGCCCTTCCGCATACAACTCCTCCTCCTCTACTTCCTCCACCTCCTCTTGTGCCACCACCTGACTCCGAATTCTGTTTAACATGTGCTCCAGCATGTAAATCACCGGAATAGTCATGCTGATAATGGCATCGTCAGCACTAAACATCTTCGTCGCCATTTCAAAACTGTGCAGAAGGGTGCATAGGTCCCTGATCTGAGACCACTCCTCCAGCGTGATTTGCCCCACCTCTGAATCTCGTTGGCCCAGGCTATACGTCAGAACGTATTGCACCAGGGCTTGTCGGTGCTGCCACAGTCGCTGCAACATGTGCAGAGTTGAATTCCACCGGGTAGGCACATCGCATTTTAGCCGGTGAAGTGGCAGGCCCAACGACTTCTGTAGAGATGTAAGTCGCTGAGCTGCGGGATGCGAACGGCGGAAGTGAGCACACAGCGACCGTGCCCTCTGCAGAAGGCCATCTAGTCTGGGATAGTGGGCTAAAAATTGCTGGACAACCAGGTTCAACACGTGAGCCATACAAGGCACGTGTGTGACATTGCCCCGGCGAAGTGCCGCACCCAGGTTTGCAGCATTGTCGCACATGGCCTTCCCTGGTTTCAGGTCCAGTGGAGACAACCATTCATGAAATTGGCTCTCCAGAGCTGACCACAACTCCTCAGCTGTGTGACTCACATTTCCCAGACATTTCAATGTAAAAACCGCCTGATGACGTTGAGCCCTACTGCCAGCATAGTAAGGAGGTGTGCAGGATCCCTTCTGCGCAGTTAGAAAGCTTGTGGCATGACCAGACAGGCTTTGGGTGCAGGTGGAAGACCGAGAGGAGGTTGAGGAGGCCGAAGCAGTGGAGGAACTTTGACATAAAGAGGATTGACGCACAACTCGTGGGGACGGCAAGACTTGGACAGCAGCCCCTTGTCCTGCTGTCACCATAGTTACCCAGTGCCCAGTCAGCGACATGTAACGCCCCTGTCCATGCCTACTTGTCCAAGTGTCTGTGGTGAAATGCACCCTGTCACACACAGAGTTTCTCAAAGAAGCGGTGATGTTGTGTGCGACATGCTGGTGGAGCACAGGCACACCTTTCTTTGAGAAGTAGTGCCGACTGGGCATCTGGTACTGGGGCACTGCGACGGACATAAGGTCTCGAAAATCCTCAGTGTCCACCAGGCGGAAAGGCAGCATTTCTGTAGCCAAGAGCTTGCAGATGGTGAAATTCAACCTCTTAGCTTTCTCATGGCTAGAAGGAAATGGTCTTTTACTTGTCCACATCTGAGGGACCGAGGGCTGGCTATTGTGCTTAGACGGGGTTGATAAGGGTGTCCCCGGCAAACTGCCGGTCTGTGAGGAAGATGCAGGCGGACATGTTAGGTTGCCTTGATCCAAAGGTGGTGCTATCGATGTCGGACAGCGCTCAAGACCTGCTGGTGTTACCACCTCCAAAGAAAATGATGACCTGCCAATCACGCTGGCTGTTGCGGGTAAAGAGGTGGCAGGTCTGCGCCCCAAAACAGGTGTGACTGCTGTCCCCCCAGTCACAGAGGATGAAGAGGCCGCGGATGCACAAGATATGGCAGACGGTGGTTGGCCCGGCCGGCTAGGCCGCATTGTAGCACACTGAGCTTCCCACTGCAACTTATGCTTCATGTCCATGTGCCGGTTCATGCATGAAGTACTCAAACTATGTATTTTTTGGCCTCTACTTAGCTTTTGCTGACAAATGTTACAGATAACACGAGTTGGGTCATCTTTATCGATCTGAAAAAATGCCCAGGCTATGCAAGGCTTAGCACCCATGCGACCTGAAGAGCCACCACGACTTGTGGTGAGAGGCAGAGTTGTGTTTGAGGATGCAGTTGTTGACGTGCTTCCAGTACTACGTCTCTGTCCAGGAAGGCGCAACCTGACCTCGTCGTCACTAGCATCTTCCTCCACCTCCTCTGCTGACCTCATCTCTTGGCTGACTGTGGGTTGACAGTAAGTGGGATCTCCGACCTCATCATCATCACCCTGTGCGTTATCACACCCGTCGTCCTCAGAGCCAACCTGTTCCTGCCCTGACATAAAACTAAAGTTGTCGCTCCAATCAGGTATTTGAGTCTTATCATCGTCTTCCTCATTGTCTCCACCAACAGGAGTTACAGTTTGGGAATGAGGGTCTACATTATGGTCAGAACCTTCTGCGTCTGGTCCTGGATCCGACTCATAAAGATTCTGGGCATCAGTGCAGATCATTTCCTCGTCTGGATTCACAGAAGCGCTGGAGTCGACCTCTGATTCCCAGGCTATAGTATGAGTAAACAGCTCTGCAGACTCAACCATCTGTTCTACATCATACTCAGACGGGCAGCTGGAGATTTGGGAGCTGTGAGGAAGCAAGTGCGATTTGGGTGACACCTTTGAGGACTGGAGTATTTGTGATGTTGAAGTTGATGTGGAGGAGAGCCCACTTAAAGGAGCACTTGATATCCGTTGAAGCACCTGCTGTTTTTGTGCCTCATCTGGAATTTGTAGCGATTGGCGTGGCCGTAAGAAAGGGATCTTATCACATTTTAGTTTGGCTGGAAGATGGTCTTTCTTCTGCACCTACCCCACGGACACAACCTTTTTTCCCCTTCCCAACACGCCTATCCCCCTTTCCACCAGCAGCAGGCCTTTTTCCACTCATTTTGGTGGTTAACTAATTCACAACTCTGGAGTTGTTTGCACAAAAAAACAATGGATGGTAACCGAGCAGAGCTGAGTGGCCAAACTGTGGTATTAGGCCAAAACTATTGGCTGGGTTAGATGCAGAAAAAAATTATTTTTAATTTGCAACCTGATGGAGGTCAGTATAGATGGACTAATAGACCAAGTCCCACACACCGCTAGAAGCCCAAATATTTTTTCAGAGCTAGATGCAGAAATTTTTTTTATTCAATTTGCAACCTGATGGAGGTCAGTATAGATGGACTAATAGACCAAGTCCCACACACTGCTAGAAGCCCAAATATTTTTTCAGAGCTAGATGCAGAAAAAAATTATTTTTAATTTGCAACCTGATGGAGGTCAGTATAGATGGACTAATAGACTAAGTCCCACACACTGCTAGAAGCCCAAATATTTTTTCAGAGCTAGATGCAGAAAAAAATTATTTTTAATTTGCAACCTGATGGAGGTCAGTATAGATGGACTAATAGACCAAGTCCCACACACCGCTAGAAGCCCAAATATTTTTTCAGAGCTAGATGCAGAAAAAAATTATATTCAATTTGCAACCTGCTGGAGGTCAGTATAGAAGGACTAATAGAACAAGTCCCACACACTGCTAGAAGCCCAAATATTTTTTCAGAGCTAGATGCAGAAAATTTTTTTATTCAATTTGCAACCTGATGGAGGTCAGTATAGATGGACTAATAGACCAAGTCCCACACACTGCTAGAAGCCCAAATATTTTTTCAGAGCTAGATGCAGAAAAAAGATATTTTTAATTTGCAACCTGATGGAGGTCAGTATAGATGGACTAATAGACCAAGTCCCACACACTGCTAGAAGCCCAAATATTTTTTCAGAGCTAGATGCAGAAAAAAATTATTTTTAATTTGCAACCTGATGGAGGTCAGTATAGATGGACTAATAGAACAAGTCCCACACGCTGCTAGAAGCCCAAATATTTTTTCAGAGATAAATGAAGAAAAAAATTATTTTTAATTTGCAACCTGATGGAGGTCAGTATAGATGGACTAATATACCAAGTCCCACACACTGCTAGAAGCCCAAATATTTTTTTAGAGCTAGATGCAGAAAAAAATTATTTTTAATTTGCAACCTGATGGAGGTCAGTATAGATGGACTAATAGAATGATGCTATGCCCAAAAGATTTTACTTCACTAGGTGCAGTAAAAAAATTGGTATTCTATACACAGGTGGTATATCTTGCAACACAGATAGGCTACTCCACTGACTAACACACTCTGCAATAGGCCAAAAAGGATTAGCTTTGCTAGATTCAGCCAAATGCTGTGAAAAAAACTTGCACAGCACTGGCACAGACCTGCCTGGCAAAAACTGATAGGAACTGATGTAACCTAGTCCTGAAAAGGACTCCAATTACAATTAGTCTTTACTCCCACAATCTATCTATTTAAGAGCACAGACCTGCTTGATAAAAGTCGTAGGAAATGCTGTAACCTAGTCCTTAAAAGGACTGCAATCACAACTATTCCCTACTCCCAAGCTATCTGTATATTTGTGCGAAAATTGGCTTGAAATTAACAAGGTATAGCGCACACAGCAACAGCGGTGCCGTCTAACACGCAGCTGCAGCAGTGAGAAAATGGTGGCGACGGGGAAAATGGCTTGGTCTTATAGGGCAAGGACATGTGACATACACTGCCAATGACACATGCCCTTGCTTGTGTGAAAAAAAGCACTTCGCTCCGTGTGTGCGCTGCTGATAGGCTGACAGATTGCACCTCCCCACTGCAAATGCGGGAAAGAGAAAAAAAAATGGAGATCTTCATTGTTCCTGCAGAGATCCATCCCCTGCCCCTCCCCCCGCCCCGCTGTACACTCAAACTGCGTATTAACATTAATTTTCATCATTACTGAGAAAAAATCCAGTTATGATTTTGGTGCACGAACAGTTATCGAACATAACCTCGAACAGCCGAATTTTTCTCAAATTGTTCGTGTTCGCCGACCGGCTCGAACACCGCCCAAAACAGCTCGAATTTGAGATTGGCGAACAGTTCGAGTAGAACAACGCTCATCTCTAGTGGCAACCCAGTAGTCATGATTACTTCGAATTCTGACAATATGAGGGTCATGTTGCAGGTAGTGCAGCAAGAAGGCACTTATGTGTCTTGCGCATCTCGGAGCCCCAAAATTATTTTCCGGGCTAGATGCAGCTAAAAATTATTATTAATTTTAAATCTGGTGGAGCTTAGTATAGATGGCCTAATAGGATCAGTGCTGCACACTGCTACAAAGCCCAAATTATTTTCCAGTCAAGATACAGATAAACATGATTAGTAATTTTAAATCTGGTGGAGCTTATTATAGATGGCCTAATAGAATCAGTGCTGCACACTGCTACAAAGCCCAAATTATTTTCCAGCCAAGATACAGATAAACATGATTAGTAATTTGAAAGCTTAAAACGGTTGGTAGGGTGATTTTAACCAATCATCAAGCTTTTACTCTCCCCAGGATGACACAGGGGTAGAAAAGTCGTTTCGGATCCATGATTTGTTCATCTTTATGAACGTGAGTCTGTCTACATTATCAGTGGAGAGCCGCGTGCGCTTATCTGTCAGCACACCACCAGCAGCACTGAACACACGTTCAGGCAGAACGCTGGCTGCGGGGCATGACAAGATCTCCAATGCGTAAGTGGCTAGCTCCGGCCATTTATCCAGATTGGAAGCCCAAAAAGAGCAAGGGTCCAGTGACACAGTCATGGTTTCAATGTTTACTTGGAGATACTCCTGTACCATCGTCTCTAGGCGTTGACTATGTGTCAGACTTCTTGTCTCCTGTGGCCTTGCAAAGGATGGGCTAAAAAAGTGGTGAAATGATTCCGCAAAATTGATGTTACCAGCAGATACTGTGGTTCTGTTACGGTTTGAGTGCTGAATACTTGACGGTCCCACGGTTGGCAAGTTGGAACTGTGAGATTCACTACGTGCACCACTGTTGTTTTGTGGAAAAGCACATGTAAGATTCTGCAACAGTCTCTGCTGATACTCCTGCATGCGTGCATCCCTTTCTATGGCAGGAATAATTTCTGCAAATTTACTTTTGTACCGGGGATCTAACAGTGTGGCAACCCAGTAGTCAGGATTATTTCTAATTCTCACAATTCAAGGGTCATGTTGCAGGTAGTGCAGCAAGAAGGCACTCATGTGTGTTGCGCATCCAGGAGCACCAAGTCCCTGTTGTGTTGGTGGCGAGGTAGCAATCATGCTTCCTTCCTCTGTCCTCTCCCCCCAACCTCGCACAACAGAAATGTGATCAAGGTCTCCCTCATCTGATGAGTCTTCCATCAGTTCGTCCTCCACTTCTTCCTGGGCTCCTGCACCTTCCTCACTAGTTTGGCTGCTACCATGCGCCTGGTAAAACCATCTCCCCCACCCTCACATGCCTGCCGCCTTGGTGCTGCCGACCGTCTGGACCTTGCAGATGTTAGCCCTTCCGCATACAACTCCTCCTCCTCTACTTCCTCCACCTCCTCTTGTGCCACCACCTGACTCCGAATTCTGTTTAACATGTGCTCCAGCATGTAAATCACTGGAATAGTCATGCTGATAATGGCATCGTCAGCACTAAACATCTTCGTCGCCATTTCAAAACTGTGCAGAAGGGTGCATAGGTCCCTGATCTGAGACCACTCCTCCAGCGTGCATTTGCCCCACCTCTGGATCTCGTTGGCCCAGGCTATACGTCAGAATGTATTGCACCAGGGCTTGTCGGTGCTGCCACAGTCGCTGCAACATGTGCAGAGTTGAATTCCACCGGGTAGGCACATCGCATTTTAGCCGGTGAAGTGGCAGGCCCAACGACTTCTGTAGAGATGTAAGTCGCTGAGCTGCGGGATGCGAACGGCGGAAGTGAGCACACAGCAACCGTGCCCTCTGCAGAAAGCCATCTAGTCTGGGATAGTGGGCTAAAAATTGCTGGACAACCAGGTTCAACACGTGAGCCATACAAGGCACGTGTGTGACATTGCCCCGGCGAAGGGCCACACCCAGGTTTGCAGCATTGTCGCACACGGCCTTCCCTGCTTTCAGGTCCAGTGGAGACAACCATTCATGAAATTGGTTCTCCAGAGCTGACCACAACTCCTCAGCTGTGTGACTCACATTTCCCAGACATTTCAAAGTAATAACCGCCTGATGACGTTGAGCCCTACTGCCAGCATAGTAAGGAGGTGTGCAGGATCCCTTCTGCGCAGTTAGAAAGCTTGTGGCATGACCAGACAGGCTTTGGGTGCAGGTGGAAGATCGAGAGGAGGTTGAGGAGGCAGAAGCAGTGGAGGAACTTTGACATAAAGAGGATTGACGCACAACTCGTGGGGACGGCAAGACTTGGACAGCAGCCCCTTGTCCTGCTGTCACCATAGTTACCCAGTGCCCAGTCAGCGACATGTAACGCCCCTGTCCATGCCTACTCGTCCAAGTGTCGGTGGTGAAATGCACCTTGTCACACACAGAGTTTCTCAAAGAAGCGGTGATGTTGTGTGCGACATGCTGGTGGAGCGCAGGCACACCTTTCTTTGAGAAGTAGTGCCGACTGGGCATCTGGTACTGGGGCACTGCGACGGACATAAGGTCTCAAAAATCCTCTGTGTCCACCAGGCGGAAAGGCAGCATTTCTGTAGCCAAGAGCTTGCAGATGGTGAAATTCAACCTCTTAGCTTTCTCATGGCTAGGAGGAAATGGTCTTTTACTTGTCCACATCTGAGGGACCGAGGGCTGGCTATTGTGCTTAGACGGGGTTGATAAGGGTGTCCCCGGCAAACTGACGGTCTGTGAGGAAGATGCAGGCGGACATGTTAGGTTGCCTTGATCCAAAGGTGGTGCTATCGATGTCGGACAGCGCTCAACACCAGCTGGTGTTACCACCTCCAAAGAAAATGATGACCTGCCAATCACGCTGGCTGTTGCGGGTAAAGAGGTGGCAGGTCTGCGCCCCAAAACAGGTGTGACTGCTGTCCCCCCAGTCACAGAGGATGAAGAGGCCGCGGATGCACAAGATATGGCAGATGGTGGTTGGCCCGGCCGGCTAGGCCGCATTGTAGCACACTGAGCTTCCCACTGCAACTTATGCTTCATGTCCATGTGCCGGTTCATGCATGAAGTACTCAAACTATGTATTTTTTGGCCTCTACTTAGCTTTTGCTGACAAATGTTACAGATAACACGAGTTGGGTCATCTTTATCGATCTGAAAAAATGCCCAGGCTATGCAAGGCTTAGCACCCATGCGACCTGAAGAGCCACCACGACTTGTGGTGAGAGGCAGAGTTGTGTTTGAGGATGCAGTTGTTGACGTGCTTCCAGTACTACGTCTCTGTCCAGGAAGGTGCAACCTGACCTCGTCGTCACTAGCATCTTCTTCCACCTCCTCTGCTGACCTCATCTCTTGGCTGACTGTGGGTTGACAGTAAGTGGGATCTCCAACCTCATCATCATCACCCTGTGCGTTATCACACCCGTCGTCCTCAGAGCCAACCTGTTCCTGCCCTGACAAAAAACTAAAGTTGTCGCTCCAATCAGGTATTTGAGTCTCATCATCGTCTTCCTCATTGTCTCCACCAACAGGAGTTACAGTTTGGGAATGAGGGTCTACATTATGGTCAGAACCTTCTGCGTCTGGTCCTGGATCCGACTCATAAAGATTCTGGGCATCAGTGCAGACCATTTCCTCGTCTGGATTCACAGAAGCGCTGGAGTCGACCTCTGATTCCCAGGCTATAGTATGAGTAAACAGCTATGCAGACTCAACCATCTGTTCTACCTCATACTCAGACGGGCAGCTGGAGATTTGGGAGCTGTGAGGAAGCAATTGCGATTGGAGTGACACCTTTGAGGACTGGAGTATTTGTGATGTTGAAGTTGATGTGGAGGAGAGCCCACTTAAAGGAGCACTTGATATCCGTTGAAGCACCTGCTGTTTTTGTGCCTCATCTGGAATTTGTAGCGATTGGCGTGGCCGAAAGAAAGGGATCTTATCACATTGTCTGCTAAAAAAAGTAGACATTTTAGTTTTGCTGGAAGATGGTCTTTCCTCTGCAGATGTTACTGTTGCTTTAACACCTACCCCACGGACACAACCTTTTTTCCCCTTCCCAACACGCCTATTCCCCTTTCCACCAGCAGCAGGCCTTTTTCCACTCATTTTGGTGGTTAACTAATTCACAACTCTGGAGTTGTTTGCACAAAAAAACAATGGATGGGAACCGAGCAGAGCAGAGTGGCCAAACTGTGGTATTAGGCCAAAACTTTTGGCTGGGTTAGATGCAAAAAAAAATTATATTGAATTTGCAACCTGATGGAGGTCAGTATAGATGGACTAATAGAACAAGTCCCACACATAGCTAGAAGCCCAAATATTTTTTCAGAGGTAGATGCAGAAAAAAAATATATTCAGTTTGCAACCTGATGGAGGTCAGTATAGATGGACAAATAGAGAAAGTCCCACACACTGCTAGAAGGCCAAATATTTTTTCAGAGCTAGATGCAGAAAAAAATTCTATTAAGTTTGCAACATGATGGAGGTCAGTATAGATGGACTAATAGAACAAGTCCCACACACAGCTAGAAGCCCAAATATTTTTTCAGAGGTAGATGCAGAAAAAAATTATATTCAGTTGGCAACCTGATGGAGGTCTGTATAGATGGATTAATAGAACAAGTCCCACACACAGCTAGAAGCCCAAATATTTTTTCAGAGGTAGATGCAGAAAAAAATTATATTCAGTTTGCAACCTGATGGAGGTCTGTACAGATGGATTAATAGAACAAGTCCCACACACAGCTAGAAGCCCAATATTTTTTCAGAGGTAGATGCAGAAAAAAAATATATTCAGTTTGCAACCTGATGGAGGTCAGTATAGATGGACTAATAGAGAAATTCCCACACACTGCTCGAAGGCCAAATATTTTTTCAGAGCTAGATGCAGACAAAAAATTATTTTTAATTTGCAACCTGATGGAGGTCAGTATAGATGGACTAATAGAGAAAGTCCCACACACTGCTAGAAGGCCAAATTTTTTTTCAGAGCTAGATGCAGATATAAATTATTTTTAATTTGCAACCTGATGGAGGTCAGTATAGATGGACTAATAGAGAAAGTCCCACACACTGCTAGAAGGCCAAATATTTTTTCAGAAAAAAATTATATTCAGTTTCCAACCTGACGGAGGTCAGTATAGATGAAGTAATAGAGAAAGTCCCACACACTGCTAGAAGGCCAAATATTTTTTCAGAGCTAGATGCAGATGTAAATTATTTTTAATTTGCAACCTGATGGAGGTCAGTATAGATGGACTAATAGAGAAAGTCCCACACACTGCTAGAAGGCCAAATATTTTTTCAGAGCTAGATGCAGAAAAAAATTATATTCAGTTTGCAACCTGATGGAGGTCAGTATAGATGGACTAATAGAACAAGTCCCAAACACAGCTAGAAGGCCAAATATTTTTTCAGAGGTAGATGCAGATAAAAATTATTTTTAATTTGCAGCCTGATGGAGGTCAGTATAGATGGACTAATAGAGAAAGTCCCACACACAGCTAGAAGGCCAAATATTTTTTCAGAGCTAGATGCAGACAAAAAATTATTTTGAATTTGCAACCTGACGGAGGTCAGTATAGATGGACTAATATTGAAAGTCCCACACACTGCTAGAAGGCCAAATATTTTTTCAGAGCTAGATGCAGACAAAAAATTATTTTTAATTTGCAAACTGATGGAGGTCAGTATAGATGGACTAATAGAGAAAGTCCCACACACTGCTAGAAGGCCAAATGTTTTTTCAGAGCTAGATGCAGATAAAAATTATTTTTAATTTGCAACCTGATGGAGGTCAGTATAGATGGACTAATAGAGAAAGTCCCACACACTGCTAGAAGGCCAAATATTTTTTCAGAGCTAGATGCAGAAAAAAATTATATTCAGTTTGCAACCTGATGGAGGTCAGTATAGATGGACTAATAGAACAAGTCCCACACACAGCTAGAAGCCCACATATTTTTTCAGAGGTAGATGCAGATAAAAATTATTTTTAATTTGCAACCTGATGGAGGTCAGTATAGATGGACTAATAGAGAAAGTCCCACACACTGCTAGAAGGCCAAATATTTTTTCAGAGCTAGATGCAGACAAAAAATTATTTTGAATTTGCAGCGTGATGGAGGTCAGTATAGATGGACTAATAGAACAAATCCCACACACTGCTAGAAGGCCAAATATTTTTTCAGAGCTAGATGCAGAAAAAAATTATATTCAGTTTGCAACCTGATGGAGGTCAGTATAGATGGACTAATAGAACAAGTCCCACACACTGCTAGAAGCCCAAATATTTTTTCAGAGTTAGATGCAGAAAAAAATTATATTCAATTTGCAACTTGATGGAGGTCAGTATAGATGGACTAATAGAATGATGCTATGCCCAAAAGATTTTACTTCACTAGGTGCAGTAAAAAAATTGGTATTCTATACACAGGTGGTATATCTTGCAACACAGATAGGCTACTCCACTGACTAACACACTCTGCAATAGGCCAAAAAGGATTAGCTTTGCTAGATTCAGCCAAATGCTGTGAAAAAAACTTGCACAGCACTGGCACAGACCTGCCTGGCAAAAACTGATAGGAACTGATGTAACCTAGTCCTGAAAAGGACTGCAATTACAATTAGTCTTTACTCCCACAATCTATCTATTTAAGAGCACAGACCTGCCTGATAAAAGTCGTAGGAAATGCTGTAACCTAGTCCTTAAAAGGACTGCAATCACAACTATTCCCTACTCCCAAGCTATCTGTAGATTTGTGCGAAAATTGGCTTGAAATTAACAAGGTATAGCGCACACAGCAACAGCGGTGCCGTCTAACACGCAGCTGCAGCAGTGAGAAAATGGTGGCGACGGGGAAAATGGCTTGATCTTATAGTGCAAGGACATGTGACATACACTGCCAATGACACATGCCCTTGCTTGTGTGAAAAAAAGCACTTCGCTCCGTGTGTGCGCTGCTGATAGGCTGACAGATTGCACCTCCCCACTGTAAATGCGGGAAAGAGAAAAAAATGGAGATCTTCATTATTCCTGCAGAGATCCATCCCCTGCCCCTCCCCCCACCCCGCTGTACACTCAAACTGCGTATTAACATTAATTTTCATCATTACTGAGAAAAAATCCTGTTATGATTTTGGTGCACGAACAGTTATCGAACATAACCTCGAACACCCGAATTTTTCTCAAATCGTTCGTGTTCGCAGAACGGCTCGAACACTGCCCAAAACAGCTCGAATTTGAGATTGGCAAACAGTTCGAGTCGAACAACGTTCATCTCTAGTCTGTAGAACTCTCCCATTGTTCTCGGAATTCTGCTGAAGTTTAAAAATGCCTTGGAACTTTCCCATTGCTCTCGGAATGTTATTGTTTTTTTAAATCAGTCTATTGAACTCTCCCATTGTTCTCGGAATTCTACTGAAATTTAAAAATGCTTTGGAACTCTTCCATTGTTCTCGGAATTCTGCTGAAATTTAAAAATGCATTGGAACTCTCCCATTGCTCTCCGAATGTAATGGTTTTTTTAAATCAGTCTGTAGAACTCTCCCATTGTTATCGGAATTCTGCTGAAGCATAAAAATGCTTTGGAACTCTTCCGTTGCTCTCGGAATTCTGCTGAAGTTTAAAAATGCTTTGAAACTCTCCCATTGTTTTCGGAATGTTATTGTTTTTTAAATCAGTCTGTTGAACTCTCCCAGTGTTCTCGGAATTCTACTGAAGTTTAAAAATGCTTTGGTATCCTTCCGTTGTTCTTGGAATTCTGCTGAAGTTTAAAAATGCTTTGGAACTCTCCCATTGTTCTCGGAATGTTACTGTTTTTCTAAATCAGTCTGTAGAACTCTCCCATTGTTCTCGGAATTCTACTTAAGTTTAAAAATGCTTTGGAACTCTCCCATTGTTCTCGGAATGTTATTGTTTTCTTAAATCAGTTTGTAGAACTCTCCCATTTCTCTCACATTTCTTCTGAAGTTCAGAAATGCTTTGAAACTCTTCCATTGTTCTCGGAATTCTACTGAAGTTTAAAAATGCTTTGGAACTCTTCCATTGTTCTTGGAATTCTGCTGAAGTTTAAAAATGCTTTGGAACTCTTCCATTGTTCTCGGAATTCTGCTGAAGTTTAAAATAACTTTGGAACTCTCTCATTTTTCTCGGAATGTTATTTTTTTTTAAATCAGTCTCTACAACTCTCCCATTGTTCTCAGAATTCTGCTAAAGCTTAAAAATTCTTTGGAAGTCATCCATTGTTTTCGGAATTCTGCTGAAGTTTAAAAATGCTTTGGAAATCTTCCATTGTTCTCAGAATTCTGCTGAAGTTTAAAAATGTTTTGAAACTCTTCCATTGTTTTCGGAATTCTGCTGAAGTTTAAAAATGCTTCGGAACTCTCCCATTGTTCTCGGAATGTTAATGTTTTTTAAATAAGTCTGTAGAACTCTTCCATTGTTCTCGGAATTCTACTGAAGTTTAAAAATGCTTTGGAACACTTCAATTTTTCTCGGAATTCTGCTAAAGTTTAAAAATGCTTTGGAACTCTCCCATTGTTCTCGTAATGTTATTGTTTTTTTAAATCAGTCTGTAGAACTCTCCCATTGTTCTTGGTATTCTGCTGAAGTTTAAAAATGCTTTGGAACTCTCCCATTGCTCTCGGAATTCTGCTGAAATTTAAAAATGCATTGGAACTCTCACATTGCTCTCCGAATGTAATTGTTTTTTTAAATCAGTCTGTAGTACTCTCCCATTGTTATCGGAATTTTGCTGAAGTTTAAAAATGCTTTGGAACTCTACCATTGTTCTCGGAATTCTGCTGAATCATAAAAATGCTTTGGAACTCTTCTGTTGCTCTCGGAATACTGCTGAAGTTTAAAAATGCTTTGGAACTCTCCCATTGTTCTCGGAATGTTATTGTTTTTTTAAATCAGTCTGTAGAACTCTCGCATTGTTCTTGGAATTCTGCTGAAGTTTAAAATTGCTTTGGAACTCTCTCATTTTTCTCGGAATGTTATTGTTTTTTTAAATCAGTCTGTTGAACTCTCCCATTGTTCTCGGAATTCTACTGAAATTTAAAAATGCTTTGGAACTCTTCCATTGTTCTCGGAATTCTGCTGAAATTTAAAAATGCATTGGAACTCTCCCATTGCTCTCCGAATGTAATTGTTTTTTTAAATCAGTCTGTAGAACTCTCCCATTGTTCTCGGAATTCTGCTGAAGTTTAAAAATGCTTTGTAACTCTCCCATTGTTTTCGGAATGTTATTGTTTTTTTAAATCAGTCTGTAGAACTCTCACATTGTTCTGGGAATTCTACTGAAGTTTAAAAATGCTTTGGAGCTCTTCCATAGTTCTCGAAATTCTGCTGAAGTTTAAAAATGCTTTGGAACTCTCCCATTGTTCTCAGAATGTTATTGTTTTTTAAATCAGTCTGTTGAACTCTCCCATTGTTCTCAGAATTCTACTGAAGTTTAAAAATGCATTGGAACTCTTCCATAGTTCTCAGAATTCTGCTGAAGTTTAAAAATGCTTTGGAACTCTCCCATTGTTCTCGGAATTCTGCTGAAGTTTAAAAATGCTTTGGAACTCTTACATTGTTCTCGGAATTCTGCTGAAGTTTAAAAATGCTTTGGAACTCTCCCATTGTTCTCAGTATGTTTCTGTTTTTTTAAATCAGTCTGTAGAACTCTTCCATTGTTCTCGGAAGTCTACTGAAGTTTAAAAATGCCTTATAACTCTTCCATTGTTCATGGAATTCTGCTGAAGTCTAAAAATGCTTTGGAACTCTCCCATTGTTCTCGGAATGTTATTATATTTTTATATCAGTCTGTAGAATTCTCCCATTTTTCTCGGAATTCTTCTGAAGTTTAAAAATGCTTTGGAACTCTCCCATTGTTCTCGTAGTATTAATTTTATTAAAATCAGTCTTTAGGAATCTCCCATTGTTCTCGGAATTCTACTGAAGTTTAAAAATGCATTGGAACTCTTCCATAGTTCTCGGAATTCTGCTGAAGTTTAAAAATGCTTTGGAACTCTCCCATTGTTCTCTGAATGTTATTGTTTATTTAAAAAAGTCTGTAGATCTCTCCCATTGCTCTCGGATTTCTTCTGAAGTTTAAAAATGATTTGGAATGCTACCATTGTTCTCGTAATTCTGCTGAAGTTTAATAATGCTTTGGATCTCTTCCATTGTTCTCTGATTTCTGCTGAAATTTAAAAATGATTTGGAACACTCCCATTGTTCTCGGAATGCTATTCTTTTTTTAAATCAGTCTGTAGAACTCTCCCATGGTTCTCAGAATTCTTGTGCAGGTTAAAAATGATTTGGAACTCTTTCATTTTTCTCCTAATTCTGCTGAAGTTTAAAAATGCTTTTCAACTCTCCCATTGTTCTCGGAATGTTATTGTTTTTTTAAATTAATCTGAAGAACTCTCCCACTGTTCTCCGATTTCTTCTGAAGTTTAAAAATGCTTTGAAACTCTTCCATTGTTATCAGAATTCTGCTGAAGTTTAATAACGATTTGGAACACTTCCATTGTTCTCCTAATTCTGCTGAAGTTTAAAAATGCTTTGGAACTCTCCCAATTTTCTCAGAATGTTATTATTTTTTTTAATCAGTATGTAGAACTCTCCCATTGTTCTCGGTATTCTACTGAAGTTTAAAATTGCTTTGGAACCCTTTCATTGTTCTCGGAATTCTGCTGAAGTTTAAAAATGCTTTGTAACTCTCCCTTTGTTCTCGGAATGTTATTGTTTTTTTAAATCAGTCTGTAGTACTTTCCCACTGTTCTCGGAATTCTATTGAAGTTTAAAATTGCTTTGGAACTCTTCCATTGTTCTCGGAATTCTGCTGAAGTTTAAAAAAGCTTTGCAACTCTTCCATTGTTCTCGGAATTATGCTGAAGTTTAAAAATGCTTTGGAACTCTACCCTTGTTATCGGCATTCTGCTGAAGGTTAAAAATGCTTTGGAACTCTCCCATTGTTCTCAGAATGTTATTGTTTTCTTTTAATCAGTCTGTAGAACTCTCCCATTGTTCTTGGAATTCTACTGTAGTTTAAAAATGCTTTGGAACTATTCCATTGTTCTCGGAATTCTGCTGAAGTTTAAAAATGCTGTGGAGCTCTCCCATTGTTCTCGGAATGTTATTGTTTTTTTTATATCAGTCTGTAGAACTCTCACATTGCTCTCGGAATTCTACTGAAGTTTAAAAATGCTTTGTAACTTTCCCTTTGTTCTCGGAATGTTAAGGTTTTTTAAATCAGTCTGTAGAACTCTCCCATTGTTCTCGGAATTCTGCTGAAGTTTAAAAATGCTTTGGAACTCTACCTTTGTTCTCGGAATTCGGATGAAGTTTAAAAATGCTTTGAAACTCTCCCATTGCTCTCAGAATGTTATTGGTTTTTTTTATTCAGTCTGTAGAACTCTCCCATTGTTCTCGGAATTCTACTGTAGTTTAAAAATGCTTTGGAACTATTCCATTGTTCTGGGAATTCTGCTGAAGTTTAAAAATGCTGTGGAGCTCTCCCATTGTTCTCGGAATGTTATTGTTTTTTTATATCAATCTGTAGAACACTCACATTGCTCTCGGAATTCTACTGAAGTTTAAAAATGCTTTGTAACTCTCCCTTTGTTCTCGGAATGTTATTGTTTTTTTATATCAGTCTGTAGAACTCTTCCATTGTTCTCGGAATTCTGCTGAAGTTTAAAAATGCTTTGGAACTCTTCCATTATTCTCGGAATTATGCTGAAGTTTAAAAATGCTTTGGAACTCTTCGCTTGTTCTCTGAATTCTGCTGAAGTTTAAAAATGCTTTGGAACTCTTCCAAATAATCGGAATTCTGCTGAAGTTTAAAAATGCTTTGGAACTCTCCCAATTTTCTCAGAATGTTATTATTTTTTTTAATCAGTATGTAGAACTCTCCCATTGTTCTCAGAATTCCACTGAAGTTTAAAATTGCTTTGGAACTCTTTCATTGTTCTGGGACGTTTGCTGAAGTTTAAAAATGCTTTGGAACTCTCCCATTGTTCTCGGAATGTTTTTTTTTTTTATATCAGTCTGTAGAACTCTCCGATTGTTCACGGAATTCTGCTGAAGTTTAAAAATGCTTTGTAACTCTCCCTTTGTTCTCGGAATGTTAAGGTTTTTTAAATCAGTCTGTAGAACTCTCCCAATGTTCTCGGAATTCTGCTGAAGTTTAAAAATGCTTTGGAACTCTACCTTTGTTCTCGGAATTCGGATGAAGTTTAAAAATGCTTTGGAACTCTCCCATTGCTCTCAGAATGTTATTGTTTGATTATATCAGTCTGTAGAACTCCGATTGTTCTCGGAATTCTGCTGAAGTTTAAAAATGCTTTGGAACTCTCCCATTGTTCTCGGAATATTATTGTTTTTTTAAATCAGTCTGTAGAACTTTCCCATTGTTCTCGGAATTCTACTGAAGTTTAAAAATGCTTTGGAACTCTTCCATTGTTCTCGGAATGTTATAGTTTTTTTAAATCCGTCTGTAGAACTCTCCCATTGTTCTTGGAATTATAATGAAGTTTAAAAATGCTTTGGAACTCTTCCATTTTTCTTGGAATACTGCTGAAGTTTAAAAATGCTTTGGAACTCTCCCATTGTTCTCGGAATTCTGCTGAAGTTTAAAAATGCTTTGGAACACTTCCCTTGTTCTCGGAATTCTGCTGAAGTTTAAAAATGCTTTGGAACTCTTCCATTGTAATCGGAATTCTGCTGAAGTTTAAAAATGCTTTGGAACTCTCCCATTGTTCTCAGAATGTTATTGGTTTTTTTTATTCAGTCTGTAGAACTCTCCCATTGTTCTCGGAATTCTACTGTAGTTTAAAAATGCTTTGGAACTATTCAATTGTTCTCGGAATTCTGCTGAAGTTTAAAAATGCTGTGGAGCTCTCCCATTGTTCTCGGAATGTTATTGTTTTTTTATATCAGTCTGTAGAACTCTCACATTGCTCTCGGAATTCTACTGAAGTTTAAAAATGCTTTGAAACTCTTCCATTGTTCTCGGAATTCTGCTGAAGTTTAAAAATGCTTTGGAACTCTTCCATTGTTCTCGGAATTATGCTGAAGTTTAAAAATGCTTTGGAACTCTTTCCTTGTTCTCGGAATTCTGCTGAAGTTTAAAAATGATTTGGAACTCTTCCATAGTAATCGGAATTCTGCTGAAGTTTAAAAATGCTTTGGAACTCTCCCAATTTTCTCAGAATGTTATTATTTTTTTTAATCAGTATGTAGAACTCTCCCATTGTTTTCGGTATTCTACTGAAGTTTAAAATTGCTTTGGAACCCTTTCATTGTTCTCGGAATTCTGCTGAAGTTTAAAAATGCTTTCTAACTCTCCCTTTGTTCTCGGAATGTTATTGTTTTTTTTAATCAGTCTTAAGAACTCTCCCATTGTTCTCGGAATTCTACTGAAGTTTAAAAATGCTTTGGAACTCTTCCATTGTTCTCGGAATTCTGCTGAAGTTTAAAAAAGCTTTGCAACTCTTCCATTGTTCTCGGAATTATTCTGAAGTTTAAAAATGCTTTGGAACACTACCCTTGTTATCGGCATTCTGCTGAAGTTTAAGTATGCTTTGGAACTCTCCCATTGTTCTCAGAATTTTATTGTTTTCTTTTAATCAGTCTGTAGAACTCTCCCATTGTTCTTGGAATTCTACTGTAGTTTAAAAATGCTTTGGAACTATTCCATTGTTCTCGGAATTCTGCTGAAGTTTAAAAATGCTGTGGAGCTCTCCCATTGTTCTCGGAATGTTATTGTTTTTTTATATCAGTCTGTAGAACTCTCACAGTGCTCTCGGAATTCTACTAAAGTTTAAAAATGCTTTGAAACTCTTCCATTGTTCTCAGAATTCTGCTGAAGTTTAAAAATGCTTTGGAACTCTCCCATTGTTCTCGGAATGTTATTGTTTTTTTTATATCAGTCTGTAGTACTCTCCATTTGTTCGCGGAATTCTGCTGAAGTTTAAAAATGCTTTGTAACTCTCCCATTGTTCTCGGAATGTTATTGTTTTTTTAAATCAGTCTGTAGAACTTTCCACTGTTCTCGGAATTCTACTGAAGTTTAAAAATGCTTTGGAACTCTTCCATTGTTCTTGAAATTCTGCTGAAGTTTAAAAATGCTTTGGAATTCTCCCATTGTTCTCGGAATGTTATTGTTTTTTTAAATCATTCTGTAGAACTCTCCCATTTTTCTCGGAATTCTACTGAAGTTAAAAAATGCTTTGCAACTCTTCCATATTTCTTGGAATTCTGCTGAAGTTTAAAACTGCTTTGGAACTCTTCCATTGTTCTCGGAATTATGCTGAAGTTTAAAAATGCTTTGGAACTCTTCCCTAGATCTCGGAATTCTGCTAAAGTTTAAAAATGCTTTGGAACTCTTCCATTGTAACCGGAAATCTGCTGAAGTTTAAAAATGATTTGGAACTCTCCCATTGTTCTCAGAAAGTTATTATTTTTTTTAATCAGTCTGTAGAACTCTCCCATTGTTCTGGGAATTCTACTGAAGTTTAAAATTGCTTTGGAACTCTTCTCTTGTTATCGGAATTTTGCTGAAGTTTAAAAATACTTTGGAACTCTCCCATTGTTCTCCTAATGTTACTGTTTTGTATATCAGTCTGTAGAACTCTCCGACTGTTCTCAATATTCTGCTGAAGTTTAAAAATGCTTTGGAACTCTTCCATTGCTCTTGGAAATCTGCTGAAGTTTAAAAATGCTTTGGAACTCTTCCATTGTTCTAGGAATTCTGCTGAAGTTTAAAAATGCTTTGGAACTCTCCCATTGTCCTCGGAATGTTACTGTTTTTTTAAATCAGTCTGTAGAACTCTCCCATTTTTCTCGGAATTCTACTAAAGTTTAAAAATGCTTTGGAACCCTTCCATTGTTCTCGGAATTCTGTTGAAGTTTAAAAATGCTTTGGAACTCTCCCATTGCTCTCGGAATGTTACTGTCTTTTTAAATCAGTCTGTAGAACTCTCCCATTTTTCTCTGAGTTCTGCTGAAGTTTAAAAATGCTTTGGAACTCTCCCATTGTTCTTGGAATTCTGCTGAAGTTTAAAAATTCTTTGGAAATCTTCCATTGTTCTCAGAAACTTGTGAAGTTAAAAATGCTTTGGATATCTTCCATTGTTCTCAGAATTCTGATGAAGTTTAAAAATGCTTTGGAACTCTCCCATTGTTCTCGGAATGTTATTGTTTGTTTATATCAGTCTGTAGAACTTTCCTATTGTTCTCGGAATTCTGCTGAAGTTTAAAAATGCTTTGGAACTCTCTCATTGTTCTCGTAATGTTATTATTTTTTTAAATCAGTCTGTAGTACTTTCACATTGTTCTCGGAATTCTATTGAAGTTTAAAAATGCTTTGGAACTCTTCCATTGTTCTTGGAATGTTATTGTTTTTTTAAATCAGTCTGTAGAACTTTCCTATTGTTCTCGGAATTCTACTGAAGATTAAAAATGCTTTGGAACTCTTTCATTGTTCTTGGAATCCTGCTGAAGTTTTAAAATGTTTTGGAACTCTCCCATTGTTCTCAGAATTCTTCTAAAGTTTAAAAATAGTCTGTAGAACTGTCCCATTGTTCTCTGAATTCTGCTGAATTTTAAAAATGCTTTGGAACTCTTCGATTTTTCTCACAATTCTGCTGAAGTTTAAAAATACTTTGGAACTCTTCCATTGTTCTCGGAGTTTTGCTGAAGTTTAAAAATGCTTTGGTACTCTCCCATTGTTCTCGGAATGTTATTGTTTTTTTATATCAGTCTGTAGAACTCTCCCTTTGTTCTCAGATTTCTGCTGAAGTTTAAAAATGCTGTGGAACTCTTCCATTGTTCTCGGAATTCTACTGAAGTTTAAAAACGATTTGGAACTCTTCCATTGTTCTGCTAATTCTGCTGAAGTTTAAAAATGCTATGGAACCCTCCCATTTTTCTTGGAATGTTTTTTTTTTTTAAATCAGTCTGTAGAACTCTCCCATTGTGATCGGAGTTCTACTGAAGCTTAAAAATGCTTTGGAACTCTTCCATTGTTCTCGGAATTCTGCTGAAGTTTAAAAATGCTTTGGAAATCTTCCATTCTTCTCAGAATTCTGCTGAAGCTAAAAATGCTTTGGATCTCTTCTAATGTTCTTGGAATTCTGCTGAAGTTTAAAAATGCTTTGGAACTCCTCCATTGTTCTCGGAATGTTAAGGTTTTTTAAATAAGTCTGTAGAACTCTCCCATTGTTCTCGGAATTCTGCTGAAGTATAAAAATGCATTGGAACTCTACCTTTGTTCACGGAATTCTGATGAAGTTTAAAAATGCTTTGGAACTATCCCATTGTTCTCGGAAAGTTATTGTTTGATTATATCAGTCTGTAGAACTCCGATTGTTCTCGGAATTCTGCTGAAGTTTAAAAATGCTTTGGAACACTTCCATTGTTCTCGGAATGTTATAGTTTTTTTAAATCAGTCTGTAGAACTCTCCCATTGTTCTTGGAATTCTACTGAAGTTTAAAAATGCTTTGGAACTCTTCCATTGTTCTTGGAATTCTGCTGAAGTTTAAAAATGCTTTGGAACTCTCCCATTGTTCTCGGAATGTTATTGTTTTTTAATTCAGTCTGTAGAACTCTTCCATTGTTCTTGGAATTCTGCTGAAGTTTAAAATGCTTTGAAACTCTTCCATTGTTCATGGAATTCTGCTGAAGTTTAAAAATCCTTTGGAACTCTTCCCTTGTTCTCAGAATTCTGCGGAAGCTTAAAAATGCTTTGGAACTCTCCCATTGTTCTCAGAATGTTATTGTTTTTTTTTATTCAGTCTGTAGAACTTTCCCATTGTTCTCGGAATTCTACTGTAGTTTAAAAATGCTTTGGAACTCTGCCATTGTTCTCGGAATTCTGCTGCAGTTTAAAAATGCTTTGGAACTCTCCCATTGTTCTCGGAATGTTATTGTTTTTTTACATCAGTCTGTAGAACTCTCCCCTTGTTCTCGGAATTCTACTGAAGTTTACAAATGCTTTGGAACTCTTCCATTTTTTTCAGAATTCTGCTGAAGTTTAAAAATGGTTTGGAACTCTTCCATTGTTCTCGGAATTGTGCTGTAGTTTAGAAATGCTTTGGAACTCTTCCCTTGTTCTCGGAATTCTGCTGAAGTTTAAAAATGCTTTGGTACTCTACGATTGTAATCAGAATTCTGCTGAAGTTTTAAAATGCTTTGGAACTCTCCCACTGTTCTCAGAGTGTTATTGTTTTTTTTAATCAGTCTGTAGAACTCTCCCATTGTTCTCGGAATTCTACTGAAGTTTAAAAATGCTTTGGAACTCTTCCATTGTTCTCGGAATTCTGCTGAAGTTTAAAAAAGCTTTGCAACTCTTCCATTGTTCTCGGAATTATGCTGAAGTTTAAAAATGCTTTGGAACTCGACCCTTGTTATCGGCATTCTGCTGAAGTTTAAAAATGCTTTGGAACTCTCCCATTGTTCTCAGAATGTTATTGTTTTTTTTAATCAGTCTGTAGAACTCTCCCATTGTTCTCGGAATTCTACTGAAGTTTAAAAATGCTTTGGAACTCTTCCATTGTTCTCGGAATTCTGCTGAAGTTTAAAAAAGCTTTGCAACTCTTCCATTGCTCTCGGAATTATGCTGAAGTTTAAAAATGCTTTGGAACTCTACCCTTGTTATCGGCATTCTGCTGAAGTTTAAAAATGCTTTGGAACTCTCCCATTGTTCTCAGAATGTTATTGTTTTCTTTTAATCAGTCTGTAGAACTCTCCCATTGTTCTTCGAATTCTACTGTAGTTTAAAAATGCTTTGGAACTATTCCATTGTTCTCGGAATGCTGCTGAAGTTTAAAAATGCTGTGGAGCTCTCCCATTGTTCTCGGAATGTTATTGTTTTTTTATATCAGTCTGTAGAACTCTCACATTGCTCTCGGAATTCTACTGAAGTTTAGAAATGCTTTGAAACTCTTCCATTGTTCTCGGAATTCTGCTGAAGTTTAAAAATGCTTTGGAACTCTTCCATTTTTCTCAGAATTATGCTGAAGTTTAAAAATGCTTTGGAACTCTTCCCTTGTTCTCGGAATTCTGCTGAAGTTTAAAAATGCTTTGGTACTATTCCATAGTAATCGGAATTCTGCTGAAGTTTAAAAATGCTTTGGAACTCTCCCAATTTTCTCAGAATGTTATTATTTTTTTAATCAGTCTGTAGAACTCTTCCATTGTTCTTGGAATTCTACTGAAGTTTAAAATTGCTTTGGAACCCTTTCATTGTTCTCGGAATTCTGCTGAAGTTTAAAAATGCTTTGGAATTCTCCCATTGTTCTCGGAATGTTATTGTTTTTTTAAATCAGTCTGTAGAACTTTCCCACTGTTCTCGGAATTCTACTGTAGTTTAAAAATGCTTTGGAACTCTTCCATTGTTCTTGGAAATCTGCTGAAGTTTAAAAATGCTTTGGAACTCTTCCACTATTTTTGGAATTTTGCTGATGTTTAAAAATGCTTTGGAACTCACCCATTGTTCTCGGAATGTTATTGTTTTTTTAAATCAGTCTGTAGAATTCTCCCATTTTTCTCGGAATTCTACTGAAGTTTAAAAATGCTTTGGAACTCTTCCATTTTTCTCGGAATTCTGCTGAAGTTTAAAAATGCTTTGGAACTCTCCCATTGTTCTCGGAATGTTATTGTTTTTTTAAATCAGTCTGTAGGACTGTCCCATTTTTCTCGGAATTCTACTAAAGTTTAAAAATGCTTTGGTACTCTTCCATTGTTCTCGGAATTCTGCTAAAGTTTAAAAATGCTTTGGAACTCTCACATTGCTCTCGTAATGTTACTGTCTTTTTAAATCAGTCTGTAGAACTCTCCCATTGTTCTCTGAGTTCTGCTGAAGTTTAAAAATGCTTTGGAACTCTTCCATTGGTCTACGAATTCTGCTGAAGTTTAAAAATGCTTTGGAAATCTTCCATTGTTCTCAGAAACTTCTGAAGTTAAAAATGCTTTGGATATCTTCCATTGTTCTTGTAATTTTGCCGAAGTTTAGAAATGCTTTGGAAATCTACCATTGTTCTCGGAATTCTGATGAAGATTAAAAATGCTTTGGAACTCTCCCATTGTTCTCGGAATGTTATTGTTTGTTTATATCAGTCTTTAGAACTTTCCGATTGTTCTCGGAATTCTGCTGAAGTTTAAAAAAGCTTTGGAACTCTCCCATTGTTCTCTTAATGTTATTGTTTTTTCACATCAGTCTGTAGTACTTTCACATTGTTCTCGGAATTCTACTGAAGTTTAAAAATTCTTTGGAACTCTTCCATTGTTTTTGGAATGTTTTTGTTTTTTAAAATCAGTCTGTAGAACTTTCCCATTGTTGTCGGAATTCTGCTGAAGTTTTAAAATGTTTTGGAACTCTCCCATTATTCTCAGAATTCTTCTAAAGTTTAAAAATAGTCTGTAGAACTGTCCCATTGTTCTCTGAATTCTGCTGAATTTTAAAAATGATTTTGAACTCTTCCATTTTTCTCACAATTCTGCTGAAGTTTAAAAATACTTTGGAACTCTTCCGTTGTTCTCGGAATTTTGCTGAAGTTTAAAAATTCTTTGGAAATCTTCCATTGTTCTCAGAAACTTCTGAAGTTAAAAATGCTTTGGATATCTTCCATTTTTCTCGGAATTTTGCTGAAGTTTAGAAATGCTTTGGAACTCTACTATTTTTCTCGGAATTCTGATGAAGTTTAAAAATGCTTTGGAACTCTCCCATTGTTCTCGGAATGTTATTGTTTTTTTAAATCAGTCTGTAGAACTCTCCCTTTGTTCTCAGATTTCTGCTGAAGTTTAAAAATGCTGTGGAACTCTTCCATTGTTCTCGGAATTCTACTGAAGTTTAAAAATGATTTGCAACTCTTGCATTGTTCTCCTAATTCTGCTGAAGTTTAAAAATGCTATGGAACTCTCCCATTGTTCTTGGAATGTTATTGTATTTTTAAATCAGTCTGTAGAACTCTCCCCTTGTTCTTGGAATTCTACTGAAGTTTACAAATGCTTTGGAACTCTTCCATTTTTTTCGGAATTCTGCTGAAGTTTAAAAATGCTTTGGAAATCTTCCATTCTTCTCAGAATTCTGCTGAAGTTAAAAATGCTTTGGATCTCTTCTAGTGTTCTGGGAATTCTGCTGAAGTTTAAAAATGCTTTGGAACTCCTCCATTGTTCTCGGAATGTTAAGGTTTTTTAAATCAGTCTGTAGAACTCTCCCATTGTTCTCAGAATTCTGCTGAAGTTTAAAAATGCTTTGGAACTCTTCCATAGTAATCGGAATTCTGCTGAAGTTTAAAAATGCTTTGGAACTCTCCCAATTTTCTCAGAATGTTATTATTTTTTTAATCAGTCTGTAGAACTCTTCCATTGTTCTTGGAATTCTACTGAAGTTTAAAATTGCTTTGGAACCCTTTCATTGTTCTCGGAATTCTGCTGAAGTTTAAAAATGCTTTGGAATTCTCCCATTGTTCTCGGAATGTTATTGTTTTTTTAAATCAGTCTGTAGAACTTTCCCACTGTTCTCGGAATTCTACTGAAGTTTAAAAATGCTTTGGAACTCTTCCATTGTTCTTGGAAATCTGCTGAAGTTTAAAAATGCTTTGGAACTCTTCCACTATTTTGGGAATTTTGCTGATGTTTAAAAATGCTTTGGAACCCACCCATTGTTCTCGGAATGTTATTGTTTTTTTAAATCAGTCTGTAGAATTCTCCCATTTTTCTCGGAATTCTACTGAAGTTTAAAAATGCTTTGGAACTCTTCCATTTTTCTCGGAATTCTGCTGAAGTTTAAAAATGCTTTGGAACTCTCCCATTGTTCTCGGAATGTTATTGTTTTTTTAAATCAGTCTGTAGAACTGTCCCATTTTTCTAGGAATTCTACTAAAGTTTAAAAATGCTTTGGAACTCTTCCATTGTTCTCGGAATTCTGCTAAAGTTTAAAAATGCTTTGGAACTCTCACATTGCTCTCGTAATGTTACTGTCTTTTTAAATCAGTCTGTAGAACTCTCCCATTGTTCTCTGAGTTCTGCTGAAGTTTAAAAATGCTTTGGAACTCTTCCATTGTTCTACGAATTCTGCTGAAGTTTAAAAATGCTTTGGAAATCTTCCATTGTTCTCGGAATTTTGCTGAAGTTTAGAAATGCTTTGGAACTCTACCATTGTTCTCGGAATTCTGATGAAGTTTAAAAATGCTTTGGAACTCTCCCATTTATCTCGGAATGTTATTGTTTTTTTAAATCAGTCTGTAGAACTCTCCCATTTTTCTAGGAATACTACTAAAGTTTAAAAATGCTTTGGAACTCTTCCATTGTTCTCGGAATTCTGCTGAAGTTTAAAAATGCTTTGGAACTCTCCCATTGTTCTCGGAATGTTATTGTTTTTTTAAATCAGTCTGTAGAACTTTATCATTTTTCTCGGAATTCAACTAAAGTTTATAAATCCTTTGGAACTCTTCCATTGTTCGCGGAATTCTGCTGAAGTTTAAAAATGCTTTAGAACTCTCCCATTGCTCTCGGAATGTTACTGTCTTTTTAAATCAGTATGTAGAACTCTCCCATTGTACTCTGAGTTCTGCTGAAGTTTAAAAATGCTTTGGAACTCTTCCATTGTTCTCGGAATTCTGCTGAAGTTTAAAAATTCTTTGGAAATCTTCCATTGTTCTCAGAAACTTCTGAAGTTAAAAATGCTTTGGATATCTTCCATTGTTCTTGGAATTTTGCTGAAGTTTAGAAATGCTTTGGAAATCTACCATTGTTCTCGGAATTCTGATGAAGATTAAAAATGCTTTGGAACTCTCCCATTGTTTTCGGAATGTTATTGTTTGTTTATATCAGTCTGTAGAACTTTCCGATTGTTCTCGGAATTCTGCTGAAGTTTAAAAAAGCTTTGGAACTCTCCCATTGCTCTCTTAATGTTATTGTTTTTTTAAATCAGTCTGTAGTACTTTCACATTGTTCTCGGAATTCTACTGAAGTTTAAAAATTCTTTGGAACTCTTCCATTGTTCTTGGAATGTTTTAGTTTTTTAAAATCAGTCTGTAGAACTTTCCCATTGTTGTCGGAATTCTGCTGAAGTTTAAAAATGTTTTGGAACTCTCCCATTGTTCTCAGAATTCTTCTAAAGTTTAAAAATAGTCTGTAGAACTGTCCCATTGTTCTCTGAATTCTGCTGAATTTTAAAAATGATTTTGAACTCTTCCATTTTTCTCACAATTCTGCTGAAGTTTAAAAATACTTTGGAACTCTTCCATTGTTCTCGGAATTTTGCTGAAGTTTAAAAATTCTTTGGAAATCTTCCATTGTTCTCAGAAACTTCTGAAGTTAAAAATGCTTTGGATATCTTCCATTTTTCTCGGAATTTTGCTGAAGTTTAGAAATGCTTTGGAACTCTACTATTTTTCTCGGAATTCTGATGAAGTTTAAAAATGCTTTGGAACTCTCCCATTGTTCTCGGAATGTTATTGTTTTTTTAAATCAGTCTGTAGAACTCTCCCCTTGTTCTCAGATTTCTGCTGAAGTTTAAAAATGCTGTGGAAATCTTCCTTTGTTCTCGGAATTCTACTGAAGTTTAAAAACGATTTGCAACTCTTGCATTGTTCTCCTAATTCTGCTGAAGTTTAAAAATGCTATTGAACTCTCCCATTGTTCTTGGAATGTTATTGTATTTTTAAATCAGTCTGTAGAACTCTCCCCTTGTTCTTGGAATTCTACTGAAGTTTACAAATGCTTTGGAACTCTTCCATTTTTTTCGGAATTCTGCTGAAGTTTAAAAATGCTTTGGAAATCTTCCATTCTTCTCAGAATTCTGCTGAAGTTAAAAATGCTTTGGATCTCTTCTAGTGTTCTGGGAATTCTGCTGAAGTTTAAAAATGCTTTGGAACTCCTCCATTGTTCTCGGAATGTTAAGGTTTTTTAAATCAGTCTGTAGAACTCTCCCATTGTTCTCGGAATTCTGCTGAAGTTTAAAAATCCTTTGGAACTCTACCTTTGATCTCGGAATTCGGATGAAGTTTAAAAATGCTTTGGAACTCTCCCATTGCTCTCGGAATGTTATTGTTTGATTATATCAGTCTGTAGAACTCCGATTGTTTTCGGAATTCTGCTGAAGTATAAAAATGCTTTGGAACTCTCCCATTGTTCTCGGAATATTATTGTTTTTTTAAATCAGTCTTTACCACTTTCCCATTGTTCTCGGAATTCTACTGAAGTTTAAAAATGCTTTGGAACTCTTCCATTGTTCTCGGAATGTTATAGTTTTTTTTAAATCCGTCTGTAGAACTCTCCCATTGTTCTTGGAATTATACTGAAGTTTAAAAATGCTTTGTAACTCTTCCATTGTTCTTGGAATACTGCTGAAGTTTAAAAATGCTTTGGAACTCTCCCATTGTTCTCGGAATGTTATTGTTTTTTAATTCAGTCTGTAGAATTCTCCCATTGTTCTTGAAATTCTGCTGAAGTTTAAAATGCTTTGGAACTCTTCCATTGTTCTCGGAATTCAGCTGAAGTTTAAAAATGCTTTGGAACTCTTCCCTTGTTCTCGGAATTCTGCTGAAGTTTAAAAATGCTTTGGAACTCTTCCATTGTAATCGGAATTCTGCTGAAGTTTAAAAATGCTTTGGAACTCTCCCATTGTTCTCAGAATGTTATTGTTTTTTTTTATTCAGTCTGTAGAACTCTCCCATTGTTCTCGGATTTCTACTGTATTTTAAAAATGCTTTGGAACTATTCCATTGTTCTCGGAATTCTGCTGAAGTTTAAAAATGCTGTGGAGCTCTCCCATTGTTCTCGGATTGTTATTGTTTTTTTATATCAGTCTGTAGAACTCTCACATTGCTCTCGGAATTCTACTGAAGTTTAAAAATGCTTTGAAACTCTTCCATTTTTCTCGGAATTCTGCTGAAGTTTAAAAATGCTTTGGAACTCTTCCATTGTTCTCGGAATTATGCTGAAGTTTAAAAATGCTTTGGAACTCTTTCCTTGTTCTCGGAATTCTGCTGAAGTTTAAAAATGCTTTGGAACTCTTCCATAGTAATCGGAATTCTGCTGAAGTTTAAAAATGCTTTGGAACTCTCCCATTGTTCTCGGAATGTTTTTTTTTTTTATATCAGTCTGTAGAACTCTCCGATTGTTCACGGAATTCTGCTGAAGTTTAAAAATGCTTTGTAACTCTCCCTTTGTTCTCGGAATGTTAAGGTTTTTTAAATCAGTCTGTAGAACTCTCCCAATGTTCTCGGAATTCTGCTGAAGTTTAAAAATGCTTTGGAACTCTACCTTTGTTCTCGGAATTCGGATGAAGTTTAAAAATGCTTTGGAACTCTCCCATTGCTCTCAGAATGTTATTGTTTGATTATATCAGTCTGTAGAACTCCGATTGTTCTCGGAATTCTGCTGAAGTTTAAAAATGCTTTGGAACTCTCCCATTGTTCTTGGAATATTATTGTTTTTTTAAATCAGTCTGTAGAACTTTCCCATTGTTCTCGGAATTCTACTGAGGTTTAAAAATGCTTTGGAACTCTTCCATTGTTCTCGGAATGTTATAGTTTTTTTAAATCCGTCTGTAGAACTCTCCCATTGTTCTTGGAATTATAATGAAGTTTAAAAATGCTTTGGAACTCTTCCATTTTTCTTGGAATACTGCTGAAGTTTAAAAATGCTTTGGAACTCTCCCATTGTTCTCGGAATGTTATTGTTTTTTAATTCAGTCTGTAGAATTCTCCCATTGTTCTTGGAATTCTGCTGAAGTTTAAAATGCTTTGGAACTCTTCCATTGTTCTCGGAATTCTGCTGAAGTTTAAAAATGCTTTGGAACACTTCCCTTGTTCTCGGAATTCTGCTGAAGTTTAAAAATGCTTTGGAACTCTTCCATTGTAATCGGAATTCTGCTGAAGTTTAAAAATGCTTTGGAACTCTCCCATTGTTCTCAGAATGTTATTGGTTTTTTTTATTCAGTCTGTAGAACTCTCCCATTGTTCTCGGAATTCTACTGTAGTTTAAAAATGCTTTGGAACTATTCCATTGTTCTCGGAATTCTGCTGAAGTTTAAAAATGCTGTGGAGCTCTCCCATTGTTCTCGGAATGTTATTGTTTTTTTATATCAGTCTGTAGAACTCTCACATTGCTCTCGGAATTCTACTGAAGTTTAAAAATGCTTTGAAACTCTTCCATTGTTCTCGGAATTCTGCTGAAGTTTAAAAATGCTTTGGAACTCTCCCAATTTTCTCAGAATGTTATTATTTTTTTTAATCAGTATGTAGAACTCTCCCATTGTTCTCGGTATTCTACTGAAGTTTAAAATTGCTTTGGAACCCTTTCATTGTTCTCGGAATTCTGCTGAAGTTTAAAAATGCTTTGTAACTCTCCCTTTGTTCTCGGAATGTTATTGTTTTTTTAAATCAGTCTGTAGTACTTTCCCACTGTTCTCGGAATTCTACTGAAGTTTAAAATTGCTTTGGAACTCTTCCATTGTTCTCGGAATTCTGCTGAAGTTTAAAAAAGCTTTGCAACTCTTCCATTGTTCTCGGAATTATGCTGAAGTTTAAAAATGCTTTGGAACTCTACCCTTGTTATCGGCATTCTGCTGAAGGTTAAAAATGCTTTGGAACTCTCCCATTGTTCTCAGAATGTTATTGTTTTCTTTTAATCAGTCTGTAGAACTCTCCCATTGTTCTTGGAATTCTACTGTAGTTTAAAAATGCTTTGGAACTATTCCATTGTTCTCGGAATTCTGCTGAAGTTTAAAAATGCTGTGGAGCTCTCCCATTGTTCTCGGAATGTTATTGTTTTTTTTATATCAGTCTGTAGAACTCTCACATTGCTCTCGGAATTCTACTGAAGTTTAAAAATGCTTTGTAACTCTCCCTTTGTTCTCGGAATGTTAAGGTTTTTTAAATCAGTCTGTAGAACTCTCCCATTGTTCTCGGAATTCTGCTGAAGTTTAAAAATGCTTTGGAACTCTACCTTTGTTCTCGGAATTCGGATGAAGTTTAAAAATGCTTTGAAACTCTCCCATTGCTCTCAGAATGTTATTGGTTTTTTTTATTCAGTCTGTAGAACTCTCCCATTGTTCTCGGAATTCTACTGTAGTTTAAAAATGCTTTGGAACTATTCCATTGTTCTGGGAATTCTGCTGAAGTTTAAAAATGCTGTGGAGCTCTCCCATTGTTCTCGGAATGTTATTGTTTTTTTATATCAATCTGTAGAACACTCACATTGCTCTCGGAATTCTACTGAAGTTTAAAAATGCTTTGTAACTCTCCCTTTGTTCTCGGAATGTTATTGTTTTTTTATATCAGTCTGTAGAACTCTTCCATTGTTCTCGGAATTCTGCTGAAGTTTAAAAATGCTTTGGAACTCTTCCATTATTCTCGGAATTATGCTGAAGTTTAAAAATGCTTTGGAACTCTTCGCTTGTTCTCTGAATTCTGCTGAAGTTTAAAAATGCTTTGGAACTCTTCCAAATAATCGGAATTCTGCTGAAGTTTAAAAATGCTTTGGAACTCTCCCAATTTTCTCAGAATGTTATTATTTTTTTTAATCAGTATGTAGAACTCTCCCATTGTTCTCAGAATTCCACTGAAGTTTAAAATTGCTTTGGAACTCTTTCATTGTTCTGGGACGTTTGCTGAAGTTTAAAAATGCTTTGGAACTCTCCCATTGTTCTCGGAATGTTTTTTTTTTTATATCAGTCTGTAGAACTCTCCGATTGTTCACGGAATTCTGCTGAAGTTTAAAAATGCTTTGTAACTCTCCCTTTGTTCTCGGAATGTTAAGGTTTTTTAAATCAGTCTGTAGAACTCTCCCAATGTTCTCGGAATTCTGCTGAAGTTTAAAAATGCTTTGGAACTCTACCTTTGTTCTCGGAATTCGGATGAAGTTTAAAAATGCTTTGGAACTCTCCCATTGCTCTCAGAATGTTATTGTTTGATTATATCAGTCTGTAGAACTCCGATTGTTCTCGGAATTCTGCTGAAGTTTAAAAATGCTTTGGAACTCTCCCATTGTTCTCGGAATATTATTGTTTTTTTAAATCAGTCTGTAGAACTTTCCCATTGTTCTCGGAATTCTACTGAAGTTTAAAAATGCTTTGGAACTCTTCCATTGTTCTCGGAATGTTATAGTTTTTTTAAATCCGTCTGTAGAACTCTCCCATTGTTCTTGGAATTATAATGAAGTTTAAAAATGCTTTGGAACTCTTCCATTTTTCTTGGAATACTGCTGAAGTTTAAAAATGCTTTGGAACTCTCCCATTGTTCTCGGAATTCTGCTGAAGTTTAAAAATGCTTTGGAACACTTCCCTTGTTCTCGGAATTCTGCTGAAGTTTAAAAATGCTTTGGAACTCTTCCATTGTAATCGGAATTCTGCTGAAGTTTAAAAATGCTTTGGAACTCTCCCATTGTTCTAAGAATGTTATTGGTTTTTTTTATTCAGTCTGTAGAACTCTCCCATTGTTCTCGGAATTCTACTGTAGTTTAAAAATGCTTTGGAACTATTCAATTGTTCTCGGAATTCTGCTGAAGTTTAAAAATGCTGTGGAGCTCTCCCATTGTTCTCGGAATGTTATTGTTTTTTTATATCAGTCTGTAGAACTCTCACATTGCTCTCGGAATTCTACTGAAGTTTAAAAATGCTTTGAAACTCTTCCATTGTTCTCGGAATTCTGCTGAAGTTTAAAAATGCTTTGGAACTCTTCCATTGTTCTCGGAATTATGCTGAAGTTTAAAAATGCTTTGGAACTCTTTCCTTGTTCTCGGAATTCTGCTGAAGTTTAAAAATGATTTGGAACTCTTCCATAGTAATCGGAATTCTGCTGAAGTTTAAAAATGCTTTGGAACTCTCCCAATTTTCTCAGAATGTTATTATTTTTTTTAATCAGTATGTAGAACTCTCCCATTGTTTTCGGTATTCTACTGAAGTTTAAAATTGCTTTGGAACCCTTTCATTGTTCTCGGAATTCTGCTGAAGTTTAAAAATGCTTTCTAACTCTCCCTTTGTTCTCGGAATGTTATTGTTTTTTTTAATCAGTCTTAAGAACTCTCCCATTGTTCTCGGAATTCTACTGAAGTTTAAAAATGCTTTGGAACTCTTCCATTGTTCTCGGAATTCTGCTGAAGTTTAAAAAAGCTTTGCAACTCTTCCATTGTTCTCGGAATTATTCTGAAGTTTAAAAATGCTTTGGAACACTACCCTTGTTATCGGCATTCTGCTGAAGTTTAAGTATGCTTTGGAACTCTCCCATTGTTCTCAGAATTTTATTGTTTTCTTTTAATCAGTCTGTAGAACTCTCCCATTGTTCTTGGAATTCTACTGTAGTTTAAAAATGCTTTGGAACTATTCCATTGTTCTCGGAATTCTGCTGAAGTTTAAAAATGCTGTGGAGCTCTCCCATTGTTCTCGGAATGTTATTGTTTTTTTATATCAGTCTGTAGAACTCTCACAGTGCTCTCGGAATTCTACTAAAGTTTAAAAATGCTTTGAAACTCTTCCATTGTTCTCAGAATTCTGCTGAAGTTTAAAAATGCTTTGGAACTCTCCCATTGTTCTCGGAATGTTATTGTTTTTTTTATATCAGTCTGTAGTACTCTCCATTTGTTCGCGGAATTCTGCTGAAGTTTAAAAATGCTTTGTAACTCTCCCATTGTTCTCGGAATGTTATTGTTTTTTTAAATCAGTCTGTAGAACTTTCCACTGTTCTCGGAATTCTACTGAAGTTTAAAAATGCTTTGGAACTCTTCCATTGTTCTTGAAATTCTGCTGAAGTTTAAAAATGCTTTGGAACTCTCCCATTGTTCTCGGAATGTTATTGTTTTTTTAAATCATTCTGTAGAACTCTCCCATTTTTCTCGGAATTTTACTGAAGTTAAAAAATGCTTTGCAACTCTTCCATATTTCTTGGAATTCTGCTGAAGTTTAAAACTGCTTTGGAACTCTTCCATTGTTCTCGGAATTATGCTGAAGTTTAAAAATGCTTTGGAACTCTTCCCTAGATCTCGGAATTCTGCTAAAGTTTAAAAATGCTTTGGAACTCTTCCATTGTAACCGGAATTCTGCTGAAGTTTAAAAATGATTTGGAACTCTCCCATTGTTCTCAGAAAGTTATTATTTTTTTTAATCAGTCTGTAGAACTCTCCCATTGTTCTGGGAATTCTACTGAAGTTTAAAATTGCTTTGGAACTCTTCTCTTGTTATCGGAATTTTGCTGAAGTTTAAAAATACTTTGGAACTCTCCCATTGTTCTCCTAATGTTACTGTTTTGTATATCAGTCTGTAGAACTCTCCGACTGTTCTCAATATTCTGCTGAAGTTTAAAAATGCTTTGGAACTCTTCCATTGCTCTTGGAAATCTGCTGAAGTTTAAAAATGCTTTGGAACTCTTCCATTGTTCTAGGAATTCTGCTGAAGTTTAAAAATGCTTTGGAACTCTCCCATTGTCCTCGGAATGTTACTGTTTTTTTAAATCAGTCTGTAGAACTCTCCCATTTTTCTCGGAATTCTACTAAAGTTTAAAAATGCTTTGGAACCCTTCCATTGTTCTCGGAATTCTGTTGAAGTTTAAAAATGCTTAGGAACTCTCCCATTGCTCTCGGAATGTTACTGTCTTTTTAAATCAGTCTGTAGAACTCTCCCATTTTTCTCTGAGTTCTGCTGAAGTTTAAAAATGCTTTGGAACTCTCCCATTGTTCTTGGAATTCTGCTGAAGTTTAAAAATTCTTTGGAAATCTTCCATTGTTCTCAGAAACTTGTGAAGTTAAAAATGCTTTGGATATCTTCCATTGTTCTCAGAATTCTGATGAAGTTTAAAAATGCTTTGGAACTCTCCCATTGTTCTCGGAATGTTATTGTTTGTTTATATCAGTCTGTAGAACTTTCCTATTGTTCTCGGAATTCTGCTGAAGTTTAAAAATGCTTTGGAACTCTCTCATTGTTCTCGTAATGTTATTATTTTTTTAAATCAGTCTGTAGTACTTTCACATTGTTCTCGGAATTCTATTGAAGTTTAAAAATGCTTTGGAACTCTTCCATTGTTCTTGGAATGTTATTGTTTTTTTAAATCAGTCTGTAGAACTTTCCTATTGTTCTCGGAATTCTACTGAAGATTAAAAATGCTTTGGAACTCTTTCATTGTTCTTGGAATCCTGCTGAAGTTTTAAAATGTTTTGGAACTCTCCCATTGTTCTCAGAATTCTTCTAAAGTTTAAAAATAGTCTGTAGAACTGTCCCATTGTTCTCTGAATTCTGCTGAATTTTAAAAATGCTTTGGAACTCTTCGATTTTTCTCACAATTCTGCTGAAGTTTAAAAATACTTTGGAACTCTTCCATTGTTCTCGGAGTTTTGCTGAAGTTTAAAAATGCTTTGGTACTCTCCCATTGTTCTCGGAATGTTATTGTTTTTTTATATCAGTCTGTAGAACTCTCCCTTTGTTCTCAGATTTCTGCTGAAGTTTAAAAATGCTGTGGAACTCTTCCATTGTTCTCGGAATTCTACTGAAGTTTAAAAACGATTTGGAACTCTTCCATTGTTCTGCTAATTCTGCTGAAGTTTAAAAATGCTATGGAACCCTCCCATTTTTCTTGGAATGTTTTTTTTTTTTAAATCAGTCTGTAGAACTCTCCCATTGTGATCGGAGTTCTACTGAAGCTTAAAAATGCTTTGGAACTCTTCCATTGTTCTCGGAATTCTGCTGAAGTTTAAAAATGCTTTGGAAATCTTCCATTCTTCTCAGAATTCTGCTGAAGCTAAAAATGCTTTGGATCTCTTCTAATGTTCTTGGAATTCTGCTGAAGTTTAAAAATGCTTTGGAACTCCTCCATTGTTCTCGGAATGTTAAGGTTTTTTAAATAAGTCTGTAGAACTCTCCCATTGTTCTCGGAATTCTGCTGAAGTATAAAAATGCATTGGAACACTACCTTTGTTCACGGAATTCTGATGAAGTTTAAAAATGCTTTGGAACTATCCCATTGTTCTCGGAAAGTTATTGTTTGATTATATCAGTCTGTAGAACTCCGATTGTTCTCGGAATTCTGCTGAAGTTTAAAAATGCTTTGGAACACTTCCATTGTTCTCGGAATGTTATAGTTTTTTTAAATCAGTCTGTAGAACTCTCCCATTGTTCTTGGAATTCTACTGAAGTTTAAAAATGCTTTGGAACTCTTCCATTGTTCTTGGAATTCTGCTGAAGTTTAAAAATGCTTTGGAACTCTCCCATTGTTCTCGGAATGTTATTGTTTTTTAATTCAGTCTGTAGAACTCTTCCATTGTTCTTGGAATTCTGCTGAAGTTTAAAATGCTTTGAAACTCTTCCATTGTTCATGGAATTCTGCTGAAGTTTAAAAATCCTTTGGAACTCTTCCCTTGTTCTCAGAATTCTGCGGAAGCTTAAAAATGCTTAGGAACTCTTCCATTGTAATCGGAATTCTGCTGAAGTTTAAAAATGCTTTGGAACTCTCCCATTGTTCTCAGAATGTTATTGTTTTTTTTTATTCAGTCTGTAGAACTTTCCCATTGCTCTCGGAATTCTACTGTAGTTTAAAAATGCTTTGGAACTCTGCCATTGTTCTCGGAATTCTGCTGCAGTTTAAAAATGCTTTGGAACTCTCCCATTGTTCTCGGAATGTTATTGTTTTTTTAAATCAGTCTGTAGAACTCTCCGATGTTCTCGGAATTCTACTGAAGTTTACAAATGCTTTGGAACTCTTCCATTTTTTTCAGAATTCTGCTGAAGTTTAAAAATGGTTTGGAACTCTTCCATTGTTCTCGGAATTGTGCTGTAGTTTAGAAATGCTTTGGAACTCTTCCCTTGTTCTCGGAATTCTGCTGAAGTTTAAAAATGCTTTGGTACTCTACGATTGTAATCAGAATTCTGCTGAAGTTTTAAAATGCTTTGGAACTCTCCCACTGTTCTCAGAGTGTTATTGTTTTTTTTAATCAGTCTGTAGAACTCTCCCATTGTTCTCGGAATTCTACTGAAGTTTAAAAATGCTTTGGAACTCTTCCATTGTTCTCGGAATTCTGCTGAAGTTTAAAAAAGCTTTGCAACTCTTCCATTGTTCTCGGAATTATGCTGAAGTTTAAAAATGCTTTGGAACTCGACCCTTGTTATCGGCATTCTGCTGAAGTTTAAAAATGCTTTGGAACTCTCCCATTGTTCTCAGAATGTTATTGTTTTTTTTAATCAGTCTGTAGAACTCTCCCATTGTTCTCGGAATTCTACTGAAGTTTAAAAATGCTTTGGAACTCTTCCATTGTTCTCGGAATTCTGCTGAAGTTTAAAAAAGCTTTGCAACTCTTCCATTGCTCTCGGAATTATGCTGAAGTTTAAAAATGCTTTGGAACTCTACCCTTGTTATCGGCATTCTGCTGAAGTTTAAAAATGCTTTGGAACTCTCCCATTGTTCTCAGAATGTTATTGTTTTCTTTTAATCAGTCTGTAGAACTCTCCCATTGTTCTTGAAATTCTACTGTAGTTTAAAAATGCTTTGGAACTATTCCATTGTTCTCGGAATGCTGCTGAAGTTTAAAAATGCTGTGGAGCTCTCCCATTGTTCTCGGAATGTTATTGTTTTTTTATATCAGTCTGTAGAACTCTCACATTGCTCTCGGAATTCTACTGAAGTTTAAAAATGCTTTGAAACTCTTCCATTGTTCTCGGAATTCTGCTGAAGTTTAAAAATGCTTTGGAACTCTTCCATTTTTCTCAGAATTATGCTGAAGTTTAAAAATGCTTTGGAACTCTTCCCTTGTTCTCGGAATTCTGCTGAAGTTTAAAAATGCTTTGGTACTATTCCATAGTAATCGGAATTCTGCTGAAGTTTAAAAATGCTTTGGAACTCTCCCAATTTTCTCAGAATGTTATTATTTTTTTAATCAGTCTGTAGAACTCTTCCATTGTTCTTGGAATTCTACTGAAGTTTAAAATTGCTTTGGAACCCTTTCATTGTTCTCGGAATTCTGCTGAAGTTTAAAAATGCTTTGGAATTCTCCCATTGTTCTCGGAATGTTATTGTTTTTTTAAATCAGTCTGTAGAACTTTCCCACTGTTCTCGGAATTCTACTGTAGTTTAAAAATGCTTTGGAACTCTTCCATTGTTCTTGGAAATCTGCTGAAGTTTAAAAATGCTTTGGAACTCTTCCACTATTTTTGGAATTTTGCTGATGTTTAAAAATGCTTTGGAACTCACCCATTGTTCTCGGAATGTTATTGTTTTTTTAAATCAGTCTGTAGAATTCTCCCATTTTTCTCGGAATTCTACTGAAGTTTAAAAATGCTTTGGAACTCTTCCATTTTTCTCGGAATGTTATTGTTTTTTTAAATCAGTCTGTAGAATTCTCCCATTTTTCTCGGAATTCTACTGAAGTTTAAAAATGCTTTGGAACTCTCCCATTGTTCTCGGAATGTTATTGTTTTTTTAAATCAGTCTGTAGAACTGTCCCATTTTTCTCGGAATTCTACTAAAGTTTAAAAATGCTTTGGAACTCTTCCATTGTTCTCGGAATTCTGCTAAAGTTTAAAAATGCTTTGGAACTCTCACATTGCTCTCGTAATGTTACTGTCTTTTTAAATCAGTCTGTAGAACTCTCCCATTGTTCTCTGAGTTCTGCTGAAGTTTAAAAATGCTTTGGAACTCTTCCATTGTTCTACGAATTCTGCTGAAGTTTAAAAATGCTTTGGAAATCTTCCATTGTTCTCAGAAACTTCTGAAGTTAAAAATGCTTTGGATATCTTCCATTGTTCTTGGAATTTTGCCGAAGTTTAGAAATGCTTTGGAAATCTACCATTGTTCTCGGAATTCTGATGAAGATTAAAAATGCTTTGGAACTCTCCCATTGTTCTCGGAATGTTATTGTTTGTTTATATCAGTCTGCAGAACTTTCCGATTGTTCTCGGAATTCTGCTGAAGTTTAAAAAAGCTTTGGAACTCTCCCATTGTTCTCTTAATGTTATTGTTTTTTTACATCAGTCTGTAGTACTTTCACATTGTTCTCGGAATTCTACTGAAGTTTAAAAATTCTTTGGAACTCTTCCATTGTTCTTGGAATGTTTTTGTTTTTTAAAATCAGTCTGTAGAACTTTCCCATTGTTGTCGGAATTCTGCTGAAGTTTTAAAATGTTTTGGAACTCTCCCATTATTCTCAGAATTCCTCTAAAGTTTAAAAATAGTCTGTAGAACTGTCCCATTGTTCTCTGAATTCTGCTGAATTTTAAAAATGATTTTTAACTCTTCCATTTTTCTCACAATTCTGCTGAAGTTTAAAAATACTTTGGAACTCTTCCGTTGTTCTCGGAATTTTGCTGAAGTTTAAAAATTCTTTGGAAATCTTCCATTGTTCTCAGAAACTTCTGAAGTTAAAAATGCTTTGGATATCTTCCATTTTTCTCGGAATTTTGCTGAAGTTTAGAAATGCTTTGGAACTCTACTATTTTTCTCGGAATTCTGATGAAGTTTAAAAATGCTTTGGAACTCTCCCATTGTTCTCGGAATGTTATTGTTTTTTTAAATCAGTCTGTAGAACTCTCCCTTTGTTCTCAGATTTCTGCTGAAGTTTAAAAATGCTGTGGAACTCTTCCATTGTTCTCGGAATTCTACTGAAGTTTAAAAATGATTTGCAACTCTTGCATTGTTCTCCTAATTCTGCTGAAGTTTAAAAATGCTATGGAACTCTCCCATTGTTCTTGGAATGTTATTGTATTCTTAAATCAGTCTGTAGAACTCTCCCCTTGTTCTTGGAATTCTACTGAAGTTTACAAATGCTTTGGAACTCTTCCATTTTTTTCGGAATTCTGCTGAAGTTTAAAAATGCTTTGGAAATCTTCCATTCTTCTCAGAATTCTGCTGAAGTTAAAAATGCTTTGGATCTCTTCTAGTGTTCTGGGAATTCTGCTGAAGTTTAAAAATGCTTTGGAACTCCTCCATTGTTCTCGGAATGTTAAGGTTTTTTAAATCAGTCTGTAGAACTCTCCCATTGTTCTCAGAATTCTGCTGAAGTTTAAAAATGCTTTGGAACTCTTCCATAGTAATCGGAATTCTGCTGAAGTTTAAAAATGCTTTGGAACTCTCCCAATTTTCTCAGAATGTTATTATTTTTTTAATCAGTCTGTAGAACTCTTCCATTGTTCTTGGAATTCTACTGAAGTTTAAAATTGCTTTGGAACCCTTTCATTGTTCTCGGAATTCTGCTGAAGTTTAAAAATGCTTTGGAATTCTCCCATTGTTCTCGGAATGTTATTGTTTTTTTAAATCAGTCTGTAGAACTTTCCCACTGTTCTCGGAATTCTACTGAAGTTTAAAAATGCTTTGGAACTCTTCCATTGTTCTTGGAAATCTGCTGAAGTTTAAAAATGCTTTGGAACTCTTCCACTATTTTTGGAATTTTGCTGATGTTTAAAAATGCTTTGGAACCCACCCATTGTTCTCGGTATGTTATTGTTTTTTTTAAATCAGTCTGTAGAATTCTCCCTTTTTTCTCGGAATTCTACTGAAGTTTAAAAATGCTTTGGAACTCTTCCATTTTTCTCGGAATTCTGCTGAAGTTTAAAAATGCTTTGGAACTCTCCCATTGTTCTCGGAATGTTATTGTTTTTTTAAATCAGTCTGTAGAACTGTCCCATTTTTCTAGGAATTCTACTAAAGTTTAAAAATGCTTTGGAACTCTTCCATTGTTCTCGGAATTCTGCTAAAGTTTAAAAATGCTTTGGAACTCTCACATTGCTCTCGTAATGTTACTGTCTTTTTAAATCAGTCTGTAGAACTCTCCCATTGTTCTCTGAGTTCTGCTGAAGTTTAAAAATGCTTTGGAACTCTTCCATTGTTCTACGAATTCTGCTGAAGTTTAAAAATGCTTTGGAAATCTTCCATTGTTCTCGGAATTTTGCTGAAGTTTAGAAATGCTTTGGAACTCTACCATTGTTCTCGGAATTCTGATGAAGTTTAAAAATGCTTTGGAACTCTCCCATTTATCTCGGAATGTTATTGTTTTTTTAAATCAGTCTGTAGAACTCTCCCATTTTTCTAGGAATACTACTAAAGTTTAAAAATGCTTTGGAACTCTTCCATTGTTCTCGGAATTCTGCTGAAGTTTAAAAATGCTTTGGAACTCTCCCATTGTTCTCGGAATGTTATTGTTTTTTTAAATCAGTCTGTAGAACTTTATCATTTTTCTCGGAATTCAACTAAAGTTTATAAATCCTTTGGAACTCTTCCATTGTTCGCGGAATTCTGCTGAAGTTTAAAAATGCTTTAGAACTCTCCCATTGCTCTCGGAATGTTACTGTCTTTTTAAATCAGTATGTAGAACTCTCCCATTGTACTCTGAGTTCTGCTGAAGTTTAAAAATGCTTTGGAACTCTTCCATTGTTCTCGGAATTCTGCTGAAGTTTAAAAATTCTTTGGAAATCTTCCATTGTTCTCAGAAACTTCTGAAGTTAAAAATGCTTTGGATATCTTCCATTGTTCTTGGAATTTTGCTGAAGTTTAGAAATGCTTTGGAAATCTACCATTGTTCTCGGAATTCTGATGAAGATTAAAAATGCTTTGGAACTCTCCCATTGTTCTCGGAATGTTATTGTTTGTTTATATCAGTCTGTAGAACTTTCCGATTGTTCTCGGAATTCTGCTGAAGTTTAAAAAAGCTTTGGAACTCTCCCATTGCTCTCTTAATGTTATTGTTTTTTTAAATCAGTCTGTAGTACTTTCACATTGTTCTCGGAATTCTACTGAAGTTTAAAAATTCTTTGGAACTCTTCCATTGTTCTTGGAATGTTTTTGTTTTTTAAAATCAGTCTGTAGAACTTTCCCATTGTTGTCGGAATTCTGCTGAAGTTTTAAAATGTTTTGGAACTCTCCCATTGTTCTCAGAATTCTTCTAAAGTTTAAAAATAGTCTGTAGAACTGTCCCATTGTTCTCTGAATTCTGCTGAATTTTAAAAATGATTTTGAACTCTTCCATTTTTCTCACAATTCTGCTGAAGTTTAAAAATACTTTGGAACTCTTCCGTTGTTCTCGGAATTTTGCTGAAGTTTAAAAATTCTTTGGAAATCTTCCATTGTTCTCAGAAACTTCTGAATTAAAAATGCTTTGGATATCTTCCATTTTTCTCGGAATTTTGCTGAAGTTTAGAAATGCTTTGGAACTCTACTATTTTTCTCGGAATTCTGATGAAGTTTAAAAATGCTTTGGAACTCTCCCATTGTTCTCGGAATGTTATTGTTTTTTTAAATCAGTCTGTAGAACTCTCCCCTTGTTCTCAGATTTCTGCTGAAGTTTAAAAATGCTGTGGAACTCTTCCTTTGTTCTCGGAATTCTACTGAAGTTTAAAAACGATTTGCAACTCTCGCATTGTTCTCCTAATTCTGCTGAAGTTTAAAAATGCTATTGAACTCTCCCATTGTTCTTGGAATGTTATTGTATTTTTAAATCAGTCTGTAGAACTCTCCCCTTGTTCTTGGAATTCTACTGAAGTTTACAAATGCTTTGGAACTCTTCCATTTTTTTCGGAATTCTGCTGAAGTTTAAAAATGCTTTGGAAATCTTCCATTCTTCTCAGAATTCTGCTGAAGTTAAAAATGCTTTGGATCTCTTCTAGTGTTCTGGGAATTCTGCTGAAGTTTAAAAATGCTTTGGAACTCCTCCATTGTTCTCGGAATGTTAAGGTTTTTTAAATCAGTCTGTAGAACTCTCCCATTGTTCTCGGAATTCTGCTGAAGTTTAAAAATGCTTTGGAACTCTACCTTTGATCTCGGAATTCGGATGAAGTTTAAAAATGCTTTGGAACTCTCCCATTGCTCTCGGAATGTTATTGTTTGATTATATCAGTCTGTAGAACTCCGATTGTTTTCGGAATTCTGCTGAAGTATAAAAATGCTTTGGAACTCTCCCATTGTTCTCGGAATATTATTGTTTTTTTAAATCAGTCTTTAACACTTTCCCATTGTTCTCGGAATTCTACTGAAGTTTAAAAATGCTTTGGAACTCTTCCATTGTTCTCGGAATGTTATAGTTTTTTTTAAATCCGTCTGTAGAACTCTCCCATTGTTCTTGGAATTATACTGAAGTTTAAAAATGCTTTGTAACTCTTCCATTGTTCTTGGAATACTGCTGAAGTTTAAAAATGCTTTGGAACTCTCCCATTGTTCTCGGAATGTTATTGTTTTTTAATTCAGTCTGTAGAATTCTCCCATTGTTCTTGAAATTCTGCTGAAGTTTAAAATGCTTTGGAACTCTTCCATTGTTCTCGGAATTCAGCTGAAGTTTAAAAATGCTTTGGAACTCTTCCCTTGTTCTCGGAATTCTGCTGAAGTTTAAAAATGCTTTGGAACTCTTCCATTGTAATCGGAATTCTGCTGAAGTTTAAAAATGCTTTGGAACTCTCCCATTGTTCTCAGAATGTTATTGTTTTTTTTTATTCAGTCTGTAGAACTCTCCCATTGTTCTCGGAATTCTACTGTATTTTAAAAATGCTTTGGAACTATTCCATTGTTCTCGGAATTCTGCTGAAGTTTAAAAATGCTGTGGAGCTCTCCCATTGTTCTCGGATTGTTATTGTTTTTTTATATCAGTCTGTAGAACTCTCACATTGCTCTCGGAATTCTACTGAAGTTTAAAAATGCTTTGAAACTCTTCCATTTTTCTCGGAATTCTGCTGAAGTTTAAAAATGCTTTGGAACTCTTCCATTGTTCTCGGAATTATGCTGAAGTTTAAAAATGCTTTGGAACTCTTTCCTTGTTCTCGGAATTCTGCTGAAGTTTAAAAATGCTTTGGAACTCTTCCATAGTAATCGGAATTCTGCTGAAGTTTAAAAATGCTTTGGAACTCTCCCAATTTTCTCAGAATGTTATTATTTTTTTTAATCAGTATGTAGAACTCTCCCATTGTTCTCGGTATTCTACTGAAGTTTAAAATTGCTTTGGAACCCTTTCATTGTTCTCGGAATTCTGCTGAAGTTTAAATATGCTTTGTAACTCTCCCTTTGTTCTCGGAATGTTATCGTTTTTTTAAATCAGTCTGTAGTACTTTCCCACTGTTCTTGGAATTCTACTGAAGTTTAAAATTGCTTTGGAACTCTTCCATTGTTCTCGGAATTCTGCTGAAGTTTAAAAAAGCTTTGCAACTCTTCCATTGTTCTCGGAATTATGCTGAAGTTTAAAAATGCTTTGGAACTCTACCCTTGTTATCGGCATTCTGCTGAAGGTTAAAAATGCTTTGGAACTCTCCCATTGCTCTCAGAATGTTATTGGTTTTTTTTATTCAGTCTGTAGAACTCTCCCATTGTTCTCGGAATTCTACTGTAGTTTAAAAATGCTTTGGAACTATTCCATTGTTCTCGGAATTCTGCTGAAGTTTAAAAATGCTGTGGAGCTCTACCTTTGTTCTCGGAATTCGGATGAAGTTTAAAAATGCTTTGAAACTCTCCCATTGCTCTCAGAATGTTATTGTTTTTTTTTATTCAGTCTGTAGAACTCTCCCATTGTTCTCGGAATTCTACTGTAGTTTAAAAATGCTTTGGAACTATTCCATTGTTCTCGGAATTCTGCTGAAGTTTAAAAATGCTGTGGAGCTCTCCCATTGTTCTCAGAATGTTATTGTTTTTTTAAATCAGTCTGTAGAACTCTCCCATTGTTCTCGGAATTCTACTGAAGTTTACAAATGCTTTGGAACTCTTCCATTTTTTTCGGAATTCTGCTGAAGTTTAAAAATGGTTTGGAACTCTTCCATTGTTCTCAGAATTGTGCTGAAGTTTAAAAATGCTTTGGAATTCTTCCCTTGTTCTCGGAATTCTGCTGAAGTTTAAAAATGCTTTGGAACTCTACCTTTGTTCTCGGAATTCGGATGAAGTTTAAAAATGCTTTGAAACTCTCCCATTGCTCTCAGAATGTTATTGGTTTTTTTTATTCAGTCTGTAGAACTCTCCCATTGTTCTCGGAATTCTACTGTAGTTTAAAAATGCTTTGGAACTATTCCATTGTTCTCGGAATTCTGCTGAAGTTTAAAAATGCTGTGGAGCTCTCCCATTGTTCTCGGAATGTTATTGTTTTTTTATATCAATCTGTAGAACTCTCACATTGCTCTCGGAATTCTACTGAAGTTTAAAAATGCTTTGTAACTCTCCCTTTGTTCTCGGAATGTTATTGTTTTTTTATATCAGTCTGTAGAACTCTTCCATTGTTCTCGGAATTCTGCTGAAGTTTAAAAATGCTTTGGAACTCTTCCATTATTCTCGGAATTATGCTGAAGTTTAAAAATGCTTTGGAACTCTTCCCTTGTTCTCTGAATTCTGCTGAAGTTTAAAAATGCTTTGGAACTCTTCCAAATAATCGGAATTCTGCTGAAGTTTAAAAATGCTTTGGAACTCTCCCAATTTTCTCAGAATGTTATTATTTTTTTTAATCAGTATGTAGAACTCTCCCATTGTTCTCAGAATTCCACTGAAGTTTAAAATTGCTTTGGAACTCTTTCATTGTTCTGGGAAGTTTGCTGAAGTTTAAAAATGCTTTGGAACTCTCCCATTGTTCTCGGAATGTTTTTTTTTTTTATATCAGTCTGTAGAACTCTCCGATTGTTCACGGAATTCTGCTGAAGTTTAAAAATGCTTTGTAACTCTCCCTTTGTTCTCGGAATGTTAAGGTTTTTTAAATCAGTCTGTAGAACTCTCCCAATGTTCTCGGAATTCTGCTGAAGTTTAAAAATGCTTTGGAACTCTACCTTTGTTCTCGGAATTCGGATGAAGTTTAAAAATGCTTTGGAACTCTCCCATTGCTCTCAGAATGTTATTGTTTGATTATATCAGTCTGTAGAACTCCGATTGTTCTCGGAATTCTGCTGAAGTTTAAAAATGCTTTGGAACTCTCCCATTGTTCTCGGAATATTATTGTTTTTTTAAATCAGTCTGTAGAACTTTCCCATTGTTCTCGGAATTCTACTGAAGTTTAAAAATGCTTTGGAACTCTTAAATTGTTCTCGGAATGTTATAGTTTTTTTAAATCCGTCTGTAGAACTCTCCCATTGTTCTTGGAATTATAATGAAGTTTAAAAATGCTTTGGAACTCTTCCATTTTTCTTGGAATACTGCTGAAGTTTAAAAATGCTTTGGAACTCTCCCATTGTTCTCGGAATGTTATTGTTTTTCAATTCAGTCTGTAGAATTCTCCCATTGTTCTTGGAATTCTGCTGAAGTTTAAAATGCTTTGGAACTCTTCCATTGTTCTCGGAATTCTGCTGAAGTTTAAAAATGCTTTGGAACACTTCCCTTGTTCTCGGAATTCTGCTGAAGTTTAAAAATGCTTTGGAACTCTTCCATTGTAATCGGAATTCTGCTGAAGTTTAAAAATGCTTTGGAACTCTCCCATTGTTCTCAGAATGTTATTGGTTTTTTTTATTCAGTCTGTAGAACTCTCCCATTGTTCTCGGAATTCTACTGTAGTTTAAAAATGCTTTGGAACTATTCCATTGTTCTCGGAATTCTGCTGAAGTTTAAAAATGCTGTGGAGCTCTCCCATTGTTCTCGGAATGTTATTGTTTTTTTATATCAGTCTGTAGAACTCTCACATTGCTCTCGGAATTCTACTGAAGTTTAAAAATGCTTTGAAACTCTTCCATTGTTCTCGGAATTCTGCTGAAGTTTAAAAATGCTTTGGAACTCTCCCAATTTTCTCAGAATGTTATTATTTTTTTTAATCAGTATGTAGAACTCTCCCATTGTTCTCGGTATTCTACTGAAGTTTAAAATTGCTTTGGAACCCTTTCATTGTTCTCGGAATTCTGCTGAAGTTTAAAAATGCTTTGCAACTCTCCCTTTGTTCTCGGAATGTTATTGTTTTTTTAAATCAGTCTGTAGTACTTTCCCACTGTTCTCGGAATTCTACTGAAGTTTAAAATTGCTTTGGAACTCTTCCATTGTTCTCGGAATTCTGCTGAAGTTTAAAAAAGCTTTGCAACTCTTCCATTGTTCTCGGAATTATGCTGAAGTTTAAAAATGCTTTGGAACTCTACCCTTGTTATCGGCATTCTGCTGAAGGTTAAAAATGCTTTGGAACTCTCCCATTGTTCTCAGAATGTTATTGTTTTCTTTTAATCAGTCTGTAGAACTCTCCCATTGTTCTTGGAATTCTACTGTAGTTTAAAAATGCTTTGGAACTATTCCATTGTTCTCGGAATTCTGCTGAAGTTTAAAAATGCTGTGGAGCTCTCCCATTGTTCTCGGAATGTTATTGTTTTTTTTATATCAGTCTGTAGAACTCTCACATTGCTCTCGGAATTCTACTGAAGTTTAAAAATGCTTTGTAACTCTCCCTTTGTTCTCGGAATGTTAAGGTTTTTTAAATCAGTCTGTAGAACTCTCCCATTGTTCTCGGAATTCTGCTGAAGTTTAAAAATGATTTGGAACTCTACCTTTGTTCTCGGAATTCGGATGAAGTTTAAAAATGTTTTGAAACTCTCCCATTGCTCTCAGAATGTTATTGGTATTTTTTATTCAGTCTGTAGAACTCTCCCATTGTTCTCGGAATTCTACTGTAGTTTAAAAATGCTTTGGAACTATTCCATTGTTCTCGGAATTCTGCTGAAGTTTAAAAATGCTGTGGAGCTCTCCCATTGTTCTCGGAATGTTATTTTTTTTTTATATCAATCTGTAGAACTCTCACATTGCTCTCGGAATTCTACTGAAGTTTAAAAATGCTTTGTAACTCTCCCTTTGTTCTCGGAATGTTATTGTTTTTTTATATCAGTCTGTAGAACTCTTCCATTGTTCTCGGAATTATGCTGAAGTTTAAAAATGCTTTGGAACTCTTCCATTATTCTCGGAATTATGCTGAAGTTTAAAAATGCTTTGGAACTCTTCCCTTGTTCTCTGAATTCTGCTGAAGTTTAAAAATGCTTTGGAACTCTTCCAAATAATCGGAATTCTGCTGAAGTTTAAAAATGCTTTGGAACTCTCCCAATTTTCTCAGAATGTTATTATTTTTTTTAATCAGTATGTAGAACTCTCCCATTGTTCTCAGAATTCCACTGAAGTTTAAAATTGCTTTGGAACTCTTTCATTGTTCTGGGAAGTTTGCTGAAGTTTAAAAATGCTTTGGAACTCTCCCATTGTTCTCGGAATGTTTTTTTTTTTATATCAGTCTGTAGAACTCTCCGATTGTTCACGGAATTCTGCTGAAGTTTAAAAATGCTTTGTAACTCTCCCTTTGTTCTCGGAATGTTAAGGTTTTTTAAATCAGTCTGTAGAACTCTCCCAATGTTCTCGGAATTCTGCTGAAGTTTAAAAATGCTTTGGAACTCTACCTTTGTTCTCGGAATTCGGATGAAGTTTAAAAATGCTTTGGAACTCTCCCATTGCTCTCAGAATGTTATTGTTTGATTATATCAGTCTGTAGAACTCCGATTGTTCTCGGAATTCTGCTGAAGTTTAAAAATGCTTTGGAACTCTCCCATTGTTCTCGGAATATTATTGTTTTTTTAAATCAGTCTGTAGAACTTTCCCATTGTTCTCGGAATTCTACTGAAGTTTAAAAATGCTTTGGAACTCTTCCATTGTTCTCGGAATGTTATAGTTTTTTTAAATCCGTCTGTAGAACTCTCCCATTGTTCTTGGAATTATAATGAAGTTTAAAAATGCTTTGGAACTCTTCCATTTTTCTTGGAATACTGCTGAAGTTTAAAAATGCTTTGGAACTCTCCCATTGTTCTCGGAATGTTATTGTTTTTTAATTCAGTCTGTAGAATTCTCCCATTGTTCTTGGAATTCTGCTGAAGTTTAAAATGCTTTGGAACTCTTCCATTGTTCTCGGAATTCTGCTGAAGTTTAAAAATGCTTTGGAACACTTCCCTTGTTCTCGGAATTCTGCTGAAGTTTAAAAATGCTTTGGAACTCTTCCATTGTAATCGGAATTCTGCTGAAGTTTAAAAATGCTTTGGAACTCTCCCATTGTTCTCAGAATGTTATTGTTTTTTTTTATTCAGTCTGTAGAACTCTCCCATTGTTCTCGGAATTCTACTGTAGTTTAAAAATGCTTTGGAACTATTCTATTGTTCTCAGAATTCTGCTGAAGTTTAAAAATGCTGTGGAGCTCTCCCATTGTTCTCGGAATGTTATTGTTTTTTTATATCAGTCTGTAGAACTCTCACATTGCTCTCGGAATTCTACTGAAGTTTAAAAATGCTTTGAAACTCTTCCATTGTTCTCGGAATTCTGCTGAAGTTTAAAAATGCTTTGGAACTCTTCCATTGTTCTCGGAATTATGCTGAAGTTTAAAAATGCTTTGGAACTCTTTCCTTGTTCTCGGAATTCTGCTGAAGTTTAAAAATGATTTGGAACTCTTCCATAGTAATCGGAATTCTGCTGAAGTTTAAAAATGCTTTGGAACACTCCCAATTTTCTCAGAATGTTATTATTTTTTTTAATCAGTATGTAGAACTCTCCCATTGTTTTCGGTATTCTACTGAAGTTTAAAATTGCTTTGGAACCCTTTCATTGTTCTCGGAATTCTGCTGAAGTTTAAAAATGCTTTCTAACTCTCCCTTTGTTCTCGGAATGTTATTGTTTTTTTAAATCAGTCTGTAGAACTTTCCCACTGTTCTCGGAATTCTACTGAAGTTTAAAATTGCTTTGGAACTCTACCCTTGTTATCGGCATTCTGCTGAAGCTTAAAAATGCTTTGGAACCCTCCCATTGTTCTCAGAATGTTATTGTTTTCTTTTAATCAATCTGTAGAACTCTCCCATTGTTCTTGGAATTCTACTGTAGTTTAAAAATGCTTTGGAACTATTCCATTGTTCTCGGAATTCTGCTGAAGTTTAAAAATGCTGTGGAGCTCTCCCATTGTTCTCGGAATGTTATTGTTTTTTTATATTAGTCTGTAGAACTCTCACATTGCTCTCGGAATTCTACTGAAGTTTAAAAATGCTTTGAAACTCTTCCATTGTTCTCGGAATTCTGCTGAAGTTTAAAAATGCTTTGTAACTCTCCCTTTGTTCTCGGAATGTTATTGTTTTTTTAAATCAGTCTGTAGTACTTTCCCACTGTTCTCGGAATTCTACTGAAGTTTAAAATTGCTTTGGAACTCTTCCATTGTTCTCGGAATTCTGCTGAAGTTTAAAAAAGCTTTGCAACTCTTCCATTGTTCTCGGAATTATGCTGAAGTTTAAAAATGCTTTGGAACTCTACCCTTGTTATCGGCATTCTGCTGAAGGTTAAAAAGGCTTTGGAACTCTCCCATTGATCTCAGAATGTTATTGTTTTCTTTTAATCAGTCTGTAGAACTCTCCCATTGTTCTTGGAATTCTACTGTAGTTTAAAAATGCTTTGGAACTATTCCATTGTTCTCGGTATTCTGCTGAAGTTTAAAAATGCTGTGCAGCTCTCCCACTGTTCTCGGAATGTTATTGTTTTTTTATATCAGTCTGTAGAACTCTCCCATTGTTCTCGGAATGTTAAGGTTTTTTAAATCAGTCTGTAGAACTCTCCCATTGTTCTCGGAATTCTGCTGAAGTTTAAAAATGCTTTGGAACTCTACCTTTGTTCTCGGAATTCGGATGAAGTTTAAAAATGCTTTGGAACTCTCCCATTGCTCTCAGAATGTTATTGTTTGATTATATCAGTCTGTAGAACTCCGATTGTTCTCGGAAATCTGCTGAAGTTTAAAAATGCATTGGAGCTCTCCCATTGTTCTCGGAATATTATTTTTTTTTACATCAGTCTGTAGAACTTTCCCATTGTTCTCGGAATTCTACTGAAGTTTAAAAATGCTTTGGAACTCTTCCATTGTTCTCGGAATGTTATAGTTTTTTTAAATCCGTCTGTAGAACTCTCCCATTGATCTTGGAATTATAATGAAGTTTAAAATTGCTTTGGAACTCTTACATTTTTCTTGGAATACTGCTGAAGTTTAAAAATGCTTTGGAACTCTCCCATTGTTCTCGGAATGTTATTGTTTTTTAATTCAGTCTGTAGAATTCTCCCATTGTTCTTGGAATTCTGCTGAAGTTTAAAATGCTTTGGAACTCTTCCATTGTTCTCAGAATTCTGCTGAAGTTTAAAAATGCTTTGGAACTCTTCCCTTGTTCTCGGAATTCTGCTGAAGTTTAAAAATGCTTTGGAACTCTTCCATTGTAATCGGAATTCTGCTGAAGTTTAAAAATGCTTTGGAACTCTCCCATTGTTCTCAGAATGTTATTGGTTTTTTTTATTCAGTCTGTAGAACTCTCCCATTGTTCTCGGAATTCTACTGTAGTTTAAAAATGCTTTGGAACTATTCAATTGTTCTCGGAATTCTGCTGAAGTTTAAAAATGCTGTGGAGCTCTCCCATTGTTCTCGGAATGTTGTTGTTTTTTTATATCAGTCTGTAGAACTCTCACATTGCTCTCGGAATTCTACTGAAGTTTAAAAATGCTTTGAAACTCTTCCATTGTTCTCGGAATTCTGCTGAAGTTTAAAAATGCTTTGGAACTCTTCCATTGTTCTCGGAATTATGCTGAAGTTTAAAAATGCTTTGGAACTCTTTCCTTGTTCTCGGAATTCTGCTGAAGTTTAAAAATGCTTTGGAACTCTTCCATAGTAATCGGAATTCTGCTGAAGTTTAAAAATGCTTTGGAACTCTCCCAATTTTCTCAGAATGTTATTATTTTTTTTTAATCAGTATGTAGAACTCTCCCATTGTTTTCGGTATTCTACTGCAGTTTAAAATTGCTTTGGAACCCTTTCATTGTTCTCGGAATTCTGCTGAAGTTTAAAAATGCTTTGTAACTCTCCCTTTGTTCTCGGAATGTTATTGTTTTTTTAAATCAGTCTGTAGAACTTTCCCACTGTTCTCGGAATTCTACTGAAGTTTAAAATTGCTTTGGAACTCTACCCTTGTTATCGCCATTCTGCTGAAGCTTAAAAATGCTTTGGAACTCTCCCATTGTTCTCAGAATGCTATTGTTTACTTTTAATCAGTCTGTAGAACTCTCCCATTGTTCTTGGAATTCTACTGTAGTTTAAAAATGCTTTGGAACTATTCCATTGTTCTCGGAATTCTGCTGAAGTTTAAAAATGCTGTGGAGCTCTCCCATTGTTCTCGGAATGTTATTGTTTTTTTATATCAGTCTGTAGAACTCTCACATTGCTCTCGGAATTCTACTGAAGTTTAAAAATGCTTTGAAACTCTTCCATTGTTCTCGGAATTCTGCTGAAGTTTAAAAATGCTTTGGAACTCTTCAATTGTTCTCGGAATTATGCTGAAGTTTAAAAATGCTTGGGAACTCTTCCCTTGTTTTCGGAATTCTGCTGAAGTTTAAAAATGCTTTGGAACTCTTCCAAAGTAATCAGGATTCTGCTGAAGTTTAAAAATGCTTTGGAACTCTCCCAATTTTCTCAGAATGTTATTATTTTTTTTAATCAGTATGTAGAACTCTCCCATTGTTCTCGGAATTCCACTGAAGTTTAAAATTTCTTTGGAACTCTTTCATTGTTCTCGGAAGTTTGCTGAAGTTTAAAAATGCTTTGGAACTCTCCCATTGTTCTCGGAATGTTATTGTTTTTTTAATTCAGTCAGTAGAACTCTCCCATTGTTCTCGGAATAATGCTGAAGTTTAAAAATGCTTGGGAACTCTCCCATTGTACTCAAAATGTTATTATTTTTTTAAATCAGTCTGTAGAACTCTCCCATTGTTTTCGGAATTCTGCAGAAGTTTAAAAATGCTTTGGAACTTTTCCTTTGTTCTCGGAATTCTGCTGAAGTTTAAAAATGCTTTGGAACTCTTCTTTGTTCTCGGAATTATGCTGAAGTTTAAAAATGCTTTGGAACTCTTCCCTTGTTTTCGGAATTCTGCTGATGTTTAAAAATGCTTTGGAACTCTACCCTTGTTATCGGCATTCTGCTGAAATTTAAAAATGCTTTGGAACTCTCCCATTGTTCTCAGAATGTTATTTTTTTTTTTAATCAGTCTGTAGAACTCTCCAATTGTTCTCGGAGTTCTACTGAACTTTAAAAATGCTTTGGAGCTCTTCCATTGTTCTCGGAATTCTGCTGAAGTTTAAAAATGCTTTGGAACTTTTTCCCATTGTTCTCGGAATGTCATTCTTTTTTTATATCAGTCTGTAGAACTCTCACATTGCTCTCGGAATTCTACTGAAAGTTTAAAAATGCTTTGGAACTCTTACATTGTTCTCGGAATTCTGCTGAAGTTTAAAAATGCTTTGGGACTCTACCCTTGCTCTCGGAATTCTGCTGAAGTTTAAAAATGCTTTGGAACTCTTACATTGTTATTGGAATTCTGCAGAAGTTTAAAAATGCTTTGGAACTCTCCCGTTGTTCTCAGAACGTTATTGTTTTTTTAAATCAGTCTGTAGAACTCTCCCATTGTTCTCGGAATTCTACTGAAGTTTAGAAATGCTTTGGAACTCTTCCATTGTTCTCGGAATTATGCTGAAGTTTAAAAATGCTTTGGAACTCTTCCCTTGTTCTCGGAATTCTGCTGAAGTTTAAAAATGCTTTGGAACTCTTCCATTGTTCTCGGAATTCTGCTGAAGTTTAAAAATGCTTTGGAACTCTCCCATTGTTTTCGTAATGTTATTGTTTTTTTAAATCAGACTGTAGAACTCTCCCATTTTTCTCGGAATTCTACTAAAGTTTAAAAATGCTTTGGAACTCTTCCATTGTTCTCGGAATTCTGCTGAAGTTTAAAAATGCTTTGGAACTCTTCCATTGTTCTCGGATTTATGCTGAAGTTTTAAAATGTTTTGGTACTCTCCCATTGTTTTCGTAATGTTATTGTTTTTTTAAATCAGACTGTAGAACTCTCCCATTTTTCTCGGAATTCTACTAAAGTTTAAAAATGCTTTGGAACTCTTCCATTGTTCTTGGAATTCAGATGAAGTTTAAAAATGCTTTGGAACTCTTCCATTGTTCTCGGAATGTTATTGTTTTTTTTATATCAGTATGTAGATCTCTCCGATTGTTCTCGGAATTCTGCTGAAGTTTAAAAATGCTTTTGAACTCTCCCATTGTTCTCGGAATGTTACTGTTTTTTTAAATCAGTCTGTAGAACTTTCTCATTGTTCTTGGAATTCTACTGAAGTTTAAAAATGCTTTGGAACTCTTTCATTGTTCTTGGAATTCTGCTGAAGTTTTAAAATGTTTTGGAACTCTCTCATTGTTCTTGGAATGTTATTTTTTTTTAAATAAGTCTGTAGAACTCTCCCATTGTTCTCAGAATTCTGCAAAAGTTTAAAAATAGTCTGTAGAACTGTCCCATTGTTCTCGGAATTCTGCTGAAGTTTAAAAATGCTTTGGAATTCTTCCACTGTTTTCACAATTCTGCGGAAGTTTAAAAATGGTTTGGAACTCTTCCGTTGTTCTCGGAATTTTGCTGAAGTTTAAAAATGCTTTGGAACTCTCCCATTTTTCTTGGAATGTTATTGTTTTTTTAAATCAGTCTGTAGAACTCTCCCATTGTTCTTGGAGTTCTACTGAAGTTTAAAAATGCTTTGGAACTCTTCCAATGTTCTCGGAATTCTACTGAAGTTTAAAAATGCTTTGAAACTCTTCCATTGTTCTCGGAATGCTATTGTTTTTTTAAATCAGTCTGTAGAACTCTCCCATTGTTCATGGAATTCTGCTGAAGTTTAAAAATGCTTTGGAACTCTTCCATTGTTCTTGGAATTCTGATGAAGTTTAAAAATGCTTTGGAACTCTTCCATTGTTCTCGGAATGTTATTGTTTTTTTTATATCAGAATGTAGAACTCTCCGATTGTTCTTGGAATTCTGCTGAAGTTTAAAAATGCTTTGGAACTTTTCCACTGTTTTCACAATTCTGCAGAAGTTTAAAAATGGTTTCGAACTCTTCCGTTGTTCTCGGAATTTTGCTGAAGTTTAAAAATGCTTTGGAACTCTCCCATTGTTCGCGAAATGCTATTGTTTTTTTAAATCAGTCTGTGGAACTCTCCCTTTGTTCTCAGATTTCTGCTGAAGTTTAAAAATGCTTTGGAACTCTTCCATTGTTCTCGGAATTCTCATGAAGTTTAAAAACGATTTGGAACTTTTCCATTGTTCTCCTAATTCTGCTGAAGTTTAAAAATGCTATGGAACTCTCCCATTGTTCATGGAATGTTTTTTTTTTTTAAATCAGTCTGTAGAACTCTCCCATTGTTCTCGGATATCTACTGAAGTTTAAAAATGCTTTGGAACTCTTCCAATGTTCTCGGCATTCTGCTGAAGTTTAAAAATGCTTTGGAACTCTCCCGTTGTTCTCAGAACGTTATTGTTTTTTTAAATCAGTCTGTAGAACTCTCCCATTGTTCTCGGAATTCTACTGAAGTTTAAAAATGCTTTGGAACTCTTCCATTGTTCTCGGAATTATGCTGAAGTTTAACAATGCTTTGGAACTCTTCCCTTGTTCTCGGAATTCTGCTGAAGTTTAAAAATGCTTTGGAACTCTTCCATTGTTCTCGGAATTCTGCTGAAGTTTAAAAATGCTTTGGAACTCTCCCATTGTTTTCGTAATGTTATTGTTTTTTTAAATCAGACTGTAGAACTCTCCCATTTTTCTCGGAATTCTACTAAAGTTTAAAAATGCTTTGGAACTCTTCCATTGTTCTCGGAATTCTGCTGAAGTTTAAAAATGCTTTGGAACTCTTCCATTGTTCTCGAATTTATGCTGAAGTTTTAAAATGTTTTGTTACTCTCTCATTGTTCTTGGAATTCTGATGAAGTTTAAAAATGCTTTGGAACTCTTCCATTGTTCTCGGAATGTTATTGTTTTTTTTTATATCAGTATGTAGAACTCTCCGATTGTTCTCGGAATTCTGCTGAAGTTTAAAAATGCTTTTGAACTCTCCCATTGTTCTCGGAATGTTACTGTTTTTTTAAATCAGTCTGTAGAACTTTCTCATTGTTCTTGGAATTCTACTGAAGTTTAAAAATGCTTTGGAACTCTTTCATTGTTCTTGGAATTCTGCTGAAGTTTTAAAATGTTTTGGAACTCTCTCATTGTTCTTTGAATGTTATTTTTTTTTAAATAAGTCTGTAGAACTCTCCCATTGTTCTCAGAATTCTGCAAAAGTTTAAAAATAGTCTGTAGAACTGTCCCATTGTTCTCGGAATTCTGCTGAAGTTTAAAAATGCTTTGGAATTCTTCCACTGTTTTCACAATTCTGCGGAAGTTTAAAAATGGTTTGGAACTCTTCCGTTGTTCTCGGAATTTTGCTGAAGTTTAAAAATGCTTTGGAACTCTCCCGTGGTTCTCAGAACGTTATTGTTTTTTTAAATCAGTCTGTAGAACTCTCCCATTGTTCTCGGAATTCTAGTGAAGTTTAAAAATACTTTGGAACTCTTCCATTGTTCTCGGAATTATGCTGAAGTTTAAAAATGCTTTGGAACTCTTCCCTTGTTCTCGGAATTCTGCTGAAGTTTAAAAATGCTTTGGAACTCTTCCATTGTAATCGGAATTCTGCTGAAGTTTAAAAATGCTTTGGAACTCTCCCATTGTTCTCAGAATGTTACTGTTTTTTTTTAATCAGACTGTAGAACTCTCCAATTGTTCTCAGAACGTTATTGTTTTTTATATCAGTCTGTAGAACTCTCCCATTGTTCTCGGAATTCTACTGAAGTTTAAAAATGCTTTGGAACTCTTCCATTGTTCTCGGAATTCTACTGAAGTTTAAAAATGCTTTGGAACTCTTCCATTGTTCTTGGAATTATGCTGAAGTTTAAAAATGCTTTGGAACTCCTTCCTTGTTCTCGGAATTCTGCTGAAGTTTAAAAATGCTTTGGAACTCTTCCATTGTTCTCGGAATTCTGCTTAAATTTAAAAATGCTTTGCAACTCTCCCATTGTTTTCGCAATGTTATTTTTTTTTTAAATCAGACTGTACAACTCTCCCATTTTTCTCGGAATTCTACTAAAGTTTAAAAATGCTTTGGAACTCTTCCATTGTTCTCGGAATTCTGCTGAAGTTTAAAAATACTTTGGAACTCTTCCATTGTTCTCGGATTTATGCTGAAGTTTTAAAATGTTTTGGTACTCTCTCATTGTTCTTGGAATTCTGATGAAGTTTAAAAATGCTTTGGAACTCTTCCATTGTTCTCGGAATGTTATTGTTTTTTTATATCAGTATGTAGAACTCTCCGATTGTTCTCGGAATTCTGCTGAAGTTTAAAAATGCTTTTGAACTCTCCCATTGTTCTCGGAATGTAACTGTTTTTTTAAATCAGTCTGTAGAATTTTTTCATTGTTCTTGGAATTCTACTGAAGTTTAAAAATGCTTTGGAACTCTTTCATTGTTCTTGGAATTCTGTTGAAGTTTTAAAATGATTTGGAACTCTCTCATTGTTCTTGGAATATTATTTTTTTTTTAAATAAGTCTGTAGAACTCTCCCATTGTTCTCAGAATTCTGCAAAAGTTTAAAAATAGTCTGTAGAACTGTCCCATTGTTCTCGGAATTCTGCTGAAGTTTAAAAATGCTTTGGAACTCTTCCACTGTTTTCACAATTCAGCCGAAGTTTAAAAATGGTTTGGAACTCTCCCGTTGTTCTCGGAATTTTGCTGAAGTTTAAAAATGCTTTGGAACTCTCCCATTGTTCTCGGAATGTTATTGTTATTTTAAATCAGTCTGTAGAACTCTCCCTTTGTTCTCAGATTTCTGCTGAAGTTTAAAAATAATTTGGAAATCTTCCATTGTTCTCGGAATTCTACTGAAGTTTAAAAATGATTTGGAACTTTACCGTTGTTCTCCTAATTCTGCTGAAGTTTAAAAATGCTATGGAACTCTTCCATTGTTCATGGAATGTTTTTTTTTTTTAAATCAGTCTGTAGAACTCTCCCATTGTTCTCGGAGTTCTACTGAAGTTTAAAAATGCTTTGGAACTCTTCCAATGTTCTCGGAATTCTACTGAAGTTTAAAAATGCTTTGGAACTCTTCCATTGTTCTCGGAATGTTATTGTTTTTTTAAATCAGTCTGTAGAACTCTCCCATTGTTCTTGGAATTCTGCTGAAGCTTAAAAATGCTTTGGAACTCTTCCATTGTTCTTGGAATTCTGCTGAAGTTTAAAAATGCTTTGGAACTCTTCCAATGTTCTCGGCATTCTGCTGAAGTTTAAAAATGCTTTGGAAATCTTCCATTGTTCTCAGAATTCTGCTGAAGTTAATAAGGCTTTGGATCTCTTTTAATGTTCTCGGAATTCTTCTGAAGTTTAAAAATGCTTTGGAACTCCCCCATTGTTCTCGGAATGTTAAGGTTTTTTAGATAAGTCTGTAGAACTCTCCCATTGTTCCCGGAATTCTGCTGAAGTTTAAAAATTCTTTGGAACTCCACCTTTGTACTCGGAATTCTGATGAAGTTTAAAAATGCTTTGGAGCTCTCCCATTGTTATCGGAATGTTATTGTTTGATTACATCAGTCTGTAGAACTCTACGATAGTTCTCGGAATTCTGCTGAAGTTTAAAAATGCTTTGGAACTCTCCCATTGTTCTCTGAATATTATTGTTTTTTTTAAATCAGTCTGTAGAACTTTTCCATTGTTCTCGGAATACTACTGTAGTTTAAAAATGCTTTGGAACTCTTCCATTGTTCTCGGAATGTTATTGTTTTTTTATATCAGTCTGTAGAACTCTCCCATTGTTCTTGGAATCCTGCTGAAGTTTAAAAATGCTTTGGAACCCTTCCATTGTTCTTGGATTTACGCTGAAGTTTAAAAATGCTTTGGAACTCTCCCATTGTTCTCAGAATGTATTGTTTTTTTAATTCAGTCAGTAGAACTCTCCCATTGTTCTCAGAATAATGCTGAAGTTTAAAAATGCTTGGGAACTCTACCCTTGTTATCGGCATTCTGCTGAAATTTAAAAATGCTTTGGAACTCTCCCATTGTTCTCAGAATGTTATTGTTTTTTTTAATCAGTCTGTAGAACTCTCCCATTGTTCTCGGAGTTCTACTGAAGTTTAAAAATGCTTTGGAGCTCTTCCATGTTTCTCGGAATTCTGCTGAAGTTTAAAAATGCTTTGGAACTTTTTCCCATTGTTCTCGGAATGTTATTGTTTTTTTATATCAGTCTGTAAAACTCTCACATTGCTCTCGGAGTTCTACTGAAAGTTTAAGAATGCTTTGGAACTCTTCCATTGCTCTCGGAATTCTGCTGAAGTTTAAAAATGCTTTGGAACTCTTACATTGTTATTGGAATTCTGCAGAAGTTTAAAAATGCTTTGGAACTCTCCCGTTGTTCTCAGAACTTTATTGTTTTTTTAAATCAGTCTGAAGAACCCTCCCATTGTTCTCGGAATTCTACTGAAGTTTAAAAATGCTTTGGAACTCTTCCATTGTTCTCGGAATTATGCTGAAGTTTAAAAATGCTTTGGAACTCTTCCCTTGTTCTCGGAATTCTGCTGAAGTTTAAAAATGCTTTGGAACTCTTCCATTGTAATCGAAATTCTGCTGAAGTTTAAAAATGCTTTGGAACTCTCCCATTGTTCTCAGAATGTATTATTTTTTTAATTCAGTCAGTAAAACTCTCCCATTGTTCTCAGAATAATGCTGAAGTTTAAAAATGCTGGGGAACTCTACCCTTGTTATCGGCATTCTGCTGAAATTTAAAAATGCTTTAGAACTCTTCCATTGTTCTCGGAATTCTGCTTAAATTTAAAAATGCTTTGCAACTCTCCCATTGTTTTCGCAATGTTATTTTTTTTTTAAATCAGACTGTACAACTCTCCCATTTTTCTCGGAATTCTACTAAAGTTTAAAAATGCTTTGGAACTCTTCCATTGTTCTCGGAATTCTGCTGAAGTTTAAAAATACTTTGGAACTCTTCCATTCTTCTCGGATTTATGCTGAAGTTTTAAAATGTTTTGGTACTCTCTCATTGTTCTTGGAATTCTGATGAAGTTTAAAAATGCTTTGGAACTCTTCCATTGTTCTCGGAATGTTATTGTTTTTTTATATCAGTATGTAGAACTCTCCGATTGTTCTCGGAATTCTGCTGAAGTTTAAAAATGCTTTTGAACTCTCCCATTGTTCTCGGAATGTAACTGTTTTTTTAAATCAGTCTGTAGAATTTTTTCATTGTTCTTGGAATTCTACTGAAGTTTAAAAATGCTTTGGAACTCTTTCATTGTTCTTGGAATTCTGTTGAAGTTTTAAAATGATTTGGAACTCTCTCATTGTTCTTGGAATATTATTTTTTTTTTAAATAAGTCTGTAGAACTCTCCCATTGTTCTCAGAATTCTGCAAAAGTTTAAAAATAGTCTGTAGAACTGTCCCATTGTTCTCGGAATTCTGCTGAAGTTTAAAAATGCTTTGGAACTCTTCCACTGTTTTCACAATTCATCCGAAGTTTAAAAATGGTTTGGAACTCTCCCGTTGTTCTCGGAATTTTGCTGAAGTTTAAAAATGCTTTGGAACACTCCCATTGTTCTCGGAATGTTATTGTTATTTTAAATCAGTCTGTAGAACTCTCCCTTTGTTCTCAGATTTCTGCTGAAGTTTAAAAATAATTTGGAAATCTTCCATTGTTCTCGGAATTCTACTGAAGTTTAAAAATGATTTGGAACTTTACCGTTGTTCTCCTAATTCTGCTGAAGTTTAAAAATGCTATGGAACTCTTCCATTGTTCATGGAATGTTTTTTTTTTTTAAATCAGTCTGTAGAACTCTCCCATTGTTCTCGGAGTTCTACTGAAGTTTAAAAATGCTTTGGAACTCTTCCAATGTTCTCGGAATTCTACTGAAGTTTAAAAATGCTTTGGAACTCTTCCATTGTTCTCGGAATGTTATTGTTTTTTTAAATCAGTCTGTAGAACTCTCCCATTGTTCTTGGAATTCTGCTGAAGCTTAAAAATGCTTTGGAACTCTTCCATTGTTCTTGGAATTCTGCTGAAGTTTAAAAATGCTTTGGAACTCTTCCAATGTTCTCGGCATTCTGCTGAAGTTTAAAAATGCTTTGGAAATCTTCCATTGTTCTCAGAATTCTGCTGAAGTTAATAAGGCTTTGGATCTCTTTTAATGTTCTCGGAATTCTTCTGAAGTTTAAAAATGCTTTGGAACTCCCCCATTGTTCTCGGAATGTTAAGGTTTTTTAGATAAGTCTGTAGAACTCTCCCATTGTTCCCGGAATTCTGCTGAAGTTTAAAAATTCTTTGGAACTCCACCTTTGTACTCGGAATTCTGATGAAGTTTAAAAATGCTTTGGAGCTCTCCCATTGTTATCAGAATGTTATTGTTTGATTACATCAGTCTGTAGAACTCTACGATAGTTCTCGGAATTCTGCTGAAGTTTAAAAATGCTTTGGAACTCTCCCATTGTTCTCTGAATATTATTGTTTTTTTTAAATCAGTCTGTAGAACTTTTCCATTGTTCTCGGAATACTACTGTAGTTTAAAAATGCTTTGGAACTCTTCCATTGTTCTCGGAATGTTATTGTTTTTTTATATCAGTCTGTAGAACTCTCCCATTGTTCTTGGAATCCTGCTGAAGTTTAAAAATGCTTTGGAACCCTTCCATTGTTCTTGGATTTACGCTGAAGTTTAAAAATGCTTTGGAACTCTCCCATTGTTCTCAGAATGTATTGTTTTTTTAATTCAGTCAGTAGAACTCTCCCATTGTTCTCAGAATAATGCTGAAGTTTAAAAATGCTTCTGAACTCTACCCTTGTTATCGGCATTCTGCTGAAATTTAAAAATGCTTTGGAACTCTCCCATTGTTCTCAGAATGTTATTGTTTTTTTTAATCAGTCTGTAGAACTCTCCCATTGTTCTCGGAGTTCTACTGAAGTTTAAAAATGCTTTGGAGCTCTTCCATGTTTCTCGGAATTCTGCTGAAGTTTAAAAATGCTTTGGAACTTTTTCCCATTGTTCTCGGAATGTTATTGTTTTTTTATATCAGTCTGTAAAACTCTCACATTGCTCTCGGAGTTCTACTGAAAGTTTAAGAATGCTTTGGAACTCTTCCATTGCTCTCGGAATTCTGCTGAAGTTTAAAAATGCTTTGGAACTCTTACATTGTTATTGGAATTCTGCAGAAGTTTAAAAATGCTTTGGAACTCTCCCGTTGTTCTCAGAACTTTATTGCTTTTTAAATCAGTCTGAAGAACCCTCCCATTGTTCTCGGAATTCTACTGAAGTTTAAAAATGCTTTGGAACTCTTCCATTGTTCTCGGAATTATGCTGAAGTTTAAAAATGCTTTGGAACTCTTCCCTTGTTCTCGGAATTCTGCTGAAGTTTAAAAATGCTTTGGAACTCTTCCATTGTAATCGAAATTCTGCTGAAGTTTAAAAATGCTTTGGAACTCTCCCATTGTTCTCAGAATGTATTATTTTTTTAATTCAGTCAGTAAAACTCTCCCATTGTTCTCAGAATAATGCTGAAGTTTAAAAATGCTTTGGAGCTCTTCCATTGTTCTCGGAATTCTGCTGAAGTTTAAAAATGCTTTGGAACCCTACCCTTGCTCTCGGAATTCTGCTGAAGTCTAAAAATGCTTTGGAACTCTTACATTGTTATTGGAATTCTGCAGAAGTTTAAAAATGCTTTGGAACTCTCCCTTTGTTCTCAGAACTTTATTGTTTTTTTTATTCAGTCTGTAGAACTCACCCATTGTTCTCGGAATTCTACTGAAGTTTAAAAATGCTTTGGAACTCTTCCATTGTTCTCGAAATTATGCTGAAGTTTAAAAATGCTTTGGAACTTTTTCCCATTGTTCTCGGAATGTTATTGTTTTTTTATATCAGTCTGTAAAACTCTCACATTGCTCTCGGAATTCTACTGAAAGTTTAAAAATGCTTTGGAACTCTTACATTGTTCTCGGAATTCTGCTGAAGTTTAAAAATGCTTTGGAACCCTACCCTTGCTCTCGGAATTCTGCTGAAGTCTAAAAATGCTTTGGAACTCTTACATTGTTATTGGAATTCTGCAGAAGTTTAAAAATGCTTTGGAACTCTCCCGTTGATCTCAGAACTTTATTGTTTTTTTTATTCAGTCTGTAGAACTCTCCCATTGTTCTCGGAATTCTACTGAAGTTTAAAAATGCTTTGGAACTCTTCCATTGTTCTCGGAATTATGCTGAAGTTTAAAAATGCTTTGGAACTCTTCCCTTGTTCTCGGAATTCTGCTGAAGTTTAAAAATGCTTTGGAACTCTACCCTTGTTCTCAGAATGTTATTGTTTTTTTTTAATCAGTCTGTAGAACTCTCCCATTGTTCTCGCAATTCTACTGAAGTTTAAAATTGCTTTGGAACTCTTCCATTGTTCTCGGAATTCTGCTGAAGTTTAAAAATGCTTTGGAACTCTCCCATTGTTCTCAGAATGTTATTGTTTTTTTTTAATCAGTCTGTGGAACTCTCCCATTGTTCTCGCAATTCTACTGAAGTTTAAAATTGCTTTGGAACTCTACCATTGTTCTCGGAATTCTGCTGAAGTTTAAAAATGCTTTGGAACTCTCCCATTGTTCTCGGAATGTTATTGTTTTTTTAAATCAGTCTGTAGAACTCTCCCATTGTTCTCGAAATTCTACTGAAGTTTAAAAATGCTTTGGAACTCTTCCATTGTTCTCGGAATTATGCTGAAGTTTAAAAAAGCTTTGGAACTCTTCCCTTGTTCTCGGAATTCTGCTGAAGTTTAAAAATGCTTTGGAACTCTTCCATTGTTCTCGGAATTCTGCTGAAGTTTAAAAATGCTTTGGAACTCTCCCATTGTTTTCGTAATGTTATTGTTTTTTTAAATCAGACTGTAGAACTCTCCCATTTTTCTCGGAATTGTACTAAAGTTTAAAAATGCTTTGGAACTCTTCCATTGTTCTCGGAATTCTGCTGAAGTTTAAAAATGCTTTGGAACTCTTCCATTGTTCTCGGATTCATGCTGAAGTTTTAAAATGTTTTGGTACTCTCTCATTGTTCTTGGAATTCTGATGAAGTTTAAAAATGCTTTGGAACTCTTCCATTGTTCTTGGAAATCTGCTGAAGTTTTAAAATGGTTTGGAACTCTCCCATTGTTCTTGGAATGTTATTGTTTTTTTTAAATAAGTCTGTAGAACTCTCCCATTGTTCTCAGAATTCTGCTGAAGTGTAAAAATAGTCTGTAGAACTCTTCCATTGTTCTTGGAATTCTGCTGAAGCTTATAAATGCTTTGGAACTCTTCCATTGTTCTCGGAATTCTGCTGAAGTTTAAAAATGCTTTGGAACTCTCCCATTGTTCTCGGAATGTTATTGTTTTTTTAAATCAGTCTGTAGAACTCTCCCATTGTTCTCGGAATTCTACTGAAGTTTAAAAATGCTTTGGAACTCTTCCATTGTTCTCGGAATTATGCTGAAGTTTAAAAAAGCTTTGGAACTCTCCCATTGTTTTCGTAATGTTATTGTTTTTTTAAATCAGACTGTAGAACTCTCCCATTTTTCTCGGAATTGTACTAAAGTTTAAAAATGCTTTGGAACTCTTCCATTGTTCTCGGAATTCTGCTGAAGTTTAAAAATGCTTTGGAACTCTTCCATTGTTCTCGGATTTATGCTGAAGTTTTAAAATGTTTTGGTACTCTCTCATTGTTCTTGGAATTCTGATGAAGTTTAAAAATGCTTTGGAACTCTTCCATTGTTCTTGGAAATCTGCTGAAGTTTTAAAATGGTTTGGAACTCTCCCATTGTTCTTGGAATGTTATTGTTTTTTTTAAATAAGTCTGTAGAACTCTCCCATTGTTCTCAGAATTCTGCTGATGTGTAAAAATAGTCTGTAGAACTCTTCCATTGTTCTTGGAATTCTGCTGAAGCTTATAAATGCTTTGGAACTCTTCCATTGTTCTCGGAATTCTGCTGAAGTTTAAAAATGCTTTGGAACTCTCCCATTGTTCTCGGAATGTTATTGTTTTTTTTTTAAATCAGTCTGTAGAACTCTCAAATTTTGCTCGGAATTCTACTAAAGTTTAAAAATGCTTTGGAACTCTTCCATTGTTCTTGGAATTCTGCTGAAGTTGAAAAATGCTTTGGAACTCTCCCGATGTTCTTGGAATGTTACTGTTTTTTAAATCAGTCTGTAGAACTCTGCCTATGTTCTCAGATTTCTACTGAAGTTTAAATATGCTTTGCAACTCTTCCATTGTTCTCGGAATTCTACTGAAGTTTAAAAAAGCTTTGGAACTCTTTCATTGTTATTTTAATCCTGCTGAAGTTTAAAAATGCTATGGATCTCTTACATTGTTCTCGGAATGTTATTATTATTTTTTTAATCAGTCTGTAGAACTCTTCCATTGTTCTCGGAGTTCTACTGAAGTTTAAAAATGCTTTCGAACTCTTTCATTGTTCTCGGAATTCTGCTGAAGTTTTAAAATGCTTTGGAAATCTTCCATTGTTCTTAGAAACTGCTGAATTTAAAAAGGCTTTGGATCTCTTCCATTGTTCTCGGAATTCTGCTAAAGTTTAAAAATGCTTTGGAACTCCCCAAATGTTCTCGGAATGTTAAGGTTTTTCAAATAAGTCTGTAGAACTCTCCCATTGCTCTCGGAATTTTACTGAAGATTAGAAATGTTTTGGAATTCTACTATTGTTCTCGGAATTCTGCTGAAGTTTAAAAATGATTTGGAACTCTCCCATTGTTCTCAGAATGTCATTGTTTTTTTAAATCAGTCTTTAATACCTTCACATTGTTCTCGGAATTCTACTGAAGTTTAAAAATGCTTTGGAACTCTTCCATTGTTCTCGGAATGTTATTGTTTTTTTAAATCAGTCTGTAGAACTCTCCCAATGCTCTTGGAATTCTGCTGAAGTTTAAAAATTCTTTGGAACTCTTCCATTGTTCTTGGAATTCTGATGAAGTTTAAAAATGCTTTGGAACTCTTCCATTGTTCTCGGAATGTTATTGTTTTTTTTATATCAGTATGTAGAACTCTTCGATTGTTCTTGGAATTCTGCTGAAGTTTAGAAATGCTTTGGAACTCTTCCATTGTTCTTGGAATTCTGATGAAGTTTAAAAATGCTTTGGAACTCTTCCATTGTTCCCGGAATTCTACTGAATTTTAAAAACGATGTGGAACTTTTCCATTGTTCTCCTAATTCTGCTGAAGTTTAAAAATGCTATGGCACTCTCCCATTGTTCATGGAATGTTTTTTTTTTCAAATGAGTCTGTAGAACTCTACCTTTGATCTCAGATTTCTGCTGAAGTTTAAAAATGCTTTGGAACTCTTCCATTGTTCTCGGAATTCTGCTGAAGTTTAAAAATGCTTTGGAACTCTTCCATTGTTCTCGGATTTATGCTGAAGTTTTAAAATGTTTTGGTACTCTCCCATTGTTTTCGTAATGTTATTGTTTTTTTAAATCAGACTGTAGAACTCTCCCATTTTTCTCGGAATTCTACTAAAGTTTAAAAATGCTTTGGAACTCTTCCATTGTTCTTGGAATTCAGATGAAGTTTAAAAATGCTTTGGAACTCTTCCATTGTTCTCGGAATGTTATTGTTTTTTTTATATCAGTATGTAGATCTCTCCGATTGTTCTCGGAATTCTGCTGAAGTTTAAAAATGCTTTTGAACTCTCCCATTGTTCTCGGAATGTTACTGTTTTTTTAAATCAGTCTGTAGAACTTTCTCATTGTTCTTGGAGTTCTACTGAAGTTTAAAAATGCTTTGGAACTCTTTCATTGTTCTTGGAATTCTGCTGAAGTTTTAAAATGTTTTGAAACTCTCTCATTGTTCTTGGAATGTTATTTTTTTTTAAATAAGTCTGTAGAACTCTCCCATTGTTCTCAGAATTCTGCAAAAGTTTAAAAATAGTCTGTAGAACTGTCCCATTGTTCTCGGAATTCTGCTGAAGTTTAAAAATGCTTTGGAATTCTTCCACTGTTTTCACAATTCTGCGGAAGTTTAAAAATGGTTTGGAACTCTTCCGTTGTTCTCGGAATTTTGCTGAAGTTTAAAAATGCTTTGGAACTCTCCCATTTTTCTCGGAATGTTATCGTTTTTTTAAATCAGTCTGTAGAACTCTCCCATTGTTCTCGGAGTTCTACTGAAGTTTAAAAATGCTTTGGAACTCTTCCAATGTTCTCGGAATTCTACTGAAGTTTAAAAATGCTTTGGAACTCTTCCATTGTTCTCGGAATGCTATTGTTTTTTTAAATCAGTCTGTAGAACTCTCCCATTGTTCATGGAATTCTGCTGAAGTTTAAAAATGCTTTGGAACTCTTCCATTGTTCTTGGAATTCTGATGAAGTTTAAAAATGCTTTGGAACTCTTCCATTGTTCTCGGAATGTTATTGTTTTTTTTATATCAGAATGTAGAACTCTCCGATTGTTCTTGGAATTCTGCTGAAGTTTAAAAATGCTTTCGAACTTTTCCACTGTTTTCACAATTCTGCAGAAGTTTAAAAATGGTTTCGAACTCTTCCGTTGTTCTCGGAATATTGCTGAAGTTTAAAAATGCTTTGGAACTCTCCCATTGTTCTCGGAATGCTATTGTTTTTTTAAATCAGTCTGTGGAACTCTCCCTTTGTTCTCAGATTTCTGCTGAAGTTTAAAAATGCTTTGGAACTCTTCCATTGTTCGCGGAATTCTAATGAAGTTTAAAAACGATTTGGAACTTTTCCATTGTTCTCCTAATTCTGCTGAAGTTTAAAAATGCTATGGAACTCTCCCATTGTTCATGGAATGTTTTTTTTTTTTAAATCAGTCTGTAGAACTCTCCCATTGTTCTCGGATATCTACTGAAGTTTAAAAATGCTTTGGAACTCTTCCATTGTTCTCGGCATTCTGCTGAAGTTTAAAAATGCTTTGGAACTCTCCCATTGTTCTCGGAATGTTATTGTTTTTTTAATTCAGTCAGTAGAACTCTCCCATTGTTCTCGGAATAATGCTGAAGTTTAAAAATGCTTGGGAACTCTCCCATTGTACTCAAAATGTTATTATTTTTTTAAATCAGTCTGTAGAACTCTCCCATTGTTTTCGGAATTCTGCTGAAGTTTAAAAATGCTTTGGAACTCTTCCTTTGTTCTCGGAATTCTGCTGAAGTTTAAAAATGCTTTGGAACTCTTCTTTGTTCTCGGAATTATGCTGAAGTTTAAAAATGCTTTGGAACTCTTCCCTTGTTTTCGGAATTCTGCTGATGTTTAAAAATGCTTTGGTACTCTACCCTTGTTATCGGCATTCTGCTGAAATTTAAAAATGCATTGGAACTCTCCCATTGTTCTCAGAATGTTATTTTTTTTTTAATCAGTCTGTAGAACTCTCCCATTGTTCTCGGAGTTCTACTGAAGTTTAAAAATGCTTTGGAGCTCTTCCATTATTCTCGGAATTCTGCTGAAGTTTAAAAATGCTTTGGAACTTTTTCCCATTGTTCTCGGAATGTTATTGTTTTTTTATATCAGTCTGTAGAACGCTCACATTGCTCTCGGAATTCTACTGAAAGTTTAAAAATGCTTTGGAACTCTTACATTGTTCTCGGAATTCTGCTGAAGTTTAAAAATGCTTTGGGACTCTACCCTTGCTCGCGGAATTCTGCTGAAGTTTAAAAATGCTTTGGAACTCTTACATTGTTATTGGAATTCTGCAAAAGTTTAAAAATGCTTTGGAACTCTCCCGTTGTTCTCAGAACGTTATTGTTTTTTTAAATCAGTCTGTAGAACTCTCCCATTGTTCTCGGAATTCTACTGAAGTTTAAAAATGCTTTGGAACTCTTCCATTGTTCTCGGAATTATGCTGAAGTTTAACAATGCTTTGGAACTCTTCCCTTGTTCTCGGAATTCTGCTGAAGTTTAAAAATGCTTTGGAACTCTTGCATTGTTCTCGGAATTCTGCTGAAGTTTAAAAATGCTTTGGAACTCTCCCATTGTTTTCGTAATGTTATTGTTTTTTTAAATCAGACTGTAGAACTCTCCCATTTTTCTCGGAATTCTACTAAAGTTTAAAAATGCTTTGGAACTCTTCCATTGTTCTCGGAATTCTGCTGAAGTTTAAAAATGCTTTGGAACTCTTCCATTGTTCTCGAATTTATGCTGAAGTTTTAAAATGTTTTGGTACTCTCTCATTGTTCTTGGAATTCTGATGAAGTTTAAAAATGCTTTGGAACTCTTCCATTGTTCTCGGAATGTTATTGTTTTTTTATATCAGTATGTAGAACTCTCCGATTGTTCTCGGAATTCTGCTGAAGTTTAAAAATGCTTTTGAACTCTCCCATTGTTCTCGGAATGTTACTGTTTTTTTAAATCAGTCTGTAGAACTTTCTCATTGTTCTTGGAATTCTACTGAAGTTTAAAAATGCTTTGGAACTCTTTCATTGTTCTTGGAATTCTGCTGAAGTTTTAAAATGTTTTGGAACTCTCTCATTGTTCTTGGAATGTTATTTTTTTTTAAATAAGTCTGTAGAACTCTCCCATTGTTCTCAGAATTCTGCAAAAGTTTAAAAATAGTCTGTAGAACTGTCCCATTGTTCTCGGAATTCTGCTGAAGTTTAAAAATGCTTTGGAATTCTTCCACTGTTTTCACAATTCTGCGGAAGTTTAAAAATGGTTTGGAACTCTTCCGTTGTTCTCGGAATTTTGCTGAAGTTTAAAAATGCTTTGGAACGCTCCCGTTGTTCTCAGAACGTTATTGTTTTTTTAAATCAGTCTGTAGAACTCTCCCATTGTTCTCGGAATTCTAGTGAAGTTTAAAAATACTTTGGAACTCTTCCATTTTTCTCGGAATTATGCTGAAGTTTAAAAATGCTTTGGAACTCTTCCCTTGTTCTCGGAATTCTGCTGAAGTTTAAAAATGCTTTGGAACTCTTCCATTGTAAACGGAATTCTGCTGAAGTTTAAAAATGCTTTGGAACTCTCCCATTGTTCTCAGAATGTTACTGTTTTTTTTTTAATCAGACTGTAGAACTCTCCAATTGTTCTCAGAACGTTATTGTTTTTTATATCAGTCTGTAGAACTCTCCCATTGTTCTCGGAATTCTACTGAAGTTTAAAAATGCTTTGGAACTCTTCCATTGTTCTCGGAATTCTACTGAAGTTTAAAAATGCTTTGGAACTCTTCCATTGTTCTTGGAATTATGCTGAAGTTTAAAAATGCTTTGGAACTCCTTCCTTGTTCTCGGAATTCTGCTGAAGTTTATAAATGCTTTGGAACTCTTCCATTGTTCTCGGAATTCTGCTTAAATTTAAAAATGCTTTGGAACTCTCCCATTGTTTTCGCAATGTTATTTTTTTTTTAAATCAGACTGTACAACTCTCCCATTTTTCTCGGAATTCTACTAAAGTTTAAAAATGCTTTGGAACTCTTCCATTGTTCTCGGAATTCTGCTGAAGTTTAAAAATACTTTGGAACTCTTCCATTGTTCTCGGATTTATGCTGAAGTTTTAAAATGTTTTGGTACTCTCTCATTGTTCTTGGAATTCTGATGAAGTTTAAAAATGCTTTGGAACTCTTCCATTGTTCTCGGAATGTTATTGTTTTTTTATATCAGTATGTAGAACTCTCCGATTGTTCTCGGAATTCTGCTGAAGTTTAAAAATGCTTTTGAACCCTCCCATTGTTCTCGGAATGTAACTGTTTTTTTAAATCAGTCTGTAGAACTTTTTCATTGTTCTTGGAATTCTACTGAAGTTTAAAAATGCTTTGGAACTCATTCATTGTTCTTGGAATTCTGCTGAAGTTTTAAAATGATTTGGAACTCTCTCATTGTTCTTGGAATATTATTTTTTTTTTAAATAAGTCTGTAGAACTCTACCATTGTTCTCAGAATTCTGCAAAAGTTTAAAAATAGTCTGTAGAACTGTCCCATTGTTCTCGGAATTCTGCTGAAGTTTAAAAATGCTTTGGAACTCTTCCACTGTTTTCACAATTCAGCGGAAGTTTAAAAATGGTTTGGAACTCTCCCGTTGTTCTCGGAATTTTGCTGAAGTTTAAAAATGCTTTGGAACTCTCCCATTGTTCTCGGAATGTTATTGTTATTTTAAATCAGTCTGTAGAACTCTCCCATTGTTCTCGGAGTTCTACTGAAGTTTAAAAATGCTTTGGAACTCTTCCAATATTCTCGGAATTCTACTGAAGTTTAAAAATGCTTTGGAACTTTTTCCCATTGTTCTCGGAATGTTATTGTTTTTTTATATCAGTCTGTAGAACTCTCACATTGCTCTCGGAATTCTACTGAAAGTTTAAAAATGCTTTGGAACTCTTCCATTGTTCTCGGAATTCTGCTGAAGTTTAAAAATGCTTTGGAACTCTACCCTTGCTCTCGGAATTCTGCTGAAGTTTAAAAATGCTTTGGAACTCTTACATTGTTATTGGAATTCTGCAGAAGTTTAAAAATGCTTTGGAACTCTCCCGTTGTTCTCAGAACGTTATTGTTTTTTTAAATCAGTCTGTAGAACTCTCCCATTGTTCTCGGAATTCTACTGAAGTTTAAAAATGCTTTGGAACTCTTCCATTGTTCTCGGAATTATGCTGAAGTTTAAAAATGCTTTGGAACTCTTCCCTTGTTCTCGGAATTCTGCTGAAGTTTAAAAATGCTTTGGAACTTTTCCATTGTAATCAGAATTCTGCTGAAGTTTAAAAACGCTTTGGAACTCTCCCATTGTTCTCAGAATGTTACTGTTTTTTTTTAATCAGACTGTAGAACTCTCCCATTGTTCTCAGAACGTTATTGTTTTTTATATCAGTCTGTAGAACTGTCCCATTGTTCTCGGAATTCTACTGAAGTTTAAAAATGCTTTGGAACTCTTCCATTGTTCTCGGAATTCTGCTGAAGTTTAAAAATGCTTTGGAACTCTTCCATTGTTCTTGGAATTATGCTGAAGTTTAAAAATGCTTTGGAACTCTTCCCTTGTTCTCGGAATTCTGCTGAAATTTAAAAATGCTTTGGAACTCTTCCATTGTTCTCGGAATTCTGCTTAAATTTAAAAATGCTTTGGAACTCTCCCATTGTTTTCGTAATGTTATTTTTTTTTTAAATCAGACTGTAGAACTCTCCCATTTTTCTCGGAATTCTACTAAAGTTTAAAAATGCTTTGGAACTCTTCCATTGTTCTCGGAATTCTGCTGAAGTTTAAAAATGCTTTGGAACTCTTCCATTGTTCTCGGAATGTTATTGTTTTTTTATATCAGTATGTAGAACTCTCCGATTGTTCTCGGAATTCTGCTGAAGTTTAAAAATGCTTTTGAACCCTCCCATTGTTCTCGGAATGTAACTGTTTTTTTAAATCAGTCTGTAGAACTTTTTCATTGTTCTTGGAATTCTACTGAAGTTTAAAAATGCTTTGGAACTCTTTCATTGTTCTTGGAATTCTGCTGAAGTTTTAAAATGATTTGGAACTCTCTCATTGTTCTTGGAATGTTATTTTTTTTTTAAATAAGTCTGTAGAACTCTCCCATTGTTCTCAGAATTCTGCAAAAGTTTAAAAATAGTCTGTAGAACTGTCCCATTGTTCTCGGAATTCTGCTGAAGTTTAAAAATGCTTTGGAACTCTTCCACTGTTTTCACAATTCAGCGGAAGTTTAAAAATTTTTTGGAACTCTCCCGTTGTTCTCGGAATTTTGCTGAAGTTTAAAAATGCTTTGGAACTCTCCCATTGTTCTCAGAACGTTATTGTTTTTTATATCAGTCTGTAGAACTCTTCCATTTTTCTCGGAATTCTACTGAAGTTTAAAAATGCTTTGGAACTCTTCCATTGTTCTCGGAATTCTGCTGAAGTTTAAAAATGCTTTGGAACTCTTCCATTGTTCTTGGAATTATGCTGAATTTTAAAAATGCTTTGGAACTCTTCCCTTGATCTCGGAATTCTGCTGAAGTTTAAAAATGCTTTGGAACTCTTCCATTGTTCTCGGAATTCTGCTGAAGTTTAAAAATGCTTTGGAACTCTCCCATTGTTTTCGTAATGTTATTGTTTTTTTAAATCAGACTGTAGAACTCTCCCATTTTTCTCGGAATTCTACTAAAGTTTAAAAATGCTTTGGAACTCTTCCATTGTTCTCGGATTTATGCTGAAGTTTTAAAATGTTTTGGTACTCTCTCATTGTTCTTGGAATTCTGATGAAGTTTAAAAATGCTTTGGAACTCTTCCATTGTTCTCGGAATGTTATTGTTTTTTTTATATCAGTATGTAGAACTCTCCGATTGTTCTCAGAATTCTGCTGAAGTTTAAAAATGCTTTTGAACTCTCCCATTGTTCTCGGAATGTTACTGTTTTTTTAAATTAGTCTGTAGAACTTTCTCATTGTTCTTGGAATTCTCCTGAAGTTTAAAAATGCTTTGGAACTCTTTCATTGTTTTTGGAATTCTGCTGAAGTTTTAAAATGTTTTGGAACTCTCTCATTGTTCTTGGAATGTTATTTTTTTTAAAATAAGTCTGTAGAACTCTCCCATTGTTCTCAGAATTCTGCAAAAGGTTAAAACTAGTCTGTAGAACTGTCCCATTGTTCTCGGAATTCTGCTGAAGTTTAAAAATGCTTTGGAACTCTTCCACTGTTTTCATAATTCTGCGGAAGTTTAAAAATGGTTTGGAACTCTTCCGTTGTTCTCGGAATTTTGCTGAAGTTTAGAAATACTTTGGAACTCTCCCATTGTTCTCGAAATGTTATTGTTTTTTTAAATCAGTCTGTAGAACTCTCACTTTGTTCTCAGATTTCTGCTGAAGTTTAAAAATACTTTGGAAATCTTCCATTGTTCTCGGAATTCTACTGAAGTTTAAAAACGATTTAGAACTTTTCCATTGTTCTCCTAATTCTGCTGAAGTTTAACAATGCTATGGAACTCTCTCATTGTTCATGGAATGTTTTTTTTTTTTATATCAGTCTGTAGAACTCTCCCATTGTTCTCAGAATTCTACTGAAGTTTAAAAATGCTTTGGAACTCTTCCAATGTTCTCAGAATTCTACTGAAGTTTAAAAATCCTTTGGAACTCTTCCATTGTTCTCGGAATGTTATTGTTTTTTTAAATCAGTCTGTAGAACTCTCCCATTGTTCTTGGAATTCTGCTGAAGTTTAAAAATGCTTTGGAACTCTTCCATTGTTCTTGGAATTCTGCTGAAGTTTAAAAATGCTTTGGAAATCTTCCATTGTTCTCAGAATTCTGCTGAAGTTAAAAAGGCTTTGGATCTCTTTTAGTGTTCTCGGAATTCTTCTGAAGTTTAAAAATGCTTTGGAACTCCCCCATTGTTCTCGGAATGTTAAGGTTTTTTAGATAAGTCTGTAGAACTCTCCCATTTTTCCCGGAATTCTGCTGAAGTTTAAAAATTCTTTGGAACTCCACCTTTGTACTCGTAATTCTGATGAAGTTTAAAAATGCTTTGGAGCTCTCCAATTGTTATCGGAATGTTATTGTTTGATTACATCAGTCTGTAGAACTCTACGATAGTTCTCGGAATTCTGCTGAAGTTTAAAAATGCTTTGGAACTCTCCCATTGTTCTCTGAATATTATTGTTTTTTTAAATCAGTCTGTAGAACTTTTCCATTGTTCACGGAATACTACTGTAGTTTAAAAATGCTTTGGAACTCTTCCATTGTTCTCGGAATGTTATTGTTTTTTTAAATCAGTCTGTAGAACTCTCCCATTGTTCTTGGAATCCTGCTGAAGTTTAAAAATGCTTTGGAACCTTTCCATTGTTCTTGGATTTCCACTGAAGTTTAAAAATGCTTTGAAACTCTCCCATTGTTCTCAGAATGTATTGTTTTTTTAATTCAGTCAGTAGAACTCTCCCATTGTTCTCGGAATAATGCTGAAGTTTAAAAATGCTTGGGAACTCTACCCTTGTTATCGGCATTCTGCTGAAATTTAAAAATGCTTTGGAACTCTCCCATTGTTCTCAGAATGTTATTGTTTTTTTTTAATCAGTCTGTAGAACTCTCCCATTGTTCTCGGAGTTCTACTGAAGTTTAAAAATGCTTTGGAGCTCTTCCATTGTTCTCGGAATTCTGCTGAAGTTTAAAAATGCTTTGGAACCCTACCTTTGCTCTCGCAATTCTGCTGAACTTTAAAAATGCTTTGGAACTCTTACATTGTTATTGCAATTCTGCAGAAGTTTAAAAATGCTTTAGAACTCTCCCGTTGTTCTCAGAACTTTATAGTTTTTTTAAATCATTCTGTAGAACTCTCCCATTGTTCTCGGAATTCTACTGAAGTTTAAAAATGCTTTGGAACTCTTCCATTGTTCTCGGAATTATGCTGAAGTATAAAAATGCTTTGGAACTCTTCCCTTGTTCTCGGAATTCTGCTGAAGTTTAAAAATGCTTTGGAACTCTTCCATTGTAATCGGAATTCTGCTGAAGTTTGAAAATGCTTTGGAACTCTCCCATTGTTCTCAGAATGTTACTGTTTTTTTTAATCAGTCTGTAGAACTCTCCCATTGTTCTCAGAACGTTATTGTTTTTTATATCAGTCTGTAGAACTCTCCCATTGTTCTCGGAATTCTACTGAAGTTTAAAAATGCTTTGGAACTCTTCCATTGTTCTCGGAATTATGCTGAAGTTTAAAAATGCTTTGGAACTCTTTCATTGTTCTCGGAATTATGCTGAAGTTTAAAAATGCTTTGGAACTCTTCCCTTGTTCTCGGAATTCTGCTGAAGTTTAAAAATGCTTTGGAACTCTTCCATTGTTCTCGGAATTCTGCTGAAGTTTAAAAATGGTTTGGAACTCTTCCATTGTTCTCGGATTTATGCTGAAGTTTTAAAATGTTTTGGTACTCTCTCATTGTTCTTGGATTTCTGATGAAGTTTAAAAATGTTTTGGAACTCTTCCATTGTTCTCGGAATGTTAATGTTTTTTTATATCAGTATGTAGAACTCTCCGATTGTTCTCGGAATTCTGCTGAAGTTTAAAAATGCTTTTGAACTCTCCCATTGTTCTCGGAATGTTACTGTTTTTTAAAATCAGTCTGTAGAACTCTCCCATTGTTCTCAGAATTCTACTGAAGTTTAAAAATGCTTTGGAACACTTCCATTGTTCTCGGAATTCTGCTGAAGTTTAAAAATGCGAACTCTACCCTTGTTCTCGGAATTCGACTGAAGTTTAAAAATGCTTTGGAACTCTTCCATTGTTATCGGAATTCTGCAGAAGTTTAAAAATGCTTTGGAACTCTCCCGTTGTTCTCAGAACGTTATTATTTTTCTAAACCAGTCTGTAGAACTCTCCCATTGTTCTCGGAATTCTACTGAAGTTTAAAATTGCATTGGAACTCTACCATTGTTCTCGGAATTGTGCTGAAATTTAAAAATGCTTTGGAACTCTTCCATTGTTCTCGGATTTATGCTGAAGTTTAAAAATGCTTGGGAACTCTTCCCTTGTTCTCAGAATTCTGCTGAAGTTTAAAAAGGCTTTGGTACTCTTCCATTGTAATCGGAATTCTGCTGAAGTTTAAAAATGCTTTGGAACTCTCCCATTGTTCACAGAACGTTATTGTTTTTTTAAATCAGTCTGTAGAACTCTCCCATTGTTCTCGGAATTCTACTGAAGTTTCAAAATGCTTTGGAACTCTTCCATTATTCTCGGAATTCTGCTGAAGTTTAAAAATGCTTTGGAACTCTTCCATTATTCTTGGAATTATGCTGAAGTTTAAAAATGCTTTGGAACTCTTCACTTGTTCTCAGAATTATGCTGAAGTTTAAAAATGCTTTGGAACTCTTCCATTGTAATCGGAATTCTGCTGAAGTTTAAAAATGCTTTGGAACTCTCCCATTGTTCTCGGAATGTTATTGCTTTTTTAAATCAGTCTGTAGAACTCTCTCATTTTTCTCGGAATTCTACTAAAGTTTAAAAATGCTTTGGATCTCTTCCATTGTTCTCGGAATTCTGCTGAAGTTTAAAAATGCTTTGGAACTCTTCCATTGTTCTCGGATTTATGCTGAAGTTTAAAAATGCTTTGGAACTCTCCCATTGTTCTCAGAATGTTATTGCTTTTTTTTAATCAGTCTGTAGAACTCTCCCATTGTTCTCAGAATTTTACTGAAGTTTAAATTGCTTTGGAACTCTTCCATTGTTTTCGGAATTCTGCTGAAGTTCAAAAACGCTTTGGAACTCTTTCATTGTTCTCGGAAATATGCTGAAGTTTAAAAATGCTTTGGAACTCTACCTTTGTTATCGGCATTCTGCTGAAGTTTAAAAATGCTTTGGAACTCTCCCATTGTTCTCAGAATGTTATTGTTTTTTTTTAATCAGTCTGTAGACCTCTTCCATTGTTCTCGGAATTCTACTGAAGTTTAAAAATGCTTTGGAACTCTTCCATTGTTCTCGGAATTCTGCTGAAGTTCAAAAATGCTTTGGAGCTCTTCCATTGTTCTCGGAATTATGCTGAAGTTTAAAAATGCTTTGGATCTCTACCCTTGTTATAGGCATTCTGCTGAAGTTTAAAAATGCTTTTGAACTCTCCTATTGTTCTCAGAATGTTACTGTTTTTTTTTAATCAGTCTGTAGAACTCTCCCAGTGTTCTCGGAATTCTACTGAAGTTTGAAAATGCTTTGGAAATCTTCCATTGTTCTCGGAATTCTGCTGAAGTTTAAAAATGCTTTGGAACTTTTTCCCATTGTTCTCGGAATGTTATTGTACTTTTATATCAGTCTGTAGAATTCTCACATTGCTCTCGGAATTCTACTGAAGTTTAAAAATGCTTTGGAACTCTTTCATTGTTCTCGGAATTCTGCTGAAGTTTAAAAATGCTATGGAACTCTCCCATTGTTCTCAGAACGTTATTGTTTTTTTTAAATCAGTCTGTAGAACTCTCCCATTGTGATCGGAATTCTACTGATGTTTAAAAATGCTTTGGAACCCTTCCATTGATCTCGGAATTCTGCTGAAGTTTAAAAATGCTTTGGAACTCTTCCATTGTTCTCGGAATTATGCTGAATTTTAAAAATGCTTTGGAACTCTTCCCTTGTTCTCGGAATTCTGCTGAAGTTTAAAAAAGCTTTGGAACTCTTCCATTGTAATCGGAATTCTGCTGAAGTTTAAAAATGCTTTGGAACTCTCCCATTGTTCTCAGAATGTTATTGTTTTTTCAAAATCAGTCTGTATAACACTCCCATTGTTCTCGGAGTTCTACTGAAGTTTAAAAATGCTTTGGAACTCTTCCATTGTTCTCGGAATTCTGCTGAAATTTAAAAATGCTTTGGAACTCTTCCATTGTTCTAGGAATTATGCTGAATTTTAAAAATGCTTTGGAACTCTTCCCTTGTTCTCGGAATTCTGCTGAAGTTTAAAAATGCTTTGGAACTCTTCCATTGTAATCGGAATTCTGCTGAAGTTTAAAAATGCTTTGGAACTCTCCCATTGTTCTCAGAATGTTATTGCTTTTTTTAAATCAGTCTGTATAACACTCACATTGTTCTCGGAGTTCTACTGAAGTTTAAAAATGCTTTGGAACTCTTCCATTGTTCTCGGAATCCTGCTGAAGTTTAAAAATGCTTTGGAACTCTCCCATTGTTCTCGGAATGTTATTGTTTTTTTAAATCAGTCTGTAGAACACTCCCATCTTTCTCGGAATTCTACTAAAATTTAAAAATGCTTTGGAACTCTTCCATTGTTCTCGGAATTATGCTGAAGTTTAAAAATGCTTTGGAACTCTTCCCTTGTTCTCGGAATTCTGCTGAAGCTTAGAAATGCTTTGGAACTATTCGATTGTAATCAGCATTCTGCTGAAGTTTAAAAATGCTTTGGAACTCTCCCATTCTTCTCAGAATGTTATTGTTTTTTTTAATCAGTCTGTAGAACTCTCCCATTGTTGTCATAATTTTACAGAAGTTTAAATTGCTTTGGAACTCTTCCATTGTTCTCGGAATTCTGCTGAAGTTTAAAAAAGCTTTGGAACTCTTTCATTGTTCTGGGAATTAGGCTGAAGTTTAAAAATGCTTTGGAACTCTACCCTTGTTATCGGCATTCTGCTGAAGTTTAAAAATGCTTTGGAACTCTTCCATTGTTCTCAGAATTGTGCTGAAGTTTAAAAATGCTTTGGAACTCTTCCTTTGTTCTCGGAATTATGCTGAAGTTTAAAAATGCTTTGGAACTCTTCCATTGTTATCAGAATTCTGCAGAAGTTTAAAAATGCTATGGAACTCTCCCATTGTTCTCAGAACGTTATTGTTTTTTTAAATCAGTCTGTAGAACTCTCCCATTGTGATCGGAATTCTACTGATGTGTAAAAATGCTTTGGAACCCTTCCATTGATCTCGGAATTCTGCTGAAGTTTAAAAATGCTTTGCAACTCTTCCATTGTTCTCGGAATTATGCTGAATTTTAAAAATGCTTTGGAACTCTTCCCTTGTTCTCGGAATTCTGCTGAAGTATAAAAATACTTATGAACTCTTCCATTGTAATCGGAATTCTGCTGAAGTTTAAAAATGCTTTGGAACTCTCCCATTGTTCTCAGAATGTTATTGTTTTTTTTAAATCAGTCTGTATAACACTCCCATTGTTCTCGGAGTTCTACTGAAGTTTAAAAATGCTTTGGAACTCTTCCATTGTTCTTGGAATTCTGCTGAAATTTAAAAATGCTTTGGAACTCTTCCATTGTTCTCGGAATTATGCTGAATTTTAAAAATGCTTTGGAACTCTACCCTTGTTCTCGAAATTCTGCTGAAGTTTAAAAATGCTTTGGAACTCTTCCATTGTAATCAGAATTCTGCTGAAGTTTAAAAATGCTTTGGAACTCTCCCATTGTTCTCAGAGTGTTATTGTTTTTTTTATATCAGTCTGTATAACACTCCCATTGTTCTCCGAGTTCTACTGAAGTTTAAAAATGCTTTGGAACTCTTCCATTGTTCTCGGAATTCTGCTGAAGTTTAAAAATGCTTTGGAACTCTCCCATTGTTCTCGGAATGTTATTGTTTTTTTAAATCAGTCTGTAGAACACTCCCATCTTTCTCGGAATTCTACTAAAATTTAAAAATGCTTTGGAACTCTACCATTGTTCTCGGAATTCTGCTGAAGTTTAAAAATGCTTTGGAACTCTTCCATTGTTCTCGGATTTATGCTGAAGTTTAAAAATGCTTTGGAACTCTTCCCTTGTTCTCGGAATTCTGCTGAAGCTTAGAAATGCTTTGGAACTATTCGATTGTAATCAGCATTCTGCTGAAGTTTAAAAATGCTTTGGAACTCTCCCATTCTTCTCAGAATGTTATTGTTTTTTTTAATCAGTCTGTAGAACTCTCTCATTGTTGTCATAATTTTCCAGAAGTTTAAATTGCTTTGGAACTCTTCCATTGTTCTCGGATTTCTGCTGAAGTTTAAAAAAGCTTTGGAACTCTTTCATTGTTCGGGGAATTAGGCTGAAGTTTAAAAATGCTTTGGAACTCTACCCTTGTTATCAGCATTCTGCTGAAGTTTAAAAATACTTTGGAACCCTCTCATTGTTCTCAGAATGTTATTGTTTTTTTTAATCAGTCTGTAGAACACTTCCATTGTTCTCGGAATTCTACTGAAGTTTAAAAATGCTTTGGAACTCATCCATTGTTCTCGGAATTCTGCTGAAGTTTAAAAATGCTTTGGAACTTTTTCCCATTGTTCTAGGAATGTTATTGTTTTTTTATATCAGTCTGTTGAACTCTCACATTGCTCTCGGAATTCTACTGAAGTTTAAAATTGCTTTGGAACTCTTCCTTTGTTCTTGGAATTCTGTTGAGGTTTAAAAATGCTTTGGAACTCTCCCATTTTTCTCGGAATGTTACATTTTTTTTATATAAGTATGTAGAACTCTCCGATTATTCTCGGAATTCTGCTGAAGTTTAAAAATGATTTGGAACTCTCCCATTGTTCTCGGAATGTTATGGTTTTTTTAAATCAGTCTGTAGAACTTTCCCATTGTTCTCAGAATTCTACTGAAGTTTAAAAATGCTTTGGAACCCTTCCATTATTCTCGGAATTCTGCTGATGTTTAAAAATGCTTTGGAACTCTACCCTTGTTCTCGGAATTCTGCTGAAGTTTAAAAATGCTTTGGAACTCTACCCTTGTTATTGGCATTCTGCTGCAGTTTAAAAATACTTTGGAACCCTCCCATTGTTCTCAGAATGTTATTGTTTTTTTTAATCAGTCTGTAGAACACTTCCATTGTTCTCGGAATTCTACTGAAGTTTAAAAATGCTTTGGAACTCATCCATTGTTCTTGGAATTCTGCTGAAGTTTAAAAATGCTTTGGAACTTTTTCCCATTGTTCTAGGAATGTTATTGTTTTTTTATATCAGTCTGTTGAACTCTCACATTGCTCTCGGAATTCTACTGAAGTTTAAAATTGCATTGGAACTCTTCCTTTGTTCTTGGAATTCTGCTGAAGTTTAAAAATGCTTTGGAACTCTCCCATTTTTCTCGGAATGTTATATTTTTTTTATATCAGTATGTAGAACTCTCCGATTGTTCTCGGAATTCTGCTGAAGTTTAAAAATGATTTGGAACTCTCCCATTGTTCTCGGAATGTTATTGTTTTTTTAAATCAGTCTGTAGAACTTTCCCATTGTTCTCGGAATTCTACTGAAGTTTAAAAATGCTTTGGAACCCTTCCATTATTCTCGGAATTCTGCTGAAGTTTAAAAATGCTTTGGAACTCTACCCTTGTTCTCGGAATTCTGCTGAAGTTTAAAAATTCTTTGGAACACTAACATTGTTATCGAAATTCTGCAGAAGTTTAAAAATGCTTTGGAACTCTCCCATTGTTCTCAGAACGTTATTGTTTTTTTAAATCAGTCTGCAGAACTCTTACATTGTTCTCGGAATTCTACTGAAGTTTAAAAATGCTTTGGAACTCTTCCATTGTTCTCGGAATTGTGCTGAAGTTTAAAAATGCTTTGGAACTCTTCCATTGTTCTCGGAATTATGCTGAAGTTTAAAAATGCTTTGGAACTCTTCCCTTGTTCTCGGAATTCTGCTGAAGTTTAAAAATGCTTTGGAACTCTTCCATTGTAATCGGAATTCTGCTGAAGTTTAAAAATGCTTTGGAACTCTCCCATTGTTCTCAGAATGTTATTGTTTTTTTTTAATCAGTCTGTAGAACTCTCCCATTGTTCTCGGAATTCTACTGAAGTTTAGAATTGCTTTGGAACTCTTCCATTGTTCTTGGAATTCTGCTGAAGTTTAAAAATGCTTTGGAACTCTCCCATTTTTCACAGAATGTTATTGTTTTTTTAAATCGGTATGTAGAACTCTCAGATTGTTCTCGGAATTCTGCTGAAGTTTAAAAATGCTTTGGAACTCTCCCATTGTTCTCGGATTGGTATTGTTTTTTTAAATCAGTCTGTAGAACTTTCCCATTGTTCTCGGAATACTGCTGAAGTTTAAAAATGCTTTGGAACTCTCCCATTGTTCATGGAATGTTACTGTTTTTTTAAATCAGTCTGTAGAACTCTGCCTATGTTCACAGATTTCTACTGAAGTTTAAATATGCTTAGGAACTCTTCCATTGTTCTCGGAATTCTACTGAAGTTTAAAGAAGCTTTGGGTCTCTTCCATTGTTCTCCTAATCCTGCTGAAGTTTAAAAATGCTTGGGAACTATTCCATTGTTCTCGGAATGTTAATATTATTTTTTAAATCAGTCTGTAGAACTCTCCCATTGTTCTCGGAGTTCTACTGAAGTTTAAAAATGCTTTGGAACTCTTCCATTGTTCTCAGAATTGTGCTGAAGTTTAAAAATGCTTTGGAACTCTTCCTTTGTTCTCGGAATTATGCTGAAGTTTAAAAATGCTTTGGAACTCTTCCCTTCTTCTCGGAATTCTGCTGAAGTTTAAAAATGCTTTGCACCTCTTCCATTGTAATCTGAATTCTGCTGAAGTTTAAAAATGCTTTGTAACTCTCCCATTGTTCTCGGAATTCTGCTGAAGTTTAAAAATGCTTTGGAACTCTCCCATTGTTCTCGGAATGTTATTGTTTTTTTAAATCAGTCTGTAGAACACTCCCATCTTTATCGGAATTCTACTAAAATTTAAAAATGCTTTGGAACTCTTCCATTGTTCTCGGAATTCTGCTGAAGTTTAAAAATGCATTGGAACTCTTTCATTGTTCTCGGATTTATGCTGAAGTTTAAAAATGCTTTGGAACTCTTCCCTTGTTCTCGGAATTCTGCTTAAGCTTAGAAATGCTTTGGAACTATTTGATTGTAATCAGCATTCTGCTGAAGTTTAAAAATGCTTTGGAACCCTCCCATTCTTCTCAGAATGTTATTGTTTTTTTTAATCAGTCTGTAGAACTCTCCCATTGTTGTCATAATTTTACTGAAGTTTAAATTGCTTTGGAACTCTTCCATTGTTCTCGGAATTCTGCTGAAGTTTAAAAAAGCTTTGGAACTCTTTCATTGTTCTGGGAATTAGGCTGAAGTTTAAAAATGCTTTGGAACTCTACCCTTGTTATCGGCATTCTGCTGAAGTTTAAAAATGCTTTGGAACCCTCCCATTGTTCTCAGAATGTTATTGTTTTTTTAATCAGTCTGTAGAACTCTACCATTGTGATCGGAATTCTACTGATGTTTAAAAATGCTTTGGAACTTTTTCCCATTGTTCTCGGAATGTTATTGTACTTTTATATCAGTCTGTAGAATTCTCACATTGCTCTCGGAATTCTACTGAAGTTTAAAAATGCTTTGGAACTCTTTCATTGTTCTCGGAATTCTGCTGAAGTTTAAAAATGCTATGGAACTCTCCCATTGTTCTCAGAACGTTATTGTTTTTTTTAAATCAGTCTGTAGAACTCTCCCATTGTGATCGGAATTCTACTGATGTTTAAAAATGCTTTGGAACCCTTCCATTGATCTCGGAATTCTGCTGAAGTTTAAAAATGCTTTGGAACTCTTCCATTGTTTTCGGAATTATGCTGAATTTTAAAAATGCTTTGGAACTCTTCCCTTGTTCTCGGAATTCTGCTGAAGTTTAAAAAAGCTTTGGAACTCTTCCATTGTAATCGGAATTCTGCTGAAGTTTAAAAATGCTTTGGAACTCTCCCATTGTTCTCAGAATGTTATTGTTTTTTCAAAATCAGTCTGTATAACACTCCCATTGTTCTCGGAGTTCTACTGAAGTTTAAAAATGCTTTGGAACTCTTCCATTGTTCTCGGAATTCTGCTGAAATTTAAAAATGCTTTGGAACTCTTCCATTGTTCTAGGAATTATGCTGAATTTTAAAAATGCTTTGGAACTCTTCCCTTGTTCTCGGAATTCTGCTGAAGTTTAAAAATGCTTTGGAACTCTTCCATTGTAATCGGAATTCTGCTGAAGTTTAAAAATGCTTTGGAACTCTCCCATTGTTCTCAGAATGTTATTGCTTTTTTTAAATCAGTCTGTATAACACTCACATTGTTCTCGGAGTTCTACTGAAGTTTAAAAATGCTTTGGAACTCTTCCATTGTTCTCGGAATCCTGCTGAAGTTTAAAAATGCTTTGGAACTCTCCCATTGTTCTCGGAATGTTATTGTTTTTTTAAATCAGTCTGTAGAACACTCCCATCTTTCTCGGAATTCTACTAAAATTTAAAAATGCTTTGGAACTCTTCCATTGTTCTCGGAATTATGCTGAAGTTTAAAAATGCTTTGGAACTCTTCCCTTGTTCTCGGAATTCTGCTGAAGCTTAGAAATGCTTTGGAACTATTCGATTGTAATCAGCATTCTGCTGAAGTTTAAAAATGCTTTGGAACTCTCCCATTCTTCTCAGAATGTTATTGTTTTTTTTAATCAGTCTGTAGAACTCTCCCATTGTTGTCATAATTTTACAGAAGTTTAAATTGCTTTGGAACTCTTCCATTGTTCTCGGAATTCTGCTGAAGTTTAAAAAAGCTTTGGAACTCTTTCATTGTTCTGGGAATTAGGCTGAAGTTTAAAAATCCTTTGGAACTCTACCCTTGTTATCGGCATTCTGCTGAAGTTTAAAAATGCTTTGGAACTCTTCCATTGTTCTCAGAATTGTGCTGAAGTTTAAAAATGCTTTGGAACTCTTCCTTTGTTCTCGGAATTATGCTGAAGTTTAAAAATGCTTTGGAACTCTTCCATTGTTATCAGAATTCTGCAGAAGTTTAAAAATGCTATGGAACTCTCCCATTGTTCTCAGAATGTTATTGTTTTTTTAAATCAGTCTGTAGAACTCTCCCATTGTGATCGGAATTCTACTGATGTGTAAAAATGCTTTGGAACCCTTCCATTGATCTCGGAATTCTGCTGAAGTTTAAAAATGCTTTGCAACTCTTCCATTGTTCTCGGAATTATGCTGAATTTTAAAAATGCTTTGGAACTCTTCCCTTGTTCTCGGAATTCTGCTGAAGTATAAAAATACTTATGAACTCTTCCATTGTAATCGGAATTCTGCTGAAGTTTAAAAATGCTTTGGAATTCTCCCATTGTTCTCAGAATGTTATTGTTTTTTTTAAATCAGTCTGTATAACACTCCCATTGTTCTCGGAGTTCTACTGAAGTTTAAAAATGCTTTGGAACTCTTCCATTGTTCTTGGAATTCTGCTGAAATTTAAAAATGCTTTGGAACTCTTCCATTGTTCTCGGAATTATGCTGAATTTTAAAAATGCTTTGGAACTCTTCCCTTGTTCTCGAAATTCTGCTGAAGTTTAAAAATGCTTTGGAACTCTTCCATTGTAATCAGAATTCTGCTGAAGTTTAAAAATGCTTTGGAACTCTCCCATTGTTCTCAGAGTGTTATTGTTTTTTTATATCAGTCTGTATAACACTCCCATTGTTCTCCGAGTTCTACTGAAGTTTCAAAATGCTTTGGAACTCTTCCATTGTTCTCGGAATTCTGCTGAAGTTTAAAAATGCTTTGGAACTCTCCCATTGTTCTCGGAATGTTATTGTTTTTTTAAATCAGTCTGTAGAACACTCCCATCTTTCTCGGAATTCTACTAAAATTTAAAAATGCTTTGGAACTCTACCATTGTTCTCGGAATTCTGCTGAAGTTTAAAAATGCTTTGGAACTCTTCCATTGTTCTCGGATTTATGCTGAAGTTTAAAAATGCTTTGGAACTCTTCCCTTGTTCTCGGAATTCTGCTGAAGCTTAGAAATGCTTTGGAACTATTCGATTGTAATCAGCATTCTGCTGAAGTTTAAAAATGCTTTGGAACTCTCCCATTCTTCTCAGAATGTTATTGTTTTTTTTAATCAGTCTGTAGAACTCTCTCATTGTTGTCATAATTTTCCAGAAGTTTAAATTGCTTTGGAACTCTTCCATTGTTCTCGGATTTCTGCTGAAGTTTAAAAAAGCTTTGGAACTCTTTCATTGTTCGGGGAATTAGGCTGAAGTTTAAAAATGCTTTCGAACTCTACCCTTGTTATCAGCATTCTGCTGAAGTTTAAAAATACTTTGGAACCCTCTCATTGTTCTCAGAATGTTATTGTTTTTTTTAATCAGTCTGTAGAACACTTCCATTGTTCTCGGAATTCTACTGAAGTTTAAAAATGCTTTGGAACTCATCCAATGTTCTCGGAATTCTGCTGAAGTTTAAAAATGCTTTGGAACTTTTTCCCATTGTTCTAGGAATGTTATTGTTTTTTTATATCAGTCTGTTGAACTCTCACATTGCTCTCGGAATTCTACTGAAGTTTAAAATTGCTTTGGAACTCTTCCTTTGTTCTTGGAATTCTGCTGAGGTGTAAAAATGCTTTGGAACTCTCCCATTTTTCTCGGAATGTTGCATTTTTTTTATATAAGTATGTAGAACTCTCCGATTATTCTCGGAATTCTGCTGAAGTTTAAAAATGATTTGGAACTCTCCCATTGTTCTCGGAATGTTATGGTTTTTTTAAATCAGTCTGTAGAACTTTCCCATTGTTCTCAGAATTCTACTGAAGTTTAAAAATGCTTTGGAACCCTTCCATTATTCTCGGAATTCTGCTGAAGTTTAAAAATGCTTTGGAACTCTACCCTTGTTCTCGGAATTCTGCTGAAGTTTAAAAATGCTTTGGAACTCTACCCTTGTTATTGGCATTCTGCTGCAGTTTAAAAATACTTTGGAACCCTCCCATTGTTCTCAGAATGTTATTGTTTTTTTTAATCAGTCTGTAGAACACTTCCATTGTTCTCGGAATTCTACTAAAGTTTAAAAATGCTTTGGAACTCATCCATTGTTCTTGGAATTCTGCTGAAGTTTAAAAATGCTTTGGAACTTTTTCCCATTGTTCTAGGAATGTTATTGTTTTTTTATATCAGTCTGTTGAACTCTCACATTGCTCTCGGAATTCTACTGAAGTTTAAAATTGCATTGGAACTCTTCCTTTGTTCTTGGAATTCTGCTGAAGTTTAAAAATGCTTTGGAACTCTCCCATTTTTCTCGGAATGTTATATTTTTTTTATATCAGTATGTAGAACTCTCCGATTGTTCTCGGAATTCTGCTGAAGTTTAAAAATGATTTGGAACTCTCCCATTGTTCTCGGAATGTTATTGTTTTTTTAAATCAGTCTGTAGAACTTTCCCATTGTTCTCGGAATTCTACTGAAGTTTAAAAATGCTTTGGAACCCTTCCATTATTCTCGGAATTCTGCTGAAGTTTAAAAATGCTTTGGAACTCTACCCTTGTTCTCGGAATTCTGCTGAAGTTTAAAAATTCTTTGGAACACTAACATTGTTATCGAAATTCTGCAGAAGTTTAAAAATGCTTTGGAACTCTCCCATTGTTCTCAGAACGTTATTGTTTTTTTAAATCAGTCTGCAGAACTCTTACATTGTTCTCGGAATTCTACTGAAGTTTAAAAATGCTTTGGAACTCTTCCATTGTTCTCGGAATTGTGCTGAAGTTTAAAAATGCTTTGGAACTCTTCCATTGTTCTCGGAATTATGCTGAAGTTTAAAAATGCTTTGGAACTCTTCCCTTGTTCTCGGAATTCTGCTGAAGTTTAAAAATGCTTTGGAACTCTTCCATTGTAATCGGAATTCTGCTGAAGTTTAAAAATGCTTTGGAACTCTCCCATTGTTCTCAGAATGTTATTGTTTTTTTTTAATCAGTCTGTAGAACTCTCCCATTGTTCTCGGAATTCTACTGAAGTTTAGAATTGCTTTGGAACTCTTCCATTGTTCTTGGAATTCTGCTGAAGTTTAAAAATGCTTTGGAACTCTCCCATTTTTCACAGAATGTTATTGTTTTTTTAAATCGGTATGTAGAACTCTCAGATTGTTCTCGGAATTCTGCTGAAGTTTAAAAATGCTTTGGAACTCTCCCATTGTTCTCGGATTGGTATTGTTTTTTTAAATCAGTCTGTAGAACTTTCCCATTGTTCTCGGAATACTGCTGAAGTTTAAAAATGCTTTGGAACTCTCCCATTGTTCATGGAATGTTACTGTTTTTTTAAATCAGTCTGTAGAACTCTGCCTATGTTCACAGATTTCTACTGAAGTTTAAATATGCTTAGGAACTCTTCCATTGTTCTCGGAATTCTACTGAAGTTTAAAGAAGCTTTGGGTCTCTTCCATTGTTCTCCGAAAATTACTCTTTTTATAAATCAGTCTGTAGAACTTTCTCATTGTTCTTGGAATTCTACTGAAGTTTAAAAATGCATTGGAACTCTTTCATTGTTCTTGGAATTCTGCTGAAGTTTTAAAATGTTTTGGAACTCTCTCATTGTTCTTGGAATGTTATTTTTTTTTAAATAAGTCTGTAGAACTCTCCCATTGTTCTCAGAATTCTGCTAAAGTTTAAAAGTAGTCTGTAGAACTGTCCCTTTGTTCTCGGAATTCTGCTGAAGTTTAAAAATGCTTTGGAAATTTTCCATTGTTTTCACAAATCTGCGGAAGTTTAAAAGTGCTTTGGAACTCTTCCATTGTTCTCGGAATTCTGCTGAAGTTTAAAAAAGCTTTGGAGCTCTTTCATTGTTCTCGGAATTATGCTGAAGTTTAAAAATGCTTTGGAACTCTACCCTTGTTATCGGCAATCTGCTGAAGTTTAAAAATGCTGTGGAACTCTCCCATTGTTCTCAGAATGTTATTGTTTTTTTTAATCAGTCTGTAGAACTATCCCATTGTTCTCGGAATTCTACTGTAGTTTAAAAATGCTTTGGAACTCTCCCATTGTTCATGGAATGTTACTGTTTTTCTAAATCAGTCTGTAGAACTCTGCCTATGTTCACAGATTTCTACTGAAGTTTAAATATGCTTAGGAACTCTTCCATTGTTCTCGGAATTCTACTGAAGTTTAAAGAAGCTTTGGGACTCTTCCATTGTTCTCCTAATCCTGCTGAAGTTTAAAAATGCTTGGGAACTATTCCATTGTTCTCGGAATGTTAATATTATTTTTTAAATCAGTCTGTAGAACTCTCCCATTGTTCTCGGAGTTCTACTGAAGTTTAAAAATGCTTTGGAACTCTTCCATTGTTCTCAGAATTGTGCTGAAGTTTAAAAATGCTTTGGAACTCTTCCTTTGTTCTCGGAATTATGCTGAAGTTTAAAAATGCTTTGGAACTCTTCCCTTCTTCTCGGAATTCTGCTGAAGTTTAAAAATGCTTTGGACCTCTTCCATTGTAATCTGAATTCTGCTGAAGTTTAAAAATGCTTTGTAACTCTCCCATTGTTCTCGGAATTCTGCTGAAGTTTAAAAATGCTTTGGAACTCTCCCATTGTTCTCGGAATGTTATTGTTTTTTTAAATCAGTCTGTAGAACACTCCCATCTTTATCGGAATTCTACTAAAATTTAAAAATGCTTTGGAACTCTTCCATTGTTCTCGGAATTCTGCTGAAGTTTAAAAATGCATTGGAACTCTTTCATTGTTCTCGGATTTATGCTGAAGTTTAAAAATGCTTTGGAACTCTTCCCTTGTTCTCGGAATTCTGCTTAAGCTTAGAAATGCTTTGGAACTATTTGATTGTAATCAGCATTCTGCTGAAGTTTAAAAATGCTTTGGAACTCTCCCATTCTTCTCAGAATGTTATTGTTTTTTTTAATCAGTCTGTAGAACTCTCCCATTGTTGTCATAATTTTACTGAAGTTTAAATTGCTTTGGAACTCTTCCATTGTTCTCGGAATTCTGCTGAAGTTTAAAAAAGCTTTGGAACTCTTTCATTGTTCTGGGAATTAGGCTGAAGTTTAAAAATGCTTTGGAACCCTCCCATTGTTCTCAGAATGTTATTGTTTTTTTTAATCAGTCTGTAGAACTCTTCCATTGTTCTCGGAATTCTGCTGAAGTTTAAAAATGATTTGGAACTTTTTCCCATTGTTGTAGGAATGTTATTGTTATTTTATATCAGTCTGTTGAACTCTCACATTGCTCTCGGAATTCTACTGAAGTTTATAATTGCTTTGGAACTCTTCCTTTGTTCTTGGAATTCTGCTGAAGTTTAAAAATGCTTTGGAACTCTCCCATTTTTCTCGGAATATTATATTTTTTTGATATCAGTATGTAGAACTCTCCGATTGTTCTCGGAATTCTGCTGAAGTTTAAAAATGATTTGGAACTCTCCCATTGTTCTCGGAATGTTATTGTTTTTTTAAATCAGTCTGTAGAACTTTCCCATTGTTCTCGGAATTCTACTGAAGTTTAAAAATGCTTTGGAACCCTTCCATTATTCTCGGAATTCTACTGAAGTTTAAAAATGCTTTGGAACTCTACCCTTGTTCTCGGAATTCTGCTGAAGTTTAAAAATTCTTTGGAACTCTTCCATTGTTATCGAAATTCTGCAGAAGTTTAAAAATGCTTTGGAAATCTCCCATTGTTCTCAGAACGTTATTGTTTTTTTAAATCAGTCTGTAGAACTCTTACATTGTTCTCAGAATTCTACTGAAGTTTAAAAATGCTTTGGAACTCTTCCATTGTTCTCGGAATTGTGCTGAAGTTTAAAAATGCTTTGGAACTCTTCCATTGTTCTCGGAATTATGCTGAAGTTTAAAAATGCTTTGAAACTCTTCCCTTGTTCTCGGAATTCTGCTGAAGTTTAAAAATGCTTTGAAACTCTTCCATTGTAATCGGAATTCTGATGAAGTTTAAAAATGCTTTGGAACTCTCCCATTGTTCTCAGAATGTTATTGTTTTTTTTTAATCAGTCTGTAGAACTCTCCCATTGTTCTCGGAATTCTACTGAAGTTTAGAATTGCTTTGGAACTCTTCCATTGTTCTTGGAATTCTGCTGAAGTTTAAAAATGCTTTGGAACTCTCCCATTTTTCACGGAATGTTATTGTTTTTTCATATCGGTATGTAGAACTCTCAGATTGTTCTCGGAATTCTGCTGAAGTTTAAAAATGCTTTGGAACTCTCCCGTTGTTCTCGGATTGGTATTGTTTTTTTAAATCAGTCTGTAGAACTTTCCCATTGTTCTCGGAATACTGCTGAAGTTTAAAAATGCTTTGGAACTCTCCCATTGTTCTTGGAATGTTACTGTTTTTTTAAATCAGTCTGTAGAACTCTGCCTATGTTCACAGATTTCTACTGAAGTTTAAATATGCTTAGGAACTCTTCCATTGTTCTCGGAATTCTACTGAAGTTTAAAGAAGCTTTTTGACTCTTCCATTTTTCTCCTAATCCTGCTGAAGTTTAAAAATGCTAGGGAACTATTCCATTGTTCTCGGAATGTTATTATTATTTTTTAAATCAGTCTGTAGAATTCTCCCATTGTTCTCGGAGTTCTACTGAAGTTTAAAAATGCTTTGGAACTCTTCCATTGTTCACAGAATTGTGCTGAAGTTTAAAAATGCTTTGGAACTCTTCCTTTGTTCTCGGAATTATGCTGAAGTTTAAAAATGCTTTGGAACTCTTCCCTTGTTCTCGGAATTCTGCTGAAGTTTAAAAATGCTTTGGACCTCTTCCATTGTAATCTGAATTCTGCTGAAGTTTAAAAATGCTTTGTAACTCTCCCATTGTTCTCAGAATGTTATTGTTTTTTTTTAATCAGTCTGTAGAACTCTACCATTGTTCTCGGAATTCTAATGAAGTTTAGAATTGCTTTGGAACTCTTCCATTGTTCTTGGAATTCTGCTGAAATTTAAAAATGCTTTGGAACTCTCCCATTTTTCTCGGAAAGCTATTGTTTTTTATATCAGTCTGTAGAACTCTCCGATTGTTCTCGGAATTCTGCTGAAGTTTAAAAATGCTTTTGAACTCTCCCATTGTTCTCAGAATGTTATTGTTTTTTTAAATCAGTCTGTATAACTTTCCCATTGTTCTCGGAATTCTACTGAAGTTTAAAAATGCTTTGGAACTCTTCCATTGTTCTTGGAAATCTGGTAAAGTTTTAAAATGTTTTGAAACTCTCCCATTGTTCTTGAAATCTTGTTTTTTTTAAATAAGTCTGTAGAACCCTCCCACTGTTCTCAGAATTCTGCTGAAGTTTAAAAATAGTCTGTAGAACTCTCCCATTGTTCCTGGAATTCTGTTGAAGTTTAAAAATGCTTTGGAACTCTTCCATTGTGCTCGGAATTCTGGTGAAGTTTAAAAATGCTTTGGAACTCTCCCATTGTTCTCGGAATGTTATTGTTTCTTTAAATCAGACTGTAGAACTCTGCCTATATTCACAGATTTCTACTGAAGTTTAAATATGCTTTGGAACTCTTCCATTGTTCTCGGAATTCTACTGAAGTTTAAAAAAGCTTTGGAACTCTTCCATTGTACTCCTAATCCTGCTGAAGTTTTAAAATGCTATGGAACTATTCCATTGTTCTCGGAATGTTATTATTATTTTTAAATCAGTCTGTAGAACTCTCCCATTGTTCTCGGAGTTCTACTGAAGTTTAAAAATGCTTTGGAACACTTTCATTGTTCTCGGAATTCTGCTTAAGTTTAAAAATGCTTTGGAAATCTTCCATTGTTCTCAGAAACTGCTGAAGTTAAAAAGACTTTGGATCTCTTCCAATGTTCTCGGAATGCTGCTGAAGTTTAAAAATGCTTTGGAACTCCCCCATTGTTCTCGGAATGTTAAGGTTTTTTAAATAAGTCTGCAGAACTCTCCATTGTTCTCGGAATTCTGCTGAAGTTTAGGAATGCTTTGGAACTCTACCATTGTTCTCGGAATTCTGCTGATGTTTAAAAATGTTTTGGAACTCTCCCATTGTTCTCAGAATGTTATTGTTTTATTAAATCAGTCTGTAGTACTTTCAAATTGTTCTCGGTATTCTACTGAAGTTTAAAAATGCTTTGGAACTCTTCCATTGTTCTCGGAATGTTATTGTTTTTTTAAATCAGTCTGTAGAACACTCCCATTGTTCTTGGAATTCTGCTGAAGTTTAAAAATGCTTTGGAACTCTTCCATTGTTCTTGGAATTTTGATGAAGTTTAAAAATGCTTTGGAACTCTTCCATTGTTCTCGGAATGTTATAGTTTTTTTATATCAGTATGTAGAACTCTCCGATTGTTCTTGGAATTCTGCTGAAGTTTAAAAATGCTTTGGAACTCTCCCATTGTTCTCGGAAAGTTACTCTTTTTATAAATCAGTCTGTAGAACTTTCTCATTGTTCTTGGAATTCTACTGAAGTTTAAAAATGCATTGGAACTCTTTCATTGTTCTTGGAATTCTGCTGAAGTTTTAAAATGTTTTGGAACTCTCTCATTGTTCTTGGAATGTTATTTTTTTTTTAATAAGTCTGTAGAACTCTCCCATTGTTCTCAGAATTCTGCTAAACTTTAAAAGTAGTCTGTAGAACTGTCCCTTTGTTCTCGGAATTCTGCTGAAGTTTAAAAATGCTTTGGAAATTTTCCATTGTTTTCACAATTCTGCGGAAGTTTAAAAGTGCTTTGGAACTCTTCCATTGTTCTCGGAATTCTGCTGAAGTTTAAAAAAGCTTTGGAACTCTTTCATTGTTCTCGGAATTATGCTGAAGTTTAAAAATGCTTTGGAACTCTACCCTTGTTATCGGCAATCTGCTGAAGTTTAAAAATGCTGTGGAACTCTCCCATTGTTCTCAGAATGTTATTGTTTTTTTTAATCAGTCTGTAGAACTCTCCCATTGTTCTCGGAATTCTACTGAAGTTTAAAAATGCTTTGGAACTCTCCCATTGTTCATGGAATGTTACTGTTTTTTTAAATCAGTCTGTAGAACTCTGCCTATGTTCACAGATTTCTACTGAAGTTTAAATATGCTTAGGAACTCTTCCATTGTTCTCGGAATTCTACTGAAGTTTAAAGAAGCTTTGGGACTCTTCCATTGTTCTCCTAATCCTGCTGAAGTTTAAAAATGCTTGGGAACTATTCCATTGTTCTCGGAATGTTAATATTATTTTTTAAATCAGTCTGTAGAACTCTCCCATTGTTCTCGGAATTCTAATGAAGTTTAGAATTGCTTTGGAACTCTTCCATTGTTCTTGGAATTCTGCTGAAATTTAAAAATGCTTTGGAACTCTCCCATTTTTCTCGGAAAGCTATTGTTTTTTATATCAGTCTGTAGAACTCTCCGATTGTTCTCGGAATTCTGCTGAAGTTTAAAAATGCTTTTGAACTCTCCCATTGTTCTCAGAATGTTATTGTTTTTTTAAATCAGTCTGTATAACTTTCCCATTGTTCTCGGAATTCTACTGAAGTTTAAAAATGCTTTGGAACTCTTCCATTGTTCTTGGAAATCTGGTAAAGTTTTAAAATGTTTTGAAACTCTCCCATTGTTCTTGAAATCTTGTTTTTTTTAAATAAGTCTGTAGAACCCTCCCACTGTTCTCAGAATTCTGCTGAAGTTTAAAAATAGTCTGTAGAACTCTCCCATTGTTCCTGGAATTCTGCTGAAGTTTAAAAATGCTTTGGAACTCTTCCATTGTGCTCGGAATTCTGGTGAAGTTTAAAAATGCTTTGGAACTCTCCCATTGTTCTTGGAATGTTATTGTTTTTTTAAATCAGACTGTAGAACTCTGCCTATATTCACAGATTTCTACTGAAGTTTAAATATGCTTTGGAACTCTTCCATTGTTCTCGGAATTCTACTGAAGTTTAAAAAAGCTTTGGAACTCTTCCATTGTACTCCTAATCCTGCTGAAGTTTTAAAATGCTATGGAACTATTCCATTGTTCTCGGAATGTTATTATTATTTTTAAATCAGTCTGTAGAACTCTCCCATTGTTCTCGGAGTTCTACTGAAGTTTAAAAATGCTTTGGAACACTTTCATTGTTCTCGGAATTCTGCTTAAGTTTAAAAATGCTTTGGAAATCTTCCATTGTTCTCAGAAACTGCTGAAGTTAAAAAGACTTTGGATCTCTTCCAATGTTCTCGGAATGCTGCTGAAGTTTAAAAATGCTTTGGAACTCCCCCATTGTTCTCGGAATGTTAAGGTTTTTTAAATAAGTCTGCAGAACTCTCCATTGTTCTCGGAATTCTGCTGAAGTTTAGGAATGCTTTGGAACTCTACCATTGTTCTCGGAATTCTGCTGATGTTTAAAAATGTTTTGGAACTCTCCCATTGTTCTCAGAATGTTATTGTTTTATTAAATCAGTCTGTAGTACTTTCAAATTGTTCTCGGTATTCTACTGAAGTTTAAAAATGCTTTGGAACTCTTCCATTGTTCTCGGAATGTTATTGTTTTTTTAAATCAGTCTGTAGAACACTCCCATTGTTCTTGGAATTCTGCTGAAGTTTAAAAATGCTTTGGAACTCTTCCATTGTTCTTGGAATTTTGATGAAGTTTAAAAATGCTTTGGAACTCTTCCATTGTTCTCGGAATGTTATAGTTTTTTTATATCAGTATGTAGAACTCTCCGATTGTTCTTGGAATTCTGCTGAAGTTTAAAAATGCTTTGGAACTCTCCCATTGTTCTCGGAAAGTTACTCTTTTTATAAATCAGTCTGTAGAACTTTCTCATTGTTCTTGGAATTCTACTGAAGTTTAAAAATGCATTGGAACTCTTTCATTGTTCTTGGAATTCTGCTGAAGTTTTAAAATGTTTTGGAACTCTCTCATTGTTCTTGGAATGTTATTTTTTTTTAAATAAGTCTGTAGAACTCTCCCATTGTTCTCAGAATTCTGCTAAACTTTAAAACTAGTCTGTAGAACTGTCCCTTTGTTCTCGGAATTCTGCTGAAGTTTAAAAATGCTTTGGAAATTTTCCATTGTTTTCACAATTCTGCGGAAGTTTAAAAGTGCTTTGGAACTCTTCCATTGTTCTCGGAATTCTGCTGAAGTTTAAAAAAGCTTTGGAACTCTTTCATTGTTCTCGGAATTATGCTGAAGTTTAAAAATGCTTTGGAACTCTACCCTTGTTATCGGCAATCTGCTGAAGTTTAAAAATGCTGTGGAACTCTCCCATTGTTCTCAGAATGTTATTGTTTTTTTTAATCAGTCTATAGAACTCTCCCATTGTTCTCGGAATTCTACTGAAGTTTAAAAATGCTTTGGAACTCTTCCATTATTCTCGGAATTCTGCTGTAGTTTAAAAATGCTTTGGAACTCTTCCATTGTTATCGACATTATGCAGAAGTTTAAAAATGCTTTGGAACTCTCCCATTGTTCTCAAAACGTTATTGTTTTTTTAAATCAGTCTGTAGAGCTCTCCCATTGTTCTCGGAATTCTACTGAAGTTTAAAAATGCTTTGGAACTCTTCCATTGTTCTCAGAATTGTGCTGAAGTTTAAAAATGCTTTGGAACTCTTCCATTGTTCTCGGAATTATGCTGAAGTTTAAAAATGCATTGGAACTCTTCCCTTGTTCACGGAATTCTGCTGAAGTTTAAAAATGCTTTGGAACACTTTCATTGTAATCTGAATTCTGCTGAAGTTTAAAATGCTTTGTAACTCTCCCATTGTTCTCAGAATGTTATTGGTTTTTTTTAATCAGTCTGTAGTACTCTCCCATTGTTCTCGGAATTCTACTGAAGTTTAGAATTGCTTTGGAACTCTTTCATTGTTCTTGGAATTCTGCTGAAGTTTAAAAATGCTTTGGAACTCTCCCATTTTTCTCGGAATGCTATTGTTTTTTATATCAGTCTGCAGAACTCTCTGATTGTTCTCGGAATTCTGCTGAAGTTTAAAAATGCTCTGGAACTTTTTCCCATTGTTCTCGGAATGTTATTGTTTTTTTATATCAGTCTGTAGAACTCTCACATTGCTCTCGGAATTCTACTGAAGTTTAAAATTGCTTTGGAACTCTTCCATTATTCTCGGAATTCTGCTGAAGTTTAAAAATGCTTTGGAACTCTACCCTTGTTCTCGGAATTCTGCTGAAGTTTAAAAATTCTTTGGAACTCTTCCATTGTTATCGAAATTCATCATAAGTTTAAAAATGCTTTGGAACTTTTTCCCATTGTTCTCGGAATGTTATTGTTTTTTTATATCAGTCTGTAGAACTCTCCCATTGTTCTCGGAATTCTACTGTAGTTTAAAAATGCTTTGGAATTCTTCCATTGTTCTCGGAATTGGGCTGCAGTTTAAAAATGCTTTGGAACTCTTCCCTTGTTCTCGGAATTCTGCTGAAGTTTAAAAATGCTTTGGAACTCTTCCATTGTGCTCGGAATTCTGCTGAAGTTTAAAAATGCTTTGGAACTCTCCCATTGTTGTCGGAATGTTATTGTTTTTTTAAATCAGTCTGTAGAACTCTCCCATTGTTCTCGGAATTCTACTGAAGTTTAAAAATGCTTTGGAACTCTTCCCTTGTTCTCGGAATTGTGCTGAAGTTTAAAAATGCTTTGGAACTCTTCCAATGTTTTCGGAATTATGCTGAAGTTTAAAAATGCTTTGGAACTCTTCCCTTGTTCTCGGAATTCTGCTGAAGTTTAAAAATGCTTTGGAACTCTTCCATTGTAATCGGAATTCTGCTGAAGTTTAAAAATGCTTTGGAACTCTCCCATTGTTCTCAGCATGTTATTGTTTTTTTTTAATCAGTCTGTAGAACTCTCCCATTGTTCTCGGAATTTCTACTGAAGTTTAGAATTGCTTTGGAACTCTTCCATTGTTCTTGGAATTCTACTAAAGTTTAAAAATGCTTTGGAACTCTTCCCTTGTTCTCGGAATTTTGCTGAAGTTTAAAAATGCTTTGGAACTCTTCCAATGTTTTCGGAATTATGCTGAAGCTTAAAAATGCTTTGGAACTCTTCCATTGTTCTTGGAATACTGCTGAAGTTTAAAAATGCTTTGGAACTCTCGCATTGTTCTTGGAATGTTACTGTTTTTTTAAATCAGTCTGTAGAACTCTGCCTATGTTCACAGATTTCTACCGAAGTTTAAATATGCTTTGGAAGACTTTCATTGTTCTTGGAATTCTGCTGAAGTTTAAAAATGCTTTGGAAATCTTCCATTGTTCTCAGAAACTGCTGAAGTTAAAAAGGCTTTGGATCTCTTCCAATGTTCTTGGAAAACTGCAGAAGTTTAAAAATGCTTTGCAACTCCCCCATTGTTCTCGGAATGTTAAGGTTTTTTAAATAAGTCTGCAGAACTCTCCATTGTTCTCGGAATTCTGCTGAAGTTTAGAAATGCTTTGGAACTCTACCATTGTTCTCGGAATTCTGCTGAAGTTTAAAATGCTTTGGAACTCTCCCATTGTTCTCAGAATGTTATTGTTTTATTAAATCAGTCTGTAGTACTTTCACATTGTTCTCGGTATTCTACTGAATTTAAAAATGCTTTGGAACTCTTCCATTGTTCTCGGAATGTTATTGTTTTTTTAAATCAGTCTGTAGAACTCTCCCATTGTTCTTGGAATTCTGCTGAAGTTTAAAAATGCTTTGGAACTCTGCCATTGTTCTTGGAATTCTGATGAAGTTTAAAAATGCTTTGGAACTCTTCCATTGTTCTCGGATTGTTATTGTTTTTTTATATCAGTACGTAGAACTCTCCGATTGTTCTCGGAATTCTGCTGAAGTTTAAAAATGCTTTGGAACTCTCCCATTGTTCTCGGAATGTTACTCTTTTTTTAAATCAGTCTGTAGAACTTTCTCATTGTTCTTGGAATTTTACTGAAGTTTAAAAATGCATTGGAACTCTTTCATTGTTCTTGGAATTCTGCTGAAGTTTTAAAATGTTTTGGAACTCTCTCATTGTTCTTGGAATGTTATTTTTTTTAAATAAGTCTGTAGAACTCTCCCATTGTTCTCAGAATTCTGCTAAAGTTTTAAAATAGTCTGTAGAACTGTCTCATTGTTCTCGGAACTCTGCTAAAGCTTAAAAATGCTTTGGAACTTTTTCATTGTTTTCACAATTCTGCGGAAGTTTAAAAATGCTTTGGAACTCTTCCGTTGTTCTCGGAATTCTACTGAAGTTTAAAAAAGCTTTGGAACTCTTTCATTGCTCTAGGAATTATGCTGAAGTTTAAAAATGCTTTGGAACTCTACCCTTGTTATCGGCATTCTGCTGAAGTTTAAAAATGCTTTGGAACTCTCCCATTGTTCTCAGAATGTTATTAGTTTTTTTTAATCAGTCTGTAGAACTCTCCCATTGTTCTCAGAATTCTACTGAAGTTTAGAATTGCTTTGGAACTCTTCCATTGTTCTTGGAATTCTGCTGAAGTTTAAAAATGCTTTGGAACTCTCCCATTTTTCTTGGAATGCTATTGTTTTTTTATATCAGTCTGTAGAACTCTCCGATTGTTCTCGAAATTCTGCTGAAGTTTAAAAATGCTTTGGAACTCTCCCATTGTTCTCGGAATGTTATTGTTTTTTTAAATCAGTCTGTAGAACTTTCCCATTGTTCTCGGAATTCTAATGACGTTTAAAAATGCTTTGTAACTCTTCCATTGTTCTTGGAAATCTGCTGAAGTTTTAAAATGTTTTGGAACTCTCCCATGATTCTTATTGTTTTTTTTAAATAAGTCTGTAGAACTCTCCCATTGTTCTCAGAATTCTGCTGAAGTTTAAAAATAGTCTGTAGAACTCTCCCATTGTTCTTGGAATTCTGCTGAAGTTTAAAAATGCTTTGGAACTCTTCCATTGTGCTCGGAATTCTGCTGAAGTTTAAAAATGCTTTGGAACTCTCCCATTGTTCTCGGAATGTTATTGTTTTTTTAAATCAGTCTGTAGAACTCTCCCATTGTTCTCGGAATTCTACTGAAGTTTAAAAATGCTTTGGAACTCTTCCATTGTTCTCGGAATTGTGCTGAAGTTTAAAAATGCTTTGGAACTCTTCCAATGTTTTCAGAATTATGCTGAAGTTTAAAAATGCTTTGGAATTCTTCCCTTGTTCTCGGAATTCTGCTAAAGTTTAAAAATGCTTTGGAACTCTTCCATTGTAATCGGAATTCTGCTGAAGTTTAAAAATGTTTTGGAACTCTCCCATTGTTCTCAGCATGTTAATTGTTTTTTTTTAATCATTCTGTAGAACTCTCCCATTGTTCTCAGAATTTCTACTGAAGTTTAGAATTGCTTTGGAACTCTTCCATTGTTCTCGGAATTCTGCTGAAGTTTAAAAATGCTTTGGAACTCTCTCATTGTTCTTGGAATGTTATTTTTTTTAAATAAGTCTGTAGAACTCTCCCATTGTTCTCAGAATTCTGCTAAACTTTTAAAATAGTCTGTAGAACTGTCTCATTGTTCTCGGAATTCTGCTAAAGCTTAAAAATGCTTTGGAACTCTTCCGTTGTTCTCGGAATTCTGCTGAAGTTTAAAAAAGCTTTGGAACTCTTTCATTGCTCTAGGAATTATGCTGAAGTTTAAAAATGCTTTGGAACTCTACCCTTGTTATCGGCATTCTGCTGAAGTTTAAAAATGCTTTGGAACTCTCCCATTGTTCTCAGAATGTTATTGGTTTTTTTTAATCAGTCTGTAGAACTCTCCCATTGTTCTCGGAATTCTACTGAAGTTTAGAATTGCTTTGGAACTCTTCCATTGTTCTTGGAATTCTGCTGAAGTTTAAAAATGCTTTGGAACTCTCCCATTTTTCTCGGAATGCTATTGTTTTTTTATATCAGTCTGTAGAACTCTCCGATTGTTCTCGGAATTCTGCTGAAGTTTAAAAATGCTTTGGAACTCTCCCATTGTTCTCGGAATGTTATTGTTTTTTTAAATCAGTCTGTAGAACTTTCCCATTGTTCTCGGAATTCTAATGAAGTTTAAAAATGCTTTGTAACTCTTCCATTGTTCTTGGAAATCTGCTGAAGTTTTAAAATGTTTTGGAACTCTCCCATGATTCTTATTGTTTTTTTTAAATAAGTCTGTAGAACTCTCCCATTGTTCTCAGAATTCTGCTGAAGTTTAAAAATAGTCTGTAGAACTCTCCCATTGTTCTTGGAATTCTACTGAAGTTTAAAAATGCTTTGGAACTCTTCCATTGTGCTCGGAATTCTGCTGAAGTTTAAAAATGCTTTGGAACTCTCCCATTGTTCTCGGAATGTTATTGTTTTTTTAAATCAGTCTGTAGAACTCTCCCATTGTTCTCGGAATTCTACTGAAGTTTAAAAATGCTTTGGAACTCTTACATTGTTCTCGGAATTGTGCTGAAGTTTAAAAATGCTTTGGAACTCTTCCAATGTTTTCAGAATTATGCTGAAGTTTAAAAATGCTTTGGAATTCTTCCCTTGTTCTCGGAATTCTGCTAAAGTTTAAAAATGCTTTGGAACTCTTCCATTGTAATCGGAATTCTGCTGAAGTTTAAAAATGCTTTGGAACTCTCCCATTGTTCTCAGCATGTTATTGTTTTTTTTTAGTCATTCTGTAGAACTCTCCCATTGTTCTCAGAATTTCTACTGAAGTTTAGAATTGCTTTGGAACTCTTCCATTGTTCTCGGAATTCTGCTGACGTTTAAAAATGCTTTGGAACTCTCCCATTTTTCTCGAAATGTTGTTGTTTTTTATATCAGTATGTAGAACTCTCCGATTGTTCTTGGAATTCTGATGAAGTTTAAAAATGCTTTGGAACTCTCCCATTGTTCTCGGAATGTTATTGTTTTTTTAAATCAGTTTGTAGAACTTTCCCATTGTTCTCGAAATTCTACTGAAGTTTAAAAATGATTTGGAACTCTTCCATTGTTCTTGGAAATCTGCTGAAGTTTTAAAATGTTTTGGAACTCCCCCATTGTTCTTGGAATCTTATTGTTTTTTTAAATAAGTCTGTAGAACTCTCCCATTATTCTCAGAATTCTGCTGAAGTTTAAAAATAGTCTGTAGAACTCTCCCATTGTTCTTGGAATTCTGCTGAAGTTTAAAAATACTTTGGAACTCTTCCATTGTGCTCGGAATTCTGCTGAAGATTAAAAATGCTTTGGAACTCTCCCATTGTTCTCGGAATGTTATGGTTTTTTTAAATCAGTCTGTAGAACTCTCTCATTTTTCTCGGAATTCTACTAAAGTTTAAAAATGCTTTGGAACTCTTCCATTTTTCTTGGAATTCTGCTGAAGTTTAAAAATGCTTTGGAACTTTCGCATTGTTCTTGGAATGTTACTGTTTTTTTAAATCTGTCTGTAGAACTCTGCCTATGTTCACAGATTTCTACCGAAGTTTAAATATGCTTTGGAACACTTTCATTGTTCTTGGAATTCTGCTGAAGTTTAAAAATGCTTTGGAAATCTTCCATTGTTCTCAGAAACTGCTGAAGTTAAAAAGGCTTTGGATCTATTCCAATGTTCTTGGAATTCTGCTGAAGTTTAAAAATGCTTTGGAACTCCCCCATTGTTCTCGGAATGTTAAGGCTTTTTTACATAAGTCTGCAGAACTCTCCATTGTTCTCGGAATTCTGCTGAAGTTTAGAAATGCTTTTGAACTCTACCACTGTTCTCGGAATTCTGCTGAAGTTTAAAATGCTTTGGAACTCTACCATTGTTCTCCGAATGTTATTGTTTTTTTAAATCAGTCTGTAGAACTCTCCCATTGTTCTTAGAATTCTGCTGAAGTTTAAAAATACTTTGGAACTCTTCCATTGTTCTCGGAATTCTGCTGAAGTTTAAAAATGCTTTGGAACTCTCCCATTGTTCTCGGAATGTTACTCTTTTTTTAAATCAGTCTGTAGAACTTTCTCATTGTTCTTGGAATTTTACTGAAGTTTAAAAATGCATTGGAACTCTTTCATTGTTCTTGGAATTCCGCTGAAGTTTTAAAATGTTTTGGAACTCTCTCATTGTTCTTGGAATGTTATTTTTTTTAAAATAAGTCTGTAGTACTCTCCCATTGTTCTCAGAATTCTGTTAAAGTTTTAAAATAGTCTGTAGAACTGTCTCATTGTCCTCGGAATTCTGCTGAAGCTTAAAAATGCTTTGGAACTTTTCCATTGTTTTCACAATTCTGCTGAAGTTTAAAAATGCTTTGGAACTCTTCCGTTGTTCTCGGAATTCTGCTGAAGTTTAAAAATGCTTTGGAACTCTCCCATTGTTCTCGGAATGTTATTGTTTTTTTAAATCAGTCTGTAGAACTCTCCCATTTTTCTCGGAATTCTACTAAAGTTTAACAATGCATTGGAACTCTTCCATTGTTCTTGGAATTCTGCTGAAGTTTAAAAATGCTTTTCAACTCTCGCATTGTTCTTGGAATGTAACTGTCTTTTTAAATCAGTCTGTAGAACTCTGCCTATTTTCACAGATTTCTACCGAAGTTTAAATATGCTTTGGAACACTTTCATTGCTCTCGGAATTCTGCTGAAGTTTAAAAATGCTTTGGAAAGCTTCCATTGTTCTCAGAAACTGCTGAAGTTAAAAAGGCTTTGGATCTCTTCCAATGTTCTTGGAATTCTGCTGAAGTTTAAAAATGCTTTGAAACTCCCCGATTCTTCTCGGAATGTTAAGGTTTTTTAAATAAGTCTGCAGAACTCTCCATTGTTCTCGGAATTCTGTTGAAGTTTAGAAATGCTTTGGAACTCTACCACTGTTCTCGGAATTCTGCTGAATTTTAAAATGCTTTGGAACTCTCCATTATTCTCCGAATATTATTGTTTTTTTAAATCAGTTTGTAGAACTCTCCCATTGTTCTTAGAATTCTGCTGAAGTTTAAAAATGCTTTGGAACTCTTCCATTGTTCTTGGAATTCTGCTGAAGTTTAAAAACGCTTTGGAACTCTCACATTGTTCTCGGAATGTTACTCTTTTTTTAAATCATTCTGTAGAACTCTGCCTATGCTCACAGATTTATACCAAAGTTTAAATATGCTTTGGAAATCTTCCATTGTTCTCAGAAACTGCTGAAGTTAAAAAGGCTTTGGATCTCTTCCAATATTCTTGGAATTCTGCTGAAGTTTAAAAATGCATTGAAACTCCCCCATTGTTCTCGGAATGTTAAGGTTTTTTAAATAAGTCTGCAGAACTCTCCATTGTTCTTGGAATTCTGCTGAAGTTTAGAAATGCTTTGGAACTCTACCATTGTTCTCGGAATTCTGCTGAAGTTTAAAATGCTTTGGAACTCTCCCATTGCTCTCCGAATGTTATTGTTTTTTTAAATCAGTCTGTAGAACTCTCCCATTGTTCTTAGAATTCTGCTGAAGTTTAAAAATGCTTTGGAACTCTTCCATTGTTCTCGGAATTCTGCTGAAGTTTAAAAATGCTTTGGAACTCTCCCATTGTTCTCGGAATGTTACTCTTTTCTTAAATCAGTCTGCAGAACTTTCTCATTGTTCTTGGAATTTTACTGAAGTTTAAAAATGCATTGGAACTCTTTCATTGTTCTTGGAATTCTGCTGAAGTTTTAAAATGTTTTGGAACTCTCTCATTGTTCTTGGAATGTTATTTTTTTTAAAATAAGTCTGTAGAACTCTCCCATTGTTCTCAGAATTCTGCTAAAGTTTTAAAATAGTCTGTAGAACTGTCTCATTGTCCTTGGAATTCCGCTGAAGCTTAAAAATGCTTTGGAACTTTTCCATTGTTTTCACAATTCTGCTGAAGTTTAAAAATGCTTTGGAACTCTTCCGTTGTTCTCGGAATTATGCTGAAGTTTAAAAATGCTTTGGAACTCTCCCATTGTTCTCGGAATGTTATTGTTTTTTTAAATCAGTCTGTAGAACTCTCCCATTTTTCTCGGAATTCTACTAAAGTTTAAAAATGCATTGGAACTCTTCTATTCTTCTTTGAATTCTGCTGAAGTTTAAAAATGCTTTGGAACTCTCGCATTGTTCTTGGAATGTAACTGTCTTTTTAAATCAGTCTGTAGAACTCTGCCTATGTTCACAGATTTCTACCGAAGTTTAAATATGCTTTGCAACACTTTCATTGTTCTCGGAATTCTGCTGAAGTTTAAAAATGCTTTGAAAATCTTCCATTGTTCTCAGAAACTGCTGAAGTTAAAAAGGCTTTGGATCTCTTCCAATGTTCCTGGAATTCTGCTGAAGTTTAAAAATGCTTTGAAACTCCCCGATTCTTCTCGGAATGTTAAGGTTTTTTAAATAAGTCTGCAGAACTCTCCATTGTTCTCGGAATTCTGCTGAAGTTTAGAAATGCTTTGGAACTCTACCACTGTTCTCGGAATTCTGCTGAAGTTTAAAATGCTTTGGAACTCTCCATTGTTCTCCGAATATTATTGTTTTTTTAAATCAGTTTGTAGAACTCTCCCATTGATCTTAGAATTCTGCTGAAGTTTAAAAATGCTTTGGAACTCTTCCATTGTTCTCGGAATGTTATTGTTTTTTTATATCAGTATGTAGAATTCTCCGATTGTTCTCGGAATTCTGCTGAAGTTTAAAAATGCTTTGGAACTCTCTCATTGTTCTCGGAATGTTACTCTTTTTTAAAATCAGTCTGTAGAACTTTCTCATTGTTCTTGGAATTTTACTGAAGTTTAAAAATGCATTGGAACTCTTTCATTGTTCTTGGAATTCTGCTGAAGTTTTAAAATGTTTTGGAACTCTCTCATTGTTCTTGGAATGTTATTTTTTTTTTAAATAAGTCTGTAGAACTCTCACATTGTTCTCAGAAATCTGCTAAAGTTTTAAAATAGTCTGTAGAACTGTCTCATTGTCCTCGGAATTCTGCTGAAGCTTAAAAATGCTTTGGAACTTTTCCATTGTTTTCACAATTCTGCGGAAGTTTAAAAATGCTTTGGAACTCTTCCGTTGTTCTCAGAATTATGCTGAAGTTTAAAAATGCTTTGGTACCCTACCCTTGTTATCAGCATTCTGCTGAAGTTTAAAAATGCTTTGGAACTCTCCCATTGTTCTCAGAATGTTATTGTTTTTTTTTTAATCAGTCTGTAGAACTCTCCCATTGTTCTTGGAATTCTACTGAAGTTTAAAAATGCTTTGGAACTCTTCCATTGTTCTCGGAATTCTGCTGAATTTTAAAAAAGCTTTGGAACTTTTTCCCATTGTTCTCGGAATGATATTGTTTTTTTTATCAGTCTGTAGAACTCTCACATTGCTCTCGGAATTCTACTGAAGTTTAAAAATGCTTTGGAACTCTTTGATTATTCTCGGAATTCTGCTGAAGTTTAAAAATGCTTTGGAACTCTTCCATTGTTATCGAAATTCTGCAGAAGTTTAAAAATGCTTTGGAACACTCCCATTGTTCTCAAAACGTTATTGTTTTTTTAAATCAGTCTGTAGAACTCTCCCATTATTCTGGAATTCTACTGAAGTTTAAAAATGCTTTGGAACTCTCCCATTGTTTTCAGAATGTTATTGGTTTTTTTTAATCAGTCTGTAGAACTCTCCCATTGTTCTCGGAATTCTACTGGAGTTTAGAAATGCTTTGGAACTCTTCCATTGTTCTCGGAATTCTGCTGAAGTTAAAAATGCTTTGGAACTTTTTCCCATTGTTCTCGGAATGTTATTTTTTTTTTATATCAGTATGTAGAACTCTCACATTGATCTCGGAAATCTACTGAAGTTTAAAAATGCTTTGGAACTCTTCCCTTGTTCTCGGAATTCTGCTGAATTATAAAAATTCTTTGGAACTCTTCCATTGTTATCGAAATTCTGTAGAAGTTTAAAAATGCTTTGGAACTCTCCCATTGTTCTCAAAACGTTATTGTTTTTTTAAATCAGTCTGTAGAACTCTCCCATTGTTCTCGGAATTCTACTGAAGTTTAAAAATGCTTTGGAACTCTTCCATTGTTCTCGGAATTGGGCTGAAGTTTAAAAATGCATTGGAACTCTTCCATTGTTCTCGGAATTATGCTGAAGTTTAAAAATGCTTTGGAACTCTGCCCTTGTTCTCGGAATTCTGCTGAAGTTTAAAAATGCTTTGGAATTCTTCCATTGTTCTCAGAAACTGCTGAAGTTAAAAAGGCTTTGGATCTCTTCCAATGTTCTCGGAATTCTGCTGAAGTTTAAAAATGCTTTGGAACTCCCCCATTGTTCTCGGAATGTTAAGGTTTTTTAAATAAGTCTGCAGAACTCTACATTGTTCTCAGAATTCTGCTGAAGGTTAGGAATGCTTTGGAACTCTACCATTGTTCTCGGAATTCTGCTGAAGTTTAAAAATGCTTTGGTACTCTGCCATTGTTCTCAGAATGTTATTGTTTTATTAAATCAGTCTGTAGTACTTTCACATTGTTCTCGGTATTCTACTGAAGTTTAAAAATGCTTTGGAACTCTTCCTTTGTTCTTGGAATTCTGATGAAGTTTAAAAATGCTTTGGAACTCTTCCATTGTTCTCGGAATGTTATTGCTTTTTTATATCAGTATGTAGAACTCTCCGATTGTTCTTGGAATTCTGCTGAAGTTTAAAAATGCTTTGGAACTCTCCCATTGTTCTCGGAATGTCACTCTTTTTTTAAATCAGTCTGTAGAACTTTCTCATTGTTCTTGGAATTCTACTGAAGTTTAAAAATACATTGGAACTCTTTCATTGTTCTTGGAATTCTGCTGAAGTTTTAAAATGTTTTGGAACTCTCTCATTGTTCTTGGAATGTTATTTTTTTTAAATAAGTCTGTAGAACTCTTCCATTGTTCTCAGAATTCTGCTAAAGTTTAAAAATAGTCTGTAGAACTGTCCCTTTGTTCTCGGAATTCTGCTGAAGTTTAAAAATGCTTTGGAACTTTTCCATTGTTTTCACAATTCTGCGGAAGTTTAGAAGTGCTTTGGAATTCTTCCGTTGTTCTGGGAATTCTGCTGAAGTTTACAAAAGCTTTGGAACTCTTTCATTGTTCTCGGAATTATGCTAAAGTTTAAAAATGCTTTGGAACTCTACCCTTGTTAACGGCATTCTGCTGAAGGTTAAAAATGCTTTGGAACTCTCCCATTATTCTCAGAATGTTATTGTTTTTTTTTATCAGTCTGTAGAACTCTCCCATTGTTCTCGGAATTCTACTGAAGTTTAAAAATGCTTTGGAACTCTTCCATCGTTCTCGGAATTCTGTTGAAGTTTAAAAATGCTTTGGAAAATTTTCCCATTGTTTTCGGAATGATATTGTTTTTTTATATCAGTCTGTAGTACTCTCCAATTGTTCTCGGAATTCTGCTGAAGTGTAAAAATGCTTTGGAACTCTCCCATTGTTCTCGGAATATTATTGTTTTTTTAAATCAGTCTGCAGAATTCTGCCTATGTTCACAGATTTCTACTGAAGTTTAAATATGCTTTGGAACTCTTCCATTGTTCTCGGAATTTTGCTGAAGTTTAAAAAAGCTTTGGAACTCTTCCATTGTTCTCCTAATCCTGCTGAAGTTTAAAAATGCTTTGGAACACTTTCATTGTTCTCGGAACTCTGCTGAAGTTTAAAAATGCTTTGGAAATCTTCCATTCTTCTCAGAGACTGCTGAAGTTAAAAAGGCTTTGGATCTCTTCCAATGTTCTCGGAATTCTGCTGAAGTTTAAAAATGCTTTGGAACTCCCCCATTGTTCTCTGAATGTTAAGGTTTTTTAAATAAGTCTGCAGAACTCTACATTGTTCTCGGAATTCTGCTGAAGTTTAGGAATGCTTTGGAACTCTACCATTGTTCTCGGAATTCTGCTGAAGTTTAAAATGCTTTGGAACTCTCCCATTGTTCTCAGAATGTTATTGTTTTATTAAATCAGTCTGTAGTACTTTCACATTGTTCTCGGTATTCTACTGAAGTTTAAAAATGCTTTGGAACTCTTCCAATGTTCTCGGAATGTTATTGTTTTTTTAAATCAGTCTGTAGAACTTTCCCATTGTTCTTGGAATTCTGCTGAAGTTTAAAAATGCTTTGGAACTCTCCCATTGTTCTCGGAATGTTACTCTTTTTTAAATCAGTCTGTAGAACTTTCTCATTGTTCTTGGAATTCTACTGAAGTTTAAAAATACATTGGAACTCTTTCATTGTTCTTGGAATTCTGCTGAAGTTTTAAAATGTTTTGGAACTCTCTCATTGTTCTTGGAATGTTATTTTTTTTTAAATAAGTCTGTAGAACTCTCCCATTGTTCTCAGAATTCTACTAAAGTTTAAAAATAGTCTGTAGAACTGTGCCTTTGTTCTCGGAACTCTGCTGAAGTTTAAAAATGCTTTGGAACTTTTCCATTGTTTTCACAATTCTGCGGAAGTTTAAAAGTGCTTTGGAAATCTTCCGTTGTTATCGGAATTCTATTGAAGTTTAAAAAAGCTTTGGAACTCTTCCATTGTTCTCCTAATCCTGCTGAAGTTTAAAAATGCTTTGGAACTCTTCAATTGTAATCGGAATTCTGCTGAAGTTTAAAAATGCTTTGGAACTCTCCCATTGTTCTCAGAATGTTATTGTGTTTTTTTAATCAGTCTGTGGAACTCTCCCATTGTTCTCGGTATTCTACTGAAGTTTAGAATTGCTTTGGAACTCTTCCACTGTTCTTGGAATTCTGCTGAAATTTAAAAATGCTTTGGAACTCTCCCATTTTTCTCGGAATGCTATTGTTTTTTTATATCAGTCTGTAGAACTCTCCGATTGTTCTCGGAATTCTGCTGAAGTTTAAAAATGCTTTGGAACTCTCCCATTGTTCTCGGAATGTTATTGTTTTTTTAAATCAGTCTGTAGAAATTTCCCATTGTTCTCGGAATTCTACTGAAGTTTAAAAATGCTTTGGAACTCTTCCATTGTTCTTGGAAATCTACTGAAGTTTAAAAATACATTGGAACTCTTTCATTGTTCTTGGAATTCTGCTGAAGTTTAAAAATGCTTTGGAACTCTCCCATTGTTCTCGGAATGTTATTGTTTTTTTAAATCAGTCTGTAGAACTCTCCCATTGTTCTCAGAATTTGGCTGAAGTTTAAAAATAGTCTGTAGAACTGTCCCATTGTTCTCGGAATTCTACTGAAGTTTAAAAATGCTTTGGAACTTTTTTATTGTTTTCACAATTCTGCGGAAGTTTAAAAATGCTTTGGAACTCTTCCGTTGTTCTCGGAATTTTGATGAAGCTTAAAAATGCTTTGGAAATCTACCCTTGTTATCGGCATTCTGCTGAAGTTTAAAAATGCTTTGGAACTCTCCCATTGTTCTCAGAATGTTATTGTTTTTTTTAATAAGTCTGTAGAACTCTCCCATTGTTCTCGGAATTCTACTAAAGTTTAAAAATGCTTTGGAACTCTTCCATTGTTCTCGGAATTCTGCTGAAGTTTAAAAATGCTTTGGAACTTTTTCCCATTGTTCTCGGAATGTTATTGCTTTTTTATATCAGTCTGTAGAACTCTCACATTGCTCTCGGAATTCTAGTGAAGTTTAAAAATGCTTTGGAACTCTTCCATTATTCTCGGAATTCTGCTGAAGTTTAAAAATGCTTTGGAACTCTACCCTTGTTCTCGGAATTCTGCTGAAGTTTAAAAATGCTTTGGAACTCTCCCATTGTTCTCAGAATGTTATCGTTTTTTTTAATCAGTCTGTAGAACTCTCCCATTGTTCTCGGAATTCTACTGAAATTTAGAATTGCTTTGGAACTCTTCCATTGTTCTTGGAATTCTGCTGAAGTTTAAAAATGCTTTGGAACTCTCCCATTTTTCTCGGAATGCTATTGTTTTTTTATATCAGTCTGTAGAACTCTCCGATTGTTCTCGGAATTCTGCTGAAGTTTAAAAATGCTTTGGAACTCTCCCATTGTTCTCGGAATATTATTGTTTTTTTAAATCAGTCTGTAGAACTTTGCCATTGTTCTCGGAATTCTACTGAAGTTTAAAATGCTTTGGAACTCTTCCATTGTTCTTGGAAATCTGCTGAAGTTTTAAAATGTTTTGTAACTCTCCCATTGTTCTTGGAATCTTATTGTTTTTTTTTAAATAAGTCTGTAGAACTCTCCCATTGTTCTCAGAATTCAGCTGAAGTTTAAAAATAGTCTGTAGAACTCTCCCATTATTCTTTGAATTCTGCTGAAGTTTAAAAATGCTTTGGAACTCTTCCATTGTGCTCGGAATTCTGCTGAAGTTTAAAAATACTTTGGAACTCTCCCATTGTTCTCGGAATGTTATTGTTTTTTCAATTCAGTCTGTAGAACTCTGCCTATGTTCACAGATTTCTACTGAAGTTTAAATATGCTTTGGAACTCTTCCATTGTTCTTGGAATTCTGCTGAAGTTTAAAAATGCTTTGGAACTCTCCCATTTTTCTCGGAATGCTATTGTTTTTTTATATCAGTCTGTAGAACTCTCCGATTGTTCTCGGAATTCTGCTGAAGTTTAAAAATGCTTTGGAACTCTCCCATTGTTCTCGGAATATTATTGTTTTTTTAAATCAGTCTGTAGAACTTTCCCATTGTTCTCGGAATTCTACTGAAGTTTAAAATGTTTTGGAACTCTTCCATTGTTCTTGGAAATCTGCTGAAGTTTTAAAATGTTTTGTAACTCTCCCATTGTTCTTGGAATCTTATTGTTTTTTTTTAAATAAGTCTGTAGAACACTCCCATTGTTCTCAGAATTCAGCTGAAGTTTAAAAATAGTCTGTAGAACTCTCCCATTATTCTTTGAATTCTGCTGAAGTTTAAAAATGCTTTGGAACTCTTCCATTGTGCTCGAAATTCTGCTGAAGTTTAAAAATACTTTGGAACTCTCCCATTGTTCTCGGAATGTTATTGTTTTTTCAAATCAGTCTGTAGAACTCTGCCTATGTTCACAGATTTCTACTGAAGTTTAAATATGCTTTGGAACTCTTCCATTGTTCTTGGAATTCTGCTGAAGTTTAAAAATGCTTTGGAACTCTTCCATTGTTCTCGGAATGCTATTGTTTTTTTATATCAGTCTGTAGAACTCTCCGATTGTTCTCGGAATTCTGCTGAAGTTTAAAAATGCTTTGGAACTCTCCCATTGTTCTCGGAATATTATTGTTTTTTTAAATCAGTCTGTAGAACTTTCCCATTGTTCTCGGAATTCTACTGAAGTTTAAAATGCTTGGGAACTCTTCCATTGTTCTTGGAAATCTGCTGAAGTTTTAAAATGTTTTGGAACTCTCCCATTGTTCTTGGAATCTTATTGTTTTTTTTAAATAAGTCTGTAGAACTCTCGCATTGTTCTCAGAATTCAGCTTAAGTTTAAAAATAGTCTGTGGAACTCTCCTATTGTTCTTTGAATTCTGCTGAAGTTTAAAAATGCTTTGGAACTCTTCCATTGTGCTCGGAATTCTGCTGAAGTTTAAAAATACTTTGGAACTCTCCCATTGTTCTCGGAATGTTATTGTTTTTTCAAATCAGTCTGTAGAACTCTGCCTATTTTCACAGATTTCTACTGAAGTTTAAATATGCGTTGGAACTCTTCCATTGTTCTCGGAATTCTACGGAAGTTTAAAAAAGCTTTGGAACTCTTCTATTGTTCTCCTAATCTTGCTGAAGTTTAAAAATGCTATGGAACTATTCCATTGTTCTCGCAGTGTTATTATTATTTTTTAAATCAGTCTGTAGAACTCTCCCATTGTTCTCGGAGTTCTACTGAAGTTTAAAAATGCTTGGTACTCTTCCTTTGTTCTCGGAATTCTGCTGAAGTTTAAAAATGCTTTGGAACTCTTCCATTGTAAACGGAATTCTGCTGAAGTTTAAAAATGCTTTGGAACTCTCCCATTGTTCTCAGAATGTTATCATTTTTTTTAATCAGTCTGTAGAACTCTCCCATTGTTCTCGGAATTCTACTGAAGTTTAGAATTGCTTTGGAACTCTTCCATTATTCTTGGAATTCTGCTGAAGTTTAAAAATGCTTTGGAACTCTCCCATTTTTCTCGGAATGCTATTGTTTTTTTATATCAGTCTGTAGAACTCTCCGATTGTTCTCGGAATTCTGCTGAAGTTTAAAAATGATTTGGAACTCTCCCATTGTTCTCGGAATATTATTGTTTTTTTAAATCAGTCTGTAGAACTTTCCCATTGTTCTCGGAATTCTACTGAAGTTTAAAATGCTTTGGAACTCTTCCATTGTGCTCGGAATTCTGCTGAAGTTTAAAAATACTTTGGAACTCTCCCATTGTTCTCGGAATGCAATTGTTTTTTCAAATCAGTCTGTAGAACTCTGCCTATGTTCACAGATTTCTACTGAAGTTTAAATATGCTTTGGAACTCTTCCATTGTTCTTGGAATTCTGCTGAAGTTTAAAAATGCTTTGGAACTCTCCCATTTTTCTCGGAATGCTATTGTTTTTTTATATCAGTCTGTAGAACTCTCCGATTGTTCTCAGAATTCTGCTGAAGTTTAAAAATGCTTTGGAACTCTCCCATTGTTCTCGGAATATTATTGTTTTTTTAAATCAGTCTGTAGAACTTTCCCATTGTTCTCGGAATTCTTCTGAAGTTTAAAATGCTTGGGAACTCTTCCATTGTTCTTGGAAATCTGCTGAAGTTTTAAAATGTTTTGGAAATCTTCCATTGTTCTCAGAATTCTGCTGAAGTTAAAAAGGCTTTGGATCTCTTCTAGTGTTCTCGGAATTCTGCTGAAGTTTAAAAATGCTTTGGAACTCCCCCATTGTTCTTGGAATGTTAAGGTTTTTTAAATAAGTCTGTAGAACTCTCCCATTGTTCTCGGAATTCTGCTGAAGTTTAAAAGTGCTTTGGAACTCCACCTTTGTTCTCGGAATTCTGATGAAGTTTAAAAATGCTTTGGAACTCTTCCATTGTTCTCGGAATGTTATTGTTTGATTACATCAGTCTGTAGAACTCTCCGATTGTTCTCTTAATTCTACTGAAGTTTAAAAATGCTTTGGAACTCTCCCATTGTTCTCGGAATATTATTGTTTTTTTAAATCAGTCTGTAGAACTTTCCCATTGTTCTCGGAATACTATTGAAGTTTAAAAATGCTTTGGAACTCTTCCATTGTTCTCGGAATGTTATTGTTTTTTAAGTCAGTCTGTAGAACTCTCCCATTGTTCATGGAATCCTGCTGAAGTTTAAAAATGCTTTGGAACTCTTCCATTGTTCTTGGATTTCTGCTGAAGTTTAAAAATGCTTTGGAACTCTCCCATTGTTCTCAGAATTCTGATAAAGTTTAAAAATCGTTTGGAACTCTCCCATTGTTTTCGGAATGTTTAGGTTTTTCAAATCAGACTGCAGAAGTCTCCAATTGTTCTCTAAATTCTGCTGAAGTTTAAAAATGCTTTGGAACACTCACATTGTTCTCGGATTGTTACTTTTTTTTAAATCAGTCTGTAGAACACTCCCATTGTTCTCGGAGTTCTACTGAAGTTTAAAAATGCTTTCGAACTCTTCCATTGTTCTCGGAATTCTGCTGAAGTTTAAAAATGCTTTGGAACTCTCCCATTGTTCTCGGAAGGTTATTGTTTTTTTAAATCAGTCTGTAGAACACTCCCATCTTTCTCGGAATTCTACTAAAATTTAAAAATGCTTTGGAACTCTTCCATTGTTCTCGGAATTCTGCTTTAGTTTAAAAATGCTTTGGAACTCTTCCATTGTTCTCGGATTTATGCTGAAGTTTAAAAATGCTTTGGAACTCTTCCCTTGTTCTCGGAATTCTGCTGAAGTTTAGAAATGCTTTGGAACTATTCGATTGTAATCAGCATTCTGCTGAAGTTTAAAAATGCTTTGGAACTCTACCATTCTTCTCAGAATGTTATTGTTTTTTTTAATCAGCCTGTAGAACTCTCCCATTGTTCTCAGAATTTTACTGAAGTTTAAATTGCTTTGGAACTCTTCCATTGTTCTCGGAATTCTGCTGAAGTTTAAAAAAGCTTTGGAACTCTTTCATTGTTCTAGGAATTAGGCTGAAGTTTAAAAATGCTTTGGAACTCTACCCTTGTTATCGGCATTCTGCTGAAGTTTAAAAATGCTTTGGAACCCTCCCATTGTTCTCAGTATGTTATTATTGTTTTTTTTTAATCAGTCTGTAGAACTCTCCCATTGTTCTCGGAATTCTACTGAAGTTTAAAAATGCTTTGGAACTTTTTCCCATTGTTGTAGGAATGTTATTGTTTTTTTATATCAGTCTGTAGAACTCTCACATTGCTCTCGGAATTCTACTCAAGTTTAAAATTGCTTTGGAATTCTTCCATTATTCTCGGAATTCTGCTGAAATTTAAAAATACTTTGGACCTCTTCCATTGTTATCGAAATTCTGCAGAAGTTTAAAAATGCTTTGGAACTCTCCCATTGTTCTCAGAACGATACTGTTTTTTTAAATCAGTCTGTAGAACTCTCGCATTGTTCTCGGAATTCTACTGAAGTTTAAAAATGCTTTGGAACTCTTCCATTGTTCTCGGAATTGTGCTGAAGTTTAAAAATGCTTTGGAACTCTTCCATTGTTCTCGGAATTATGCTGAAGTTTAAAAATGCTTTGGAACTCTTCCCTTGTTCTCGGAATTCTGCTGAAGTTTAAAAATGCTTTGGAACTCTTCCATTGTAATCGGAATTCTGCTGAAGTTTAAAAATGCTTTGGAACTCTCCCATTGTTCTCAGAATGTTATTTTTTTTTTTAATCTGTCTGTAGAACTCTCCCATTGTTCTCGGAATTCTACTGAAGCTTAGAATTGCTTTGGAACTCTTCCATTGCTCTTGGAATTCTGCTGAAGTTTAAAAATGCTTTGGAACTCTCACATTTTTCTCGGAATGTTATATATTTTTTTATATCAGTATGTAGAACTCACCGATTGTTCTCGGAATTCTGCTGAAGTTTAAAAATGATTTGGAACTCTCCCATTATTCTCAGAACGTTATTGTTTTTTTAAATAAGTCTGTAGAACTCTTACATTGTTCTCGGAATTCTACTGAAGTTTGAAAATGCTTTGGAACTCTTCCATTATTCTCGGAAATCTGCTGAAGTTTAAAAATGCTTTGGAACTCTACCCTTGTTCTCTGAATTCTGCTGAAGTTTAAAAATTCTTTGGAACTCTTCCATTGTTATCGAAATTCTGCGGAAGTTTAAAAATGCTTTGGAGCTCTCCCATTATTCTCAGAACGTTATTGTTTTTTTAAATCAGTCTGTAGAACTCTTACATTGTTCTCGGAATTCTACTGAGGTTTAAAAATGCTTTGGAACTCTTCCATTGTTCTCGGAATTCTGCTGAAGTTTAAAAATGCTTTGGAACTCTCCCATTGTTCTCGGATTGGTATTGTTTTTTTAAATCAGTCTGTAGAACTTTCCCATTATTCTCGGAATTCTACTGAAGTTTAAAAATGCTTTGAAACTCTCCCATTGTTCTTGGAATCTTAGTTTTTTTTAAATAAGTCTGTAGAATTCTCCCATTGTTCACAGAATTCTGCTGAACTTTAAAAATAGTCTTTAGAACTCTCCCATTGTTCTTGGAATTCTGCTGAAGTTTAAAAATGCTTTGGAACTCTTCCATTGTTCTCGGAATGTTATTGTTTTTTTAAATCAGTCTGTAGAACTCTCCCATTTTTCTCAGAATTCTTTTAAAGTTTAAAAATGCTTTGGAACGCTTCCATTGTTCTAGGAATTCTGCTGAAGTTTAAAAATGCTTTGGAACTCTCCCATTGTTCTAGGAATGTTACTGTTTTTTTCAATCAGTCGGTAGAACTCTGCCTATGTTCACAGATTTCTACTGAAGTTTAAAAATGCTTAGGAACTCTTCCATTGTTCTCGGAATTCTACTGAAGTTTAAAGAAGCTTTGGGACTCTTCCATTGTTCTCCTAATCCTGCTGAAGTTTAAAAATGCTAGGGAACTATTCCATTGTTCTCGGAATGTTATTATTATTTTTTAAATCAGTCTGTAGAACTCTCCCATTGTTCTCGGAGTTCTGCTGAAGTTTAAAAATGCTTTGGAACTCTTCCATTGTTCTCGGAAATCTGCTGAAGTTTAAAAACGCTTTGGAACTCTACCCTTGCTCTCAGAATTCTGCTGAAGTTTAAAAATGCTTTGGAACTCTTCCATTGTTATCGGAATTCTGCAGAAGTTTAAAAATGCTTTGGAACTCTCCCATTGTTCTCACAACGTTATTGTTTTTTTAAATCAGTCTGAAGAACTCTCCCATTGTGTTTGGAATTCTAGTGAAGTTTAAAAATGCTTTGAAACCCTTCCATTGTTCTCGGAATACTGCTGAAGTTTAAAAATGCTTTGGAACTCTTTCATTGTTCTCGGAATTATACTGAATTTTAAAAATGCTTTGGAACTCTTCCCTTGTTCTCGGAATTATGCTGAAGTTTAAAAATGCTTTGGAACTTTACCCTTGTTATCGGCATTCTGCTGAAGTTTAAAAATGCTGTGGAACTCTCCCATTGTTCTCAGAATGTTATTGTTTTTTTTAATCAGTCTGTAGAACTCTCCCATTGTTCTCAGAATTTTACTGAAGTTTAAATTGCTTTGGAACTCTTCCATTGTTCTCGGAATTCTACTGAAGTTTAAAAATGCTTTGGAACTCTCCCATTGTTCTCACAACGTTATTGTTTTTTTAAATCAGTCTGAAGAACTCTCCCATTGTGTTTGGAATTCTAGTGAAGTTTAAAAATGCTTTGAAACCCTTCCATTGTTCTCGGAATACTGCTGAAGTTTAAAAATGCTTTGGAACTCTTTCATTGTTCTCGGAATTATACTGAATTTTAAAAATGCTTTGGAACTCTTCCCTTGTTCTCGGAATTATGCTGAAGTTTAAAAATGCTTTGGAACTTTACCCTTGTTATCGGCATTCTGCTGAAGTTTAAAAATGCTGTGGAACTCTCCCATTGTTCTCAGAATGTTATTGTTTTTTTTAATCAGTCTGTAGAACTCTCCCATTGTTCTCAGAATTTTACTGAAGTTTAAATTGCTTTGGAACTCTTCCATTGTTCTCGGAATTCTACTGAAGTTTAAAAATGCTTTGGAACTCTTCCATTGTTCTCGGAATTCTGCAGAAGTTTAAAAAAGCTTTGGAACTTTTTCCCATTGTTCTCGGAATGTTATTGTTTTTTTATATCAGTCTGTAGAACTCTCACATTGCTCTTGGAATTCTACTGAAGTTTAAAAATGCTTTGGAACTCTTCCATTATTCTCGGAATTCTGCTGAAGTTTAAAAATGCTTTGGAACTCTTCCATTGTTATCGAAATTATGCAGAAGTTTAAAAATGCTTTGAAACTCTCCCATTGTTCTCAAAACGTTATTGTTTTTTTAAATCAGTCTGTAGAACTCTCCCATTGTTCTCGGAATTCTACTGAAGTTTAAAAATGCTTTGGAACTCTTCCATTGTTCTCAGAATTGTGCTGAAGTTTAAAAATGTTTGGAACTCTTCCATTGTTCTCGGAATTATGCTGATGTTTAAAAATGATTTGGAACTCTCCCATTGTTCTCGGAATGTTATTGTTTTTTCAAATCAGTCTGTAGAACTCTGCCTATGTTCACAGATTTCTACTGAAGTTTAAATATGCTTTGGAACTCTTCCATTGTTCTTGGAATTCTGCTGAAGTTTAAAAATGCTTTGGAACTCTCCCATTTTTCTCGGAATGCTATTGTTTTTTTATATCAGTCTGTAGAACTCTCCGATTGTTCTCGGAATTCTGCTGAAGTTTAAAAATGCTTTGGAACTCTCCCATTGTTCTCGGAATATTATTGTTTTTTTAAATCAGTCTGTAGAACTTTCCCATTGTTCTCGGAATTCTACTGAAGTTTAAAATGCTTTGGAACTCTTCCATTGTTCTTGGAAATCTGCTGAAGTTTTAAAATGTTTTGTAACTCTCCCATTGTTCTTGGAATCTTATTGTTTTTTTTTAAATAAGTCTGTAGAACTCTCCCATTGTTCTCAGAATTCAGCTGAAGTTTAAAAATAGTCTGTAGAACTCTCCCATTATTCTTTGAATTCTGCTGAAGTTTAAAAATGCTTTGGAACTCTTCCATTGTGCTCGGAATTCTGCTGAAGTTGAAAAATGATTTGGAACTCTCCCATTGTTCTCGGAATGTTATTGTTTTTTCAAATCAGTCTGTAGAACTCTGCCTATGTTCACAGATTTCTACTGAAGTTTAAATATGCTTTGGAACTCTTCCATTGTTCTTGGAATTCTGCTGAAGTTTAAAAATGCTTTGGAACTCTCCCATTTTTCTCGGAATGCTATTGTTTTTTTATATCAGTCTGTAGAACTCTCCGATTGTTCTCGGAATTCTGCTGAAGTTTAAAAATGCTTTGGAACTCTCCCATTGTTCTCGGAATATTATTGTTTTTTTAAATCAGTCTGTAGAACTTTCCCATTGTTCTCGGAATTCTACTGAAGTTTAAAATGCTTTGGAACTCTTCCATTGTTCTTGGAAATCTGCTGAAGTTTTAAAATGTTTTGTAACTCTCCCATTGTTCTTGGAATCTTATTGTTTTTTTTTAAATAAGTCTGTAGAACACTCCCATTGTTCTCAGTATGTTATTATTGTTTTTTTTTAATCAGTCTGTAGAACTCTCCCATTGTTCTCGGAATTCTACTGAAGTTTGAAAATGCTTTGGAACTTTTTCCCATTGTTGTAGGAATGTTATTGTTTTTTTATATCAGTCTGTAGAACTCTCACATTGCTCTCGGAATTCTACTCAAGTTTAAAATTGCTTTGGAATTCTTCCATTATTCTCGGAATTCTGCTGAAATTTAAAAATACTTTGGACCTCTTCCATTGTTATCGAAATTCTGCAGAAGTTTAAAAATGCTTTGGAACTCTCCCATTGTTCTCAGAACGATACTGTTTTTTTAAATCAGTCTGTAGAACTCTCGCATTGTTCTCGGAATTCTTCTGAAGTTTAAAAATGCTTTGGAACTCTTCCATTGTACTCGGAATTGTGCTGAAGTTTAAAAATGCTTTGGAACTCTTCCATTGTTCTCGGAATTATGCTGAAGTTTAAAAATGCTTTGGAACTCTTCCCTTGTTCTCGGAATTCTGCTGAAGTTTAAAAATGCTTTGGAACTCTTCCATTGTAATCGGAATTCTGCTGAAGTTTAAAAATGCTTTGGAACTCTCCCATTGTTCTCAGAATGTTATTGTTTTTTTTAATCAGTCTGTAGAACTCTCCCATTGTTCTCGGAATTCTACTGAAGCTTAGAATTGCTTTGGAACTCTTCCATTGCTCTTGGAATTCTGCTGAAGTTTAAAAATGCTTTGGAACTCTCACATTTTTCTCGGAATGTTATATTTTTTTTATATCAGTATGTAGAACTCACCGATTGTTCTCGGAATTCTGCTGAAGTTTAAAAATGATTTGGAACTCTCCCATTGTTCTCGGAATGTTATTGTTTTTTTAAATCAATCTGTAGAACTTTCCCATTGTTCTCGGAATTCTACTGAAGTTTGAAAATGCTTTGGAACTCTTCCATTATTCTCGGAAATCTGCTGAAGTTTAAAAATGCTTTGGAACTCTACCCTTGTTCTCTGAATTCTGCTGAAGTTTAAAAATTCTTTGGAACTCTTCCATTGTTATCGAAATTCTGCAGAAGTTTAAAAATGCTTTGGAGCTCTCCCATTATTCTCAGAACGTTATTGTTTTTTTAAATCAGTCTGTAGAACTCTTACATTGTTCTCGGAATTCTACTGAAGTTTAAAAATGCTTTGGAACTCTTCCATTGTTCTCGGAATTGTGCTGAAGTTTAAAAATGCTTTGGAACTCTCCCATTTTTCACGGAATGTTATTTTTTTTTTATATCAGTATGTAGAACTCTCCGATTGTTCTCGGAATTCTGCTGAAGTTTAAAAATGCTTTGGAACTCTCCCATTGTTCTCGGATTGGTATTGTTTTTTTAAATCAGTCTGTAGAACTTTCCCATTGTTCTCGGAATTCTACTGAAGTTTAAAAATGCTTTGAAACTCTCCCATTGTTCTTGGAATCTTAGTTTTTTTTAAATAAGTCTGTAGAATTCTCCCATTGTTCACAGAATTCTGCTGAAGTTTAAAAATAGTCTTTAGAACTCTCCCATTGTTCTTGGAATTCTGCTGAAGTTTAAAAATGCTTTGGAACTCTTCCATTGTTCTCGGAATGTTATTGTTTTTTTAAATCAGTCTGTAGAACTCTCCCATTTTTCTCAGAATTCTTTTAAAGTTTAAAAATGCTTTGGAACGCTTCCATTGTTCTAGGAATTCTGCTGAAGTTTAAAAATGCTTTGGAACTCTCCCATTGTTCTAGGAATGTTACTGTTTTTTTAAATCAGTCGGTAGAACTCTGCCTATGTTCACAGATTTCTACTGAAGTTTAAAAATGCTTAGGAACTCTTCCATTGTTCTCGGAATTCTACTGAAGTTTAAAGAAGCTTTGGGACTCTTCCATTGTTCTCCTAATCCTGCTGAAGTTTAAAAATGCTAGGGAACTATTCCATTGTTCTCGGAATGTTATTATTATTTTTTAAATCAGTCTGTAGAACTCTCCCATTGTTCTCGGAGTTCTGCTGAAGTTTAAAAATGCTTTGGAACTCTTCCATTGTTCTCGGAAATCTGCTGAAGTTTAAAAATGCTTTGGAACTCTACCCTTGCTCTCAGAATTCTGCTGAAGTTTAAAAATGCTTTGGAACTCTTCCATTGTTATCGGAATTCTGCAGAAGTTTAAAAATGCTTTGGAACTCTCCCATTGTTCTCACAACGTTATTGTTTTTTTAAATCAGTCTGAAGAACTCTCCCATTGTGTTTGGAATTCTAGTGAAGTTTAAAAATGCTTTGAAACCCTTCCATTGTTCTCGGAATACTGCTGAAGTTTAAAAATGCTTTGGAACTCTTTCATTGTTCTCGGAATTATACTGAATTTTAAAAATGCTTTGGAACTCTTCCCTTGTTCTCGGAATTATGCTGAAGTTTAAAAATGCTTTGGAACTCTACCCTTGTTATCGGCATTCTGCTGAAGTTTAAAAATGCTGTGGAACTCTCCCATTGTTCTCAGAATGTTATTGTTTTTTTTAATCAGTCTGTAGAACTCTCCCATTGTTCTCAGAATTTTACTGAAGTTTAAATTGCTTTGGAACTCTTCCATTGTTCTCGGAATTCTACTGAAGTTTAAAAATGCTTTGGAACTCTTCCATTGTTCTCGGAATTCTGCAGAAGTTTAAAAAAGCTTTGGAACTTTTTCCCATTGTTCTCGGAATGTTATTGTTTTTTTATATCAGTCTGTAGAACTCTCACATTGCTCTTGGAATTCTACTGAAGTTTAAAAATGCTTTGGAACTCTTCCATTATTCTCGGAATTCTGCTGAAGTTTAAAAATGCTTTGGAACTCTTCCATTGTTATCGAAATTATGCAGAAGTTTAAAAATGCTTTGAAACTCTCCCATTGTTCTCAAAACGTTATTGTTTTTTTAAATCAGTCTGTAGAACTCTCCCATTGTTCTCGGAATTCTACTGAAGTTTAAAAATGCTTTGGAACTCTTCCATTGTTCTCAGAATTGTGCTGAAGTTTAAAAATGTTTGGAACTCTTCCATTGTTCTCGGAATTATGCTGATGTTTAAAAATGATTTGGAACTCTCCCATTGTTCTCGGAATGTTATTGTTTTTTCAAATCAGTCTGTAGAACTCTGCCTATGTTCACAGATTTCTACTGAAGTTTAAATATGCTTTGGAACTCTTCCATTGTTCTTGGAATTCTGCTGAAGTTTAAAAATGCTTTGGAACTCTCCCATTTTTCTCGGAATGCTATTGTTTTTTTATATCAGTCTGTAGAACTCTCCGATTGTTCTCGGAATTCTGCTGAAGTTTAAAAATGCTTTGGAACTCTCCCATTGTTCTCGGAATATTATTGTTTTTTTAAATCAGTCTGTAGAACTTTCCCATTGTTCTCGGAATTCTACTGAAGTTTAAAATGCTTTGGAACTCTTCCATTGTTCTTGGAAATCTGCTGAAGTTTTAAAATGTTTTGTAACTCTCCCATTGTTCTTGGAATCTTATTGTTTTTTTTTAAATAAGTCTGTAGAACTCTCCCATTGTTCTCAGAATTCAGCTGAAGTTTAAAAATAGTCTGTAGAACTCTCCCATTATTCTTTGAATTCTGCTGAAGTTTAAAAATGCTTTGGAACTCTTCCATTGTGCTCGGAATTCTGCTGAAGTTGAAAAATGATTTGGAACTCTCCCATTGTTCTCGGAATGTTATTGTTTTTTCAAATCAGTCTGTAGAACTCTGCCTATGTTCACAGATTTCTACTGAAGTTTAAAAATGCTTTGGAACTCTTCCATTGTGCTCGGAATTCTGCTGAAGTTGAAAAATGATTTGGAACTCTCCCATTGTTCTTGGAATCTTATTGTTTTTTTTTAAATAAGTCTGTAGAACACTCCCATTGTTCTCAGTATGTTATTATTGTTTTTTTTTAATCAGTCTGTAGAACTCTCCCATTGTTCTCGGAATTCTACTGAAGTTTGAAAATGCTTTGGAACTTTTTCCCATTGTTGTAGGAATGTTATTGTTTTTTTATATCAGTCTGTAGAACTCTCACATTGCTCTCGGAATTCTACTCAAGTTTAAAATTGCTTTGGAATTCTTCCATTATTCTCGGAATTCTGCTGAAATTTAAAAATACTTTGGACCTCTTCCATTGTTATCGAAATTCTGCAGAAGTTTAAAAATGCTTTGGAACTCTCCCATTGTTCTCAGAACGATACTGTTTTTTTAAATCAGTCTGTAGAACTCTCGCATTGTTCTCGGAATTCTACTGAAGTTTAAAAATGCTTTGGAACTCTTCCATTGTACTCGCAATTGTGCTGAAGTTTAAAAATGCTTTGGAACTCTTCCATTGCTCTCGGAATTATGCTGAAGTTTAAAAATGCTTTGGAACTCTTCCCTTGTTCTCGGAATTCTGCTGAAGTTTAAAAATGCTTTGGAACTCTTCCATTGTAATCGGAATTCTGCTGAAGTTTAAAAATGTTTTGGAACTCTCCCATTGTTCTCAGAATGTTATTGTTTTTTTTAATCAGTCTGTAGAACTCTCCAATTGTTCTCGGAATTCTACTGAAGCTTAGAATTGCTTTGGAACTCTTCCATTGCTCTTGGAATTCTGCTGAAGTTTAAAAATGCTTTGGAACTCTCACATTTTTCTCGGAATGTTATATTTTTTTTATATCAGTATGTAGAACTCACCGATTGTTCTCGGAATTCTGCTGAAGTTTAAAAATGATTTGGAACTCTCCCATTGTTCTCGGAATGTTATTGTTTTTTTAAATCAATCTGTAGAACTTTCCCATTGTTCTCGGAATTCTACTGAAGTTTGAAAATGCTTTGGAACTCTTCCATTATTCTCGGAAATCTGCTGAAGTTTAAAAATGCTTTGGAACTCTACCCTTGTTCTCTGAATTCTGCTGAAGTTTAAAAATTCTTTGGAACTCTTCCATTGTTATCGAAATTCTGCAGAAGTTTAAAAATGCTTTGGAGCTCTCCCATTATTCTCAGAACGTTATTGTTTTTTTAAATCAGTCTGTAGAACTCTTACATTGTTCTCGGAATTCTACTGAAGTTTAAAAATGCTTTGGAACTCTTCCATTGTTCTCGGAATTGTGCTGAAGTTTAAAAATGCTTTGGAACTCTCCCATTTTTCACGGAATGTTATTTTTTTTTTATATCAGTATGTAGAACTCTCCGATTGTTCTCGGAATTCTGCTGAAGTTTAAAAATGCTTTGGAACTCTCCCATTGTTCTCGGATTGGTATTGTTTTTTTAAATCAGTCTGTAGAACTTTCCCATTGTTCTCGGAATTCTACTGAAGTTTAAAAATGCTTTGAAACTCTCCCATTGTTCTTGGAATCTTAGTTTTTTTTAAGTAAGTCTGTAGAATTCTCCCATTGTTCACAGAATTCTGCTGAAGTATAAAAATAGTCTTTAGAACTCTCCCATTGTTCTTGGAATTCTGCTGAAGTTTAAAAATGCTTTGGAACTCTTCCATTGTTCTAGGAATGTTACTGTTTTTTTAAATCAGTCGGTAGAACTCTGCCTATGTTCACAGATTTCTACTGAAGTTTATAAATGCTTAGGAACTCTTCCATTGTTCTCGGAATTCTACTGAAGTTTAAAGAAGCTTTGGGACTCTTCCATTGTTCTCCTAATCCTGCTGAAGTTTAAAAATGCTAGGGAACTATTCCATTGTTCTCGGAATGTTATTATTATTTTTTAAATCAGTCTGTAGAACTCTCCCATTGTTCTCGGAGTTCTGCTGAAGTTTAAAAATGCTTTGGAACTCTTCCATTGTTCTCGGAAATCTGCTGAAGTTTAAAAACGCTTTGGAACTCTACCCTTGCTCTCAGAATTCTGCTGAAGTTTAAAAATGCTTTGGAACTCTTCCATTGTTATCGGAATTCTGCAGAAGTTTAAAAATGCTTTGGAACTCTCCCATTGTTCTCACAACGTTATTGTTTTTTTAAATCAGTCTGAAGAACTCTCCCATTGTGTTTGGAATTCTAGTGAAGTTTAAAAATGCTTTGAAACCCTTCCATTGTTCTCGGAATACTGCTGAAGTTTAAAAATGCTTTGGAACTCTTTCATTGTTCTCGGAATTATACTGAATTTTAAAAATGCTTTGGAACTCTTCCCTTGTTCTCGGAATTATGCTGAAGTTTAAAAATGCTTTGGAACTCTACCCTTGTTATCGGCATTCTGCTGAAGTTTAAAAATGCTGTGGAACTCTCCCATTGTTCTCAGAATGTTATTGTTTTTTTTAATCAGTCTGTAGAACTCTCCCATTGTTCTCAGAATTTTACTGAAGTTTAAATTGCTTTGGAACTCTTCCATTGTTCTCGGAATTCTACTGAAGTTTAAAAATGCTTTGGAACTCTTCCATTGTTCTCGGAATTCTGCAGAAGTTTAAAAAAGCTTTGCAACTTTTTCCCATTGTTCTCGGAATGTTATTGTTTTTTTATATCAGTCTGTAGAACTCTCACATTGCTCTTGGAATTCTACTGAAGTTTAAAAATGCTTTGGAACTCTTCCCTTGTTCTCGGAATTCTGCTGAAGTTTAAAAATGCTTTGGAACTCTTCCATTGTAATCTGAATTCTGCTGAAGTTTAAAAATGCTTTGTAACTCTCCCATTGTTCTCAGAATGTTATTTTTTTTTTAATCAGTCTGTAGAACTCTCCCATTGTTCTCGGAATTCTACTGAAGTTTAGAATTGCTTTGGAACTCTTCCATTGTTCTTGGAATTCTGCTGAAGTTTAAAAATGCTTTTGAACTCTCCCATTTTTCTCGGAATGCTATTGTTTTTTATATCAGTCTGTAGAACTCTCCGATTGTTCTCGGAATTCTGCTGAAGTTTAAAAATGCTTTGGAACTCTCCCATTGTTCTCGGAATGTTATTGTTTTTTTAAATCAGTCTGTATAACTTTCCCATTGTTCTCGGAATTCTACTGAAGTTTAAAAATGCTTTGGAACTCTTCCATTGTTCTTGGAAATCTGCTAAAGTTTTAAAATGTTTTGGAACTCTCCCATTGTTCTTGAAATCTTGTTTTTTTTAAATAAGCGTGTAGAACCCTCCCATTGTTCTCAGAATTCTGCTGAAGTTTAAAAATAGTCTGTAGAACTCTCCCATTGTTCCTGGAATTCTGCTGAAGTTTAAAAATGCTTTGGAATTCTTCTATTGTGCTCGGAATTCTGCTGAAGTTTAAAACTGCTTCTTTGGAACTCTCCCATTGTTCTCGGAATGTTATTGTTTTTTTAAATCAGTCTGTAGAACTCTGCCTATGTTCACAGATTTCTACTGAAGTTTAAATATGCTTTGGAACTCTTCCATTGTTCTCGGAATTCTACTGAAGTTTAAAAAAGCTTTGGAACTCTTCCATTGTTCTCCTAATCCTGCTGAAATTTTAAAATGCTATGGAACTATTCCATTGTTCTCGGAATGTTATTATTATTTTTAAATCAGTCTGTAGAACTCTCCCATTGTTCTCGGAGTTCTACTGAAGTTTAAAAATGCTTTGGAACACTTTCATTGTTCTCGGAATTCTGCTGAAGTTTAAAAATGCTTTGGAAATCTTCCATTGTTCTCAGAAACTGCTGAAGTTAAAAAGGCTTTGGATCTCTTCCAATGTTCTCGGAATTCTGCTGAAGTTTAAAAATGCTTTGGAACTCCCCCATTGTTCTCGGAATGTTAAGGTTTTTTAAATAAGTCTGCAGTACTCTCCAATGTTCTCGGAATTCTGCTGAAGTTTAGGAATGCTTTGGAACTCTACCATTGTTCTCGGAATTCTGCTGAAATTTAAAAATGTTTTGGAACTCTCCCATTGTTCTCAGAATGTTATTGTTTTATTAAGTCAGTCTGTAGTACTTTCACATTGTTCTCGGTATTCTACTGAAGTTGAAAAATGCTTTGGAACTCTACCATTGTTCTCGGAATGTTATTGTTTTTTTAAATCAGTCTGTAGAACTCTCCCATTGTTCTTGGAATTCTGCTGAAGTTTAAAAATGCTTTGGAACTCTCCCATTGTTCTTTGAAAGTTACTCTTTTTTTAAATCAGTCTGTAGAACTTTCTCATTGTTCTTGGAATTCTACTGAAGTTTAAAAATGCATTGGAACTCTTTCGATGTTCTTGGAATTCTGCTGAAGTTTTAAAATGTTTTGGAACTCTCTCGTTGTTCTTGGAATGTTATTTTTTTTTAAATAAGTCTGTAGAACTCTCCCATTGTTCTCAGAATTCTGCTAAAGTTTAAAAATAGTCTGTAGAACTGTCCCTTTGTTCTCGGAATTCTGCTGAAATGTAAAAATGCTTTGGAACTTTTCCATTGTTTTCACAATTCTGCGGAAGTTTAAAAATGCTTTGGAACTCTTCCGTTGTTCTTGGAATTCTGCTGAAGTTTAAAAAAGCTTTGGAACTCTTTCATTGTTCTCGGAATTATGCTGAAGTTTAAAAATGCTTTGGAACTCTACCCTTGTTATCGGCATTCTGCTGAAGTTGAAAAATGCTTTGGAACTCTACCATTGTTTTCGGAATGTTATTGTTTTTTTAAATCAGTCTGTAGAACTCTCCCATTGTTCTTGGAATTCTGCTGAAGTTTCAAAATGCTTTGGAACTCTCCCATTGTTCTTTGAAAGTTACTCTTTTTTTAAATCAGTCTGTAGAACTTTCTCATTGTTCTTGGAATTCTACTGAAGTTTAAAAATGCATTGGAACTCTTTCGATGTTCTTGGAATTCTGCTGAAGTTTTAAAATGTTTTGGAACTCTCTCGTTGTTCTTGGAATGTTATTTTTTTTTAAATAAGTCTGTAGAACTCTCCCATTGTTCTCAGAATTCTGCTAAAGTTTAAAAATAGTCTGTAGAACTGTCCCTTTTTTCTCGGAATTCTGCTGAAATTTAAAAATGCTTTGGAACTTTTCCATTGTTTTCACAATTCTGCGGAAGTTTAAAAGTGCTTTGGAACTCTTCCGTTGTTCTTGGAATTCTGCTGAAGTTTAAAAAAGCTTTGGAACTCTTTCATTGTTCTCGGAATTATGCTGAAGTTTAAAAATGCTTTGGAACTCTACCCTTGTTATCGGCATTCTGCTGAAGTTTAAAAATGCTTTGGAACTCTCCATTTGTTCTCAGAATGTTATTGTTTTTTTTAATCAGACTGTAGAACTTTCCCATTGTTCTCCGAATTCTACTGAAGTTTAAAAATTCTTTGGAACTCTTCCATTGTTCTCGGAATTCTGCTGAAGTTTAAAAATGCTTTGGAACTTTTTCCCATTGTTCTCGGAATTTTATTGTTTTTTTATATCAGTCTGTAGAACTCTCACATTGCTCTCGGAATTCTACTGAAGTTTAAAAATGCTTTGGAACTCTTCCATTATTCTCGGAATTCTGCTGAAGTTTAAAAATGCTTTGGAACTCTACCCTTGATCTCGGAATTCTGCTGAAGTTTAAAAATTCTTTGGAACTCTTCCATTGTTATCGAAATTCATCAGAAGTTTAAAAATGCTTTGGAACTCTCCCATTGTTCTCAAAACGTTATTGTTTTTTTAAATCAGTCTGTGGAACTCTCCCATTGTTCTCGGAATTCTACTGAAGTTTAAAAATGCTTTGGAACTCTTCCATTATTCTCGGAATTGGGCTGAAGTTTAAAAATGCTTTGGAACTCTTCCATTGTTCTCGGAATTATGCTGAAGTTTAAAAATGCTTTGGAACTCTTCCCTTCTTCTCAGAATTCTGCTGAAGTTTAAAAATGCTTTGGAACTCTTCCATTGTAATCGGAATTCTGCTGAAGTTTAAAAATGCTTTGGAACTCTCCCATTTTTCTCGGAATGCTATTGTTTTTTTATATCAGTCTGTAGAACTCTCCGATTGTTCTCGAAATTCTGCTGAAGTTTAAAAATGCTTTGGAGCTCTCCAATTGTTCTCGGAATGTTATTGTTTTTTTAAATCAGTCTGTAGAACTTTCCCATTGTTCTCAGAATTCTAATGAAGTTTAAAAATGCTTTGGAACTCTTCCATTGTTCTTGGAAATCTGCTGAAGTTTTAAAATGTTTTGGAACTCTCCCATTGTTCTTGGAATCTTATTGTTTTTTTTAAATAAGTCTGTAGAACTCTCCCATTGTTCTCAGAATTCTGCTCAAGTTTAAAAATAGTCTGTAGAACTCTCCCATTGTTCTTGGAATTCTGCTGAAGTTTAAAAATGCTTTGGAACTCTCCCATTGTTCTCGGAATGTTATTGTTTTTTTAAATCAGTCTGTAGAACTTTCCCATTGTTCTCGGAATGCTACTGAAGTTTAAAAATGCTTTGGAACTCTTCCATTGTTCTCGCAATTGTGCTGAAGTTTAAAAATGCTTTGGAACTCTTCCAATGTTTTCGGAATTATGCTGAAGTTTAAAAATGCTTTGGAACTCTTCCCTTGTTCTCGGAATTCTGCTGAAGTTTAAAAATGCTTTGGAACTCTTCCATTGTAATCGGAATTCTGCTGAAGTTTAAAAATGCTTTGGAACTCTCCCATTGTTCTCAGCATGTTATTGTTTTTTTATAATCAGTCTGTAGAACTCTCCAATTGTTCTCGGAATTTCTACTGAAGTTTAGAATTGCTTTGGAACTCTTCCATTGTTCTTGGAATTCTGCTGAAGTTTAAAAATGCTTTGGAACTCTCCCATTTTTCTCGGAATGTTATTGTTTTTTTATATCAGTATGTAGAACTCTCCGATTGTTCTCGGAATTCTGCTGAAGTTTAAAAATGCTTTGGAACTCTCCCATTGTTCTCGGAATGTTATTGTTTTTTTAAATCAGTCTGTAGAACTTTCCTATTGTACTCGAAATTCTACTGAAGTTTAAAAATGCTTTGGAACTCTTCCATTGTTCTTGGAAATCTGCTGAAGTTTTAAAATGTTTTGGAGCTCTTCCATTGTTCTTGGAATCTTATTGTTTTTTTTAAATAAGTCTGTAGAACTCTCCCATTGTTCTCAGAATTCTGCTGAAGTTTAAAAATAGTCTGTAGAACTCTCCCATTGTTCTTGGAATTCTGCTGAAGTTTAAAAATGCTTTGGAACACTTCCATTGTGCTCGGAATTCTGCTGAAGTTTAAAAATGATTTGGAACTCTCCCATTGTTCTCGGAATGTTATTGTTTTTTTAAATCAGTCTGTAGAACTCTCCCATTTTTCTCGGAATTCTACTAAAGTTTAAAAATGCTTTGGAATTCTTCCAATGTTCTTGGAATTCTGCTGAAGTTTAAAAATGCTTTGGAACTCTCGCATTGTTCTTGGAATGTTACTGTTTTTTTAAATCAGTCTGTAGAACTCTGCCTATGTTCACAGATTTCTACCGAAGTTTAAATATGCTTTGGAACACTTTCTTTGTTCTTGGAATTCTGCTGATGTTTAAAAATGCTTTGGAAATCTTCCATTGTTCTCAGAAACTGTTGAAGTTAAAAAAGGCTTTGGATCTCTTCCAATGTTCTTGGAATTCTGCTGAAGTTTAAAAATGCTTTGGAACTCCCCCATTGTTCTCGGAATGTTAAGGTTTTTTAAATAAGTCTGCAGAACTCTCCATTGTTCTCGGAATTCTGCTGAAGTTTAGAAATGCTTTGGAACTCTACCATTGTTCTCGGAATTCTGCTGAAGTTTAAAATGCTTTGGAACTCTCCCATTGTTCTCAGAATGTTATTGTTTTATTAAATCAGTCTGTAGTACTTTCACATTGTTCTCGGTATTCTACTGAAGTTTAAAAATGCTTTGGAACTCTTCCATTGTTCTCGGAATGTTATTGTTTTTTTAAATCAGTCTGTAGAACTCTCCCATTGTTCTTGGAATTCTGCTGAAGTTTAAAAATGCTTTGGAACTCTTCCATTGTTCTTGGAATTCTGATGAAGTTTAAAAATGCTTTGGAACTCTTCCATTGTTCTCGGATTGTTATTGTTTTTTTATATCAGTATGTAGAACTCTCCGATTGTTCTCGGAATTCTACTGAAGTTTAAAAATGCTTTGGAACTCTCCCATTGTTCTCGGAATGTTACTCTTTTTTTAAATCAGTCTGTAGAACTTTCTCATTGTTCTTGGAATTTTACTGAAGTTTAAAAATGCATTGGAACTCTTTCATTGTTCCTGGAATTCTGCTGAAGTTTTAAAATGTTTTGGAACTCTCTCATTGTTCTTGGAATGTTATTTTTTTTTAAATAAGTCTGTAGAACTCTCCCATTGTTCTCAGAATTCTGCTAAAGTTTTAAAATAGTCTGTAGAACTGTCTCATTGTTCTCGCTATTCTGCTGAAGCTTAAAAATGCTTTGGAACTTTTCCATTGTTTTCACAATTCTGCGAAAGTTTAAAAATGCTTTGGAACTGTTCTGTTGTTCTCGGAATTCTGCTGAATTTAAAAAAGCTTTGGAACTCTTTCATTGTTCTCGGAATTATGCTGAAGTTTAAAAATGCTTTGGAACTCTACCCTTGTTATCGGCATTCTGCTGAAGTTTAAAAATGCTTTGGAACTCTCCCGTTGTTCTCAGAATGTTATTGTTGTTTTTTAATCAGTCTGTAGAACTCTCCCATTGTTCTCGGAATTCTACTGAAGTTTAAAAATGCTTTGGAACTCTTCCATTGTTCTCGGAATTCTGCTGAAGTTTAAAAAACCTTTTAACTTTTTCCCATTGTTCTCGGAATCTTATTGTTTTTTTTATCAGTCTGTAGAACTCTCACATTGCTCTCGGAATTCTACTGAAGTTTAAAAATGCTTTGGAACTCTTCGATTATTCTCGGAATTCTGCTGAAGTTTAAAAATGCTTTGGAACTCTTCCATTGTTCTCAAAACATTATTGTTTTTTTAAATCAGTCTGTAGAACTCTCCCATTGTTCTGGAATTCTACTGAAGTTTAAAAATGCTTTGGAACTCTTCCATTGTTCTCGGAATTGTGCTGAAGTTTAAAAATGCTTTGGAACTCTTCCATTGTTCTCGGAATTATGCTGAAGTTTAAAAATGCTTTGGAACTCTTCCCTAGTACTCGGAATTCTGCTGAAGTTTAAAAATGCTTTGGAACTCTTCCATTGTAATTGGAATTCTGCTGAAGTTTAAAAATGCTTTGGAACTCTCCCATTGTTCTCAGAATGTTATTGGTTTTTTTTAATCAGTCTGTAGAACTCTCCCATTGTTCTCGGAATTCTACTGAAGTTTAGAATTGCTTTGGAACTCTTCCATTTTTCTTGGAATTCTGCTGAAGTTTAAAAATGCTTTGGAACTCTCCCATTTTTCTCGGAATGTTATTGTTTTTATATCAGTCTGTAGAACTCTCCGATTGTTCTCGGAATTCTGCTGAAGTTTAAAAATACTTTGGAACTCTCACATTGTTCTCGGAATGTTATTGTTTTTTTAAACAGTCTGTAGAACTTTCCCATTGTTCTCGGAATTCTACTGAAGTTTAAAAATGCTTTGGAACTCTTCCATTGTTCTCGGAATGTTATTGTTTTTTTAAATCAGTCTGTGGAACTTTCCCATTTTTCTCGGAATTTTACTAAAGTTTAAAAATACTTTTGAACGCTTCCATTGTTCTTGGAATTCTGCTGAAGTTTAAAAATGCTTTGGAACTCTCCCATTGTTCTTGGAATATTACTGTTTTTTGAAATCAGTCTGTAGAACTCTGCCTATGTTCACAGATTTCTACTGAAGTTTAAATATGCTTTGGAACTCTTCCATTGTTCTCGGAATTCTACTGAAGTTTAAAAAAGCTTTGGAACTCTTCCATTGTTCTCCTAATCCTGCTGAAGTTTAAAAATGCTATGGAACTATTCCATTGTTCTCGGAATGTTATTATTATCTTTTAAATCAGTCTGTAGAACTCTCCCATTGTTCTCGGAGTTCTACTGAAGTTTAAAAATGCTTTGGAACACTTTCATTGTTCTCGGAATTCTGCTGAAGTTTAAAAATGTTTTGGAAATCTTCCATTGTTCTCAGAAACTGCTGAAGTTAAAAAGGCTTTGGATCTCTTCCAATGTTCTCGGAATTCTGCTGAAGTTTAAAAATGCTTTGGAACTCTTCCATTGTTCTCAGAATGTTATTGTTTTTTTAAATCAGTCTGTAGAACTCTCCCATTGTTCTTGGAATTCTGCTGAAGTTTAAAAATGCTTTGGAACTCTTCCATTGTTCTTGGAATTCTGATGAAGTTTAAATATGCTTTGGAACTCTTCCATTGTTCTCGGAATGTTATTGTTTTTTTATATCAGTATGTAGAACTCTCCGATTGTTCTCGGAATTCTGCTGAAGTTTAAAAATGCTTTGGAACTCTCCCATTGTTCTCTGAATGTTACTCTTTTTTTAAATCAGTCTGTAGAACTTTCTCATTGTTCTTGGAATTCTACTGAAGTTTAAAAATGCATTGGAACTCTTTCATTGTTCTTGGAATTCTGCTGAAGTTTTAAAATGTTTTGGTACTCTCTCATTGTTCTTGGAAGGTTATTTTTTTTAAATAAGTCTGTAGAACTCTCCCATTGTTCTCAGGATTCTGCTAAAGTTTAAAAATAGTCTGTAGAACTGTCCCATTGTTCTCAGAATTCTGCTGAAGTTTAAAAATGCTTTGGAACTTTTCCATTGTTTTCACAATTCTGCGGAAGTTTAAAAATGCTTTGGAACTCTTCCGTTGTTCTCGGTATTCTGCTGAAGTTTAAAAAATCTTTGGAACTCTTTCATTGTTCTCAGAATTATGCTGAAGTTTAAAAATGCTTTGGAACTCTACCCTTGTTATCGGCATTCTGCTGAAGTTTAAAAATGCTTTGGAACTCTCCCATTGTTCTCAGAATGTTATTGGTTTTTTTTGATCAGTCTGTAGAACTCTGCCTATGTTCACAGATTTCTACTTTAGTTTAAATATGCTTTGGAACTCTTTCATTGTTCTCGGAATTCTAATGAAGTTTAAAAAAGCTTTGGAACCCTTCCATTGTTCTCCTAATCCTGCTGAAGTTTTAAAATGCTATGGAACTATTCCATTGTTCTCGGAATGTTATTATTATTTTTAAATCAGTCTGTAGAACTCTCCCATTGTTCTCGGAGTTCTACTGAAGTTTAAAAATGCTTTGGAACACTTTCATTGTTCTCGGAACTCTGCTGAAGTTTAAAAATGCTTTGGAAATCTTCCATTGTTCTCAGAAACTGCTGAAGTTAAAAAGGCTTGGATCTCTTCCAATGTTCTCGGAATTCTGCTGAAGTTTAAAAATGCTTTGGAACTCCCCCATTGTTCTCGGAATGTTAAGGTTTTTTAAATAAGTCTGCAGAACTATACATTGTTCTCGGAATTCTGCTGAAGTTTAGGAATGCTTTAGAACTCTACCATTGTTCTCGGAATTCTGCTGAAGTTTAAAAATGCTTTGGAACTCTCCCATTGTTCTCAGAATGTTATTGTTTTATTAAATCAGTCTGTAGTACTTTCACATTGTTCTCGGTATTCTACTGAAGTTTAAAAATGCTTTGGAACTCTTCGAATGTTCTCGGAATGTTATTGTTTTTTTAAATCAGTCTGTAGAACTTTCCCATTGTTCTTGGAATTCTGCTGAAGTTTAAAAATACTTTGGAACTCTTCCTTTGTTCTTGGAATTCTGATGAAGTTTAAAAATGCTTTGGACTCTTCCATTGTTCTCGGAATGTTATTGTTTTTTTTAAATCAGTATGTAGAACTCTCCGATTGTTCTTGGAATTCTGCTGAAGTTTAAAAATGCTTTGGAACTTTTCCATTGTTTTCACAATTCTGCAGAAGTTTAAAAATGCTCTGGAACTCTTCCGTTGTTCTCGGAATTATGCTGAAGTTTAAAAATGCTTTGGAACTCTACCCTTGTTATCGACATTCTGCTGAAGTTTAAAAATGCTTTGGAACTCTCCCATTGTTCTCAGAATGTTATTGTTTTTTTAATCAGTCTGTAGAACTCTCCCATTGTTCTCGGAATTCTACTGAAGTTTATAAATGGTTTGGAACTCTTTCATTGTTCTCGGAATTCTGATGAAGTTTAAAAATGCTTTGGAACTTTTTCCCATTGTTCTCGGAATGTTATTGCTTTTTTATATCAGTCTGTAGAACTTTCACATTGCTCTCGGAATTCTACTGAAGTTTAAAAATGCTTTGGAACTCTTATATTATTCTCAGAATTCTGCTGAAGTTTAAAAATGCTTTTTAACTCTACCCTTGTTCTCGGAATTCTGCTGAAGTTTAAAAATTCTTTGGAACTCTTCCATTGTTATCGAAATTCTGTAGAAGTTTAAAAATGCTTTGGAACTCTCCCATTGTTCTCAAAACGTTATTGTTTTTTAAATCAGTCTGTAGAACTTTCCCATTGTTCTCGGAATTCTACTGAAGTTTAAAAATGCTTTGAAACTCTTCCATTGTTCTCGGAATTGTGCTGAAGTTTAAAAATGCTTTGGAACTCTTCCATTGTTATCGGAATTATGCTGAAGTTTAAAAATGCTTTGGAACTGTTCCCTTGTTCTCGGAATTCTGCTGAAGTTTAAAAATGCTTTGGAACTCTTCCATTGTAATCGGAATTCTGCTGAAGTTTAAAAATGCTTTGGAACTCTCCCATTGTTCTCAGAATGTTATTGGTTTTTTTTAATCAGTCTGTAGAACTCTCCCATTGTTCTCGGAATTCTACTGAAGTTTAGAATTGCTTTTGGAACTCTTCCATTGTTCTTGGAATTCTGCTGAAGTTTAAAAATGCTTTGGAACTCTCCCATTTTTCTCGGAATGTTACTCTTTTTTAAATCAGTCTGTAGAACTTTCTCATTGTTCTTGGAATTCTACTGAAGTTTAAAAATGCATTGGAACTCTTTCATTGTTCTTGGAATTCTGCTGAAGTTTAAAAATGCTTTGGAACTCTACCCTTGTTCTCGGAATTCTGCTGAAGTTTAAAAATTCTTTGGAACTCTTCCATTGTTATCGAAATTCTGTAGAAGTTTAAAAATGCTTTGGAACTCTCCCATTGTTCTCAAAACATTATTGTTTTTTTAAATCAGTCTGTAGAACTCTCCCATTGTTCTCGGAATTCTACTGAAGTTTAAAAATGCTTTGGAACTCTTCCATTGTTATCGGAATTGTGCTGAAGTTTAAAAATGCTTTGGAACTCTTCCATTGTTCTCGGAATTGTGCTGAAGTTTAAAAATGCTTTGGAACTCTTCCTTTGTTCTCGGAATTCTGCTGAAGTTTAAAAATGCTTTGGAACTCTTCCATTGTGTTCGGAATTCTGCTGAAGTTTAAAAATGCTTTGGAACTCTCCCATTGTTCTCGGAATGTTATTGTTTTTTCAAATCAGTCTGTAGAACTCTGCCTATGTTCACAGATTTCTACTGAAGTTTAAATATGCTTTGGAACTCTTCCATTGTTCTTGGAATTCTGCTGAAGCTTAAAAATGCTTTGGAACTCTCCCATTTTTCTCGGAATGCTATTGTTTTTTTATATCAGTCTGTAGAACTCTCCGATTGTTCTCGGAATTCTGCTGAAGTTTAAAAATGCTTTGGAACTCTCCCATTGTTCTCGGAATATTATTGTTTTTTTAAATCAGTCTGTAGAACTTTCCCATTGTTCTCGGAATTCTACTGAAGTTTAAAATGCTTGGGAACTCTTCCATTGTTCTTGGAAATCTGCTGAAGTTTTAAAATGTTTTGGAACTCTCCCATTGTTCTTGGAATCTTATTGTTTTTTTTAAATAAGCCTGTAGAACTCTCGCATTGTTCTCAGAATTCAGCTGAAGTTTAAAAATAGTCTGTGGAACTCTCCCATTGTTCTTTGAATTCTGCTGAAGTTTAAAAATGCTTTGGAACTCTTCCATTGTGCTCGGAATTCTGCTGAAGTTTAAAAATACTTTGGAACTCTCCCATTGTTCTCGGAATGTTATTGTTTTTTCAAATCAGTCTGTAGAACTCTGCCTATGTTCACAGATTTCTACTGAAGTTTAAATATGCTTTGGAACTCTTCCATTGTTCTCGGAATTCTACGGAAGTTTAAAAAAGCTTTGGAACTCTTCCATTGTTCTCCTAATCCTGCTGAAGTTTAAAAATGCTATGGAACTATTCCATTGTTCTCGCAATGTTATTATTATTTTTTAAATCAGTCTGTAGAACTCTCCCATTGTTCTACGAGTTCTACTGAAGTTTAAAAATGCTTTGAAACCCTCCCATTGTTCTCAGAATGTTATTGTTTTTTTAAATCAGTCTGTAGAACTCTGCCTATGTTCACAGATTTCTACTGAAGTTTAAAAATGCTTTGGAACTCCCCCATTGTTCTCGGAATGTTAAGATTTTTTAAATAAGTCCGCAGAACTCTCCCATTGTTCTCGGAATTCTGCTGAAGTTTAGAAATGATTTGGAACTCTACCATTGTTCTCGGAATTCTGCTGAAGTTTAAAAATGCTTTGGAACTCTCCCATTGTTCTCAGAATGTTATTGTTTTATTAAATCAGTCTGTAGAACTCTCCCATTGTTCTTGGAATTCTGCTGAAGTTTAAAAATGCTTTGGAACTCTTCCATTGTTCTTGGAATTCTGATGAAGTTTAAAAATGCTTTGGAACTCTTCCATTGTTCTCGGAATGTTATTGTTTTTTTATATCAGTATGTAGAACTCTCCGATTGTTCTCGGAATTTTGCTGAATTTTAAAAATGCTTTGGAACTCTCCCATTGTTCTCGGAATGTTACTCTTTTTTTAAATCAGTCTGTAGAACTTTCTCATTGTTCTTGGAATTCTACTGAAGTTTAAAAATGCTTTGGAACTCTTCCATTGTTCTCAGAATTCTACTGAAGTTTAAATATGCTTTGGAACTCTTCCATTCTTCTACTAATTCTGATGAAGTTTAAAAATGCTTTGGAACTCTCCCATTGTTCTCAGAATGTTATTGTTTTATAAATCAGTCGTAGACCTCTCCCATTGTTCTCGGAGTTATACTGAAGTTTAAAAATGCTTTGTAACTCTTCCATTGATCTCGGAATTCTGCTGAAATTTAAAAATACTTTGGAAATCTTCCATTTTTCTCAGAATTCTGCTGAAGTTTAAAAATGCTTTGGAACTCTTCCGTTGTTCTCGGTATTCTGCTGAAGTTTAAAAAAGCTTTGGAACTCTTTCATTGTTCTCAGAATTATGCTGAAGTTTAAAAATGCTTTGGAACTCTACCCTTGTTATCGGCATTCTGCTGAAGTTTAAAAATGCTTTGGAACTCTCCCATTGTTCTCAGAATGTTATTGGTTTTTTTTGATCAATCTGTAGAATTCTGCCTATGTTCATAGATTTCTACTTTAGTTTAAATATGCTTTGGAACTCTTCCATTGTTCTCGGAATTCTAATGAAGTTTAAAAAAGCTTTGGAACTCTTCCATTGTTCTCATAATCCTGCTGAAGTTTTAAAATGCTATGGAACTATTCCATTGTTCTCAGAATGTTATTATTATTTTTAAATCAGTCTGTAGAACTCTCCCATTGTTCTCGGAGTTCTACTGAAGTTTAAAAATGCTTTGGAACACTTTCATTGTTCTCGGAACTCTGCTGAAGTTTAAAAATGCTTTGGAAATCTTCCATTGTTCTCAGAAACTGCTGAAGTTAAAATGGCTTTGGAACTCTTCCAATGTTCTCGGAATTCTGCTGAAGTTTAAAAATGCTTTGGAACTCCCCCATTGTTCTCGGAATGTTAAGGTTTTTTAAATAAGTCTGCAGAACTCTACATTGTTCTCGGAATTCTGCTGAAGTTTAGGAATGCTTTGGAACTCTACCATTGTTCTCGGAATTCTGCTGAAGTTTAAAAATGCTTTGGAACTCTCCCATTGTTCTCAGAATGTTATTGTTTTATTAAATCAGTCTGTAGTACTTTCACATTGTTCTCGGTATTCTACTGAAGTTTAAAAATGCTTTGGAACTCTTCCAATGTTCTCGGAATGTTATTGTTTTTTTAAATCAGTCTGTAGAACTTTCCCATTGTTCTTGGAATTCTGCTGAAGTTTAAAAATGCTTTGGAACTCTTCCTTTGTTCTTGGAATTCTGATGAAGTTTAAAAATGCTTTGGAACTCTTCCATTGTTTTCACAATTCTGCAGAAGTTTAAAAATGCTTTGGAACTCTTCCGTTGTTCTCGGAATTATGCTGAAGTTTAAAAATGCTTTGGAACTCTACCCTTGTTATCGACATTCTGCTGAAGTTTAAAAATGCTTTGGAACTCTCCCATTGTTCTCAGAATGTTATTGTTTTTTTTAATCAGTCTGTAGAACTCTCCCATTGTTCTCGGAATTCTACTGAAGTTTAAAAATGGTTTGGAACTCTTTCATTGTTCTCGGAATTCTGATGAAGTTTAAAAATGCTTTGGAACTTTTTCCCATTGTTCTCGGAATGTTATTGCTTTTTTATATCAGTCTGTAGAACTCTCACATTGCTCTCGGAATTCTACTGAAGTTTAAAAATGCTTTGGAACTCTTCCATTATTCTCAGAATTCTGCTGAAGTTTAAAAATGCTTTTTAACTCTACCCTTGTTCTCGGAATTCTGCTGAAGTTTAAAAATTCTTTGGAACTCTTCCATTGTTATCGAAATTCTGTAGAAGTTTAAAAATGCTTTGGAACTCTCCCATTGTTCTCAAAACGTTATTGTTTTTTAAATCAGTCTCTAGTACTTACCCATTGTTCTCGGAATTCTACTGAAGTTTAAAAATGCTTTGAAACTCTTCCATTGTTCTCGGAATTGTGCTGAAGTTTAAAAATGCTTTGGAACTCTTCCATTGTTCTCGGAATTATGCTGAAGTTTAAAAATGCTTTGGAACTCTTTCCTTGTTTTCGGAATTCTGCTGAAGTTTAAAAATGCTTTGGAACTCTTCCATTGTAATCGGAATTCTGCTGAAGTTTAAAAATGCTTTGGAACTCTCCCATTGTTCTCAGAATGTTATTATTTTTTTTTAATCAGTCTGTAGAACTCTCCCATTGTTCTCGGAATTCTACTGAAGTTTAGAATTGCTTTTGGAACTCTTCCATTGTTCTTGGAATTCTGCTGAAGTTTAAAAATGCTTTGGAACTCTCCCATTTTTCTCGGAATGTTACTCTTTTTTAAATCAGTCTGTAGAACTTTCTCATTGTTCTTGGAATTCTACTGAAGTTTAAAAATGCATTGGAACTCTTTCATTGTTCTTGGAATTCTGCTGAAGTTTAAAAATGCTTTGGAACTCTACCCTTGTTCTCGGAATTCTGCTGAAGTTTAAAAATTCTTTGGAACTCTTCCATTGTTATCGAAATTCTGTAGAAGTTTAAAAATGCTTTGGAACTCTCTCATTGTTCTCAAAACATTATTGTTTTTTTAAATCAGTCTGTAGAACTCTCCCATTGTTCTCGGAATACTACTGAAGTTTAAAAATGCTTTGGAACTCTTCCATTGTTCTCGGAATTGTGCTGAAGTTTAAAAATGCTTTGGAACTCTTCCTTTGTTCTCGGAATTCTGCTGAAGTTTAAAAATGCTTTGGAACTCTTCCATTGTAATCGGAATTCTGCTGAAGTTTAAAAATGCTTTGGAACACTCCCATTGTTCTCGGAATGTTATTGTTTTTTCAAATCAGTCTGTAGAACTCTGCCTATGTTCACAGATTTCTACTGAAGTTTAAATATGCTTTGGAACTCTTCCATTGTTCTTGGAATTCTGCTAAAGCTTAAAAATGCTTTGGAACTCTCCCATTTTTCTCGGAATGCTATTGTTTTTTTATATCAGTCTGTAGAACTCTCCGATTGTTCTCGGAATTCTGCTGAAGTTTAAAAATGCTTTGGAACTCTCCCATTGTTCTCGGAATATTATTGTTTTTTTAAATCAGTCTGTAGAACTTTCCCATTGTTCTCGGAATTCTACTGAAGTTTAAAATGCTTGGGAACTCTTCCATTGTTCTTGGAAATCTGCTGAAGTTTTAAAATGTTTTGGAACTCTCCCATTGTTCTTGGAATCTTATTGTTTTTTTTAAATAAGTCTGTAGAACTCTCGCATTGTTCTCAGAATTCAGCTGAAGTTTAAAAATAGTCTGTGGAACTCTCCCATTGTTCTTTGAATTCTGCTGAAGTTTAAAAATGCTTTGGAACTCTTCCATTGTGCTCGGAATTCTGCTGAAGTTTAAAAATACTTTGGAACTCTCCCATTGTTCTCGGAATGTTATTGTTTTTTCAAATCAGTCTGTAGAACTCTGCCTATGTTCACAGATTTCTACTGAAGTTTAAATATGCTTTGGAACTCTTCCATTGTTCTCGGAATTCTACGGAAGTTTAAAAAAGCTTTGGAACTCTTCCATTGTTCTCCTAATCCTGCTGAAGTTTAAAAATGCTATGGAACTATTCCATTGTTCTCGCAATGTTATTATTATTTTTTAAATCAGTCTGTAGAACTCTCCCATTGTTCTACGAGTTCTACTGAAGTTTAAAAATGCTTTGGAACTCTCCCATTGTTCTCAGAATGTTATTGTTTTTTTAAATCAGTCTGTAGAACTCTGCCTATGTTCACAGATTTCTACTGAAGTTTAAAAATGCTTTGGAACTCCCCCATTGTTCTCGGAATGTTAAGGTTTTTTAAATAAGTCTGCAGAACTCTCCCATTGTTCTCGGAATTCTGCTGAAGTTTAGAAATGCTTTGGAACTCTACCATTGTTCTCGGAATTCTGCTGAAGTTTAAAAATGCTTTGGAACTCTCCCATTGTTCTCAGAATGTTATTGTTTTATTAAATCAGTCTGCAGTACTTTCACATTGTACTCGATATTCTACTGAAGTTTAAAAATGCTTTGGAACTCTTCCATTGTTCTAGGAATTCTGATGAAGTTTAAAAATGCTTTGGAACTCTTCCATTGTTCTCGGAATGTTATTGTTTTTTTATATCAGTATGTAGAACTCTCCCATTGTTCTCGGAATTTTGCTGAAGTTTAAAAATGCTTTGGAACTTTCCCATTGTTCTCGGAATGTTACTCTTTTTTTAAATCAGTCCGTAGAACTTTCTCATTGTTCTTGGAATTCTACTGAAGTTTAAAAATGCTTTGGAACTCTTCCATTGTTCTCGGAATTCTACTGAAGTTTAAAAATGCTATGGAACTCTTCCATTGTTCTACTAATTCTGATGAAGTTTAAAAATGCTTTGGAACTCTCCCATTGTTCTCAGAATGTTATTGTTTTATAAATCAGTCGTAGACCTCTCCCATTGTTCTCGGAGTTATACTGAAGTTTAAAAATGCTTTGTAACTCTTCTATTGATCTCCGAATTCTGCTGAAATTTAAAAATACTTTGGAAATCTTCCATTTTTCTCGGAATTCTGCTGAAGTTTAAAAATGCTTTGGAACACTTCCATTGTTCTCGGAATTCTGCTAAAGTTTAAAAATGCTTTGGTACTCTTCCATTGTTCTTGGAATTCTGCTGAAGTTTAAAAATGCTTTGGAACTCTCCCATTGTACTCAGAATGTTATTGTTTTTTTAACATCAGTCTGTAGAACTCTCCCATTGTTATCGGAATTCTACTGAAGTTTAAAAATGCTTTGGAACTCTCCCATTGTTCTAGGAATGTTATTTTTTTTTTAAATCAGTCTGTAGAACTCTCGCATTGTTCTCCGAGTACTGCTGTGGTTTAAAAATGCATTGGAACTCTTCCATTGTTCTCGGAATTCTGTTGAAGTTTAAAAATGCTTTGGAACTCTTCCGTTGTTCTCGGAATTCTGATTAAGTATAAAAATGCTTTGGAGCTCTCCCATTGTTTTCGGAATGTTCTTGGTTTTTAAATCAGTCTGTACAGCTCTCCCATAGTTCTCGGAATTCTGCTGAAGTTTAAAAATGCTTTGGAACTCTTCCATAGTTCACGAAATTCTTCTGAAGTTTAAAAATGCTTTGGAACTCTTCCATTCTTCTCGGAATTCTACTGAAGTTTAAAAATGCTTTGGAACTCTTCCATTGTTCTCCTAATTCTGCTGAAGTTTAAAAATGCTTTGGAAACTCCCCAATGTTCTCAGAAAGTTATTGTTTTTTTAAATCAGTCATAGAACTCTCCCATTGTTCTCGGAGTTCTACTGAAGTTTAAAAAAGCTTTCGAACTCTTCCATTTTAATCGGAATTCTGCTGAAGTTTAAAAATGCTTTGGAACTCTTTCATTATTCTCGGAATTCTGCTGAAGTATGAAAATGCTTTGGAACTCTTCCATTGTTCTCAGAATTCTGCTCAAGTATAAAAATGCTTTGTAACACTCCAATTTTTCTCGGAATGATAAGGTTTTTCACATAAGTCTGTAGAGTTCTTCCATTGTTCTCGGAATTCTGCTGAAGTTTAAAAATGCTTTGGAACTCTCCCATTGTTCTCAGAATGATATTGTTTTTTATAATCAATCTGTAGTACTCTCCCATTGTTCTCGGAATTCTGCTGAAGTTTAAAAATGCTTTGGAACTCTTTCATTGTTCTCGGAATTCTGTTGAAGTTTGAAAATGTTTTGGAACACTCCCATTGTTCTCTGAATGTTATTGTTTTTTTAAATCAGTCTGTAGAACTCTCCCATTGTTCTCGGAATTCTACTTAAGTTTAAAAATGCTTTGGAACTCTTCCATTGTTCTCGGAATTTTGCTGAAAATTAAAAATGCTTTGGAACTCTTCCATTGTTCTCAGTATTCTGCTGAAGTTTAAAAATGCTTTGGAACTCTTCCATTGTTCTCGGAATTCTGCTGAAGTTTAAAAATGCTTTGGAACTCTCCCCTTGTTTTCGGAATGTTAAGCTTTTTTAAATCAGTCTTTAGAACTCTCCAATTGTTTTCTAAATTCTGCTGAAGTTTAAAAGTGCTTTGGTACAATCACATTGTTCTCGGATTGTTATTTTTTTTTAAATCAGTCTGTATAACGCTCCCATTGTTCTCGGAATTCTAATGAAGTTTAAAAATGCTTTGGACCTCTTCCATTGTTCTCGGAATTCCGCTGACGTTTACCAATGCTTTGGAACTCTCCCATTGTTCTCGGAATGATATTGTTTCTTTAATTCAGTCTGTAGAACTTTCGCATTTCTTCTCGGAATTCTGAAGAAGTTTAAAAATGCTTTGGAACACTCTCATTGTTCTCGGAATTATGCTGAAGTTTAAAAATGCTTTGGAACTCTTCCATTGTTCTCGGAACTCTGCTGACGTTTATCAGTGCTTTGGAACCCTCCCATTGTTCTCGGAATGATATTGTTTCTTTTATTCAGTCTTTAGAACTTTCCCATTTGTTCTCGGAATTCTGATGAAGTTTAAAAATGTTTTGGAACTCTTCCGCTGTTCTCGGAATACTGCTGAAGTTTAAAAATGCTTTGGAACACTTCCATTGTTCTCGGAAAGTTACTGTTTCTTTAAATCAGTCTGTAGTACTTTCCCATTGTTCTCAGAATTCTGCTGAAGTTTAAAAATGCTTTGGAACTCTTCCATTGTTCTTGGAATTCTGCTGAAGTTTAAAAATGCTTTGGAACTCTTCCATTTTTCTCGGATTTCTGCTGAAGTTTATAAATGCTTTGGAACTCTCCCATTGTACTCAGAATGTTACATTTTTTACATCAGTCTGTTGAACTCTCCCATTCTTCTCAGAATTCTGCTGAAGTTTAAAAATGCTTTGGAACACTTCCGTTGTTCTCGGAATTCTGATTACGTATAAAAGTGCTTTGGAACTCTCCCATTGTTTTCAGAATGTTCTTGGTTTTTAAATCAGTCTGTAGAACTCTCGCATAGTTCTCGGAATTCTGCTGAAGTTTAAAAATGCTTTGGAACTCTTCCATTGTTCTCGGAATTCTGCTGAAGATTAAAAATGCTTTGGAACTCTCCCATTTTTCTCAGAATGTTATTGTTTTTTAAAATCAATCTGTAGAACTCTCCCATTGTTCTCAGAATTCTACTGAAGTGTAAAAATCCTTTGGAACTCGTACATTGTTCTCGGAATTCTGTTGCAGTTTAAAAATGCTTTGGAACTCTTCCATTGTTCACAAAATTCTGCTGAAGTTTAAAAATGCTTTGGAACTCTTCCATTCTTCTCGGAATTCTACTGAAGTTTAAAAATGCTTTGGAACTCTTCCATTGTTCTCCTAATTCTGCTGAAGTTTAAAAATGCTTTGGAAACTCCCCAATGTTCTCAGAAAGCTATTGTTTTTTTAAATCCGTCATAGAACTCTCCCATTGTTCTCGGAGTTCTACTGAAGTTTAAAAAAGCTTTCGAACTCTTCCATTTTAATCGGAATTCTGCTGAAGTTTAAAAATTCTTTGGAACTCTTCCATTATTCTCAAGAACTCTTCCATTATTCTCGGAATTCTGCTGAAGTATGACAATGCTTTGGAACTCTTCCATTGTTCTCAGAATTCTGCTCAAGTATGCTTTGGAACACTCCCATTTTTCTTGGAATGATAAGGTTTTTCACATAAGTCTGTAGAGTTCTTCCATTGTTCTCGGAATTCTGCTGAAGTTTAAAAATGCTTTGGAACTCTCCCATTGTTCTCAGAATGATATTGTTTTTTATAATCAATCTGTAGTACTCTCCCATTGTTCTCGGAATTCTGCTGAAGTTTAAAAATGCTTTGGAACTCTTTCATTGTTCTCGGAATTCTGCTGAAGTTTGAAAATGTTTTGGAACACTCCCATTTTTCTCTGAATGTTATTGTTTTTTAAATCAGTCTGTAGAACTCTCCCATTGTTCTCGGAATTCTACTTAAGTTTAAAAATGCTTTGGAACTCTTCCATTGTTCTCGGAATTTTGCTGAAAATTAAAAATGCTTTGGAACTCTTCCATTGTTCTCAGAATTCTGCTGAAGTTTACAAATGCTTTGGAACTCTTCCATTGTTCTCGGAATTCTGCTGAAGTTTAAAAATGCTTTGGAACTCTCCCATTGTTTTCGGAATGTTAAGCTTTTTTAAATCAGTCTTTAGAACTCTCCAATTGTTCTCTAAATTCTGCTGAAGTTTAAAAGTGCTTTGGTACACTCACATTGTTCTCGGATTGTTATTTTTTTTAAATCAGTCTGTATCACTCTCCCATTGTTCTCGGAATTCTAATGAAGTTTAAAAATGCTTTGGACCTCTTCCATTGTTCTCGGAATTCCGCTGACGTTTAACAATGCTTTGGAACTCTACCATTGTTCTCGGAATGATATTGTTTCTTTAATTCAATCTGTAGAACTTTCCCATTTCTTCTCGGAATTCTGAAGAAGTTTAAAAATGCTTTGGAGCTCTTCCGCTGTTCTCGGAATTCTGCTGAAGTTTAAAATTGCTTTGGAACTCTCTCATTGTTCTCGGAATTCTGCTGACGTTTAACAATGCTTTGGAACTCTCCCATTGTTCTCGGAATGATATTGTTTCTTTAATTCAGTCTTTAGAACTTTCCCATTTGTTCTCGGAATTCTGATGAAGTTTAAAAATGCTTTGGAACTCTTCCGCTGTTCTCGGAATTCTGCTGAAGTTTAAAAATGCTTTGGAACTCTTCCATTGTTCTCGGAATTCTGCTGAAGCTTAAAAATGCTTTGGAACTCTCCCATTGATCTCGGAAAGTTACTGTTTCTTTAAGTCAGTCTGTAGTACTTTCCCATTGTTCTTGGAATTCTGCTGAAGTTTAAAAATGCTTTGGAACTCTTCCATTGTTCTCGGAATTCTGCTGAAGTTTAAAAATGCTTTGGAACTCTTCCATTTTTCTCGGATTACTGCTCAAGTTTAAAAAATGCTTTGGAATTCTCCCATTGTACTCAGAATGTTAAATTTTTTACATCAGTCTGTTGATCTCTCCCATTCTTCTCAGAATTCTGCTGAAGTTTAAAAATGCTTTGGAACTCTCTCCCATTGTTCTCGGAATGTTATTGATTATTTAAATCAGTCTGTTGAACTCTCCCATTGTTCTCGGAATTCTACTAAAGTTTAAAAATGCTTTAGAACTATTCCATTGTTCTCTGAATTCTGCTGAAGTGTAAAAATGCTTTGGAAAGCTTCCATTGTTCTCGGATTTATGCTGAAGTTTAAAAATGATTTGGAACTCTCCCATTGTACTCAGAATGTTACTTTTTTTACGTCAGTCTGTAGAACTCTCCCATTCTTCTCAGAATTCTGCTGAAGTTTAAAAATGCTTTAGAACTCTCCCATTGTTCTCGGAATGTTATTGTTTATTTAAATCAGTTTGTAGAACTCTCCCATTGTTCTCGGAATTCTACTAAAGTTTAAAAATGCTTTAGAACTCTTCCATTGTTCTCTGAATTCTGCTGAAGTGTAAAAATGCTTTGGAACTCTTCCATTGTTCTCGGATTTATGCTGAAATTAAAAAATGCTTTGGAACTCTTTCATTGTTCTCGGAATTATGCTGAAGTTTAAAAATGTTTAGAACTCTCCCATTGTTCTCAAAATGTTATTGTTTTCTTAAATCTGTCTGTAGACCTCTCCCATTGTTTTCGAAATTCTGTTGAAGTTTAAACATGCTTTGGAATTATCTCATTGTTCTCGGAAAGTTATTGTTTTTTTAAATCAGTCTGTAGAACTCTCCCATTGTTCTCGGAATCCTGCTGAAGTTTAAAAATGATTTGGAACACTCCCATTGTTCTCGGAATGTTATTGTTTTTTTTAAATTAGTCTGTAGAACTTTCCCATTGTCCTCGGAATTCTGCTGAAGTTTAAAAATGCTTTGGAACTCTTCCATTGTTGTCAGAATTCTGGTGAAGTTTAAAATTGCTTCGGAACTCTTCCATTGTTCTCGGAATTCTGCTAAAGTTTAAAAATGCTTTGGAACAATTTCATTGTTCTCGGAATTCTGCTGAAGTTTAAAAATGCTTTGGAACTCTTCCATTGTTCACGGAATTCTGCTGAAGTTTAAAAATGCTTTGGAACTCTTCTATTGTTCTCGGAATACTGCTGAAGTTTAAAAATGCTTTGAATCTCTTCCATTGTTCACGGAATTCTGCTGAAGTTTAAAAATGCTTTGGGACTCTTCCATTCTTCTCGGAATTCTGCTGAAGTTTAAAAATGCTTTGGAACTCCCCAATGTTCTCAGAAAGTTATTGTTTTTTTAAATCAGTCATAGAACTCTCCCATTGTTCGCGGAGTTCTACTGAAGTTTAAAAAATCTTTGGAACTCTTCCATTTTAATCGGAATTCTGCTGAAGTTTAAAAATTCTTTGGAAATATTACATTGTTTTTGGAATTCTGTTGAAGTGTAAAAATGCATTGGAACTCTTCCATTGTTCTCGGAATTCTGCTGAAGTTTAAAAATGCTTTGGAACTCTTCCATTGTTCTCGGAATTCTGCTGAAGTATAAAAATGCTATGGAACTCTTCCTTTGTTCTCAGTATTCTGCTGTAGCATAAAAATGCATTGGAAGACTCCAATTTTTCTCGGAATGTTAAGGTTTTTCAAATAAGTCTGTAGAGTTCTCCCATTGTTCTCGGCATTCTGCTGAAGTTTAAAAATGCTTTGGAACTCTCCCATTGTTCTCAGAATGTTATTGTTTTTAAAATCAATCTGTAGAACTCTCCCATTGTTCTCAAAATTCTGCTGAAGTTTAAAAATGCATTGGAACTCTTTCATTGTTCTCGGAATTCTGCTGAAGTTTGAAAATGTTTTCGAACACTCCCATTGTTCTCGGAATGTTATTGTTTCTTTAAATCAGTCTGTAGAACTCTCCCATTGTTCTCGGAATTCTGCTGGAGTTTAACAAGGCTTTGCAACTCTCCCATTGTTCTCAGAATGATATTGTTTCTTTAATTCAGTCTGTAGAACTTTCCCATATGTTATCGGAATTCTGATGAAGTTTAAAAATGCTTTGGAACTCTTCCGCTGTTCTCGGAATTCTGCTTAAGTTTAAAATTGCTTTGGAACTCTCCCATTGTTCTCGTAATTATGCTGAAGTTTAAAAATGCTTTGGAACTCTTCCATTCTTCTCGGAATCCTGCTGAAGTTTAAAAATGCTTTGGAACGCTTCCATTGATCTCGGAATTCTGCTGAAGTTTAAAAATGCTTTGGAACTCTCCCATTGTTCTTGGAATGTTATTGTTTTTTTAAATCAGTCTGTAGAACTCTCCCATTGTTCGTCGAACACTGCTGAAGTTTAAAAATGCTTTGGAACACTTCCATTGTTCTCGTAATTCTGCTGAAGTTTAAAAATTCTTTGGAAATATTACATTGTTCTCGGAATTCTGCTGAAGTTTAAAAATGCTTTGGAACTCTTCCATTTTTCTCAGAATTCTGCTGAAGTTTAAAAATGCTTTGGAACTCTTCCACTGTTCTCGGAATTCTGCTGAAGTATAAAAATGCTTTGGAACTCTTCCATTGTTCTCAGAATTCTGCTGAAGTATAAAAATGCTTTGGAACACTCCCATTTTTCTCAGAATGTTAAGGTTTTTCAAATAAGTCTGTAGAGTTCTCCCATTGTTCTCGGAATTCTGCTGAAGTTTAAAAATGCTTTGGTACTCTCCCATTGTTCTCAGAATCTTATTGTTTTTTAAAATCAATCTGTAGAACTCTCCCATTGTTCTCGGAATTCTGCTGAAGTTTAAAAATGCATTGGAACTCTTTCATTGTTCTCGGAATTCTGCTGAAGTTTGAAAATGTTTTGGAACACTCCCATTGTTCTCAGAATGTTATTGTTTTTTTAAATCAGTCTGTAGTACTCTCCTATTGTTCTTGGAATTCTACTTAAGTTTAAAAATGCTTTGGAGCTCTTCCATTGTTCTCGGAATTCTGCTGAAAATTAAAAATTCTTTGGATCTCTTCCATTGTTCTCGGAATTCTGCTGAAGTTTAAAAATGCTTTGGAACTCTTCCATTTTTCTCAGAATTCTGCTGAAGTTTAAAAATGCTTTGGAACTCTCCCATTGTTTTCGGAATGTTAAGGTATTTTAAATCAGTCTTAAGAACTCTCGAATTGTTCTCTAAATTCTGCTGAAGTTTAAAAGTGCTTTGGTACACTCACATTGTTCTCGGATTGTTTTTTTTTTTAAATCAGTCTGTAGAATGCTCCCATTGTTCTCGGAATTCTAATGAAGTTTAAAAATGCTTTGGACCTCTTCCATTGTTCTCGGAATTCTGCTGAAGTTTAACAATGCTTTGGAACTCTCCCATTGTTCTCGGAATGATATTGTTTCTTTAATTCAGTCTGTAGAACTTTCCAATTTGTTCTCAGAATTCTGCTGAAGTTTAAAATTGCTTTGGAACTCTCCCATTGTTCTCGGAATTATGCTGAAGTTTAAAAATGCTTTGGAACTCTTTCATTGTTCTCAGATTTATGCTGAAGTTTAAAAATGCTTTGGAACTCTCCCATTGTTCTCGCAATGTTATTGTTTTTTTTTAAATCAGTCTGTAGAACTCTCCCATTGTTCTCGGAATTCTACTTAAGTTTAAAAATGCTTTGGAACTCTTCCATTGTTCTCGGAATTTTGCTGAAGATTAAAAATGCTTTGGAACTCTTCCCTTGTTCTCGGAATTCTGCTGAAGTTTAAAAATGCTTTGGAACTCTTCCATTTTTCTAGGAATTCTGCTGAAGTTTAAAAATGCTTTGGAACTCTCCCATTGTTTTCGGAATGTTAAGGTTTTTTAAATCAGTCTTTAGAACTCTCCAACTGTTCTCTAAATTCTGCTGAAGTTTAAAAGTGCTTTGTTACACTCACATTTGTTCTCGGATTGTTATTTTTTTTTAAATAAGTCTGTAGAATGCTCCCATTGTTCTCGGAATTCTAATGAAGTTTAAAATGGCTTTGGACCTCTTCCATAGTTCTCGGAATTCTGCTGAAGTTTAACAATGTTTTGGAACTCTCTCACTGTTCTCAGAATGATATTGTTTCTTTAATTCAGTCTGTAGAACTTTCCCATTTGTTCTCGGTATTCTGATGAAGTCTAAAAATGCTTTGGAACTCTTCCGCTGTTCTCTGCATTCTGCTGAAGTGTAAAAATGCTTTGGAACTCTTCCATTGTTCTCGGATTTATGCTGAAGTTTAAAAATGCTTTGGAACTCTTTCATTGTTCTCGGAATTCTGCTGAAGTTTAAAAATGCTTTGAAACACTCCCATTGTTCTCGGAATGTTATTGTTTTTTTAAATCAGTCTGTAGAACTTTCCCATTGTTCTCGGAATTCTGCTGAAGTTTAAAAATGCTTTGGAACTCTTCCATTGCTCTCGGAATTCTGCTGAAGTTTAAAAATGCTTTGGAAGTCTCGCATTGCTCTCAGAATGTTATTTTTTTAAAAATCAGTGTGTAGAACCATACCAATCTTCTCGGAATTCTGCTGATGTTTAAAAATGCTTTGGAACTCTCTTATTGTTCTCTGAATGTTATTGTTTAATTAAATCAGTCTGTAGAACTCTCCCATTGTTCTCTCAATTCTGCTGAAGTTTAAAAATGCTTTGGAACTCTTACATTGTTCTCAGAATTCTGCTGAAGTTTAAAAATGCTTTGGAAGTCTCGCATTGCTCTCAGAATGTTATTTTTTTAAAAATCAGTGTGTAGAACCATACCAATCTTCTCGGAATTCTGCTGATGTTTAAAAATGCTTTGGAACTCTCTTATTGTTCTCTGAATGTTATTGTTTAATTAAATCAGTCTGTAGAACTCTCCCATTGTTCTCTCAATTCTGCTGAAGTTTAAAAATGCTTTGGAACTCTTTCATTGTTCTTGAAATTTTGCTGAAGTTTAAAAATGCTTTGCAACTCTCCCTTTGTTCTCAGAATGTTATCATTTTTTAAAATCAGTCTGTAAAACTCTCCCATTGTTCTCGGAATACTGCTGAAGTTTAAAAATGCTATGGAACTGTTCCCTTGTTCTCGGAATTTTGCTGAAGTTTAAAAATGCTTTGAAACTCTTCCATTTTTCTCGGAATTCTGCTGAAGTTTAAAAATGCTTTGGAACTCTTCAATTGTTCTCGGAATTCTGCTGAAGTTTAAAAATGGTTTGGAACCCTCCCACTGTTCTCAGAATGTTATGGTTTTTTAAAATCAATCTGTAGAACTCTCCCATTGTTCTCGGAAATCTGCTGAAGTTTAAAAATGCTTTGGACCTCTTCAATTGTTCTCAGAATTTTGCTGAAGTTTAAACATGCTTTGGAACTTTTCCATTGTTCTCGGAATTCTGCTGAAGTTTAAAAATGCTTTGGAACTCTCCCATTGTTTTCGGAATGTTAAGGTTTTTTAAATAAGTCTGTAGAAGTCTCCCATTGTTCTCTAAATTCTGTTGAAGTTTAAAAATGCTTTGGAACTCTTCTATTGTTCTCGGAATTCTGCTCAAGTTTAAAAATGCTTTGGAACTCTTCCATTGCTCTCAGAATGTTATTGTTTTTTTAAATCAGTCTATAGAACTCTCCAATTGTTCTCGAAATTCTTCTGAAGTTTAAAATTGCATTGGAACACTCACATTGTTCTCGGAATCTTATTGTTTCTTTAAATCAGTCTGTAGAACTCTCCCATTGTTCTCGGAATTCTACTGAAGTTTAAAAATGCTTTGGAACTCTTCCATTGTTCTCGGAATTCTGCTGAAGTTTACAAATGCTTTCGAACTCTTCCATTGTTGGCGGAATTCTGCTGAAGTTTAAAATTGCTTTGGAACTCCTTCATTGTTCTCGGAATTCTGCTGAAGTTTAAAAATGCTTTGGAACTCTTCCATTGTTCTCGGAATTCTGCTGAAGTTTAAAAATGCTTTGGAACTCTTCAATTTTTCTCGGAATTCTGCTGAAGTTTATAATTGCTTTCGAACTCTTCCATTGTTCTCGGAATTCAGCTGAAGTTTAAAAATGCTTTGGAACTCTCCCATTGTACTCAGAATGTTATTTTTTTTTACATCAGTCTGTAGAACGCTTCCATTGTTCTCGGAATTCTGCTGAAGTTTAAAAATGCTTTGGAACTCTCCCATTGTACTCGGAATGTTATTGTTTTTTTAAATCAGTCAGTAGAACTCTCCCATTTTTCTTGGAATTCCGTTGAAGTTTAAAAATGCTTTGGAACTCATCCATTGTTCTCGGAATTCTGGTGAAGTTTGAAAATTGCTTTGGAACTCTTCCATTGTTCTCGGTATTCTGCTGAAGTTTAAAAATGCTTTGGAACTCTTCCACTGTCTTCGAAATTCTGCTGAAGTTTATAAATGCTTTGGAACTCTTCCATTGTTCTCGAAATTCTGCTGAAGTTTATAAATGCTTTGGAACTCTTCCATTGTTCTCGAAATTATGCTGAAGTTTAAAAATGCTTTGGAACTCTCCCATTGTTCTCGGAATGTTATTGTTTTTTAAATCAGTCTGTAGAACTCTCCCTTTGTTCTCGGAATTCTACTTAAGTTTAAAAATGCTTTGGAACTCTTCCGCTGTTCTCGGAATTGTGCTGAAGTTTAAAAATGCTTTGGTACTCTCCCTTTGTACTCAGAATGTTATTGTTTTTTTAAATCAGTCTGTAGAACTCTCCCATTGTACTCGGAATTCTACTGACGTTTAAAAATGCTTTGGAACACTTCCATTGTTCTTGGAATTCTGCTGTAGTTTTAAAAATGCTTTGGAACTCTCCCATTGTTCTCGGAATGTTATTGTTTTTTTAAATCAGTCTGTAGAACTCTCCCATTGTTCTCGGATTTCTACTGAAGTTTAAGAATGCTTTGGAACTCTTCCATTTTTCTCGGAATGTTATTGTTTTTTTTAAATCAGTCTGTAGAACTCTCCCATTGTTCTTGGAATTCTGCTGAAGTTTAAAATTGCTTTGGAACTCTTTCATTGTTCTTGGAATTCTGCTGAAGTTTAAAAATGCTTCGGAACTCTTCCATTGTTCTCGGAATTCTGCTGAAGTTTAAACTATCTAATTAAAGAGAGAATTTTTTTACGTATTTTTTTTGTCATGGTTTACATGTATAAGGGCCCCATAGGTTGATTGCTTTGATTGTTTATTGAGGGGCTATGTGGGGGCTCATATTGTATGTAGGGGGCTATGTGGGGCCTCATAATTAAAAAAATAATTATAATTAATATGTTAATATTAATATTCTGCAGAATTATTATTATTTATTATTATAGCGCTATTCATTCCATGGAACTTTACATGTGAAAGGGATATACATATCACAAACAATTACAATAAATTTGAACAATGCAAGTCGGCGACTGGTGACGTCGGCGGTCGCGTGACCTCTCACATGACTAAATGACGTTTTTTTTTATTCTTTACAAATTTTATTCTTTTTTTTTTAACTAACTTGGCCACACTATATAAAATCCATGCCAGTTGCATGGATTTATATTGTGTAACCAAGTTGTCAAGCACTTTTCCAAATGATGCTAAAATCGCTTGGAAAGTGCTTGACAACCCGCATGCGAAATCGCATTATCAAAACGCTTCACTAACACTTGTCCCTGGCTAAAAAAATGCATGTGCAATCCGCATGCATTTTTTCTGCCAGGGGAAATGCAGAAACGCTCAGGAAAAATCCGGAGCATTTCTGCATCATGGGCACTTAGCCTAAAACACGGTTTCACATCCGCACCAAAAAATGCAGCAAAGGTGCAATAATTAAAGAAGATTATTATTATTATACAGTATTTCTGCAACACTGATTTACAGACACAAAAAAACAGACCTGCAAAATTTCACTGTGCCTCTGTCTGCTAGTAATTTCCGTATTAAACAAAAATGTTCCCCTCGCATCTATCACCTGCTGATAAACGCTACTGCGCACATGCCGTGGCCATTTTGTTGGAGCAAAAAAAAATTTTTTTTTACCTGCAGCAAAAATGGCCACGGCGCGTGCGCAATAGCATCCATCGGCAATCGATAGCTGCTACTGCGCATGCGCGGGCGCCATTTTGCTGGATGCAATTTTTCTTTTACTAACCCCACATAGTATATGCATTATGGAATATATGTTTGTCTTGTTTTGCTGTTAGGTTTTGTCTGTTTAATGGCCAATGTGAACATGTTCGTATTTTGCATGCATACCAACTTATACTCCAGTTTAGTTTTTCGGTTTAATTTCCATATTATCCCAAATACAAGATAATTTTACATGCTCTCATTATGAATATAGCAGCTGTACACTATGATCCCTTCTATTAGGGCTCGCTCACACTAGCGTAATAATTGGATGGGTGCAATCCGATAAAAATCGTCACTCGGGCTAAATTGCATTCCGACTAATGTTATTTAATGAGGCAGTGCAGATCTGCATGTTTTTTCTCAGCTGTTTTCAGCTTGAGAAAAAAATCGCAGCATGCTCTTAGTATTGGACAAGACTTGCCAATGCTAGACAATGGGTGCAAGAAAAAAATTGGGCGTCACTTGGACCATCCGTATGCCTTGCGATTTTTATGCAGGGAATAAAAAATGACACAGGGTATTTAATAATCCCATGACAGGAAGTTACACACACAGGGAAGTGTTTGCACCCTCCCCTAACTTAAGCCAAGACAAGCCATACATGCCTCCACAAAGTGAAGTGAATAGAGGATATCTCGGCCCATCAATGTGGAGATGCTCCTGGTCCTCGTACAGGCGCATCCTGAGTTATGGGGCACCAGGGACTCAGGCTACGCGAACAAACAGAAGCGGGATGCCTCATGGATGTACATTTGCAGACAAATGTACCCACAGTATGACAACAGTCCACATGATGTCCAAATTGGAATTAGTACGTTTTGCCCTAATTTATTAACTGTAATGTTTGGTACTCTCATTTCTGTCCCACACATGATATTTTGCTTGCCAGCATACCTACTTAGAGTCCATTTTTGTGTGAATTTGGCCAAGCTTACTTAATGCTACTTCCAATATCATGCTACGTGTCGGACACACCTCATGCACCCCGATATGTATTATCTTGTTGGACAGATAAATTGGAGAAAGCTTTCCTATGTAAATTATATTTTTTTGCTTTTCATAACTTCTCTCTACGTAATGATGAATGTTACCAAATGACTAACTACATATTGCTACCTACCTTCATTTATGGCTGAAATTGATACTTGGCAAAAAGTAAAATCCCATAATTTTTGTGTTCGGCCTTCTTGATCTGGCAATGTCAATTCCTCCCTAAAATAAATCCCCCCCAAAAAAAGAGGATTCCCATATTTCATAATTTGCAAAAATACACATACTCCATTGCAGAAGGACAGAATCCCTACACGTTTTATTTGTGTGTCTGTTTGATTCAGGATAGAATAGTTTTTGTATTGTACCCATTCCAGGGAATGATGTCACAAGAAGATGACGCAGCTGCAGGGATCAGTACAGAAGGGGGTGCCAGGAACGAGCCAAAAGTGGAGACGGGGCACCCCAAAAAAGACCCTATCTCTACATGGATAAGCTAAATTTCCTTGCGCCCATCATGGATCTCAAACCGTAAGTTCAAACCTCTGTGTGGTTGTTAAAAATAGTGCTTTATATGCATAATATTGTTTTACTTATCATGCAAATTTCTGATTACAGAACTGATACAAGCTTACAGAAGAGGGACACACCATCTTAGTCCGAGGTGGTGGACCCACCAGAGGAGGAGCCAGGACCATCGGAGGGCCCAGCAATAGACCCGAGCACATGGCTGCCACCAGGAATTTCAGGGCCCCATACTATCAAAATTTGCGGGCTCCCTTGAGACTCTGCCAAGGTTCCACCCCAACTCCGCCTCCACACCTCAAAACTCCCACAGTACCACCGCCCACTCTTGGAAAAAGTTAATTTCTCCTCCTCGTCCTCACCAATCACACATTAACAGTTCCCATGGAACACCACATCACACACATAGCTATCAGCTTTGTTTTGGCCAAAAGATTTTTGAAGTTGCCACCACAAAAAGGAGGATGTTCTTGCCGGGCCCTACTCTACTGTAACCTATTAAACATTTGTTAAAATATTGAATACTCTTTTTATGTATATTTTTATTTATTTTTCTTTAAGAGAATGTGTCAAGTACATTTTTTAAAATGACCAATAATACCACATGCAAGGAACAAATACCGCCACACAATGACCAGGCCACAGATTACCACCACATAGTGACCGGATAATACCACATACAGCAAATACCATCACACCATGACTAGACTACATATTACCACCACATAGTAACCAAATAATATGACTTACAAGGAACAAATACCACCACACCATGAACAGACCACATATTACCGCAACATAGTATTGAAATAATACTACATACAAGGGACAAATACTGTCACACCATGACCAGATCACATATTTCCACTACATAGTGGCTGAATAATACTACATACAAGGGACAAATACTGTCACTCCATGACTGGACCACATATTACCACCACATAGTAACCAAATAATCCAACATACAAGGGAGAAATACCGCCACACCATAACCAGATTACATATTACCACACATAGTAACCGAATAATACCACATACAAGGAACAAATACCGCCACACCAACATCAGACCACATTTTACCACCACATAGTGACTGAATATTCCAATACTGATCATTTATAAAAACACAATACTAATATTACCATAGTGCCAATATACACGGGAGCCGGGTATATAGTGTCAGTGTACAGGTAATACAGGGAACATCAGTGATATTATACACAGGAGCTCTGTATATAGTGTATAGTGTACAGGTAATACAGTGGTGCATAGTGTAGGTGCACATGTAACACACTGACTCACCAGTGACATCTCTAGTAGAAGTCCTTCATCTTTGCTTTTCTTTTTCATTCAGCGCAGACCGCCATCACTTCTTCCAGCCAGGACTCATCTTTGTAATCATTTGCAGTCCCCCCTCACTTCATAATTTGCAGTCCCCCCCTCATGTCAGCATTTGCAGTCCCCCTCTCACTTCATCATTAGATGTCCTCCTCTAACTTCATCATTTGCAGTCCCTCGTCCCCCCACTCCATCGTTTGCAGTCCCTCGTTCCTCCCTCACTCCATCATTTGCAGTCCCTCCCCCCACTCCATCATTTGCAGTCCCTCGTTCCCCCGCTCACTCCATCATTTGCAGTCCCTCGTTCCCGCCTGATTCCATCATGTGCAGTTACTTGCCCCCTCACTCCATCATTTGCAGCTCCTTGCCCCCCTCACTCCATCATTTTCAGCCCCCCCTCACTCCATCGTTTGCAGCCCCCCCTTACACCATCACTTGCAGCCCTCATCACTTCTTCATTTGCAGCTCCCTCCCCTCGCTCCATCATTTGCAGTTCCTCACCCCCCTCACTCCATAATTTGCAGCCTCCTTTTAAACCATCATCTGCAGCCCCCCTTCACTCCATGATTTGCAGCCCCCCTCACTCCATTACTTACAGCCCCCCCCTCACTTCATCACTTGCAGCCCCCTCCTCACTTCATGACTTGCAGTCCCCCTCCCCTCAACTATTTAATTAATTTAAGAAAGAAAAAGGAAAAAAAAAAGTTTGATCATACTAAACATCACCTGCAGGCGCAGCTCGGCTTCTGGCTGTCCTCTAGGTGCTTTCCCGGAGCTCGCAACCGTTCAGCTCCAGCTCCCTCATACTTCTCCAGACTTCTGGTTAGGTGACAGAACATACGCCATGACATCATCGCGTATGCGCCGTCACCTGACCAGAAGTCAGGAGAAGTATGAAGGAGCAGGAGCTGCATGGCTGCGGCACTCCGGGAAAGCAAGCAGCACCCCGGAGCTCGCTACAATATTACACCATGGGGCCCGATGAGCAGAAGCTCAAGAGGCCTGACAGGGCCCAGGTCCCCCCTCTGTACTGCTGCTCACCGGGCTCCATACAGCAGTAAGGGCAGTAATGCCCTGATGGCGACCCTACCCAACCATGAGCTCCTGATGCGGAGCATACGCCCACCTTGCCGCTTGACACCACACCCCAAGCTGAACCCATACCTCGCTGAGCCCGGCAAATGAGGGAACCCTTCCCAAACACCACATGATGTGAGGTAGATCGTTGAGTCATCGACTATCTATCTCGCACAGTGAATGATGATGGGAAGGAGGCCTTTTTCCGCGATATGGCACAGCATCTACTGCTCCTCCTGGATGCTGCAATACTACCCAATGATTCCCAGGAGGTATTTGAGATGCTGGAATGATGGCAGCTGAGATGTGGCCAGAGGCAAAAGCCACCCAGCATTGTTACCTCCCAGTCACCACCACCTCCATCACCATCTTTCCATGGATACCATGCTGGGCAGTCTGAGCAGCACCACATCAGCATGCCAGGGGAAGGATGGCAGCATGGTCCACACTCTCATAGCTACAATGTGTGTCACAGGAGCCAATGCTGTCCCAGGGACCACCACCGGGGGTCAGCATGTAGCCCTGGTGCCCATGGGTGTTATATGCCACCACAGGCACACCCATACCACCCCCCCTTTGAACTCACAGCCATCCTTGTAGACAAATGTATCCTCTTCTCATCCTTCTATCCAACCTAATCATTCCGCCAGTCCACCCTCTTCCACATTCCTTACCTCATTTTATAATTTATAAAGTTTCCTAGGTTTTATTTTTGGGAGCAAAACGTTATTTCTTCATTAGATTTGTGGCTTTGCCAGCATTTTGCCTGACTTCTGGCTTTTTTTGTATGTGACAAATAAACATATCTTTATTTTTGATTGATATTTGCTTGTGTCTTTTTAATCACACTTTTTTTTATAAAAAAAAAATATAACACAACTCATTATTTTTTGTGTATGGGGAAAATTACAAAAAAAACATAAGGTCCAAACATTACACAATATAATTTTCTTGCCAGGGTGTTGACCCCTCAAGCATCAGGAAATATTCTGTGAACCATTTGAAGACTGTGAGGCCAGAAGCATCATGGCGTCTGTGCACAACCAGTGATACTGTGCCAGGATTGGTGACCAATCCTCCCTCAGCATCCACATACACAGGCGAATCGTGAATGCATGTGAGATTATGGCGTATTACACGGGCCTTGACGACACCATTGACATTTTGCTCACTTAATTGAAGGGCGCTAATCAATACCCTCCATTTAGTGCACAAAATGCCAAAGGCGCATTCAATCAAATGCCGTGCCCTAGTAAACCTGTAATTAAAATTCTGCCATCGCCAGTCTGGACCTCTGTGGGGATAAGGCTTCATCACATGACAGCTCAGCTGGAACGCCTCTTCCCGTACCAGGACAAACGGGACAGCTCTCCACTTGAGCCAGGGAGTATCCTTAGGGGGCACACCCATTTTATTGTTCAGAAGCCGCCGACCCATTAAGGAAGAATTGAAGATTCGCGAATCTCCAGTTCTTCCATAGGCCTCAATATCTACTATTACGAACCGGCAGATGCTGACCACCAAGGCTAACAGCACTACTGAAAAATATTGCTCGTAATTATAGTATTGGGACCCTGAGTTCGGCAGCTTCTTTACGCATATGTGTTTTCCGTCAACTGCCCCAATACAGTTTGTGAATTGGCATATGGTATACATCCCCCGGGAAATGTGGACCCAGTCTTCAGGCTGGCTCATGCATGACTTTGGGCTGTAGACGGTCCCAGATTTGCTGGCACGTATTTCGCACGATGCTGGCGACAGTCGACTTCCTAAGAAGAAACTCCAAGTACAGCGAGAGGCCAGTTGAAAGAAATCTAAAGGGGAAAATTAGACCAAAAAATTAGCGAAAGCCAATAATACACAAACGAACAAATAAACAGGTAGAGATGTCTAATTAAATTAAGTAAAGGTCTCAGTTGGGTCATTAAAAAAGTAATTTTAGTTAAAAAGCAGCAAAACACACAAAAGCAGACCCAAAAGACATGCAGCCTGTAGTGACTGTCAAAAAAAGGACATGCTATTTTATTTTAACATGAGAGGACAGAAATTTAGCAAATTAGCAAGCACAAGACGCATGATGTGACTCACAAAACATTGAAGTTAGGGCTAAAGCTAAAATCATAAACACTCTAACTATGTCATGCTGGCCCTCTAGTATTGCAAGCCAAACAACATAAATTCAGTCTCCCGAAATTTCCTGCCAAAAAAGTACCTTAAGTGCCTTCCTGAAGGAATGGCAGGTTCCCGCCTCCCTCTTTTTATATATCCCCCCTCTAGCCTCCTTAAAAATCCAATACATAAAGAAATAAATGCACAGGAGGAACAGGAGGTGCAGTGCCTGTAAAATGAGCTCTAGCAGGCCACTAGCATCCATGTGTCTGCACAAACTGACAGGATCAGACTCCATGAGGGTGGTATGAGGGCTCGACATCCACAAGTGGGTGTTGTGCTTGCAGCCCAACACTGTGCAGGGCGATTGACATTTACCAGAGAACACCAAGATTGGAAGATTCGACATTGGCGCACTGTGCTCTTAACGCATGAGAGCAGGTTCACACTGAGCACATGTGACAGACGTGATAGGGTCTGAAGACGCCGTGGAGACCGTTCTGCTGCCTGCAACATCCTCCAGCATGACCAGTTTGGCAGTGGATCCATTCATTTGATGTATAATATCATTACCGTATTTTTCGGACTATAAGACGTACCGTACCATAAAACGCACCCCACATTTTCAGGAGGAAAATAGGGAAAAAAATTTAATGCGTCAAATGGGGGTCCGTCTTACAGTCCAAATTCAGCTTACTGGCGAGGGGCGGAGCTGGGGGCTTGAGCCGGTGGTGGAGCGGGGACACAGGCTGGAAGAAGGGGCTGCTCAGCAGCAGGAGTCGTGCAATACTGCGGGCGAGGCTGCGGGTCCTGCGCTTGGAGGAGGGGATATCTGTAGGTGCGACACCGCGTGTGCAAGGGTGGTAAGAGGGGGTATTTGACAGTCCTCCTCCAAGCGCAGGACCAGCAGCATCGCCTGCAGTATCGCCCAACTCCTGCCGTCGGCCCCCTGGTAAGCTACATTCAGTCTATAAGGCGCACCCCAATTTTTCCCCAAAATTTGGGGGGAAAAGTGCGTCTTATATTCCGAAAAATATGGTATGTGTTTTTTGGACCTGTTTTTTAGCTGCAGTCTGGAAAGATACTAAAATACTTGATAAAATCTCTCTAAAATACCTTTTTGACATCTGATCTAGTCTATAACTAGGTGCAGTTTTTGAGAGGTAGTCACATATATCATAGTTACCTCAGAATACTAATGGTCATTTGATCTATTGAAAGTATCCTATTAACCAAGCCAGACTTACCTTAGTTTTAAGCACTTAAGCACTTTATTTGGTTGTTGGTGTTGGCTTTTTTTAGGGAGGTCTGTTAAAGGACAGGACCCAGGTAGGGATAGCCTACGTTGAATGGGGGGCCCGATTTCGTATCCCCAGGGTGCCAACCTCTGCTGTCAGGAAGGGACACTTAGGTTAATACACCTTCTATTCCCTTAGTCTATTTTCCTATAACTTGATTAAGCATTTTCGTATCGACCTGACATCATATCCTGTTGATGACCCTCACTGACTTGATTGAATTAATCATGTTCTCAATTGGTGATTTTTAATGAATATAAATAAAAGTTAACTTTTAAAAGGTATTTTTCCTTTTGGTTTTGTGTTTTGACAGACCCTTGTCCACATTATTTAGGTCTTCTTGTTGATCTTAGAGCACAACACCATGCAGGGCGATTGGCACTTGCCACAGAACACTAAGATTGGCAGATTCAACACTGGCGCCCTGTGCTCTTCACACATGAGAGCAGGTTCACACTGAGCACATGTGACAGATGTGACAGAGTTTGGAGACACTGTGGAGAATGTTCTGATGCCTGCACCATGCTCCAGCAGTGAGTCAGTAATAGTGTTGAGCCACCCCCGTAGTGTTCGAATTCGGTTCGGTTCGTCGAACACCCGTGTGTTCGCCGAACTGTTCGTCGAACTGTTCGTCGAACACCTTCGAACACCGTTAAAACCAATGGCAGGCAAACAAAAACACATAGAAACACATAGAAAACACCTTCAAAGGTGTCCAAAAGCTGACAAACTGCTCAGAAGACACAACTAACACATGGAAAAGTGACAAGTACATATAGTCATGAGAAAAGAAAAGAGGTGGAGGAGTAAAAGGAGGGGGAGACACAGATATAGGCATGTCATGCCCTTCTAAAATCCAAAAAGTGAGAAGCCGACACGTTCAGTCCGCTCCTGCCCGTGCCACCTCCGTGTCGCCGGGTTTGTGCCAGAGCCGCGGTGAACCCTGACGGCCAGCCCCCCTCTCCCAATACTGGTGCCTGTCCGCTGGTGGGTCGAGCGAGCCCCCCTGTGGTGGAAGCAGCTCTAAGCTTTTTAATTTAAATTGTCTCTCTAATTTGAATGAATGCACTTTAAATCCATTTACAAGGATCTATTGGAGGGCAAGTCTCATGCCAGCAGCCGCGTAATTCCAGCTCCAGTAGCGTCCACTAAAGCTGCTGCAGTTAAAAAGCTTTTATAAGGATCGAGCTCGGCTGTCCACCGCAAGGCATCCTACCGCCAGTCCCAGCCCCTATGCCTTGGGGTGCCTCCTGATGCTCTTCACTGAGTATACCGTGGTCCCGAAGCATTTCCTTTGAAAAAATTAAGTGTCCAAACTACAGGTGGTGTAGCTTGCTTAACAGCCGGGATAATCCGCTGACTAGCAGACACTGCTACTAGGCACAAAGTATTTCCTGGGCTAGATGCAGTTAAAAATTTGTAATTAGATACTCTCGTTGGATGCTGAGAAAGCATTCCATAGAGTCTCCTGGCATGCCATATATGATTCTCTTAAAAAGCTTGGGGTAGGGGTCTAGGGGACCCTTTTATAGCCAAAATCACGGCCCTGTATCACAATACGTCACCTAGGCTGAAGATAAATGGAACTGTAGCACCCTGAGGGCTCAGTTGCTACAGAGGTATTGCACCTCACCCAGAGGTGTGATATCTCACTCTCAGGTAAGGATGGAGTGTGGATCAGGACCCGATACCTGCATGCATTACACCACATTGCCGTGGGGCAGGGCGACCAATATGCCTCTGAGATGGGCACGACAGTCCCTGTCCCTGGCTGGAGTGGGGGGAGGGAACACTGAGGAAGGGGAACCCTGTAGTGCAGGAGCAGGGAGGAAGCAGTTCCTGGGTGCATTGAGAAGGGAGTATAAAAGGTGGGCACCATCTTAGTTCAGTGCAGAGAAGTCTGAGCAGAAGTGGCAGGGAGCAGGGGCTCTGCATGAGCTCTGCTCCGGAGGCGGGCCTAGTAACAGAGGCCTAGGCCTGGAAGAGGGAGAAGGAAGGAAGAGGAGCGGAGAAGGCTCCAGGAACGAGGAACGAAGGGATCCCAGGGGTGCGGACGGGCGAGTCGCCACCGCATGCCCGAATCCACCTGCATGGAGGGGTCAGGCCAAAGGGGGAGACCGGTCCCCGAAACTAGTGGAGGCAGGAAATGACCCTCAGCTAGAAACCGGAGGCTGTGACATTTTATGTGGCGCAGCCCCTCGCTACACCCGCTAGGAGGGCAGCACATAGGGTCAGGGAAACTGGTGCCAAGTTTACCAAGAGGAGGCCCGAGGCAGCCGGATAGAAGGGTTGGTAAGAAAGGCCAGACAAAGGACACACAAAGGGAGTCCTGTGAAGCGCTCCACAGTTATCTGGGAGTTGTCTGAGCCCCTCACCTGGTGAGCACAGTACGACGTGGGCAGCCGTTACCTGCAGACGTGGTCTGGATAATAAGAACTGTGAGTAAAGGCCCTGGACTGCATCACTGACTCCGTGTCGTTACTGCTGCTGCCCTGCACCCTCACCCCCATCCTTCGCATACACTGCCCTGAGGCTATACTCCTCCCGTGGGGAGTTATGCTACGCCCTGCTGCACCCACAACACCAGCCTCAGCGGTCTGCCCTGCAGCGGCGGTTCACTCTGACCGCAATCCACGGGTGGCGTAGTCGGACATTTAAACATCAAAACCACATAAATAGTTCCGCCACTGGTTTGACCACCCTGAGCCACGGAACCGGGTCGCCGCCACGAAGACTACAACCACCAGCATCCACCAAAAATGGTCCGGCTCCGCGTGTCCCAAGGCCCAGGGGGTGCATCAGAACATTTTCATCACCTTTCACAATCACCAATGGGACAAGGCAGGGATGTCCTCTGTCCCCTCTCTTATACATCCTAGTGACGGAGCACCTGCTCTCATCAATTCGCCATAACCCCAATATTAGGTGGATTAAGGTGGGAGGCACCGAGTACAAGTGCTCTCTATTTGCTGATGATGTACTAGTATATATCACTCAATCACATATATCCATCCATGCTGTTATGGCTGAAATAGATCACTTTGTTACATGGTCAAATTTTAAAATCAATGCAGCGAAGTCTAAGGCCCTCGATGTCTCCCTCCCCAAATCCATATAGGATTCCATCCAGTCCAACTTTCCCTTTGCCTGGCCCTCACAGGGTATCAAATACTTAGGAATTCCTATTCATAGAGACCTCTCCCATCTATGTTATCTTAATTTTGGACCCTTTATTGAACAACTCCATACAGACCACGGTTGGCAAGTTAGAACTGTAAGATTCACTACGTGAACCACTGGTGTTTTGTGGAAAAGCACATGTACACTGTGTTCCAAATTATTATGCAAAAAGTGTTTAGGAGTGATAAGGGAAGAATTTGTTTGTGTCAGTTAAACTCATTGATGGTGATGTGTGTCAGGGCTCTTTATATCACTGTAAGCAATTGCAGACACCTGTGCTAATTAGTTTGGCAGGTGTGTCCAATGAAAGGCAAGACTACTTAAGAAGGCTGTCTCACATTATTAAGCAGCCTACATTTTCTGCCAAAATGGGAAAGAAAAAGGATGTGTCGGCTGCTGAGAAGCAACAAATTGTGGAGTGTTTAGGTCAAGGCATGACTACAATCAACATTGTGCGATGATCAGGATGAAGTGTCTTGGCAATCAAGAAGTATGTAGCTGATTCACAGTACACACGTGTGCGTGCTGATAAAGGCAAATTGAGGACTCTTTCCTCCAGGCAATTAAGTCAGGTTAAAAGAGCAGCGGCAAAAAAGCCTTGTCATAGCAGCAGACAAGTTTTTGAAGCTGCTGGTGCCTCCAACGTCCCCCGAACAACAAGATGCAGGGTCCTTCAGAGGTTTGCAGCTGTGCATATGCCATCCTGTCGACCTCCTCTATCCACTTCACACAAGCAGAAACCTCTCCAGTGGGCCAAACATTACAGGAAGACTGATTTCAAAACTGTTTTGTTCACGGATGAGTGGCGTGCAGCGCTCGATGGTCCAGATGGATGGAGTGGAGGTTGGCTGGTTGATGGACACCCCACGCAAACACGGCTACAGCGCCAACAAGAAGGAGGTGGAGTAATGTTTTGGGCTGGAATCATGGGGAGAGAGATTGTCGGCCCCTTTAGGATCCCTGAAGGCGCTAAAGATGAACTCCATAATGTATGTGGATTTTCTCAAACAGCACTTCCTGCCATGGTTCAAGAAGAAGAACCATGTATTTCACAGCAAGATCATTTTTTTGCATGATAATGCACCATCTCATGCTGCACATAAAACATCTGCATCTCTGGCTGATATGGGCATAAAAGGGGACAAACTTATGGTGTGACCCCCATACTCCCCTGACCTCTACCCCATTCAGAACCTCTGGAGCATCATCAAAAGGAGTGTCTATGATGGCGGGAGGCAGTTCACATCTAAGCAACAGCTCTGGGAGGGTATTCTGTCCTCATGCAAAACAATTGAAGCAGAAACCATCCAAAACCTGACAAATTCAATGGACGAGAGAGTTCAGAAGCTCCTTTCGAACAAGGGGTCCTATGTGAAAATGTAACATCACCTAGAATAACGTTTTGAGTTGAAAACTCTTTGATTTCAGTTTCTAATAACCTGCTAATGCTTATAATTTCAAAAATTACCATTTTTTTGGTCTTTATTAAAATGAAAAGGTTGATCGAAAAGTTTGGGGGATCTAAGAGTGTGGCAACCCAGTAGTCATGATTACTTCGAATTCTGACAATATGAGGGTCATGTTGCAGGTAGTGCAGCAAGAAGGTACTTATGTGTCTTGCGCATCTCGGAGCCCCAAAATTATTTTCCGGGCTAGATGCAGCTAAAAATTATTATTAATTTTAAATCTGGTGGAGCTTAGTATAGATGGGCTAATAGGATCAGTGCTGCACACTGCTACAAAGCCCAAATTATTTTCCAGTCAAGATACAGATAAACATGATTAGTAATTTGAAAGCTTAAAACGGTTGGTAGGGTGATTTTAACCAATCATCAAGCTTTTAATCTCCCCAGGATGACACAGGGGTAGAAAAGTCGTTTCGGATCCATGATTTGTTCATCTTTATGAACGTGAGTCTGTCTACATTATCAGTGGAGAGCCGCGTGCGCTTACCTGTCAGCACACCACCAGCAGCGCTGAACACACGTTCAGACAGAACGCTGGCTGCGGGGCATGACAAGATCTCCAAGGCGTAAGTGGCTAGCTCCGGCCATTTATCCAGATTGGAAGCCCAAAAAGAGCAAGGGTCCAGTGACACAGTCATGGCTTCAATGTTTACTTGGAGATACTCCTGTACCATCGTCTCTAGGCGTTGACTATGTGTCAGACTTCTTGTCTCCTGTGGCCTTGCAAAGGATGGGCTAAAAAAGTGGTGAAATGATTCCGCAAAATTGATGTTACCAGCAGATACTGTGGTTCTGTTACGGTTTGAGTGCTGAACACTTGACGGTCCCACGGTTGGCAAGTTGGAACTGTGAGATTCACTATGTGCACCACTGGTGTTTTGTGGAAAAGCACATGTAAGATTCTGCCACAGTCTCTGCTGATACTCCTGCATGCGTGCATCCCTTTCTATGGCAGGAATAATTTCTGCAAATTTACTTTTGTACCGGGGATCTAACAGTGTGGCAACCCAGTAGTCAGGATTATTTCTAATTCTCACAATTCGAGGGTCATGTTGCAGGTAGTGCAGCAAGAAGGCACTCATGTGTGTTGCGCATCCAGGAGCACCAAGTCCCTGTTGTGTTGGTGGCGAGGTAACAATCATGCTTCCTTCCTCTGTCCTCTCCCCCCAACCTCGCACAACAGAAATGTGATCAAGGTCTCCCTCATCTGATGAGTCTTCCATCAGTTCGTCCTCCACTTCTTCCTGGGCTCCTACACCTTCCTCACTAGTTTGGCTGCTACCATGCGCCCTGGTAAAACCATCTCCCCCACCCTCACATGCCTGCCGCCTTGGTGCTGCCGACCGTCTGGACCTTGCAGATGTTAGCCCTTCCGCATACAACTCCTCCTCCTCTACTTCCTCCACCTCCTCTTGTGCCACCACCTGACTCCGAATTCTGTTTAACATGTGCTCCAGCATGTAAATCACCGGAATAGTCATGCTGATAATGGCATCGTCAGCACTAAACATCTTCGTCGCCATTTCAAAACTGTGCAGAAGGGTGCATAGGTCCCTGATCTGAGACCACTCCTCCAGCGTGATTTGCCCCACCTCCGGATCTCGTTGGCCCAGGCTATACGTCAGAACGTATTGCACCAGGGCTTGTCGGTGCTGCCACAGTCGCTGCAACATGTGCAGAGTTGAATTCCACGGGGTAGGCACATCGCATTTTAGCCGGTGAAGTGGCAGGCCCAATGACTTCTGTAGAGATGTAAGTCGCAGAGCTGCGGGATGCGAACGGCGGAAGTGAGCACACAGCGACCGTGCCCTCTGCAGAAGGCCATCTAGTCTGGGATAGTGGGCTAAAAATTGCTGGACAACCAGGTTCAACACGTGAGCCATACAAGGCACGTGTGTGACATTGCCCCGGCGAAGGGCCGCAACCAAGTTTGCAGCATTGTCGCACACGGCCTTCCCTGGTTTCAGGTTCAGTGGAGACAACCATTCATGAAATTGGTTCTCCAGAGCTGACCACAACTCCTCAGCTGTGTGACTCACATTTCCCAGACATTTCAAAGTAAAAACCGCCTGATGACGTTGAGCCCTACTGCCAGCATAGTAAGGAGGTGTGCAGGATCCCTTCTGCGCAGTTAGAAAGCTTGTGGCATGACTAGACAGGCTTTGGGTGCAGGTGGAAGACCGAGAGGAGGTTGAGGAGGCAGAAGCAGTGGAGGAACTTTGACATAAAGAGGATTGACGCACAACTCGTGGGGACGGCAAGACTTGGACAGCAGCCCCTTGTCTTGCTGTCACCATAGTTACCCAGTGCCCAGTCAGCGACATGTAACGCCCCTGTCCATGCCTACTCGTCCAAGCGTCTGTGGTGAAATGCACCCTGTCACACACAGAGTTTCTCAAAGAAGCGGTGACGTTGTGTGCGACATGCTGGTGGAGCGCAGGCACACCTTTCTTTGAGAAGTAGTGCCGACTGGGCATCTGGTACTGGGGCACTGCGACGGACATAAGGTCTCGAAAATCCTCTGTGTCCACCAGGCAGAAAGGCAGCATTTCTGTAGCCAAGAGCTTGCAGATGGTGAAATTCAACCTCTTAGCTTTCTCATGGCTAGGAGGAAATGGTCTTTTACTTGTCCACATCTGAGGGACCGAGGGCTGGCTATTGTGCTTAGACGGGGTTGATAAGGGTGTCCCCGGCAAACTGCCGGTCTGTGAGGAAGATGCAGGCGGACATGTTAGGTTGCCTTGATCCAAAGGTGGTGCTATCGATGTCGGACAGCGCTCAACACCAGCTGGTGTTACCACCTCCAAAGAAAATGATGACCTGCCAATCACGCTGGCTGTTGCGGGTAAAGAGGTGGCAGGTCTGCGCCCCAAAACAGGTGTGACTGCTGTCCCCCCAGTCACAGAGGATGAAGAGGCCGCGGATGCACAAGATATGGCAGACGGTGGTTGGCCCGGCCGGCTAGGCCGCATTGTAGCACACTGAGCTTCCCACTGCAACTTATGCTTCATGTCCATGTGCCGGTTCATGCATGAAGTACTCAAACTATGTATTTTTTGGCCTCTACTTAGCTTTTGCTGACAAATGTTACAGATAACACGAGTTGGGTCATCTTTATCGATCTGAAAAAATGCCCAGGCTATGCAAGGCTTAGCACCCATGCGACCTGAAGAGCCACCCCGACTTGTGGTGAGAGGCAGAGTTGTGTTTGAGGATGCAGTTGTTGATGTGCTACCAGTATTACGTCTCTGTCCAGGAAGACGCAACCTGACCTCGTCGTCACTAGCATCTTCCTCCACCTCCTCTGCTGACCTCATCTCTTGGCTGACTGTGGGTTGACAGTAAGTGGGATCTCCAACCTCATCATCATCACCCTGTGCGTTATCACACCCATCGTCTTCAGAGCCAACCTGTTCCTGCCCTGACAAAAAACTAAAGTTGGCGCTCCAATCAGGTATTTGAGTCTCATCATCGTCTTCCTCATTGTCTCCACCAACAGGAGTTACAGTTTGGGAATGAGGGTCTACATTATGGTCAGAACCTTCTGCGTCTGGTCCTGGATCCGACTCATAAAGATTCTGGGCATCAGTGCAGATCATTTCCTCGTCTGGATTCACAGAAGCGCTGGAGTCGACCTCTGATTCCCAGGCTATAGTATGAGTAAACAGCTCTGCAGACTCAACCATCTGTTCTACCTCATACTCAGACGGGCAGCTGGAGATTTGGGAGCTGTGTAGGAAGCAAGTGAGATTGGGGTGACACCTTTGAGGACTGGAGTATTTGTGATGTTGAAGTTGATGTGGAGGAGAGCCCACTTAAAGGAGCACTTGATATCCGTTGAAGCACCTGCTGTTTTTGTGCCTCATCTGGAATTTGTAGCGAATGGCGTGACCGTAAGAAAGGGATCTTATCACATTTTCCGCTAAAAGAAGTAGACATTTTAGTTTGGCTGGAAGATGGTCTTTCTTCTGCAGATGTTACTGTTGCTTTAACACCTACCCCACGGACACAACCTTTTTTCCCCTTCCCAACACCCCTATTCCCCTTTCCACCAGCAGCAGGCCTTTTTCCACTCATTTTGGTGGTTAACTAATTCACAACTCTGGAGTTGTTTGCACAAAAAAACAATGGATGGGAACCGAGCAGAGCTGAGTGGCCAAACTGTGGTATTAGGCCAAAACTATTGGCTGGGTTAGATGCAGAAAAAAATTATATTCAATTTGTAACCTGATGGAGGTCAGTATAGATGGACTAATAGAGAAAGTCCCACACAGAGCTAGAAGCCCAAATATTTTTTCAGAGGAAGATGCAGAAAAAAAATATATTCAGTTTGCAACCTGATGGAGGTCAGTATAGATGGACTAATAGAGAAAGTCCCACACACTGCTAGAAGGCCAAATATTTTTTCAGAGCTAGATGCAGACAAAAAATTATTTTTAATTTGCAACCTGATGGAGGTCAGTATAGATGGACTAATAGAGAAAGTCCCACACACTGCTAGAAGGCCAAATATTTTTTCAGAGCTGGATGCAGATAAAAATTATTTTTAATTTGCAACCTGATGGAGGTCAGTATAGATGGACTAATAGAGAAAGTCCCACACACTGCTAGAAGGCCAAATATTTTTTCAGAGCTAGATGCAGAAAAAAATTATATTCAGTTTGCAACCTGATGGAGGTCAGTATAGATGGACTAATAGAACAAGTCCCACACACAGCTAGAAGCCCAAATATTTTTTCAGAGGTAGATGCAGATAAAAAATATTTTTAATTTGCAACCTGATGGAGGTCAGTATAGATGGACTAATAGAGAAAGTCCCACACACTGCTAGAAGGCCAAATATTTTTTCAGAGCTAGATGCAGACAAAAAATTATTTTCAGTTTGCAACCTGATGGAGGTCAGTATAGATGGACTAATAGAACAAGTCCCACACACAGCTAGAAGCCCAAATATTTTTTCAGAGGTAGATGTAGAAAAAAATTATATTCAGTTTGCAACCTGATGGAGGTCTGTATAGATGGATTAATAGAACAAGTCCCACTCACAGCTAGAAGCCCAATATTTTTTCAGAGGTAGATGCAGAAAAAAAATATATTAAGTTTGCAACCTAATGGAGGTCAGTATAGATGGACTAATAGAGAAAGTCCCACACACTGCTAGAAGGCCAAATATTTTTTCAGAGCTAGATGCAGACAAAAAATTATTTTTAATTTGCAACCTGATGGAGGTCAGTATAGATGGACTAATAGAGAAAGTCCCACACACTGCTAGAAGGCCAAATATTTTTTCAGAGCTGGATGCAGATAAAAATTATTTTTAATTTGCAACCTGATGGAGGTCAGTATAGATGGACTAATAGAGAAAGTCCCACACACTGCTAGAAGGCCAAATATTTTTCCAGAGCTGGATGCAGATAAAAATTATTTTTAATTTGCAACCTGATGGAGGTCAGTATAGATGGACTAATAGAGAAAGTCCCACACACTGCTAGAAGGCCAAATATTTTTTCAGAGGTAGATGCAGAAAAAAATTATATTCAGTTTGCAACCTGATGGAGGTCAGTATAGATGGACTAATAGAACAAGTCCCACACACAGCTAGAAGCCCAAATATTATTTCAGAGGTAGATGCAGATAAAAATTATTTTTAATTTGCAACCTGATGGAGGTCAGTATAGATGGACTAATAGAGAAAGTCCCACACACTGCTAGAAGGCCAAATATTTTTTCAGAGCTAGATGCAGACAAAAAATTATTTTCAGTTTGCAACCTGATGGAGGTCAGTATAGATGGACTAATAGAACAAGTCCCACACACAGCTAGAAGCCCAAATATTTTTTCAGAGGTAGATGCAGAAAAAAATTATATTCAGTTTGCAACCTGATGGAGGTCTGTATAGATGGATTAATAGAACAAGTCCCACACACAGCTAGAAGCCCAATATTTTTTCAGAGGTAGATGCAGAAAAAAAATATATTCAGTTTGCAACCTGATGGAGGTCAGTATAGATGGACTAATAGAACAAGTCCCACACACTGCTAGAAGCCCAAATATTTTTTCAGAGGTAGATGCAGAAAAAAATTATATTCAGTTTGCAACCTGATGGAGGTCTGTATAGATGGATTAATAGAACAAGTCCCACACACAGCTAGAAGCCTAATGTTTTTTCAGAGGTAGATGCAGAAAAAAATATATATTCAGTTTGCAACCTGATGGAGGTCAGTATAGATGGACTAATAGAGAAAGTCCCACACACTGCTAGAAGGCCAAATATTTTTTCAGAGCTAGATGCAGACAAAAAATTATTTTTAATTTGCAACCTGTTGGAGGTCAGTATAGATGGACTAATAGAGAAAGTCCCACACACTGCTAGAAGGCCAAATATTTTTTCAGAGCTGGATGCAGATAAAAATTATTTTTAATTTGCAACCTGATGGAGGTCAGTATAGATGGACTAATAGAGAAAGTCCCACACACTGCTAGAAGGCCAAATATTTTTCCAGAGCTGGATGCAGATAAAAATTATTTTTAATTTGCAACCTGATGGAGGTCAGTATAGATGGACTAATAGAGAAAGTCCCACACACTGCTAGAAGGCCAAATATTTTTTCAGAGGTAGATGCAGAAAAAAATTATATTCAGTTTGCAACCTGATGGAGGTCAGTATAGATGGACTAATAGAACAAGTCCCACACACAGCTAGAAGCCCAAATATTTTTTCAGGGGTAGATGCAGATAAAAATTATTTTTAATTTGCAACCTGATGGAGGTCAGTATAGATGGACTAATAGAGAAAGTCCCACACACTGCTAGAAGGCCAAATATTTTTTCAGAGCTAGATGCAGACAAAAAATTATTTTCAGTTTGCAACCTGATGGAGGTCAGTATAGATGGACTAATAGAACAAGTCCCACACACAGCTAGAAGCCCAAATATTTTTTCAGAGGTAGATGCAGAAAAAAATTATATTCAGTTTGCAACCTGATGGAGGTCTGTATAGATGGATTAATAGAACAAGTCCCACACACAGCTAGAAGCCCAATATTTTTTCAGAGGTAGATGCAGAAAAAAAATATATTCAGTTTGCAACCTGATGGAGGTCAGTATAGATGGACTAATAGAACAAGTCCCACACACTGCTAGAAGCCCAAATATTTTTTCAGAGGTAGATGCAGAAAAAAATTATATTCAGTTTGCAACCTGATGGAGGTCTGTATAGATGAATTAATAGAACAAGTCCCACACACAGCTAGAAGCCTAATGTTTTTTCAGAGGTAGATGCAGAAAAAAATATATATTCAGTTTGCAACCTGATGGAGGTCAGTATAGATGGACTAATAGAGAAAGTCCCACACACTGCTAGAAGGCCAAATATTTTTTTAGAGCTAGATGCAGACAAAAAATTATTTTCAGTTTGCAACCTGATGGAGGTCAGTATAGATGGACTAATAGAACAAGTCCCACACACAGCTAGAAGCCCAAATATTTTTTCAGAGGTAGATGCAGAAAAAAATTATATTCAGTTTGCAACCTGATGGAGGTCTGTATAGATGGATTGATAGAACAAGTCCCACACACAGCTAGAAGCCCAATATTTTTTCAGAGGTAGATGCAGAAAAAAAATATATTCAGTTTGCAACCTGATGGAGGTCAGTATAGATGGACTAATAGAACAAGTCCCACACACTGCTAGAAGCCCAAATATTTTTTCAGAGGTAGATGCAGAAAAAAATTATATTCAGTTTGCAACCTGATGGAGGTCTGTATAGATGGATTAATAGAACAAGTCCCACACACAGCTAGAAGCCTAATATTTTTTCAGAGGTAGATGCAGAAAAAAAATATATTCAGTTTGCAACCTGATGGAGGTCAGTATAGATGGACTAATAGAGAAAGTCCCACACACTGCTAGAAGGCCAAATATTTTTTCAGAGCTAGATGCAGAAAAAAATTATATTCAGTTTGCAACCTGATGGAGGTCAGTATAGATGGACTAATAGAACAAGTCCCACACACTGCTAGAAGCCGAAATATTTTTTCAGAGCTAGATGCAGAAAAAAATTATATTCAATTTGCAACCTGATGGAGGTCAGTATAGATGGACTAATAGAATGATGCTATGCCCAAAAGATTTTACTTCACTAGGTGCAGTAAAAAAATTGGTATTCTATACACAGGTGGTATATCTTGCAACACAGATAGGCTACTCCACTGACTAACACACTCTGCAATAGGCCAAAAAGGATTAGCTTTGCTAGATTCAGCCAAATGCTGTGAAAAAAACTTGCACAGCACTGGCACAGACCTGCCTGGCAAAAACTGATAGGAACTGATGTAACCTAGTCCTGAAAAGGACTGCAATTACAATTAGTCTTTACTCCCACAATCTATCTATTTAAGAGCACAGACCTGCCTGATAAAAGTCGTAGGAAATGCTGTAACCTAGTCCTTAAAAGGACTGCAATCACAACTATTCCCTACTCCCAAGCTATCTGTAGATTTGTGCGAAAATTGGCTTGAAATTAACAAGGTATAGCGCACACAGCAACAGCGGTGCCGTCTAACACGCAGCTGCAGCAGTGAGAAAATGGTGGCGACGGGGAAAATGGCTTGGTCTTATAGGGCAAGGACATGTGACATACACTGCCAATGACACATGCCCTCCACTTGGCTGGCGGAGACAGGAAGTCAGGCTGGTGGACATACCAGTCCTGTCCACCAGCCTGACTTCCTGTCTCCGCCAGCCAAGTGTACTCTCCAGCCCGACGGTCTGCCTACTATCCAAACCCGCCAGTCTGTCTATGGGCCTGGCTTGCCTGCCTACCCGGGGAACGTACCAGTTACCTGCTGTGCCTATCTGTCAGCCTACCTGGAGGCTCCTACCAATTACCTGCCGTATCTATCAGTCAGCCTACCAGGAGGCTTCTGTCTGTTACCTGCCATGCCTACCCGGAGGCTCCTGACAGTCACCCGTGGGAGTCACCTGCTCTCATACAAGGACATGCCCAGAGTAGCACCTGGTCCCTCTGCTCGGTCCTTCCCTGGTTCACGGAGTCGATTGAGCTGCCGTATGACCTTGGTCAGTCCGAGTTGATACCTAGTTACGCCCCTCTGGTCCCTCCTTGCACCGCAGCGCAGAGGTTCCACCACCTGGATCCGTAACAGACCACGGTCAGTTCATGAATTCATTACCAGATGCACTGTCAGTACATGAATCCAACTTTTCCATACTTTGCCCCCTCTTCTCTATATTGTTCCCAAAGCTCTCACCTCTCCATACTGTCCCTCCAAGCTCCCATCTCTACATACTGTTCCACACTTCTCCATACTGTGCCACCACTTCTCCATATTGTCCCCCACGTTCTCAGCTCTTCATACTTTCCCCCCAAGCTCCCATCTCTACGTACTGTTCCCCTACTTCTCCATACAATCCACTCACACTCCCACTTCTTCATATGGTCCCCACTTGCTCCCAATCCTCCATCCTATACCCCCATTTTTCCATATTGTCCCCTACACTCCCACCTCTCTATACTGTCCCCCCACGTCTTCATATGATCCACTCAAGCTCCCATTTCTCCAGTCGGTCGCCCCACACTCCCACCTCTCTGTAATGTCCCCCACTTCTCCATACTGTGCCATACAATCCAACCGCACTCCCACTTCTCTATAAGGTCCTCAGACGCTCCAAATTTTTTATCCTGTTCCCCCATATTGTCCGCTATGCCCCTACCTCTCCATACTGTCCCCAAATTTCTTCATATTGAACACCCATTTCTCCATATGGTCCCCATATGCTCCCATTTCTCCAAATGGCCCCCCTCCTCTCCATAATGTCCCTCACTTCTCCAAATGGTCCCCCCACTCCTCCATATTGTCCCCCATGCTCCCTCCTCTCAATACTGTCCCAACACTTTTCTATATGGTCCACCTCCACGCTGCTCCCTCTCACAATTTTCCCCACTGCCCCATAATGTGCAAGCACAACACGTCCTTAGCAACTCTGCAGCTCAGTGATCACAGCAGCAGAGTGATAAAGTCAGAATTGTGTGACCTCATCACTCCATTGCATGTCGGGGAGGGGAGATGACAAGCACGCCAAAACTACCCGGCGCTGCAATGTTTCTTAGATATATTCACGTCTAAGTGACTAAATACATCTGAGCACAGGGAAAATGGAGCCTCGTGCTGTGCATCCCTGGCTTAACCATATCGGAGCGCTGTGCACTCCGATATAGTTAAGTGTAGCGTAGCTCTGGGTAGGCTAAGCTAATAGACCCAAAGGTGAGTAAAGTGGTGGGATCTAATATTAGGAATACTGTACTGACGGGGGTCAGACCCAATCGAGGTAGTCTGCATAGCAAAACACCAATATTACAATTCAATTAGCATAGCCACAGTAGAATAAGAAAATAGAACAATGTCACTCATCTGGGAGGTTCAGCACAGTCATGGCATACTGTATAGATTCATGTCATGTTGACTTCTGTTCCTCATTCTTGTTGGAACCCATCTTGTTGGAGCCTATCAGAGCCCAGTCAACAATTGTCAACTTCCAAGCTCTTAAATAACCTCTGTTTCTCCCATTTTCACTTGGACAATACATTTATTGTTACTCATACATTGACAAGCAAAAAGGTAACAATGTTTAGAACTTTTGACTTTCAGGCTCCATATCTCACCATCCACTACTGCTCCGAACATGAGACTACTATAATTTTATAGACAATCATCTTGGCTATCTCATACATAAACTTGACTAGCAACTATTTTGCTTATGATTAGTTATGCAGATTCTTCTCATGCCACAGTATTGTTACTGTTTTGCTCCTGGTAACAAGAGCTCCTTCTTCTATTGCAGTGGTCCACACAAGGGTTTATCAGGTAACCCAGCGAATTCTTTTGACATCATTACCCTCGGCCTTTTAAGGCCAGCTCTGGCAGACAACAATTGCTTAGGTATTAAGTAGCATTATCCAAAGTTGCCTCAAGGTGGAGAAGAGATTTTGTCTACTTAATTTGGCTATTATCTCCACTGCTATTCTTGACTTCCATGCTACAGCCAGTATTATTTCCAAGGACACTCCAAATAACTAAGTTTTGTCTACACCCAACTCTAAGCACACAAGTTACCATCTCCTTGCAACTGTTCTCAGTCCTGGCCTCTGCAATCATGGTAACTCACTGTCCATACCAACCTCTCAGCATTCAAGTTACCAACTCCTCACAACACCTGGCATTAGCAATCAAGGCAATACATCTCTTCAAGCATGTCTCCTGTTTGCATATACTTCTATGTTACAGGTAACTGCTATTAACCATTGCCTTGCTCTAAGATACTAGATTGCATTCACTTCACAATTAGGATATGTGCCCACGTAGCAGATTTGATGCAGAGCGTTTTTGCCTCTCTCTGGCAGAGAAAACGCATGCAGATTTACATGCGTTTTTTCTGCCAGAGAGAAGCGTTTTTACATGCGTCTTTGCATGCGTTTTTTCAAACACTTTTCCAAGCGATTTTGAGCATCACTTGGAAAAGTGCTTGACAAGTTGATCACACAATATAAATTCATGCAACCGGCATGGATTTATAATGTGTGAACAACTTAGATGCTTTAAATGCAGCATCTATAGTAAAAAAAAAAGAATTAAAACGTTAAATATAAAAAAAACTGTATATTCACCTCTCCGGCGGCCCCTGGTCTGCTCTCCGGTCTCCTCCGGTCTGCTCCCGGTCGCGTCTTCTCCGCAGTGTACTGTCAGGACCTGCAGTGACGTCATTTAGTTACCTGACGGTCACGCGACCGCTGATGTCGGCGGTCAGGTGATGGTCGCGTGACCATCAGCTGACTAAATGACGTCACCGCAGGTCCTGACAGTACAATGCGGAGAAGATGTGGCCGGGAGCAGACCGGAGGAGACCGGAGAGCAGACCGGGGGCCGCCGGAGAGGTGAATATACAGGTTTTGTTTATTTTTAACTTTTTTATTTATTTTTTTCACCAAGTGGTAGCCGGGATGAAGAGGAGTTGTAGTCTCCTCTTCCTCCTGGGTATCACACGCACCGCGATTACTCTGCAGCGTAATCGCGGTAGAAATGGTCATGCTGCGTTTTGCAAACCAATGCGAATTCGGCGCTCAAACTAGCGCATCATGTGCACAGCACATCCGAATTCACATTGCTTTGCATGGCAGACTGTTTTACAAGCGTTTTCGCGGCCGTAAATACGCCACAAAAACGCTACAAAAACGCTAAGTGGGCACATAGCCTTACACTGCAGCTCTTAAGCATTGCCTTGATGGAAGATACCAGACAGCATTTTCTTCTTACTCATGTGTTTAACCAATGCTCTGTCCAAAGATACCAGACTGCAATCTTGTGATTAACTGCTTCCCTGCTGGAAGATATCAGTTTCCTATACAGTTTCTGCCCCCATGTTCATCTGCACATCTGGCCATGCTGCCTCTGTGCTTATTTGTTTGCTGTACTGCGCTGATCTGACCCATGCTGATCCACATGTTGTTTGTCAAAAAACACTCCACTGCACCATTTCCTTCAGTCAGCCAGTCAGTGCTACTCATCCAGACTTACTGGTTAGAGAATCCATCTCACTAGCCAGCGATACAGAGATATTTTATTGAGAGGTAAGTAGTGTGAGGGGATGGTATGGAGAGGGGGAGAAAGTGTGAGGAGGGACACTAAATATAGACTGGGAAGAATGGAGAGACATATTGTGAAGGTACAGCATGTGGGAAAGTATGCAGAAAGGGTAAATGTGAAGCAAGGGCACGCAATAAAGACTGGGCAGTATGGAGGGTAGACAGTGTGAGCACACAGTACGGGGCACAATATTGAGAGAGGGCAGCATAGGGGGACAGTGTAAGTACACAGTGTTAAGAGCGGGCTCAGATTAAAGAGAGGGCAGCATGGAGGGGCACTTAAGACAGGGAAATTGTGGTAGCTATAGCTCATAGGCGAGGAGAGTGTGGTGGTTATAGCTAATAAAAGTGGACAGTGTGGCAGTTATAGCTTACAAAGGCAAACAGTGTGGTGCTTATAGCTAATAAGGGCAGAAAGTAGTTATAGCTAATAAAGGCAAAAATTGTGATTATAGCTAATAAAGGTGGACAGTGTGTTGGCTATAGCTACTAATCACAGGCAGTTGTGTTTATAGCTTATAAGTTTGGGCAATATTTTATAGGACCATGCATTTAAAAAAATTAATTTATAAAAATTAATGGGGCCTATAATGAAACACAGTGAGGACAGTGTCCTTATGGGGGGCTGCATGAGTGATGCTGGTGTCTGCTGGGTCCCTGTTAGATGTGCACTTTTTCAACATGAGAACAATGCAAAACACACATCTGTTGCATTTCTGAAGAAGAACAGGGTGAAAGTGCTTCAGTGACCTAGTATGTGTCACTCAAGGTGAGGGAAAGACTAAGTGCAACACAAAGGGAAGAGGGGAAGGAAGCCCAAACACTAGGGAAAGGGAGAGTGGAGACCCCTAGGCAGATCTAATATCACCCTGCCTACCCTACCATCCCAATCTAGGTTCCACACCTATCACCAAGCAGGAACCTAAGCCCTGAATGTCCCTAGCGCTTGGCCCTAGATAGGGAGGGACAGGGTGGGCCCTAGTCAAGTCCCACTACAAACTAAAGACAACAAGGTAGACAAACAAAGGGGATACATTTAACTAGAGCAGACACCAGAGAGATAACGCCAACTCTCCTCCAAGGGCACCAGAGAAGAAACTAGCCAACTGCTAGTGCTACAAGCCAACACAGGGGTACATAGAACTATCACTGGCGCCCCTCTGGAGAAGCTGAGAGTTTTTAACTACCAGGAAAGGGTGTGTCAATCAGCAGCAGGTAGCTGCTCGGTCCTAAAGGAAGAAGGATACAACAATTTGAAGAGAGATGAGAGGATCAAGAAAACGTCTGAAATGCCAAGCGCAGTGACCTTCTACCGCCAGCTCCAGAGTGACTGTCTGTGTTACTTGGTCTGTCAGTATATACACACCTTTTCTGAAAGGCCTTAGAGGCTGCAATACCATTAAGCAAGAGGCACCACTAACCAAACAACACCATGAAGACCAAGGAGATCTCCAAACAAGTCAGGGACAAGTCAGGGTTGGGATTTAAAAAAAAAAAAAACAATCTCTGAGGATCCCCTGAAGCGCCATCAAATCCATTATCATCAAATGGAAAGAACATGGTACCACAACAAACCTGCCAAGAGAATACCTCCCCCCAAAACTCTAAACCTGGGCAAGGAGGGCATTAATCAGAGAGGCAGAACAGAGACCAAAGATAACCCTGAAGGAGCTGCAAAGTTGCCAAGCAGAGACTGGACTATCTGTCCATATGACTAGAGATGAGCGTTGTTCGACTCGAACTGTTCGCCAATCTCAAATTCGAGCTGTTTTGGGTGGTGTTCGAGCCGTTCGGCGAACACAAACGATTTGAAAAAAATTCGGCTATTCGAGGTTATGTTCGATAACTGTTCGTGCACCAAAATCATAACTGGATTTTTTCTCAGTAATGATGAAAATTAATGTTAATACGCAGTTTGAGTGTACAGAGGGGCGGGGGGAGGGGCAGGGGATGGATCTCTGCAGGAATAATGAAGATCTCCATTTTTTTTTCTCTTTCCCGCATTTACAGTGGGGAGGTGCAATCTGTCAGCCTATCAGCAGCGCACACACGGAGCGAAGTGATTTTTTTCACACAAGCAAGGGCATGTGTCATTGGCAGTGTATGTCACATGTCCTTGCCCTATAAGACCCAGCCATTTTCCCCGTCGCCACCATTTTCTCACTGCTGCAGCTGCGTGTTAGACGGCACGCTGTTGCTGTGTGCGCTATACCTTGTTAATTTCAAGCCAATTTTCGCACAAATCTACAGATAGCTTGGGAGTAGGGAATAGTTGTGATTGCAGTCCTTTTAAGGACTAGGTTACAGCATTTCCTACGACTTTTATCAGGCAGGTCTGTGCTCTTAAATAGATAGGTTGGGAGTAAAGACTAATTATAATTGCAGTCCTTTTCAGGACTAAGTTACATCAGTTCCTATCAGTTTTTGCCAGGCAGGTCTGTGCCAGTGCTGTGCACGTTTTTTTCACAGCATTTGGTTAAATCTAGCAAAGCTAATCCTTTTTGGCCTATTGCAGAGTGTGTTAGTCAGTGGAGTAGCCTATCTGTGTTGCAAGCTACACCACCTGTGTATAGAATACCAATTTTTTTACTGCACCTAGTGAAGTAAAACCTTTTGGGCATAGCATCATTCTATTAGTCCATCTATACTGACCTCCATCAGGTTGCAAATTGAATATAATTTTTTTCTGCATCTAGCTCTGAAAAAATATTTGGGCTTCTAGCAGTGTGTGGGACTTGTTCTATTAGTCCATCTATACTGACCTCCATCAGGTTGCAAATTGAATATAATTTTTTTCTGCATCTAGCTCTGAAAAAATATTTGGGCTTCTAGCAGTGTGTGGGACTTGTTCTATTAGTCCATCTATACTGACCTCCATCAGGTTGCAAATTAAAAATATTTTTTATCTGCATCTAGCTCTGAAAAAATATTTGGGCTTCTAGCAGTGTGTGGGACTTGGTCTATTAGTCCATCTATACTGACCTCCATCAGGTTGCAAATTGAATATAAGTTTTTTCTGCATCTAGCTCTGAAAAAATATTTGGGCTTCTAGCAGTGTGTGGGACTTGTTCTAATAGTCCATCTATACTGACCTCCATCAGGTTGCAAATTGAATATAATTTTTTTCTGCATCTAGCTCTGAAAAAATATTTGGGCTTCTAGCAGTGTGTGGGAATTGGTCTATTAGTCCATCTATACTGACCTCCATCAGGTTGCAAATTGAATATAATTTTTTTCTGCATCTAGCTCTGAAAAAATATTTGGGGTTCTAGCAGTGTGTGGGACTTGTTCTAATAGTCCATCAATACTGACCTCCATCAGGTTGCAAATTGAATATAATTTTTTTCTGCATCTAGCTCTGAAAAAATATTTGGGCTTATAGCAGTGTGTGGGACTTGTTCTATTAGTCCATCTATACTGACCTCCATCAGGTTGCAAATTGAATATAATTTTTTTCTGCACCTAGCTCTGAAAAAATATTTGGGCTTCTAGCAGTGTGTGGGACTTGGTCTATTAGTCCATCTATACTGACCTCCATCAGGTTGCAAATTGAATATAATTTTTTTCTGCATCTAGCTCTGAAAAAATATTTGGGCTTCTAGCAGTGTGTGGGACTTGTTCTATTAGTCCATCTATACTGACCTCCATCAGGTTGCAAATTGAATATAATTTTTTTCTGCATCTAGCTCTGAAAAAATATTTGGGCTTCTAGCAGTGTGTGGGACTTGGTCTATTAGTCCATCTATACTGACCTCCATCAGGTTGCAAATTGAATATAATTTTTTTCTGCATCTAGCTCTGAAAAAATATTTGGGCTTCTAGCAGTGTGTGGGACTTGTTCTATTAGTCCATCTATACTGACCTCCATCAGGTTGCAAATTGAATATAATTTTTTTCTGCATCTAGCTCTGAAAAAATATTTGGGCTTCTAGCAGTGTTTGGGACTTGTTCTAATAGTCCATCTATACTGACCTCCATCAGGTTGCAAATTGAATATAACTTTTTTCTGCATCTAGCTCTGAAAAAATATTTGGGCTTCTAGCAGTGTGTGGGACTTGGTCTATTAGTCCATCTATACTGACCTCCATCAGGTTGCAAATTGAATATAATTTTTTTCTGCATCTAGCTCTGAAAAAATATTTGGGCTCCTAGCAGTGTGTGGGACTTGTTCTATTAGTCCATCTATACTGACCTCCATCAGGTTGCAAATTAAAAATATTTTTTATCTGCATCTAGCTCTGAAAAAATATTTGGGCTTCTAGCAGTGTGTGGGACTTGGTCTATTAGTCCATCTATCCTGACCTCCATCAGGTTGCAAATTGAATATAATTTTTTTCTGCATCTAGCTCTGAAAAAATAGTTGGGCTTCTAGCAGTGTGTGGGACTTGTTTTATTAGTCCATCTATACTGACCTCCATCAGGTTGCAAATTGAATATAATTTTTTTCTGCATCTAGCTCTGAAAAAATATTTGGGCTTCTAGCAGTGTGTGGGACTTGTTCTAATAGTCCATCTATACTGACCTCCATCAGGTTGCAAATTGAATATATTTTTTTTCTGCATCTAGCTCTGAAAAAATATTTGGGCTTCTAGCAGTGTGTGGGACTTGGTCGATTAGTCCATCTATACTGACCTCCATCAGGTTGCAAATTGAATATAATTTTTTTCTGCATCTAGCTCTGAAAAAATATTTGGGCTTCTAGCAGTGTGTGGGACTTGTTCTATTAGTCCATCTATACTGACCTCCATCAGGTTGCAAATTGAATATAATTTTTTTCTGCATCTAGCTCTGAAAAAATATTTGGGCTTCTAGCAGTGTGTGGGACTTGTTCTAATAGTCCATCTATACTGACCTCCATCAGGTTGCAAATTGAATATAATTTTTTTCTGCATCTAGCTCTGAAAAAATATTTGGGCTTCTAGCAGTGTGTGGGACTTGTTCTATTAGTCCATCTATACTGACCTCCATCAGGTTGCAAATTGAATATAATTTTTTTCTGCACCTAGCTCTGAAAAAATATTTGGGCTTCTAGCAGTGTGTGGGACTTGTTCTAATAGTCCATCTATACTGACCTCCATCAGGTTGCAAATTGAATATAATTTTTTTCTGCATCTAGCTCTGAAAAAATATTTGGGCTTCTAGCAGTGTGTGGGACTTGTTCTATTAGTCCATCTATACTGACCTCCATCAGGTTGCAAATTGAATATAATTTTTTTCTGCATCTAGCTCTGAAAAAATATTTGGGCTTCTAGCAGTGTGTGGGACTTGGTCTATTAGTCCATCTATACTGACCTCCATCAGGTTGCAAATTGAATATAATTTTTTTCTGCATCTAGCTCTGAAAAAATATTTGGGCTTCTAGCAGTGTGTGGGACTTGTTCTATTAGTCCATCTATACTGACCTCCATCAGGTTGCAAATTAAAAATAATTTTTATCTGCATCTAGCTCTGAAAAAATATTTGGGCTTCTAGCAGTGTGTGGGACTTGGTTTATTAGTCCATCTATACTGACCTCCATCAGGTTGCAAATTGAATATAATTTTTTTCTGCATCTAGCTCTGAAAAATATTTGGGCTTCTAGCAGTGTGTGGGACTTGTTCTAATAGTCCATCTATACTGACCTCCATCAGGTTGCAAATTGAATATAATTTTTTTCTGCATCTAGCTCTGAAAAAATATTTGGGCTTCTAGCAGTGTGTGGGACTTGTTCTATTAGTCCATCTATACTGACCTCCATCAGGTTGCAAATTGAATATAATTTTTTTCTGCATCTAGCTCTGAAAAAATATTTGGGCTTCTAGCAGTGTGTGGGACTTGGTCTATTAGTCCATCTATACTGACCTCCATCAGGTTGCAAATTGAATATAATTTTTTTCTGCATCTAGCTCTGAAAAAATATTTGGGCTTCTAGCAGTGTGTGGGACTTGTTCTATTAGTCCATCTATACTGACCTCCATCAGGTTGCAAATTAAAAATAATTTTTATCTGAATCTAGCTCTGAAAAAATATTTGGGCTTCTAGCAGTGTGTGGGACTTGGTCTATTAGTCCATCTATACTGACCTCCATCAGGTTGCAAATTGAATATAATTTTTTTCTGCATCTAGCTCTGAAAAAATATTTGGGCTTCTAGCAGTGTGTGGGACTTGTTCTATTAGTCCATCTATACTGACCTCCATCAGGTTGCAAATTGAATATAATTTTTTTCTGCATCTAACCCAGCCAATAGTTTTGGCTTAATACCACAGTTTGGCCACTCAGCTCTGCTCGGTTCCCATCCATTGATTTTTTGTGCAAACAACTCCAGAGTTGTGAATTAGTTAACCACCAAAATGAGTGGAAAAAGGCCTGCTGCTGGGAATAGGCGTGTTAGGAAGGGGAAAAAAGGTTGTGTCCGTGGAGTAGTTGTTAAAGCAACAGTAACATCAGGAGAAGAAAGACCATCTTCCAGCCAAACTAAAATGTCTACTTCTTTTAGCGGACAATGTGATAAGATCCCTTTCTTACGGCCACGCCAATCACTACAAATTCCAGATGAGGCACAAAAACAGCAGGTGCTTCAACGGATATCAAGTGCTCCTTTAAGTGAGCTCTCCTCCACATCAACTTCAATATCACAAATACTCCAGTCCTCAGAGGTGTCACCCCAATCGCACTTGCTTCCTCACAGCTCCCAAATCTCCAGCTACCCGTCTGAGTATGAGGTAGAACAGATGGTTGAGTCTGCAGAGCTGTTTACTGATACTATAGCCTGGGAATCAGAGGTCGGCACCAGCGCTTCTGTGAATCCAGACAAGGAAATGATCTGCACTGATGCCCAGAATCTTTATGAGTCGGATGCAGGACCAGACGCAGAAGGTTCGGACCATAATGTAGACCCTCAGTCAGCCAAGAGATGAGGTCAGCAGAGGAGGTGGAGGAGAATGCTAGTGACGATAAGGTCAGGTTGCGCCTTCCTGGACAGAGATGTAGTACTGGAAGCACGTCAACAACTGCATCCTCAAACACAACTCTGCCTCTCACCACAAGTCGTGGTGGCTCTTCAGGTCGCATGGGTGCTAAGCCTTGCATAGCCTGGGAATTTTTTCAGATCGATAAAGATGACTCAACTCGTGTTATCTGTAACATTTGTCAGTAAAAGCTAAGTAGAGGCCAAAAAATACATAGTTTGAGTACTTCATGCATGAACCGGCACATGGACATGAAGCAAAAGTTGCAGTGGGAAGCTCACTGTGCTACAATGCGGCCTAGCCGGCCGGGCCAACCACAGTCTGCCACATCTTGTGCATCCGCGGCCTCTTAATCCTCTGTGACTGGGGGGACAGCAGTCACACCTGTTTTGGGACGCAGACCTGCCACCTCTTTACCTGCAACAGCCAGCGTGATTGGCAGGTCATCACTTTCTTTGGAGGCGGTAACACCAACTGGTGTGGAGCGCTGTCCGACATCGATAGCACCACCTTTGGATCAAGGCAACCTAACATGTCCGCCTGCATCTTCCTCACAGACCGGCAGTTTGTCGGGGACACCCTTATCAACCCCGTCTAAGCACAACAGCCAGCCCTCGGTCCCTCAGATGTGGACAAGTAAAAGACCATTTCCTCCTAGCCATGAGAAAGCTAAGAGGTTGAATTTCACCATCTGCAAGCTCTTGGCTACAGAAATGCTGCCTTTCCGCCTGGGGGACACAGAGGATTTTCGAGACCTTATGTCCGTCGCAGTGCCCCAGTACCAGATGCCCAGTTGGCACTACTTCTCAAAGAAAGGTGTGCCTGCGCTCCACCAGCATGTCACACACAACATCACCGCTTCTTTGAGAAACTCTGTGTGTGACAGGGTGCATTTCACCACAGACACTTGGACGAGTAGGCATGGACAGGGGCGTTACATGTCGCTGACTGGGCACTGGGTAGCTATGGTGACAGCAGGACAAGGGGCTGCTGTCCAAGTCTTGCCGTCCCCACGAGTTGTGCGTCAATCCTCTTTATCTCCTCAACCTCCTCTCGATCCTCCACCTGCACCCAAAGCCTGTCTGGTCATGCCACAAGCTTTCTAACTGCGCAGAAGGGATCCTGCACACCTCCTTACTATGCTGGCAATAGGGCTCAACGTCATCAGGCGGTTTTTACTTTGAAATGTCTGGGAAATGGGGCATGGTCGCTGTGTGCTCACTTCCGCAGTTCGCATCCCGCAGCTCAGCGACTTACATCTCTACAGAAGTCGTTGGGCCTGCCACTTCACCGGCTAGAATGCGATGTGCCTACCCGGTGGAATTCAACTCTGCACATGTTGCAGCGACTGTGGCAGCACCGACAAGCCCTGGTGCAATACGTTCTGACGTATAGCCTGGGCCACCGAGATCCAGAGGTGGGCAAATCACGCTGGAGGAGTAGTCTCAGATCAGGGACCTATGCACCCTTCTGCACAGTTTTGAAATGGCGACGAAGATGTTTAGTGCTGACGATGCCATTATTAGCATGACTATTCCGGTGATTTACATGCTGGAGCACATGTTAAACAGAATTCGGAGTCAGGTGGTGGCACAAGAGGAGGTGGAGGTAGTAGAGGAGGAGTTGTATGCGGAAGGGCTAACATCTGCAAGGTCCAGACGGTCGGCAGCACCAAGGCGGCAGGCATGTGAGGGTGGGGGAGATGGTTTTACCAGGGCACATGGTAGCAGCCAAACTAGTGAGGAAGGTGCAGGAGCCCAGGAAGAAGTGGAGGACGAACTGATGAAAGACTCATCAGATGAGGGAGACCTTGATCACATTTCTGTTGTGCGAGATTGGGGGGAGAGGACAGAGGAAGGAAGCATGATTGTTACCTCGCCACCAGCACAACAGGGACTTGGTGCTCCTGGATGCGCAAGACACATGAGTGCCTTCTTGCTGCACTACCTGCAACATGACCCTCGAATTGTGATAATTAGAAATAATCCTGACTACTGGGTTGCCACACTGTTAGATTCCCGGTACAAAAGTAAATTTGCAGAAATTATTCCTGCCATAGAAAGGGATGCACGCATGAAGGAGTATCAGCAGAGACTGTTGCAGAATCTTACATGTGCTTTTCCACAAAACACCAGTGGTGCACGTAGTGAATCTCACAGTTCCAACTTGCCAACCGTGGGACCGTCGAGTGTTCAGCACTCAAACCGTAACAGAAACACAGTATCTGCTGGTAACATCAATTTTGCGGAATCATTTCATCACTTTTTTAGCCCATCCTTTGCAAGGCCACAGGAGACAAGAAGTCTGACACATAGTCAACGCATAGAGACGATGGTACAGGAGTATCTCCAAGTAAACATTGAAGCCATGACTGTGTCACTGGACCCTTGCTCTTTTTGGGCTTCCAATCTGGATAAATGGCCGGAGCTAGCCACTTACGCCTTGGAGATCTTGTCATGCCCCGCAGCCAGCGTTCTGTCTGAACGTGTGTTCAGCGCTGCTGGTGGTGTGCTGACAGATAAGCGCACGCGGCTCTCCACTGATAATGTAGACAGACTCACGTTCATAAAGATGAACAAATCATGGATCCGAAACGACTTTTCTACCCCTGTGTCATCCTGGGGAGAGTAAAAGCTTGATGATTGGTTAAAATCACCTCACCAACCGTTTTAAGCTTTCAAATTACTAATCATGTTTATCTGTATCTTGGCTGGAAAATAATTTGGGCTTTGTAGCAGTGTGCAGTACTGATTCTATTAGGCCATCTATACTAAGCTCCACCAGATTTAAAATTGCTAATCATGTTTATCTGTATCTTGGCTGGAAAATAATTTGGGCTTTGTAGCAGTGTGCAGTACTGATTCTATTAGGCCATCTATACTAAGCTCCACCAGATTTAAAATTAATAATAATTTTTAGCTGCATCTAGCCCGGAAAATAATTTTGGGGCTCCGAGATGCGCAAGACACATAAGTGCCTTCTTGCTGCACTGCCTTCAACATGACCCTCAGATTGTCAGAATTCGAAGTAATCCTGACTACTGGGTTGCCACACTCTTAGATCCCCCACACTCTTCGATCAACCTTTTCATTTTAATAAAGACCAAAAAAATAGTCATTTTTGAAATTATAAGCATTAGCAGGTTATTAGAAACTGAAATCAAACAGTTTTCAACTCAAAACTTTATTCTAGGTGACATTACATTTGCACATAGGACCCCTTGTTCGAAAGGAGCTTCTGAACTCTCTCGTCCATTGAATTTGTCAGGTTTTGGATGGTTTCTGCTTCAATTGTTTTGCATGAGGACAGAATACCCTCCCAGAGCTGTTGCTTAGATGTGAACTGCCTCCCGCCATCATAGACACTCCTTTTGATGATGCTCCAGAGGTTGTGAATGGGGTAGAGGTCAGGGGAGCATGGGGGTCACACCATAAGTTTGTCCCCTTTTATGCCCATATCAGCCAAAGATGCAGATGTGTTATGTGCAGTATGAGATGGTGCATTATCATGCATGAAAATGATCTTGCTGTGGAATACACAGTTCTACTTCTTGAACCATGGCAGGAAGTGCTGTTTGAGAAACTCCACATACATTATGGAGTTCATCTTTACCCCTTCAGGGATCCTAAAGGGGCCGACAATCTCTCTCCCCATGATTCCAGCCCAAAACATTACTCCACCTCCTCCTTGTTGGCGCTGTAGCCGTGTTTGCGTGGGGTGTTCATCAACCAGCCATCCTCCACTCCATCCATCTGGACCATCGAGCATTGCACGGCACTCATCCGTGAACAAAACAGTCTTGAAATCAGTCTTCATGTAATGTTTGGCCCACTGGAGCCGTTTCTGCTTGTGTGCAGTGGATAGAGGAGGTCGACAGGATGGCGTACGCACAGCTGCAAACCTCTGAAGGACCCTGCATCTTGTTGTTCGGGGGACATTGGAGGCACCAGCAGCTTCAAAAACTTGTCTGCTACTATGACAAGGCTTTTTTGCCGCTGCTCTTTTAACCTGATGTAATTGCCTGTAGGAAAGAGTCCTCAATTTGCCCTTATCAGCACGCACACGTGTGTACTGTGAATCAGCTACATACTTCTTGATTGCCAAGACACTTCATCCTGATCATCGCACAATGTTGATTGTAGTCATGCCTTGACCTAAACACTCCACAATTTGTTGCTTCTCAGCAGCCGACACATCCTTTTTCTTTCCCATTTTGGCAGAAAATGTAGGCTGCTTAATATTATGGGACAGCCTTCTTAAGTAGTCTTGCCTTTCATTGGACACACCTGCCAAACTAATTAGCACAGGTGTCTGCAATTGCTTACAGTGATATAAAGACCCCTGACACACATCACCATCAATGAGTTTAACTGACGAACAAACAAATTCTTCCCTTAACACTCCTAAACACTTTTTGCATAATAATTTGGAACACAGTGCACATGTGCTTTTCCACAAAACACCAGTGGTTCACGTAGTGAATCTTACAGTTCTAACTCGCCAACCGTGGTCTGTATGGAGTTGTTCAATAAAGGGCCCAAAATTAAGATAACATAGATGGGAGAGGTCTCTATGAATAGGAATTCCTAAGTATTTGATACCCTGTGAGGGCCAGGCAAAGGGAAAGTTGGACTGGATGGAATCCTGTATGGATTTGGGGAGGGAGACATCGAGGGCCTCAGACTTCGCTGCATTGATTTTAAAATTTGACCATGTAACAAAGTGATCTATTTCAGCCATAACAGCAGGGATGGATATATGTGATTGAGTGATATATACTAGGACATCATCAGCAAATAGAGAGCACTTGTACTCGGTGCCTCCCACCTCAATCCACCTAATATTGGGGTTATGGCGAATTGATGAGAGCAGGTGCTCCGTCACTAGGATGTATAAGAGAGGGGACAGAGGACATCCCTGCCTTGTCCCATTGGTGATTAAGAAAGGTGATGAAAATGTTCTGATGCGCCCCCTGGGCCTTGGGACACCCGGAGCCGGACCCTTTTTGGTGGATGCTGGTGGTTGTAGTCTCCATGGCCGCGACCTGGTTCCATGGCTCAGGGCGGTCAAACCAGTGGCGGAACTATTTATGTGGTTTTGATGTTTAAATGTCCGACTACGCCACCCGTGGATTGCGGTCAGAGTGAACCGCCGCTGCAGGGCAGACCGCTGAGTCTGGTGTTGTGGGTGCAGCAGAGCGTAGCATAACTCCCCACGGGAGGAGTATAGCCTCAGGGCAGTGTATGCGGAGGAAGGGGGTGATGGTGCAGGGCAGCAGCAGTAAAGACACGGAGTCAGTGATGCTGTCCAGGGCCTTTACTCACAGTTCTTATTATCCAAACCACTTCTGCAGGTAACGGCTGCCCACGTCGTACTGTGCTCACCAGGTGAGGGGCTCAGACAACTCCCAGATAACTTTGGAGCGCTTCACAGGACCCCCTTTGTGTGTCCTTTGTCTGGCCTTTCTTACCAACCCTTCTGTCCGGCTGCCTCGGGCCTCCTCTTGGTAAACTTGGCGCCAGTTTCCCTGATCCTATGTGGTGCCTTCCTAGCGGGTGTAGCGAGGGGCTGCGCCACATAAAATGTCACAGCCTCCGGTTTCTAGCTGAGGGTCGTTTCCCGCCTCCACTAGTTTCGTGGACCGGTCTCCCCCTTTGGCCTGACTCCTCCACGCAGGTGGATTCGGGCGTGCGGTGGCGACTCGCCCGTCCGCACCCCTGGGAACCCTTCGTTCCTCGTTCCTGGAGCCTTCTCCGCTCCTCTTCCTTCCTTCTCCCTCTTCCAGACCTGGGCCTCTGTTACTAGGCCCGTCTCCGGAGCAGAGCTCATGCAGAGCCCCTGCTCCCTGCCACTTCTGCTCAGACTTCTCTGCACTGAACTAAGATGGTGCCCACCTTTTATACTCCCTTCTCAATGCACCCAGGAACTGCTTCTTCCCTGCTCCTGCACTACAGGGTTCCCCTTCCTCAGTGTTCCCTCCCCCTACTCCAGCCAGGGACAGGGACTGTCGTGCCCATCTCAGGGGCATATTGGTCGCCCTGCCCCACGGCAATGTGGTGTAATGCATGCAGGTGTCGGGTCCTGATCCACACTCCATCCTTACCTAAAAGTGAGATATCACACCTCTGGGTGAGGTGCAATACCTCTGCAGCAACCGAGCCCTCAGGGTGCTACAGTTCCATTTATCTTCAGCCTAGGTGACGTATTGCGATACAGGGCCGTGATTTTGGCTATAAAAGGGTCCCCTAGACCCCTACCCCAAGCTTTTTAAGAGAATAATATATGGCGTGCCAGGAGACTCTATGGAATGCTTTCTCAGCATCCAACGAGAGTATCTAATTACAAATTTTTAACTGCATCTAGCCCAGGAAATACTTTGTGCCTAGTAGCAGTGTCTGCTAGTCAGCGGATTATCCCGGCTGTTAAGCAAGCTACACCACCTGTAGTTTGGACACTTAATTTTTTCAAAGGAAATGCTTCGGGACCATGGGATACTCAGTGAAGAGCATCAGGAGGCACCCCAAGGCATAGGGGCTGGGACTGGCGGTAGGATGCCTTGCGGTGGACAGCCGAGCTCGATCCTTATAAAAGCTTTTTAACTGCAGCAGCTTTAGTGGACGCTACTGGAGCTGGGATTACGCGGCTGCTGGCATGAGACTTGCCCTCCAATAGATCCTTGTAAAAGGATTTAAAGTGTATTCATTCAAATTAGAGAGACAATTTAAATTTAAAAGCTTAGAGCTGCCTCCACCACAGGGGGGCTCGCTCGACCCACCAGCGGACAGGCACCAGTATTGGGAGAGGGGGGCTGGCCGTCAGGGTCCACCGCGGCTCTGGCACAAACCCGGCGACACGGAGGTGGCACGGGCAGGAACGGACTGGCCATGTCGGCTTCTCACCTTTTGGATTTTAGAAGAGCATGACATGCCTATATCTGTGTCTCCCCCTCCTTTTACTCCTCCACCTCTTTTCTTTTCGCATGACTATCTGTACTTGTCACTTTTCCATGTGTTAGTTATGTCTTCTGAGCAGTTTGTCAGCTTTTGGACACCTTTGAGGGTGTTTTCTATGTGTTTCTATGTGTTTTTGTTTGCCTGCCATTGGTTTTAACGGTGTTCGAAGGTGTTCGACGAACAGTTCGACGAACACACGGGTGTTCGACGAACCGAACTGAACTCGAACACTACGGGGGTGGCTCAACACTACATATGACCACAATAAGCCATACACTCCACAGAGGTGGCCTTTTTGTAAGAGTGGGTAGAAAAAAACCTTAACATACACACAAAAATTGTAAGGCTCAGATTGAGCTTGTGGGAGACTCTCTAAATGTATGGAGGAAGGTGTTGTGGTCAGATGAGACCAAAATTCAACTTTTTGGCTACCAAGGTAAACGCTATGTCTGGCGCCAAACTAACACAGCTCATCACCCCAAGAACACCATCCCCCCAGTGAAACATGGTGTTGGCAGCATCATGCTGTGGGAATGTTTTTCAGCAGCAGGGACAGGGAAAATGGTCCGAGTAGAAGGGAAGAGGGATGGTGCGAAAACAGGGATATTCCCGAGCAAAACTTGTTTCAGTCTGTCAGTGATTTGAGACTGGGGTTGGAGGTTCACCTTTCAACAAGACAATGACCCAAAGCATACTGCTAAAGCAACACTCGAGTGGTTTAAGGGGGAAACGTGTAAATGTTTTGAAGCGGCCTTCTCAAAGTCCAGACCTTAATTCAATTGAGAATCTGTGGTCAGACTTAAAGCTTGCTGTTCACCAGAGGAAACCATCTAACTTGAAGGAACTGGAGCAGTTTTGCCTTGAGAAATGGGCAGAAATCCCAGTGGCAAGATGTGGAAAGCTCATAGAGACTTATCCAAAGCGACTTGTAGCAGTAATTGCCGCAAAAGGAGGCTCTACAAAGTACTGACTTTTAGGGGGTAAATAGTTATGCATACACACACAGTTTTCAGTTATTTTGTCCTATTTGTTGTGTGCATCACAATAAAAAGAAAACCACATGTTCACATTTGTAGGCATGTTTCTCACATGAACTGATGCAAACCCTGAAAAAAAACTGTGAAATTCCAGGTTGTGAGGTAGCAAAGCACAAAAAATGTCAGGTGGGGCTGAATACTTTTGCAAGTCACTGTATATCAGAGAGCAGATATAGGCTTAGGTGTAGTGTTTCAGCAGACAGTATCACAGTGGGTATTAAAGAGTTAAGTTTAAGTTTTATTGTTATTTATAACCTATGCAGCACCAGATTCTTAAGCACAACAAAGAAAACCCTTTAACAATGTTAGATACAGGGTATAAATAAATTGTCATCTGCAGTACTTTATAAAGGCATAGCCACATGCCCTTATAAAGAGTTTCAGCTACATTATCCATTGTAAAAAGTGCTAAACACATTCTGCACCATACAGTACAAAGTCCAAGTCACATGCCCTACAAATATACATCCCCATCTACAGTGCAGCACCTTGTCCCCATTATGCAGTACCGCAAGGCAAGGTACAATGGCAGGGTGTTGCTAACATAAATCCCCAAAAGTGACAAGTAATATTCTGATGGTTAATAAGGACTATTTTTATGAGTATAGCTACATTACTCTGTGCTTCTATGAAGCTATCGTCTCATTGGCAATTATACTGTTGCATTAATTACAAAGCTGAATTGACTGTTTGCAAATAGTGACTGCAATCTGCACTGCCAGTGTAATATAATGTCAGAAGACTGCATTAGAATCCATTGAAAGAATCTGTTGTTGCAGAGCTCACATTAAATAAAAGTAATTAAGCCTAACTTATTTCTTGGCTATAAGAACTGCCAAAGTAAGGAAATTTATAAAATTAATTCTGTATTTATGAATGCTGCAAACTGCTCTCTCACTGCAGGAGCAGATTGTATTTTAGCTATAGATTTAGAAAGCTATAAAGAAGCATTATTAAATTGGGTCTTATTCAACATTTACATTTCAGATTGTACAATAAAAAGTTATATCGTGGTATTGTGTTAGCCAGAAAAAACGATGCAAGTACTTTTATGCCCAAAAATGACAAAAGTATTCTCGGAGTGATACCTTTATTGGCTAACTAGAAAAATATATATTTGCAAGCTTTCAGAGCACAGGCAGGTTTGTAAATGCATTATCTTTAGGAGGCATCACCCCTTCCACCTCATGAACAAATGTCCTGTTGTAATATGCCTTTGTGCTCATTGTCTTATTAACTCATTTGTAAACCTGCCTGAGGAAGGAGCCTCTGTGTTCTAAAAACTTGCAAATATATTTTATCTGTTTAGGCAAAGGTATGACTCCAAGAATACCTTTGTCATTTTTGAGCATAAGGGTATATACTAGAGATGAGCGGTGTTCGACTAGAACTGTTCGCCAATCTCAAATTCGAGCTGTTTTGGGCGGTGTTCGAGTTGTTCGACGAACCCGAACGATTTGCAAAATATTCGGCTGTTCGAGGTTATGTTCGATAACTGTTCGTGCACCAAAAGCGTGTCCTGCATGTCTTGCGCTATTTAGAGCACCAATCATGCAGGGATTGTCTGCCACTCACTGTAATGCCACAGCCATGGTGGTTGTGGCATTACAGTGATTGCCCAAATCGATGGGAACAGTGCCAACAGTGAAACATGAAAAGCCGGCAATTCAGCAGCGGCATACACCGGTACCCGACAATTTAGAACCGAAAGAATAGAGCTTCACACATAGATTAGATAGATAGAAACATGTCAGCCACATATATATGAAGTACAGTGACAGTGTTGCTTACTGTACTTGTCATTTAGTGTAAAGGATTTATCAAAAAAAATAATAGTGTTTTCATGCACCGTCTCTTTAAAAAAGCCGGCCGGCAATTCAGCAGCGGTACCCGACAATTTGGAATAGAAAGAATAGAGAATCACACATAGATTAGATAGATAGAAACATGTCAGTCACATATATATGAAGTACAGTGACAGTGTTGGTTACTGTACTTGTCATTTAGTGTAAAGGATTTATTTAAAAAAATAATAGTGTTTTCATGCACTGTTTCTTTAAAAAAGCCGGCCGGCATTTCAGCATCTGTACCCGACAATTTAGAATAGAAGGAATAAAGCATCACACATAGATTAGATAGATAGAAACATGTCAGTCACATATATAAGAAGTACAGTGATAGTGTTGATTACTGTACTTGTCATTTAGTGTTAAAATAAAGGATTTATTTTAAAAAAAAATTGGCGTGGGGTTCCCCGTAATTTTAGGCTCTAGCGGAGGTTAAGCAGACGGCTGGGGCAGATGTTTGAAGCCTGGGAAGGGGGTAATACCCACGGAGCTTCCCAGGCTACTCATATCAGCCCCCAGCGGAATACCTAGCCTTTACTAGCTATTAAAATGGGGGACCCCCCCAAAAAAAATGACATGGGGTCCCCCCTATTTTAATAGCTAGCAAAGGCTAGGCAGACAGCTGGGGGCTGATATTAATAGCCCAGGAAGGGTGCCATGAATATTGGCCCCCTCCCAGGCTAGAAACACCAGCCGTCAGCCGCCCCAGAAATGGCGCATCCATAGGATGCGCCAATTCTGGCACTTAGCCTCGCTCTTCCCACTGCCCTGTAGCGGTGGCAGTGGGGTAATAGGGCTGGGGTTGATGTCAGCTTATAATGCCAGCTGACATCAAGCCCAGGTTAGTAATGGAGAGGCGTCTATAAGACACCCCCATTACTAACCCCATAGTCAAAGTTAAAAGAAAACACAAACACCCAGAATAAAGTCCTTTAATTGAAATAAAGACACAATTCTTTATTGTTCTAAATTGAACCATACTTACCACCACGCCCATTCCACCTGAAGCCAACGATCTCCTGCAATAAAAGTAAAATAATAAAGCAACCTCATCCTTACCTTTCCATGGTTCCCAGGAAAGCTTCAGCTCTGCTACATCGAGATGACAGGCTGGGCCGCAGCAGAACGCTGCCATCCAGCCTGTCATCCCGTGGACACTGAGAAGCGCAGGCATGCTTGCGCTCCTCAGTGTCTCGCTGTGACAGCATCCAGATGAGCCGACAATGAACTCGGCTCACCTCATGCACGTCACTGACAGCGTGGGAGAATTCTCCTGCACTCAGCGCTTCAGCGTGAGAATTTTCCCACGCTGTCAGTGAGGTGCATGAGGTGAGCTGAGTTCATTGGACATGACCTCGGCTCATCTTTATGCCGTCACAGCGAGACACTGAGGAGCGCAAGCATGCCTGCGCTTCTCAGTGTCTGCGGGATGACAGGCTGGATGGCAGCGTTCTCCTGCGGTCCAGCCTGTCATCTCGATGTAGCAGAGCTGAAGCTGTCTGGGAACCATGGAAAGGTAAGGATGAGGTTGCTTTATTATTTTACTTTTATTGCAGGAGATCGTTGGCTTCAGCTGGAATGGGCGTGGTGGTAAGTATGGTTTAATTTAGAACAATAAATAATTGTGTGTTTATTTCAATTAAAGGACTTTTTTCTGGGTGTTGTGTCTTTTTTAAATACTTTACTAGAAATTCATAGTGGTCATGTCTAATATTGGCGTGACCCCATGAATTTTGGGCTTAGTGCCAGCTGATAATGCCAAGCTGGCCCTAACCCCTTTATTACCCAGTGAGCCACCGCACCAGGGCCCTGGATGGGTTGGGTACAGCGCCAGAAGATGGCGCTTCTATGAACGCGCCATTTTCCGGGGTGGCTGCGGACTGCAATTTGCAGCTGGGGGGACCCAGAAAGCTTGGGCCTCCCTGCGCTGCAGATTCCAGCCCCCAGCTGCCTAGTTGTACCTGGCTGGACACAAAAATAGGGCGAAGCCCCACGTATTTTTTTTTTTAATTATTTCATGAAATTCATGAAATTATTAAGAAAAAAAGGGCTTCCCTATATTGCTGTGTCCGGCCAGGTACAAATAGGCAGCTGGTGGTTGGGGGCAGTCCGTTCCTGCCTGCTGTACCTGGCTGGACACAAATATAGTGCGAAGCCCCACGTCAATTTTTTTTAAAATTATTTCATGAAACTAGATGGTGGCCCGATTCTAACGCATCGGGTATTCTAGAATATGTATGCGGCTGACCGGGCGCAATCAGCAGAGCGGTGTTTAAATTTGGCGCCAAAATCGCTGACTGGTCGCGGCCAGCAACCGCGACCAATCAGCAAAGCGGTGTTGAAATTTGGCGACTATATCACTGATTGGTCACGGCCGGCGGTCGCGACTAATCAGCAGAGCGGGGTTTAAATTTTGCGCCAATAATGCTGATAGGTTGTGGTCGCGATCAATCAGCAAAGCGGTGTTTAAATTTGGCGCCAATAATGGTGATTGGTCACGACCTCGACCATTCAGCAGAGCGGTGTTTAAATTTGGCGGCAACAATGTTGATTAGTCGCGGCCGGCGGTCGCGACCAATCAGCAGAGCGGGGTTTAAATTTGGCGCCAATAATGCTGATTGGTCGCAATCGCCGGCCGCGACCAATCAGCAGAGCGGTGTTTAAATTTGGCGTCAAAATCGCTGATTGGTCGCGGAAGGCAACTGTGACCAATCAGCAGAGCGGGGTTTAAATTTGGCGCCAATACTGCTGATTGGTCGCGGCCGGCAACTGTTACCAATCAGCCGAGCAGGGTTTAAATTTGGCGCCAATACTACTGATTGGTCGCGGACGGCGACCGTGATCAATCAGCAGAGCGGTGTTTAAATTTGGCGCCAATAATGCTGATTAGTCGCGGCCGGCATCCGCGACCAATTAGCAGAGCGGGGTTTAAATTTGGCGCCAATCTCGCTGATTGGTCGCGGCTGGAGTCCGCGACCAATCAGCAGAGCGTTGTTTAAATTTGGCGCCAATCTCACTGATTGGATGCGTCTGGCGTCCGCGACCAATCAGCAGAGCGTTGTTTAAATTTGGCGCCAAGCTCTCTGATTGGTCGCGGCCGCTATTTAAATGTGGCGCCCAAATCGGTGATTGGTCGCGGGCAGCGTCCGCGACCAATCAGCAGAGCGGTGTTTAACTTTAGCGACAAGATCACTGATTGGTCGCGAGCGGAGAGCGCGACCAATCAGCTAATCGTATTGGTGAGGACCGGGGAGCGCCGCTGCCTGGTCGGATACTTCCGTTGCGAGAAGTCGGGAGATGAGCGACTGCTCGCAGCAGAAGCATCCCGACCCGCAGCGCCGCTCCCCGGTCCTCCCTTGACACCCTAGCCGCTGATCTCCCCACAGTATCCGCATGGTGTTACAAAGATCCGGACATTTGTGTTAAAAATCGCTGATTGGTCGCTGGCGCTGCCCGCGACCAATCACCGATTTGGGCGCCAAATTTAAATATCGGCCGCAACCAATCACCAATCTTGGCTCCACATTTAAACACCGCTGTGATGATTGGTCGCCGACGCTGGGCGCGACCAATCACCGATTTTGGCGCCACATTTAAATAGCGTCCGCGACCAATCAGTACAGCGGTGTTTAAATGTGGAGCCAAGATGGGTGATTGGTCGCGGAGGATATTTAAATTTGGCGCCCAAATCGGTGATTGGTCGCGGCTGATATTTAAATTTGGCGCCCAAATCGGTGATTGGTCGCGGGCAGCGCCAGCGACCAATCAGCGATTTTTAACACAAATGTCCGGACCTTTGTAACACCATGTGGATACTGTGGGGACATCAGCGGCTAGGGTGTGAAGGGAGGACCGGGGAGCGGCGCTGCGGGTCGGTATACTTCTGCTGCGAGCGCCCGCTCATGTCCCGGGTTCTCGCAGCGGAAGTATCCGCACAGGCAGCGCCGCTGACATCCATGCGGCTAGGGTGTGAAGGGAGGACCGGGGAGCGGCGCTGACATCCAATTGGTCGCGGCCGCTATTTAAATGTGCCGCACAAATCGGTGATCACTGATCTTGCCGCCAAAGTTAAACACTACTGTGCTGATTGCGCGCGGATGCTGCCCGCGACCAATCACAGATTTGTGCGCCAAATTTAAATATCGGCTGCGACCAATCACCGATCTTGGATCCACATTTAAACAACGCTGTGCTGATTGGTCGCGGCCAATATTTAAATGTGGCGCCCAAATCGGTGATTGGTTGCGGTCTTGGCGCGCGACCAATCACTGATCTTGCCGCCAAAGTTAAACACTACCGTGCTGATTGTGCGCCAAATCTAAATATCAGCCTCATGCACGTCACTGACAGCGTGGGAAAATTCTCACGCTGAAGCGCTGAGTGCAGGAGAATTCTCCCACGCTGTCAGTGACGTGCATGAGATGCGCCGAGTTCATTGGACATGACCTCGGCTCATCTTTATGCCGTCACAGAGAGACACTGAGGAGCGGAAGCAAGCCTGCTCTTCTCAGTGTCTGCGGGATGACAGGCTGGATGGCAGCGTTCTGACTGACGTGTTTCTATCTATCTAATCTATGTGTGATGCTCTATTCCTTCTTGTCTAAATTGTCGGGTACCGGTGTATGCCGCTGCTGAATTGCCGGCCGGCTTTTTTAAAGAGAGCGTCTTCTGAGCAGTTTGTCAGCTTTTGGACACCTTTGAAGGTGTTTTCTATGTGTTTCTATGTGTTTTTGTTTGCCTGCCATTGGTTTTAACGGTGTTCGACGGTGTTCTAAGGTGTTCGACGAACAGTTCGACGAACAGTTCCTCGAACATCCCGGTGTTCGACGAACCGAACCGAACCCGAACACTACGGGGGTGGCTCAACACTAGCGCCGAGTTCATTGGACATGAACTCGGCTCATCTTTTTGCCGTATCAGAGAGACACTGAGGAGCGGAAGCAAGCCTGCTCTTCTCAGTGTCTGTGGGATGACAGGCTGGATGGCAGCGTTCTGCTGCGGTCCAGCCTGTCATCTCGATGTAGCAGAGCTGAAGCAGTCGTGGGAACCATGGAAAGGTAAGGATGAGGTTGCTTTATTATTTTTCTTTTATTGCAGGAGATCGTTGGCTTCAGCTGGAATGGGCGTGATGGTAAGTATGGTTTAATTTAGAACAATAAAGAATTGTGTGTTTATTTCAATTAAAGGACTTTATTCTGGGTGTTTGTGTTTTTTTTTTTAACTTTGACTATGGGGTTAGTAATGGGGGTGTCTTATAGACGCCTCTCCATTACTAACCTGGGCTTGATGTCAGCTGGCATTATAAGCTGACATCAACCCCAGCCCTATTACCCCCTGCCACCGCACCAGGGCAGCGTGGAAGAGCGAGGCTAAGTGCCAGAATTAGCGCATCCTATGGATGCGCCATTTCTGGGGCGGCTGACGGCTGGTGTTTCTAGCCTGGGAGGGGGCCAATATTCATGGCACCCTTCCTGGGCTATTAATATCAGCCCCCAGCTGTCTGCCTAGCCTTTGCTAGCTATTAAAATAGGGGGGACCCCACGTCATTTTTTTTGGGGGGTCCCCCATTTTAATAGCTAGTAAAGGCTAGGTATTCAGCTGGGGGCTGATATTAGTAGCCTGGGAAGCTCCATGAGTATTACCCCCTTCCCAGGCTTCAAACATCTGCCCCAGCCGTCTGCTTAACCTCCGCTAGAGCCTAAAATTACGGGGAACCCCACGCCAATTTTTTTTTTTATAAATCCTTTATTTTAACACTAAATGACAAGTACAGTAATCAACACTGTCACTGTACTTCATATATATGTGACTGACATGTTTCTATCTATCTAATCTATGTGTGATGCTCTATTCTTTCTATTCTAAATTGTCGGGTACCGCTGCTGAAATGCCGGCCGGCTTTTTTAAAGAGACAGTGCATGAAAACACTATTATTTTTTTAAATAAATCCTTTACACTAAATGACAAGTACAGTAACCAACACTGTCACTGTACTTATTATATATGTGATTGGCATGTTTATATCTATCTATGTATGATTCTCTGTTCTTTCTGTTATAAATTGTCGGGTACCGCTGCTGAATTGCCGGCCGGCTTTTTTAAAGAGATGGTGCATGAAAACACTATTATTTTTTTAAATAAATCCTTTACACTAAATGACAAGTACAGTAAGCAATAGTGTTGAGCCACCCCCGTAGTGTTCGAGTTCGGTTCGGTTCGTCGAACACCCGTGTGTTCGCCGAACTGTTCGTCGAACTGTTCGTCGAACACCTTCGAACACCGTTAAAACCAATGGCAGGCAAACAAAAACACATAGAAACACATAGAAAACACCTTCAAAGGTGTCCAAAAGCTGACAAACTGCTCAGAAGACATAACTAACACATGGAAAAGTGACAAGTACATATAGTCATGCAAAAATAAAAGAGGTGGAGGAGTAAAAGGAGGGGGAGACACAGATATAGGCATGTCATGCCCTTCTAAAATCCAAAAAGTGAGAAGCCGACACGGCCAGTCCGCTCCTGCCCGTGCCACCTCCGTGTCGCCGGGTTTGTGCCAGAGCCGTGGTGAACCCTGACGGCCAGCCCCCCTCTCCCAATACTGGTGCCTGTCCGCTGGTGGGTCGAGCGAGCCCCCCTGTGGTGGAGGCAGCTCTAAGCTTTTTAATTTAAATTGTCTCTCTAATTTGAATGAATACACTTTAAATCCATTTACAAGGATCTATTGGAGGGCAAGTCTCATGCCAGCAGCCGCGGTAATTCCAGCTCCAGTAGCGTCCACTAAAGCTGCTGCAGTTAAAAAGCTTTTATAAGGATCGAGCTCGGCTGTCCACCGCAAGGCATCCTACTGCCAGTCCCAGCCCCTATGCCTTGGGGTGCCTCCTGATGCTCTTCACTAAGTATCCCATGGTCCCGAAGCATTTCCTTTGAAAAAATTAAGTGTCTAAACTACAGGTGGTGCAGCTTGCTTAACAGCCGGGATAATCCGCTCACTAGCAGACACTGCTACTAGGCACAAAGTATTTCCTGGGCTAGATGCAGTTAAAAATTTGTAATTAGATACTCTCGTTGGATGCTGAGAAAGCATTCCATAGAGTCTCCTGGCACGCCATATATGATTCTCTTAAAAAGCTTGGGGTAGGGGTCTAGGGGACCCTTTTATAGCCAAAATCACGGCCCTGTATCGCAATACGTCACCTAGGCTGAAGATAAATGGAACTGTAGCACCCTGAGGGCTCGGTTGCTACAGACGTATTGCACCTCACCCAGAGGTGTGATATCTCACTCTCAGGTAAGGATGGAGTGTGGATCAGGACCCGACACCTGCATGCATTACACCACATTGCCGTGGGGCAGGACGACCAATATGCCCCTGAGATGGGCACGACAGTCCCTGTCCCTGGCTGGAGTGGGGGGAGGGAACACTGAGGAAGGGGAACCCTGTAGTGCAGGAGCAGGGAGGAAGCAGTTCCTGGGTGCATTGAGAAGGGAGTATAAAAGGTGGGCACCATCTTAGTTCAGTGCAGAGAAGTCTGAGCAGAAGTGGCAGGGAGCAGGGGCTCTGCATGAGCTCTGCTCCGGAGGCGGGCCTAGTAACAGAGGCCCAGGCCTGGAAGAGGGAGAAGGAAGGAAGAGGAGCGGAGAAGGCTCCAGGAACGAGGAATGAAGGGATCACAGGGGTACGGACGGGCGAGTCGCCACCGCACGCCCGAATCCACCTGCGTGGAGGGGTCAGGCCAAAGGGGGAGACCGGTCCCCGAACTAGTGGAGGCAGGAAACGAGGCAGCCGGACAGAAGTGTTGGTAAGAAAGGCCAGACAAAGGACACACAAAGGGGGTCCTGTGAAGTGCTCCAAAGTTATCTGGGAGTTGTCTGAGCCCCTCACCTGGTGAGCACAGTACGACGTGGGCAGCCGTTACCTGCAGACGTGGTCTGGATAATAAGAACTGTGAGTAAAGGCCCTGAACTGCATCACTGACTCCGTGTCGTTACTGCTGCTGCCCTGCACCATCACCCCCATCCTCCGCATACACTGCCCTGAGGCTATACTCCTCCCGTGGGGAGTTATGCTACGCTCTGCTGCACCCACAACACCAGCCTCAGTGGTCTGCCCTGTAGCGGCGGTTCACTCTGACCGCAATCCACGGGTGGCGTAGTCGGACATTTAAACATGAAAACCACATAAATAGTTCCGCCACTGGTTTCACCGCCCTGAGCCACGGAACTGGGTCGCCGCCACGAAGACTACAACCACCAGCATCCACCAAAAAGGGTCCGGCTCCGGGTGTCCCAAGGCCCAGGGGGTGCGTCAGAACATTTTCATCACCTTTCACAATCACCAATGGGACAAGGCAGTGATGTCCTCTGTCCCCTCTCTTATACATCCTAGTGACGGAGCACCTGCTCTCATCAATTCGCCATAACCCCAATATTAGGTGGATTGAGGTGGGAGGCACCGAGTACAAGTGCTCTCTATTTGCTGATGATGTCCTAGTATATATCACTCAATCACATATATCCATCCATGCTGTTATGGCTGAAATAGATCACTTTGTTACATGGTCAAATTTTAAAATCAATGCAGCGAAGTCTGAGGCCCTCGATGTCTCCCTCCCCAAATCCATACAGGATTCCATCCAGTCCAACTTTCCCTTTGCCTGGCCCTCACAGGGTATCAAATACTTAGGAATTCCTATTCATAGAGACCTCTCCCATCTATGTTATCTTAATTTTGGGCCCTTTATTGAACAACTCCATACAGACCACGGTTGGCAAGTTAGAACTTTAAGATTCACTACGTGAACCACTGGTGTTTTGTGGAAAAGCACATGTACACTGCGTTCCAAATTATTATACAAAAAGTGTTTAGGAGTGATAAGGGAAGAATTTGTTTGTTTGTCAGTTAAACTCATTGATGGTGATGTGTGTCAGGGCTCTTTATATCACTGTAAGCAATTGCAGACACCTGTGCTAATTAGTTTGGCAGGTGTGTCCAATGAAAGGCAAGACTACTTAAGAAGGCTCTCTCACATTATTAAGCAGCCTACATTTTCTGCCAAAATGGGAAAGAAAAAGGATGTGTCGGCTGCTGAGAAGCAACAAATTGTGGAGTGTTTAGGTCAAGGCATGACTACAATCAACATTGTGCGATGATCAGGATGAAGTGTCTTGGCAATCAAGAAGTATGTAGCTGATTCACAGTACACACGTGTGCGTGCTGATAAGGGCAAATTGAGGACTCTTTCCTACAGGCAATTACGTCAGGTTGAAAGAGCAGCGGCAAAAAAGCCTTGTCATAGCAGCAGACAAGTTTTTGAAGCTGCTTGTGCCTCCAACGTCCCCCGAACAACAAGATGCAGGGTCCTTCAGAGGTTTGCAGCTGTGCATGCGCCATCCTGTCGACCTCCTCTATCTACTTCACACAAGCAGAAACGGCTCCAGTGGGCCAAACATTACATGAAGACTGATTTCAAAACTGTTTTGTTCACGGATGAGTGCCGTGCAGCGCTCGATGGTCCAGATGGATGGAGTGGAGGATGGCTGGTTGATGGACACCCCACGCAAACACGGCTACAGCGCCAACAAGGAGGAGGTGGAGTAATGTTTTGGGCTGGAATCATGGGGAGAGAGATTGTCGGCCCCTTTAGGATCCCTGAAGGCGCTAAAGATGAACTCCATAATGTATGTGGATTTTCTCAAACAGCACTTCCTGCCATGGTTCAAGAAGAAGAACCGTGTATTTCACAGCAAGATCATTTTTCTGCATGATAATGCACCATCTCATGCTGCACATAAAACATCTGCATCTCTGGCTGATATGGGCATAAAAGGGGACAAACTTATGGTGTGACCCCCATGCTCCCCTGACCTCTACCCCATTCAGAACCTTTGGAGCATCATTAAAAGGAGTGTCTATGATGGCGGGAGGCAGTTCACATCTAAGCAACAGCTCTGGGAGGGTATTCTGTCCTCATGCAAAACAATTGAAGCAGAAACCATCCAAAACCTGACAAATTCAATGGACGAGAGAGTTCAGAAGCTCCTTTCGAACAAGGGGTCCTATGTGAAAATGTAACATCACCTAGAATAAAGTTTTGAGTTGAAAACTGTTTGATTTCAGTTTCTAACAACCTGCTAATGCTTATAATTTCAAAAATGACCATTTTTTTGGTCTTTATTAAAATGAAAAGGTTGATCGAAAAGTTTGGGGGATCTAAGAGTGTGGCAACCCAGTAGTCATGATTACTTCGAATTCTGACAATATGAGGGTCATGCTGCAGGTAGTGCAGCAAGAAGGCACTTATGTGCCTTGCGCATCTCGGAGCCCCAAAATTATTTTCCGGGCTAGATGCAGCTAAAAATTATTTTTAATTTTAAATCTGGTGAAGCTTTAGTATAGATGGCCTAATAGGATCAGTGCTGCACACTGCTACAAAGCCCAAATTATTTTCCAGTCAAGATACAGATAAACATGATTAGTAATTTGAAAGCTTAAAACGGTTGGTAGGGTGATTTTAACCAATCATCAAGCTTTTACTCTCCCCAGGATGACACAGGGGTAGAAAAGTCGTTTCGGATCCATGATTTGTTCATCTTTATGAACGTGAGTCTGTCTACATTATCAGTGGAGAGCCGCGTGCGCTTATCTGTCAGCACACCACCAGCAGCGCTGAACACACGTTCAGACAGAACGCTGGCTGCGGGGCATGACAAGATCTCCAAGGCGTAAGTGGCTAGCTCCGGCCATTTATCCAGATTGGAAGGCCAAAAAGAGCAAGGGTCCAGTGACACAGTCGTGGCTTCAATGTTTACTTGGAGATACTCCTGTACCATCGTCTCTAGGCGTTGACTATGTGTCAGACTTCTTGTCTCCTGTGGCCTTGCAAAGGATGGGCTAAAAAAGTGGTGAAATGATTCCGCAAAATTGATGTTACCAGCAGATACTGTGGTTCTGTTACGGTTTGAGTGCTGAACACTTGACGGTCCCACGGTTGGCAAGTTGGAACTGTGAGATTCACTACGTGCACCACTGGTATTTTGTGGAAAAGCACATGTAAGATTCTGCAACAGTCTCTGCTGATACTCCTGCATGCGTGCATCCCTTTCTATGGCAGGAATAATTTCTGCAAATTTACTTTTGTACCGGGGATCTAACAATGTGGCAACCCAGTAGTCAGGATTATTTCTAATTCTCACAATTCGAGGGTCATGTTGCAGGTAGTGCAGCAAGAAGGCACTCATGTGTGTTGCGCATCCAGGAGCACCAAGTCCCTGTTGTGTTGGTGGCGAGGTAACAATCATGTTTCCTTCCTCTGTCCTCTCCCCCCAACCTCGCACAACAGAAATGTGATCAAGGTCTCCCTCATCTGATGAGTCTTCCATCAGTTCGTCCTCCACTTCTTCCTGGGCTCCTGCACCTTCCTCACTAGTTTGGCTGCTACCATGCGCCCTGGTAAAACCATCTCCCCCACCCTCACATGCCTGCCGCCTTGGTGCTGCCGACCGTCTGGACCTTGCAGACGTTAGCCCTTCCGCATACAACTCCTCCTCCTCTACTTCCTCCACCTCCTCTTGTGCCACCACCTGACTCCGAATTCTGTTTAACATGTGCTCCAGCATGTAAATCACCGGAATAGTCATGCTGATAATGGCATCGTCAGCACTAAACATCTTCGTCGCCATTTCAAAACTGTGCAGAAGGGTGCATAGGTCCCTGATCTGAGACCACTCCTCCAGCGTGATTTGCCCCACCTCTGAATCTCGTTGGCCCAGGCTATACGTCAGAACGTATTGCACCAGGGCTTGTCGGTGCTGCCACAGTCGCTGCAACATGTGCAGAGTTGAATTCCACTGGGAAGGCACATCGCATTTTAGCCGGTGAAGTGGCAGGCCCAACGACTTCTGTAGAGATGTAAGTCGCTGAGCTGCGGGATGCGAACGGCGGAAGTGAGCACACAGCGACCGTGCCCTCTACAGAAGGCCATCTAGTCTGGGATAGTGGGCTAAAAATTGCTGGACAACCAGGTTCAACACGTGAGCCATACAAGGCACGTGTGTGACATTGCCCCGGCGAAGGGCCGCACCCAGGTTTGCAGCATTGTCGCACACGGCCTTCCCTGGTTTCAGGTCCAGTGGAGACAACCATTCATGAAATTGGTTCTCCAGAGCTGACCACAACTCCTCAGCTGTGTGACTCACATTTCCCAGACATTTCAATGTAAAAACCGCCTGATGACGTTGAGCCCTACTGCCAGCATAGTAAGGAGGTGTGCAGGATCCCTTCTGCGCAGTTAGAAAGCTTGTGGCATGACCAGACAGGCTTTGGGTGCAGGTGGAAGACCGAGAGGAGGTTGAGGAGGCAGAAGCAGTGGAGGAACTTTGACATAAAGAGGATTGACGCACAACTCGTGGGGACGGCAAGACTTGGACAGCAGCCCCTTGTCCTGCTGTCACCATAGTTACCCAGTGCCCAGTCAGCGACATGTAACGCCCCTGTCCATGCCTACTCGTCCAAGTGTCTGTGGTGAAATGCACCCTGTCACACACAGAGTTTCTCAAAGAAGCGGTGATGTTGTGTGCGACATACTGGTGGAGCGCAGGCACACCTTTCTTTGAGAAGTAGTGCCTACTGGGCATCTGGTACTGGGGCACTGCAACGGACATAAGGTCTCGAAAATCCTCTGTGTCCACCAGGCGGAAAGGCAGCATTTCTGTAGCCAAGAGCTTGCAGATGGTGAAATTCAACCTCTTAGCTTTCTCATGGCTAGGAGGAAATGGTCTTTTACTTGTCCACATCTGAGGGACCGAGGGCTGGCTATTGTGCTTAGACGGGGTTGATAAGGGTGTCCCCGGCAAACTGCCGGTCTGTGAGGAAGATGCAGGCGGACATGTTAGGTTGCCTTGATCCAAAGGTGGTGCTATCGATGTCGGACAGCGCTCAACACCAGCTGGTGTTACCACCTCCAAAGAAAATGATGACCTGCCAATCACGCTGGCTGTTGCGGGTAAAGAGGTGGCAGGTCTGCGCCCCAAAACAGGTGTGACTGCTGTCCCCCCAGTCACAGAGGATGAAGAGGCCGCGGATGCACAAGATATGGCAGACGGTGATTGGCCCGGCCGGCTAGGCCGCATTGTAGCACACTGAGCTTCCCACTGCAACTTATGCTTCATGTCCATGTGCCGGTTCATGCATGAAGTACTCAAACTATGTATTTTTTGGCCTCTACTTAGCTTTTGCTGACAAATGTTACAGATAACACGAGTTGGGTCATCTTTATCGATCTGAAAAAATGCCCAGGCTATGCAAGGCTTAGCACCCATGCGACCTGAAGAGCCACCACGACTTGTGGTGAGAGGCAGAGTTGTGTTTGAGGATGCAGTTGTTGACGTGCTTCCAGTACTACGTCTCTGTCCAGGAAGGCGCAACCTGACCTCGTCGTCACTAGCATCTTCCTCCACCTCCTCTGCTGACCTCATCTCTTGGCTGACTGTGGGTTGACAGTAAGTGGGATCTCCGACCTCATCATCATCACCCTGTGCGTTATCACACCCGTCGTCCTCAGAGCCAACCTGTTCCTGCCCTGACAAAAAACTAAAGTTGTCGCTCCAATCAGGTATTTGAGTCTTATCATCGTCTTCCTCATTGTCTCCACCAACAGGAGTTACAGTTTGGGAATGAGGGTCTACATTATGGTCAGAACCTTCTGCGTCTGGTCCTGGATCCGACTCATAAAGATTCTGGGCATCAGTGCAGATCATTTCCTCGTCTGGATTCACAGAAGCGCTGGAGTCGACCTCTGATTCCCAGGCTATAGTATGAGTAAACAGCTCTGCAGACTCAACCATCTGTTCTACCTCATACTCAGACGGGCAGCTGGAGATTTGGGAGCTGTGAGGAAGCAAGTGCGATTTGGGTGACACCTTTGAGGACTGGAGTATTTGTGATGTTGAAGTTGATGTGGAGGAGAGCCCACTTAAAGGAGCACTTGATATCCGTTGAAGCACCTGCTGTCTTTGTGCCTCATCTGGAATTTGTAGCGATTCGCGTGGCCGTAAGAAAGGGATCTTATCACATTGTCCGCTAAAAGAAGTAGACATTTTAGTTTGGCTGGAAGATGGTCTTTCTTCTGCAGATGTTACTGTTGCTTTAACACCTACCCCACGGACACAACCTTTTTTACCCTTCCCAACACGCCTATTCCCCTTTCCACCAGCAGCAGGCCTTTTTCCACTCATTTTGGTGGTTAACTAATTCACAACTCTGGAGTTGTTTGCACAAAAAAACAATGGATGGTAACCGAGCAGAGCTGAGTGGCCAAACTGTGGTATTAGGCCAAAACTATTGGCTGGGTTAGATGCAGAAAAAAATTATTTTGAATTTGCAACCTGATGGAGGTCAGTATAGATGGACTAATACAAATAGTCCCACACACTGCTAGAAGCCCAAATATTTTTTCAGAGGTACTGTAGATGCAGATAAAAATTATTTTTAATTTGCAACCTGATGGAGGTCAGTATAGATGGACTAATAGACCATGTCCCACACACTGCTAGAAGCCCAAATATTTTTTCAGAGCTAGATGCAGAAAAAAATTATTTTTAATTTGCAACCTGATGGAGGTCAGTATAGATGGACTAATAGACCAAGTCCCACACACCGCTAGAAGCCCAACTATTTTTTCAGAGCTAGATGCAGAAAAAAATTATATTCAATTTGCAACCTGCTGGAGGTCAGTATAGAAGGACTAATAGACCAAGTCCCACACACTGCTAGAAGCCCAAATATTTTTTCAGAGCTAGATGCAGAAAAAAATTATTTTTAATTTGCAACCTGATGGAGGTCAGTATAGATGGACTAATAGACCAAGTCCCACACACCGCTAGAAGCCCAAATATTTTTTCAGAGCTAGATGCAGAAAAATTTTTTTTTTACTTTGCAACCTGATGGAGGTCAGTATAGATGGACTAATAGACCAAGTCCCACACACTGCTAGAAGCCCAAATATTTTTTCAGAGCTAGATGCAGAAAAAAATTATTTTTAATTTGCAACCTGATGGAGGTCAGTATAGATGGACTAATAGACCAAGTCCCACACACCGCTAGAAGCCCAAATATTTTTTCAGAGCTAGATGCAGAAAAAAATTATTTTTAATTTGCAACCTGATGGAGGTCAGTATAGATGGACTAATAGACCAAGTCCCACACACTGCTAGAAGCCCAAATATTTTTTCAGAGCTAGATGCAGAAAAAAATTATTTTTAATTTGCAACCTGATGGAGGTCAGTATAGATGGACTAATAGACCAAGTCCCACACACCGCTAGAAGCCCAACTATTTTTTCAGAGCTAGATGCAGAAAAAAATTATATTCAATTTGCAACCTGCTGGAGGTCAGTATAGAAGGACTAATAGAACAAGTCCCACACACTGCTAGAAGCCCAAATATTTTTTCAGAGCTAAATGAAGAAAAAAATTATTTTTAATTTGCAACCTGATGGAGGTCAGTATAGATGGACTAATAGACCAAGTCCCACACACTGCTAGAAGCCCAAATATTTTTTCAGAGCTAGATGCAGAAAAAAATTATTTTTAATTTGCAACCTGATGGAGGTCAGTATAGATGGACTAATAGACCAAGTCCCACACACTGCTAGAAGCCCAAATATTTTTTCAGAGATAGATGCAGAAAAAAATTATTTTTAATTTGCAACCTGATGGAGGTCAGTATAGATGGACTAATAGACCAAGTCCCACACACTGCTAGAAGCCCAAATATTTTTTCAGAGCTAGATGCAGAAAAAAATTATTTTTAATTTGCAACCTGATGGAGGTCAGTATAGATGGACTAATAGACCAAGTCCCACACACCGCTAGAAGCCCAACTATTTTTTCAGAGCTAGATGCAGAAAAAAATTATATTCAATTTGCAACCTGCTGGAGGTCAGTATAGAAGGACTAATAGAACAAGTCCCACACACTGCTAGAAGCCCAAATATTTTTTCAGAGCTAAATGAAGAAAAAAATTATTTTTAATTTGCAACCTGATGGAGGTCAGTATAGATGGACTAATAGACCAAGTCCCACACACTGCTAGAAGCCCAAATATTTTTTCAGAGCTAGATGCAGAAAAAAATTATATTCAGTTTGCAACCTGATGGAGGTCAGTATAGATGGACTAATAGAATGATGCTATGCCCAAAAGATTTTACTTCACTAGGTGCAGTAAAAAAATTGGTATTCTGTACACAGGTGTTATATCTTGCAACACAGATAGGCTACTCCACTGACTAACACACTCTGCAATAGGCCAAAAAGGATTAGCTTTGCTAGATTCAGCCAAATGCTGTGAAAAAAACTTGCACAGCACTGGCACAGACCTGCCTGGCAAAAACTGATAGGAACTCATGTAACCTAGTCCTGAAAAGGACTCCAATTACAATTAGTCTTTACTCCCACAACCTATCTAGGCACAGACCTCCCTGATAAAAGTCGCAGGAAATTCTGTAACCTAGTCCTTAAAAGGACTGCAATCACAACTATTCCCTACTCCCAAGCTATCTGTATATTTGTGCGAAAATTGGCTTGAAATTAACAAGGTATAGCGCACACAGCAACAGCGGTGCCGTCTAACACGCAGCTGCAGCAGTGAGAAAATGGTGGCGACGGGGAAAATGGCTTGGTCTTATAGGGCAAGGACATGTGACATACACTGCCAATGACACATGCCCTTGCTTGTGTGAAAAAAAGCACTTTGCTCCGTGTGTGCGCTGCTGATAGGCTGACAGATTGCACCTCCCTACTGCAAATGCGGGAAAGAGAAAAAAAAATGGAGATCTTCATTGTTCCTGCAGAGATCCATCCCCTGCCCCTCCCCCCACCCCGCTGTACACTCAAACTGCGTATTAACATTAATTTTCATCATTACTGAGAAAAAATCCAGTTATGATTTTGGTGCACGAACAGTTATCGAACATAACCTCGAACAGCCGAATTTTTCTCAAATTGTTCGTGTTCGCCGAACGGCTCGAACACCGCCCAAAACAGCTCGAATTTGAGATTGGCGAACAGTTCGAGTAGAACAACGCTCATCTCTAGTAAGCAACACTGTCACTGTACTTCATATATATGTGACTGACATGTTTCTATCTATCTAATCTATGTGTGATGCTCTATTCCTTCTTGTCTAAATTGTCGGGTACCGGTGTATGCCGCTGCTGAATTGCCGGCCGGCTTTTTTAAAGAGAGCGTCTTCTCAGCAGTTTGTCAGCTTTTGGACACCTTTGAAGGTGTTTTCTATGTGTTTCTATGTGTTTTTGTTTGTCTGCCATTGGTTTTAACGGTGTTCGACGGTGTTCTAAGGTGTTCGACGAACAGTTCGACGAACAGTTCCTCGAACATCCCGGTGTTCGACGAACCGAACCCGAACACTACGGGGGTGGCTCAACACTAGTATTTACATCAACATTTTAGATTGAATATTTTTTAAATTGAACAGTGATAGAGGTAATTAAAGAGCATTCTCGAAATCTCAATGTGGTTATAAAAAAGTACATATATAGTTATTCATTTGTGATAATATAACCCATTTTTAAATCTGCACTGTTTTATACATATCAGTCCCCAAGAATGACCATCTAGGCTCTATTTACCTTTCAGTTGTCATTGAATCCATCCTTTTGTAATTGCAGCTCATGGTCGACCATGCACAGTGTCTATCTCATCTGGAATCCTGCAAGCGTAGCTGTGTATCATACAGTCCTGCTCATCGTTATTGGCACCCATGAAGTTTAAGTACATAATGTGGAATATCTCCTGAAAAAATTAGTCAAGTGAAACAGTTTTTTTTGTATAGAGCATTCATGTTAAATACAAAGGAGCAAATGGTAAACAATAATTTAAAACAAACAATGGGAGGGAAGAATAGAAAAAGCTAAAGCCTGCTGTGTCACTGGTATTAGCACCCTTGACATTAATTTAGCATGGAAACACATTTTTGCCTGTGGTAAATCACAAAAAGATTCACCTCTGAATAATTGTCGGTGCCCATTTGACATGAATTAGCCAATGTGTTTTAAAAAGCCACATGGTAGGTCCTGTTCCTTTGTCACAATGGTGAAGACAAAGGAGCTGTCTGCGTACATCAGAATTGCTATAATTAGCAAACACAAGACTTCCAAACGGTATAAAGCCAACTCCAAAGACTAAGTATCCAAGAAGAATACCTTAAGGCCAACCTGGAACAGTCTGGAGTCGTGGTTTCAACAAGTACCATATGCTGCACACTAAACCAACCAAAGCTTTATGGGCAAAGGCCAAGGAAGAAACCATTGCTGAAGAAAATACATTAAAAGGAACGACTGATCTATGCCAAAGAGTACCTTGACAAACTGTAATCCTTCTGGGAAAATGTTCTGTGGACAGATGAAACAAAAATAGAGCTTTTTCTCAATGCAAAGCAACAGTTTGTTTACATACGGTGCAATGAAGCTTATAAGGAAAAGAACACCTTACCAATAGTTATGCATGGTGGAGGATCCATATCGCTGTGGGGTTGCTGTTATGTTCTGCTACCAGAGCTAAGGAAAGAGAGGAGATCTGTCCCTACGATAGAACTCAGCTTTATCCCTACGATGTAACAGGGGACCTGATCCTGCGATCAGACCTGCTAAAGTCCTAAGCTAGTCTGTACGGAGACCTATAGATGTGGGGAAGGAATCCCTACAAGTACTAAGGACTGGGAGGAAAATGGGACACCTCCTAACAGAAATAGTAGCAGACAGACAAACAAACAAAATATATAGAACACTGAGGTCCGTAGACCAAGCAAACTAACAGAGTTAGATACAGAGCACAGGCTAGCTAGAAAGTAGTTATACAATGAAGTCCAGCAAAGCCAGAAGGGCGGAGCAGGATTAAATAGGCCAACAAGGTCATGTGACCAGCAAAGGAAAAAACCTAAGAGCAAGGTTCTAACAGTACCCCCCCTTCTAAGAGGATCCTCCGGATCCCCTAGGACCAGGCTTATCAGGAAATCTCCTGTGAAACGCTCTGATAAGTCTGGACGCGGAAACATCATCTGACCTCACCCAAGAGTTATCCTCGGGTCCGAAACCTTTCCAGGCCACAAGATACTGCAAACTACCTCTATACCGTCTAGAGTTAAGGATGCGAGAAATTTCATATTCCCCGTCCTCCACCACCGGAGGAACAGAGGCAGAGGCGTCACCATCCGACACAACAGCTTTTTTTAACAGAGAGACATGAAATACCGGATTAATTCTCCAGGAGGTAGGAACCTCCAACCTAACAGCAGATTGGTTGACAACCTGAAGCACCTTAAAGGGCCCTACAAACTTGGGACCCAATTTCTTAGAAGGAATCCTCAACCGCAGATTCCTAGAGGACAACCAAACCATGTCACCAACAGCAAACAAAACCTCCTGTCGTTTCCTATCAAAGTAGTCTTTAGATTTTCTGTTGGCCTCCTGAAGATTACCACGCACATCCGTCCAAACTCTCTCCAAATCACCGGAAAAATTCTCCTCCTCAGGCACGGCAGATCCCAACTTGGAGAACGACCCAAACGACGGATGTCTCCCAGAACAACAAAAAAAAAAGGCGAACAACCAGCAGAAGAAGATGTATGATTGTTCAGAGCAAATTCAGCAAGTGGCAGAAACTCAGACCACCCCTCTTGATTGTCTGCCACAAAACAACGCAAGAACTGCTCAACATCCTGGTTTTTCCTTTCTGTCTGGCCATTAGATTCAGGATGATATCCGGACGAGAACGATAAATGAACTCCCAACTAGTGTTGAGCCACCCCCGTAGTGTTCGAGTTCGGTTCGGTTCGTCGAACACCCGTGTGTTCGCCGAACTGTTCGTCGAACTGTTCGTCGAACACCTTCGAACACCGTTAAAACCAATGGCAGGCAAACAAAAACACATAGAAACACATAGAAAACACCTTCAAAGGTGTCCAAAAGCTGACAAACTGCTCAGAAGACACAACTAACACATGGAAAAGTGACAAGTACATATAGTCATGCGAAAATAAAAGAGGTGGAGGAGTAAAAGGAGGGGGAGACACAGATATAGGCATGTCATGCCCTTCTAAAATCCAAAAAGTGAGAAGCCGACACGGCCAGTCCGCTCCTGCCCGTGCCACCTCCGTGTCGCCGGGTTTGTGCCAGAGCCGCGGTGAACCCTGATGGCCAGCCCCCCTCTCCCAATACTGGTGCCTGTCCGCTGGTGGGTCGAGCGAGCCCCCCTGTGGTGGAGGCAGCTCTAAGCTTTTTAATTTAAATTGTCTCTCTAATTTGAATGAATACACTTTAAATCCATTTACAAGGATCTATTGGAGGGCAAGTCTCATGCCAGCAGCCGCGTAATTCCAGCTCCAGTAGCGTCCACTAAAGCTGCTGCAGTTAAAAAGCTTTTATAAGGATCGAGCTCGGCTGTCCACCGCAAGGCATCCTACTGCCAGTCCCAGCCCCTATGCCTTGGGGTGCCTCCTGATGCTCTTCACTGAGTATCCCATGGTCCCGAAGCATTTCCTTTGAAAAAATTAAGTGTCTAAACTACAGGTGGTGTAGCTTGCTTAACAGCCGGGATAATCCGCTGACTAGCAGACACTGCTACTAGGCACAAAGTATTTCCTGGGCTAGATGCAGTTAAAAATTTGTAATTAGATACTCTCGTTGGATGCTGAGAAAGCATTCCATAGAGTCTCCTGGCACGCCATATATGATTCTCTTAAAAAGCTTGGGGTAGGGGTCTAGGGGACCCTTTTATAGCCAAAATCACGGCCCTGTATCAAAATACGTCACCTAGGATGAAGATAAATGGAACTGTAGCACCCTGAGGGCTCGGTTGCTACAGACGTATTGCACCTCACCCAGAGGTGTGATATCTCACTCTCAGGTAAGGATGGAGTGTGGATCAGGACCCGACACCTGCATGCATTACACCACATTGCCGTGGGGCAGGGCGACCAATATGCCCCTGAGATGGGCACGACAGTCGCTGTCCCTGGCTGGAGTGGGGGGAGGGAACACTGAGGAAGGGGAACCCTGTAGTGCAGGAGCAGGGAGGAAGCAGTTCCTGGGTGCATTGAGAAGGGAGTATAAAAGGTGGGCACCATCTTAGTTCAGTGCAGAGCAGTCTGAGCAGAAGTGGCAGGGAGCAGGGGCTCTGCATGAGCTCTGCTCCAGAGGCGGGCCTAGTAACAGAGGCCCAGGCCTGGAAGAGGGAGAAGGAAGGAAGAGGAGCGGAGAAGGCTCCAGGAACGAGGAATGAAGGGATCCCAGGGGTGCGGACGGGCGAGTCGCCACCGCACGCCTGAATCCACCTGCGTGGAGGGGTCAGGCCAAAGGGGGAGACCGGTCCCCGAACTAGTGGAGGCAGGAAACGACCCTCAGCTAGAAACCGGAGGCTCTGACATTTTATGTGGCGCAGCCCCTCGCTACACCCGCTAGGAAGGCACCACATAGGGTCAGGGAAACTGGCGCCAAGTTTACCAAGAGGAGGCCCGAGGCAGCCGGACAGAAGTGTTGGTAAGAAAGGCCAGACAAAGGACACACAAAGGGGGTCCTGTGAAGTGCTCCAAAGTTATCTGGGAGTTGTCTGAGCCCCTCACCTGGTGAGCACAGTACGACGTGGGCAGCCGTTACCTGCAGACGTGGTCTGGATAATAAGAACTGTGAGTAAAGGCCCTGAACTGCATCACTGACTCCGTGTCGTTACTGCTGCTGCCCTGCACCATCACCCCCATCCTCCGCATACACTGCCCTGAGGCTATACTCCTCCCGTGGGGAGTTATGCTACGCTCTGCTGCACCCACAACACCAGCCTCAGTGGTCTGCCCTGTAGCGGCGGTTCACTCTGACCGCAATCCACGGGTGGCGTAGTCGGACATTTAAACATCAAAACCACATAAATAGTTCCGCCACTGGTTTGACCGCCCTGAGCCACGGAACCGGGTCGCCGCCACGAAGACTACAACCACCAGCATCCACCAAAAAGGGTCCGGCTCCGGGTGTCCCAAGGCCCAGGGGGTGCGTCAGAACATTTTCATCACCTTTCACAATCACCAATGGGACAAGGCAGGGATGTCCTCTGTCCCCTCTCTTATATATCCTAGTGACGGAGCACCTGCTCTCATCAATTCGCCATAACCCCAATATTAGGTGGATTGAGGTGGGAGGCACCGAGTACAAGTGCTCTCTATTTGCTGATGATGTCCTAGTATATATCACTCAATCACATATATCCATCCATGCTGTTATGGCTGAAATAGATCACTTTGTTACATGGTAAAATTTTAAAATCAATGCAGCGAAGTCTGAGGCCCTCGATGTCTCCCTCCCCAAATCCATATAGGATTCCATCCAGTCCAACTTTCCCTTTGCCTGGCCCTCACAGGGTATCAAATACTTAGGAATTCCTATTCATAGAGACCTCTCCCATCTATGTTATCTTAATTTTGGGCCCTTTATTGAACAATTCCATACAGACCACGGTTGGCAAGTTAGAACTGTAAGATTCACTACGTGAACCGCTGGTGTTTTGTGGAAAAGCACATGTACACCGCGTTCCAAATTATTATGCAAAAAGTGTTTAGGAGTGATAAGGGAAGAATTTGTTTGTTTGTCAGTTAAACTCATTGATGGTGATGTGTGTCAGGGCTCTTTATATCACTGTAAGCAATTGCAGACACCTGTGCTAATTAGTTTTGCAGGTGTGTCCAATGAAAGGCAAGACTACTTAAGAAGGCTCTCTCACATTATTAAGCAGCCTACATTTTCTGCCAAAATGGGAAAGAAAAAGGATGTGTCGGCTGCTGAGAAGCAACAAATTGTGGAGTGTTTAGGTCAAGGCATGACTACAATCAACATTGTGCGATGATCAGGATGAAGTGTCTTGGCAATCAAGAAGTATGTAGCTGACTCACAGTACACACGTGTGCGTGCTGATAAGGGCAAATTGAGGACTCTTTCCTACAGGCAATTACGTCAGGTTGAAAGAGCAGCGGCAAAAAAGCCTTGTCATAGCAGCAGACAAGTTTTTGAAGCTGCTTGTGCCTCCAACGTCCCCCGAACAACAAGATGCAGGGTCCTTCAGAGGTTTGCAGCTGTGCATACGCCATCCTGTCGACCTCCTCTATCCACTTCACACAAGCAGAAACGGCTCCAGTGGGCCAAACATTACATGAAGACTGATTTCAAAACTGTTTTGTTCACGGATGAGTGCCGTGCAGCGCTCGATGGTCCAGATGGATGGAGTGGAGGATGGCTGGTTGATGGACACCCCACGCAAACACGGCTACAGCGCCAACAAGGAGGAGGTGGAGTAATGTTTTGGGCTGGAATCATGGGGAGAGAGATTGTCGGCCCCTTTAGGATCCCTGAAGGCGCTAAAGATGAAATCCATAATGTATGTGGATTTTCTCAAACAGCACTTCCTGCCATGGTTCAAGAAGAAGAACCGTGTATTTCACAGCAAGATCATTTTTCTGCATGATAATGCACCATCTCATGCTGCACATAAAACATCTGCATCTCTGGCTGATATGGGCATAAAAGGGGACAAACTTATGGTGTGACCCCCATGCTCCCCTGACCTCTACCCCATTCAGAACCTTTGGAGCATCATTAAAAGGAGTGTCTATGATGGCGGGAGGCAGTTCACATCTAAGCAACAGCTCTGGGAGGGTATTCTGTCCTCATGCAAAACAATTGAAGCAGAAACCATCCAAAACCTGACAAATTCAATGGACGAGAGAGTTCAGAAGCTCCTTTCGAACAAGGGGTCCTATGTGAAAATGTAACATCACCTAGAATAAAGTTTTGAGTTGAAAACTGTTTGATTTCAGTTTCTAACAACCTGCTAATGCTTATAATTTCAAAAATGACCATTTTTTTGGTCTTTATTAAAATGAAAAGGTTGATCGAAAAGTTTGGGGGATCTAAGAGTGTGGCAACCCAGTAGTCATGATTACTTCGAATTCTGACAATATGAGGGTCATGCTGCAGGTAGTGCAGCAAGAAGGCACTTATGTGTCTTGCGCATCTCGGAGCCCCAAAATTATTTTCCGGGCTAGATGCAGCTAAAAATTATTTTTAATTTTAAATCTGGTGGAGCTTATTATAGATGGCCTAATAGGATCAGTGCTGCACACTGCTACAAAGCCCAAATTATTTTCCAGTCAAGATACAGATAAACATGATTAGTAATTTGAAAGCTTAAAACGTTTGGTAGGGTGATTTTAACCAATCATCAAGCTTTTACTCTCCCCAGGATGACACAGGGGTAGAAAAGTCGTTTCGGATCCATGATTTGTTCATCTTTATGAACGTGAGTCTGTCTACATTATCAGTGGAGAGCCGCGTGTGCTTATCTGTCAGCACACCACCAGCAGCGCTGAACACACGTTCAGACAGAACGCTGGCTGCGGGGCATGACAAGATCTCCAAGGCGTAAGTGGCTAGCTCCGGCCATTTATCCAGATTGGAAGCCCAAAAAGAGCAAGGGTCCAGTGACACAGTCGTGGCTTCAATGTTTACTTGGAGATACTCCTGTACCATCGTCTCTAGGCGTTGACTATGTGTCAGACTTCTTGTCTCCTGTGGCCTTGCAAAGGATGGGCTAAAAAAGTGGTGAAATGATTCCGCAAAATTGATGTTACCAGCAGATACTGTGGTTCTGTTACGGTTTGAGTGCTGAACACTTGACGGTCCCACGGTTGGCAAGTTGGAACTGTGAGATTCACTACGTGCACCACTGGTATTTTGTGGAAAAGCACATGTAAGATTCTGCAACAGTCTCTGCTGATACTCCTGCATGCGTGCATCCCTTTCTATGGCAGGAATAATTTCTGCAAATTTACTTTTGTACCGGGGATCTAACAGTGTGGCAACCCAGTAGTCAGGATTATTTCTAATTCTCACAATTCGAGGGTCATGTTGCAGGTAGTGCAGCAAGAAGGCAGTCATGTGTGTTGCGCATCCAGGAGCACCAAGTCCCTGTTGTGTTGGTGGCGAGGTAACAATCATGCTTCCTTCCTCTGTCCTCTCCCCCCAACCTCGCACAACAGAAATGTGATCAAGGTCTCCCTCATCTGATGAGTCTTCCATCAGTTCGTCCTCCACTTCTTCCTGGGCTCCTGCACCTTCCTCACTAGTTTGGCTGCTACCATGCGCCCTGGTAAAACCATCTCCCCCACCCTCACATGCCTGCCGCCTTGGTGCTGCCGACCTTCTGGACCTTGCAGATGTTAGCCCTTCCGCATACAACTCCTCCTCCTCTACTTCCTCCACCTCCTCTTGTGCCACCACCTGACTCCGAATTCTGTTTAACATGTGCTCCAGCATGTAAATCACCGGAATAGTCATGCTGATAATGGCATCGTCAGCACTAAACATCTTCGTCGCCATTTCAAAACTGTGCAGAAGGGTGCATAGGTCCCTGATCTGAGACCACTCCTCCAGCGTGATTTGCCCCACCTCTGAATCTCGTTGGCCCAGGCTATACGTCAGAACGTATTGCACCAGGGCTTGTCGGTGCTGCCACAGTCGCTGCAACATGTGCAGAGTTGAATTCCACCGGGTAGGCACATCGCATTTTAGCCGGTGAAGTGGCAGGCCCAACGACTTCTGTAGAGATGTAAGTCGCTGAGCTGCGGGATGCGAACGGCGGAAGTGAGCACACAGCGACCGTGCCCTCTGCAGAAGGCCATCTAGTCTGGGATAGTGGGCTAAAAATTGCTGGACAACCAGGTTCAACACGTGAGCCATACAAGGCACGTGTGTGACATTGCCCCGGCGAAGGGCCGCACCCAGGTTTGCAGCATTGTCGCACACAGCCTTCCCTGGTTTCAGGTCCAGTGGAGACAACCATTCATGAAATTGGTTCTCCAGAGCTGACCACAACTCCTCAGCTGTGTGACTCACATTTCCCAGACATTTCAATGTAAAAACCACCTGATGACGTTGAGCCCTACTGCCAGCATAGTAAGGAGGTGTGCAGGATCCCTTCTGCGCAGTTAGAAAGCTTGTGGCATGACCAGACAGGCTTTGGGTGCAGGTGGAAGACCGAGAGGAGGTTGAGGAGGCAGAAGCAGTGGAGGAACTTTGACATAAAGAGGATTGACGCACAACTCGTGGGGACGGCAAGACTTGGACAGCAGCCCCTTGTCCTGCTGTCACCATAGTTACCCAGTGCCCAGTCAGCGACATGTAACGCCCCTGTCCATGCCTACTCGTCCAAGTGTCTGTGGTGAAATGCACCCTGTCACACACAGAGTTTCTCAAAGAAGCGGTGATGTTGTGTGCGACATGCTGGTGGAGCGCAGGCACACCTTTCTTCTGGGGCACTGCAACGGACATAAGGTCTCGAAAATCCTCTGTGTCCACCAGGCGGAAAGGCAGCATTTCTGTAGCCAAGAGCTTGCAGATGGTGAAATTCAACCTCTTAGCTTTCTCATGGCTAGGAGGAAATGGTCTTTTACTTGTCCACATCTGAGGGACTGAGGGATGGCTATTGTGCTTAGACGGGGTTTATAAGGGTGTCCCAGGCAAACTGCCGGTCTGTGAGGAAGATGCAGGCGGACATGTTAGGTTGCCTTGATCCAAAGGTGGTGCTATCGATGTCGGACAGCGCTCAACACCAGCTGGTGTTACCACCTCCAAAGAAAATGATGACCTGCCAATCACGCTGGCTGTTGCGGGTAAAGAGGTGGCAGGTCTGCGCCCCAAAACAGGTGTGACTGCTGTCCCCCCAGTCACAGAGGATGAAGAGGCCGCGGATGCACAAGATATGGCAGACGGTGGTTGGCCCGGCCGGCTAGGCCGCATTGTAGCACACTGAGCTTCCCACTGCAACTTATGCTTCATGTCCATGTGCCGGTTCATGCATGAAGTACTCAAACTATGTATTTTTTGGCCTCTACTTAGCTTTTGCTGACAAATGTTACAGATAACACGAGTTGGGTCATCTTTATCGATCTGAAAAAATGCCCAGGCTATGCAAGGCTTAGCACCCATGCGACCTGAAGAGCCACCACGACTTGTGGTGAGAGGCAGAGTTGTGTTTGAGGATGCAGTTGTTGACGTGCTTCCAGTACTACGTCTCTGTCCAGGAAGGCGCAACCTGACCTCGTCGTCACTAGCATCTTCCTCCACCTCCTCTGCTGACCTCATCTCTTGGCTGACTGTGGGTTGACAGTAAGTGGGATCTCCGACCTCATCATCATCACCCTGTGCGTTATCACACCCGTCGTCCTCAGAGCCAACCTGTTCCTGCCCTGACAAAAAACTAAAGTTGTCGCTCCAATCAGGTATTTGAGTCTTATCATCGTCTTCCTCATTGTCTCCACCAACAGGAGTTACAGTTTGGGAATGAGGGTCTACATTATGGTCAGAACCTTCTGCGTCTGGTCCTGGATCCGACTCATAAAGATTCTGGGCATCAGTCCAGATCATTTCCTCGTCTGGATTCACAGAAGCGCTGGAGTCGACCTCTAATTCCCAGGCTATAGTATGAGTAAACAGCTCTGCAGACTCAACCATCTGTTCTACCTCATACTCAGATGGGCAGCTGGAGATTTGGGAGCTGTGAGGAAGCAAGTGCGATTTGGGTGACACCTTTGAGGACTGGAGTATTTGTGATGTTGAAGTTGATGTGGAGGAGAGCCCACTTAAAGGAGCACTTGATATCCGTTGAAGCACCTGCTGTATTTGTGCCTCATCTGGAATTTGTAGCGATTGGCGTGGCCGTAAGAAAGGGATCTTATCACATTGTCCGCTAAAAGAAGTAGACATTTTAGTTTGGCTGGAAGATGGTCTTTCTTCTGCAGATGTTACTGTTGCTTTAACACCTACCCCACGGACACAACCTTTTTTCCCCTTCCCAACACGCCTATTCCCCTTTCCACCAGCAGCAGGCCTTTTTCCACTCATTTTGGTGGTTAACTAATTCACAACTCTGGAGTTGTTTGCACAAAAAAACAATGGATGGTAACCGAGCAGAGCTGAGTGGCCAAACTGTGGCATTAGGCCAAAACTATTGGCTGGGTTAGATGCAGAAAAAAATTATTTTGAATTTGCAACCTGATGGAGGTCAGTATAGATGGACTAATACAACAAGTCCCACACACAGCTAGAAGCCCAAATATTTTTTCAGAGGTACTGTAGATGCAGATAAAAATTAGTTTAAATTTGCAACCTGATGGAGGTCAGTATAGATGGACTAATAGAGAAAGTCCGACACACTACTAGAAGGCCAAATATTTTTTCAGAGCTAGATGCAGAAAAAAATTATATTCAGTTTGCAACCTGATGGAGGTCAGTATAGATGGACTAATAGAGAAAGTCCGACACACTACTAGAAGGCCAAATATTTTTTCAGAGGTAGATGCAGAAAAAAATATATTCAGTTTGCAACCTGATGGAGGTCAGTATAGATGGATTAATAGAACAAGACCCACACACAGCTAGAAGCCCAATATTTTTTCAGAGGTAGATGCAGAAAAAACTATATTCAGTTTGCAACCTGATGGAGGTCAGTATAGATGGACTAATAGAACAAGTCCCACACACTGCTAGAAGCCCAAATATTTTTTCAGAGGTACTGTAGATGCAGATAAAAATTAGTTTTAATTTGCAACCTGATGGAGGTCAGTATAGATGGACTAATAGAGAAAGTCCGACACACTACTAGAAGGCCAAATATTTTTTCAGAGGTAGATGCAGAAAAAAATATATTCAGTTTGCAACCTGATGGAGGTCAGTATAGATGGATTAATAGAACAAGACCCACACACAGCTAGAAGCCCAATATTTTTTCAGAGGTAGATGCAGAAAAAAATATATTCAGTTTGCAACCTGATGGAGGTCAGTATAGATGGACTAATAGAACAAGTCCCACACACTGCTAGAAGCCCAAATATTTTTTCAGAGGTACTGTAGATGCAGATAAAAATTAGTTTTAATTTGCAACCTGATGGAGGTCAGTATAGATGGACTAATAGAGAAAGTCCGACACACTACTAGAAGGCCAAATATTTTTTCAGAGGTAGATGCAGAAAAAAATATATTCAGTTTGCAACCTGATGGAGGTCAGTATAGATGGATTAATAGAACAAGACCCACACACAGCTAGAAGCCCAATATTTTTTCAGAGGTAGATGCAGAAAAAAATATATTCAGTTTGCAACCTGATGGAGGTCAGTATAGATGGACTAATAGAACAAGTCCCACACACTGCTAGAAGCCCAAATATTTTTTCAGAGGTACTGTAGATGCAGATAAAAATTAGTTTTAATTTGCAACCTGATGGAGGTCAGTATAGATGGACTAATAGAATGATGCTATGCCCAAAAGATTTTACTTCACTAGGTGCAGTAAAAAAATTGGTATTCTATACACAGGTGGTATATCTTGCAACACAGATAGGCTACTCCACTGACTAACACACTCTGCAATAGGCCAAAAAGGATTAGCTTTGCTAGATTCAGCCAAATGCTGTGAAAAAAACTTGCACAGCACTGGCACAGACCTGCCTGGCAAAAACTGATAGGAACTCATGTAACCTAGTCCTGAAAAGGACTGCAATTACAATTAGTCTTTACTCCCACAACCGATCTATTTAAGAGCACAGACCTCCCTGATAAAAGTCGTAGGAAATGCTGTAACCTAGTCCTTAAAAGGACTGCAATCACAACTATTCCCTACTCCCAAGCTATCTGTATATTTGTGCGAAAATTGGCTTGAAATTAACAAGGTATAGCGCACACAGCAACAGCGGTGCCGTCTAACACGCAGCTGCAGCAGTGAGAAAATGGTGGCGACGGGGAAAATGGCTTGGTCTTATAGGGCAAGGACATGTGACATACACTGCCAATGACACATGCCCTTGCTTGTGTGAAAAAAAGCACTTCGCTCCGTGTGTGCGCTGCTGATAGGCTGACAGATTGCACCTCCCCACTGTAAATGCGGGAAAGAGAAAAAAAAATGGAGATCTTCATTGTTCCTGCAGAGATCCATCCCCTGCCCCTCCCCCCACCCCGCTGTACACTCAAACTGCGTATTAACATTAATTTTCATCATTACTGAGAAAAAATCCAGTTATGATTTTGGTGCACGAACAGTTATCGAACATAACCTCGAACAGCCGAATTTTTCTCAAATTGTTCGTGTTCGCCGAACGGCTCGAACACCGCCCAAAACAGCTCGAATTTGAGATTGGCGAACAGTTCGAGTAGAACAACGCTCATCTCTACTCCCAACCTGTCACAAAAGGCACGCCAAAAACGAGCCACGAACTGAGGACCCCTATCAGAAACAATGTCAGTAGGAACGCCATGAAGTCTGACAATTTCCTTGACAAAGGCCTTAGCGAGAGTTTTAGCGCAGGGCAGTTTGACGAAGGGAACCAAGTGACACATCTTGCTAAAACGGTCCACGACCACCCAGATGACAGTAAAACCCTCAGAGGGGGGAAGGTCAGTTATAAAGTCCATAGCCAAATGTGTCCAAGGAGCACTGGGAACCTCCAAAGGACAAAGCAACCCCGCAGCAGGAGTATGTGAGGACTTAGATCTAGCACATATAGTACATTGATGCACCCACTTAATGACTTCCTTCTGCCATCCAGGCCACCAAAAACTGCGACCCACCAGTCTCTTGGTCTCAGAGATTCCGGGATGACCTGCCAACCGAGATTCGTGACACTCAACAAACAAATCTCTCCTAAAGGTCCCAGGCACAAACAACCTCCCATGAGGAGTGTTAGATGGGGCATTCTCCTGTGCTTTAAGAATCTCATCTTCCAAAACGGAGTCCAAAGCAGCTATCACAACACCTTCTTGTAAAATGTTCTCCTCTTTCTCAGCACCGACTATGGGAGAAAAACTGCGAGACAAGGCATCCGCCTTAACATTCTTAGTACCAGGGATGTAAGTAACGGAGAAATTAAACCGCGAGAAAAACAGTGCCCTCCTAGCCTGACGGGCATTCAGGCGCTTGGCAGCATCAAGATATATCAGATTTTTATGATCCGTAAGAACCTGAACGGGAAATTCCGCACCTTCCAAGAAGTGGCGCCAGTGTTCAAATGCGAGTTTAATAGCCAATAATTCCCGATTACCAATATCGTAATTCAGTTCAGTCTCCGAAAATTTTTTTGAAAAAAAGGCACAGGGATGTAATCCATCCCCGTTATCCTGAGACAATACTGCGCCAACCCCCACAGAGGAAGCATCAACCTCAACCAAAAACGGCTTAGTCACATCAGGCTGCATAAGGATGGGAGCAGAGGTGAACCTCTCCTTGAGATACACAAAAGCTTCAATAGCCTCAGAAGACCACTGAACCGCATCAGCACCTTTCCTGGTGAGATCGGTCAGAGGTTTGACAATACTAGAAACATTTTTTATGAATTTTCTGTAATAATTGGCGAAACCTAAAAACCTCTGTATCGATTTCAAACCAATAGGCCTAGGCCATTCCTGTACAGCTTGAACTTTAACTGGGTCCATCTCAAAACCTTCGCTGGAGATAATGTAACCCAAAAAACTAATTCTCTGTACAGCGAACTCACATTTCTCCAGCTTAGCAAAAAGCGAATTGTCCATTAACAACTGTAATACCTCACGTACGCTCCGCCAATGAGACTCCAGATCCAGCGAATAAATCAAAATGTCATCCAAATACACAACCACATTTTTGCCGATCAAAGGTCTAAGGATGTCATTAATAAGATTCTGAAAAAATGCAGGAGCATTAGTAAGACCAAAAGGCATAACCAGATTCTCAAAATGACCCACAGGAGTGTTAAAAGCAGTCTTCCATTCGTCACCCTCCTTCATGCGCAACAGATTGTATGCCCCCTTAAGGTCAATTTTAGAGAACCACTTGGCCCCCATTAACTGGTTAAATAAATCAGGAATCAATGGCAGTGGGTAAGGATTGCGTACAGTAATTTTGTTAATCTCACGAAAATCCAGACAAGGACGTAAACCGCCGTCCTTTTTTTTTACAAAAAAAAATCCAACCGCCACAGGAGACTTAGAAGGCCTAATGTGACCGGCGGCCAAACTTGTCTGTATGTATTCCTCCAAAGAATTCCTCTCAGGAATAGTAAGGTTAAATAAACGACTTTTAGGAAGAGTCGCTCCAGGGACAAATTCAATAGAATAATCATAGTCTCTATGGGGAGGCAAAACCTGCGATTCCTTCTCAGAAAAAACTCTCCAAAAATCCTGAATAGGAACAGGCAATTCTCCCCTATCCAAAGCTGCAATACGCCCGTTACAACACTTGTCATAACATTTATGGCTCCAGGATTTAATTTCACTGGTAGACCAATCCAGTACAGGATTGTGAAATTTTAACCAGGGCAATCCCAATATTACTGGAGAAGGCAAGTTATTCAAAACTACCAAATCCAATTTCTCATGGTGAACACCATTAATAGTGAGAGGAAATTCACAGACCTTGAGAGTAATATTCTTCAAAGGGGAACCATCCACAGAAACCACAGCAATGGGGGATGTTAAAGGTTCGGGTTTTAAATTGAGTCTTTCCAAGAATCCCCCATCAATTACATTCAGAGCAGACCCACAATCGACAAACACCCGAAATTCCATTAATTTTTCCTGAGCAATCGTGGAAGCAGCTAAAAATACACCCTTGGAATTTAAACAGGCAATACGGGCATGACTGACCATTTTTTTTTCTTTCTTCATATGAAGCTCACAGCCTTTAATCAAATGACCAGATTTTCCGCAATAGAAACACAAGCCTTCAAAAAATCTACGGTCTTTTTCTTGAGAGCGAGGTGCCACCGATCCAATCTCCATCGGTTCACCACTGTTAGTACACACATTCTCATAACCAGAAACTGACATAGCAGAGGATTTGCTCTCATTAACCCTTGCACGCAGTCTCCTATCCACCCGTATAGCTAATTGCATAGCCTGTTGCAAATCTTCAGGTGTAGGATAAGCAATTAGCAGGTCTTTAACCCTTTCATTGAGCCCAGCAAGAAATAGACTTTTCAGAGCAGAATCGTTCCACCCTGTTTGAGTAGACCATCGACGGAAATGAGTACAATATTTTTCCACATTACCTGATCCCTGTCTCAAACGTCTTAACTCAGTCTCAGCTGATGCGACACGGTCAGGATCATCATATAATAGCCCCAAAGCAGAAAAAAAACTATCCACTGATCTGAAGCATGTATCACTAGGTTGCAAAGAAAAGGCCCACTCCTGAGGCTCTTTGCGCAAAAGTGACATTATGAACCCTATTCGCTGGGATTCATCCCCAGAGGACTTGGGTCTCAAACGAAAATACAATAAGCAAGCATTTTTAAATGAAAAAAATTCTCGGTGTTCACCAAAAAATAAATCCGGCAAACATACCTTAGGCTCCAAGAAATGTGCTCCAGGACAGTTACTCACGTGCTGACGGAGCTCGGCCACCTCCAGAGAGAGTCCCTGCAGGCGATGAGCCAAATCCTGAACCGACACCATGATGGAACAGAAAAATCTTTCCTTAGAGAATTTGCAGGCTGGACTTACTGTTATGTTCTGCTACCAGAGCTAAGGAAAGAGAGGAAATCTGTCCCTACGATAGAACTCAGCTTTATCCCTACGATGTAACAGGGGACCTGATCCTGCGATCAGACCTGCTAAAGTCCTAAGCTAGTCTGTACGGAGACCTATAGATGTGGGGAAGGAATCCCTACAAGTACTAAGGACTGGGAGGAAAATGGGACACCTCCTAACAGAAATAGTAGCAGACAGACAAACAAACAAAATATATAGAACACTGAGGTCCGTAGACCAAGCAAACTAACAGAGTTAGATACAGAGCACAGGCTAGCTAGAAAGTAGTTATACAATGAAGTCCAGCAAAGCCAGAAGGGCGGAGCAGGATTAAATAGGCCAACAAGGTCATGTGACCAGCAAAGGAAAAAACCTAAGAGCAAGGTTCTAACAGTTGCTTTGCTGTGTCTGGTACTGGAGGCCTTGACCGTATCACAGAAATCATGAAATCAGAGAATTATCAAAAGATTTTAGAGCAAAATATCCTACCCAGAGCAAGAAAACTTGGTTTGAGTCGAAGATCATGGGTCTTCCAGCAAGACAATGGCCAAAAGTACACAGGAATTGTTGAAAAAGAAAAAAATGGACTGTTTTAAAATGGCCAGCAATGAGCCCTGAACTCAATCCCATTGAAAATCTTTGGAGAGAGCTGAAATCTGCCATTGGAATAAAAAACCCTGCAAACATTCAAGAGCTTGAACAAACTGCAAAGGAAGAGTGGGAGAAAAATCCAGATACATGAAACATTTGAAGGCAGTCAGCAATGCCAAAAGGTGTGCAACCAAATATTAATTAGGGGTGCCTTTATTGCTGCACATGCTGTTTATTCTGTTTTTTCTTTGAAATTGCAACATGGAAGTTGAAAAATGTTTTATTGTCATATTATTTTGGATCACTAATTCAAAAATTCTGAGGATATAACTTTGGTACATTTCCATTTATTTCTGAAGATATTGTACAGTCTATGTAAAAAATGAAGGGGTGTCAATAATTGTGAGCAGCACTGTAACTGTGTCTAGAATGAAGTTTCTACTGAGAGCGATAATGTCATAGAAAGGGGTGAAGCTTCCTTCATTACAGTGCAGAGCTGATATCAGGAAGCAGCGTGTGTGCTGGTAACTAAAAGTAGTGATCTACTGGAAGTTAGGTTGTATCTGGGCTTGGAAGACAGATGTACTGCAGGAGGGGGCTCTGTGTACAGAGGCTGAGAGGAGAGATATACTACTGAAGGTGCCAAAAGGGGTAATGTACTGCAAGATGGGGCTTGGAGAGGCTTAGCACAGATATACTGCCGGAGAGGGCTCTGTGTACAAGGGCAAAAATGTATTGAGCTATGTTTGTTACTCACTGCTGAGAGATCAGTGATATGAAACTGCAAATGCTCCTCTATTGATTCATATGACAGAGGATAATCTACTTTAAAATGGATCCGTAGAGAGGCATTTACAGTTTCACAAAAAGAATCACTCTAAGCAACAAGCACAGCTCTGCAGAGCCACTGTGGAGCAGTGGAGCAGAGTTGAGCTCTGCTATAACCAACTAATGTTGTAAAATCACACTGAAGCTATACTGATGTAGATGGCAGTATATAAAATCGGCCAGGCAGGGTACTGTAGAGGAGCAAGCAGTGTTCCGGGCCATAAGGTGGATTCTACACTCAGATTAGCTAGATAATAACTCTGAAAGGTGGGGTTTGTTATGAGCACACAGGAGAGTTGGAGGCGAATCAAGTGCTTTATGTTGGGTTTAGTCTGCATTTACTGTGCATTGTGGATAATAATGCAATTCTGGAAATAAGCCTTTAATAAAGATAAATTATTAGTATATATTGCAATGGGAACATAGCAATGTGAAAAGAAAGCTAAAATCGGATACTGTATGCAATTAAAGGCCATGTGCCCATATAACATAAATGCTGCTTTTTTCCCACTGCATTATTTTTTGCATACCAAAATAAATAATACCAATCTTCTATGACTGCTGGAATTTTACTTTTTTTTTTGCTACATTTTCCCCTTTTTTTCATACACAAAAGACATGGAGCAAAATAGTCCAAAAAATCCATATATGAAAATGTATTAAATATGTCAGGAAAAGATGCATACATACACATGTAGTCAAAATTGTTGGTACCCCTCGTTTAATGAAAGAAAAACCCACAATGGTCACAGAAATACGGTAACTTGAATCTGACAAAAGTAATAATAAATTAAAAATCTATGAAAATGAACAAATGAAAGTCAGACATTGCTTTTCAACCCTGCTTACACAGAATTTAAAAAAAAATTAAACTCATGAAATAGGCCTGGACAGAAATGATGGTACTCTTAACTTAATATTTTGTTGAACAACCTTTTGAGGCAATCACTGCAATCAAACGATTCCTGTAAGGCTAAGGTCCCACGATGCAGAAATGCTGCGGATTTTTTCCCCGTCTCCCTGGCAGGAAAAACTCATTTGGATTTTACATGCGTTTTTCCTGCCAGGTAGAAGCGTTTGTCAAGCGTTTTTGCATGCGGGTTATCAAGCGCTTTTCCAAGGAATTTTAGCATCACTTGGAAAAGTGCTTGACAACTTGGTCACACTACTGTATATAAATCCATCCACTATATAAATCCAATCCATGCAATGGATTTATAGAGTGTGACCAAGTTAATAGTTAAAAAAAGAATAAAAATGGTAAAAAATAAAAAAAAAACATTATACTCACCTTCTGATGGCCCCCGGTCTTTTCTCCGGTGTGTCCGGTCACTTGTATGGCTCGCGGTGGTGTAAAAGGACCTTTCATGACGTCATTTAGTCATGTGACAGGTCAAGTGACCGCCGACGTCAGCGGTCATGTGACCTGTCACTTGACTAAATGACGTCATGGAAGGTCCTTTTACACTATCGCGAGCCGCCGGGGAGCCAGGACGCATCATACAGGAGACAGGGAGACATCGGATGGTGAGTATAATGTATATTTTTTATTTTAATTATTTTTTTTCACAGGTACTATGGTACCCAGGTCTGGAGGAGAGTCTCCTCTTCTCCAGAGCCGGGTACCATCCGCACATTGAATCGCTTAATATCCACATGTGTACATGTAGTCATGCGGATATTAAGCAATTAGTGTTTGTCTGATGTTTATATCACATACAGAAATATAATTGCAATCATATTATGAGTACCAATAGGTTATATTGACAGTTAGAATGAGTTAATGCAGCAAGTCAATATTTGCAGAGTTGCCCCTTCTTCTTCAAGACCTCTGTAATTCTCCCTGGCATGCTCTCAATCAACTTTTGTACCAAATCCTGACTGATAGCAGTCCATTCTTGCATAATCAATGCTTGCATTTTGCCAGAATTTGTTGGTTTTTGCTTGTCCACCCGTCTCTTGATGATTGACCACAAGTTCTCAATGGGATTAAGATCTGGGGAGTTTCCAGGCCATGGACCCAAAATCTCTATGTTTTGTTCCATGAGCCATTTAGTTATCACCTTTGCTTTATGGCAAGGTGCTCCATCATGCTGGAAAAGGCATTGTTGGGAGCCAAACTGCTCTTGGACGGTTGGGAGAAGTTGCTCTTGGAGGACATTCTGGTACCATTCTTTATTCATGGCTGTGCTTTTAGGCAAGACTGTGAGTGAGCCGATTCCCTTGGCTGAGAAGCAACCCCACACATGAATGGTTTCAGGATGCTTTACAGTTCGCATGAGACAAGACTGGTGGTAGCGCTCACCTCTTCTTCTCCAAATAAGCTGTTTTCCAGATGTCCCAAACAATCGAAAAGGGGATTCATCAGAGAAAATGACTTTGCCCCAGTCCTCAGCAGTCCACTCCCTGTACCTTTTGCAGAATATCAGTCGGTCCCTGATGTTTTTTCTGGAGAGAAGTGGCTTCTTTTCTGCCCTCCTTGAAACCAGCCCTTGCTTAAGGAGTCTCCGCCTCACAGTGCGTGCAGAAGCACTCACACCAGCCTGCTGCCATTCCTGAGCAAGCTCGACACTGCTGGTAGTCCGATCCCGCAGCTGAAACAGTTTTAAGATATGGTCCTGGAGCTTGCTGGTCTTTCTTGGGCGCCCTGGAGCCTTTTTGACAACAATGGAAGCTCTCTCCTTGAAGTTCTTGATGATGCGATAGATTGTTGACTGAGGTGCAATCTTTGTAGCTGCGATACTCTTCCCTGTTAGGCCATTTTTGTGCAGTGCAATGATGGCTGCACGTGTTTCTTTAGAGATAACCATGGTTAACTGATGAGAAACAATGATATCAAGAACCAGCCTCCTTTTAAAGTGTCTAGTGATGTCATTCTTACTTAATCATGACTGATTGATCGCCAGCCCTGTCCTCATCAACACCCACACCTGTGTTAATGTATCAATCGCTAAAACGATGTCAGTTGCTCCTTTTAAGGGAGGACTGCAATGATGTTGAAATGTGTTTTGGGGGTTAAAGTTCATTTTCTGGGCAAATATTGACTTTGCAAGTACAGTAATTGCTGTTAAGCTGATCACTCTTTGACATTCAGGAGTATATGCAAATTGCCATTACAAAAAATGAGCAGTAAACTTTGGAAAAATTACTATTTGTCTCATTCTCAATACTTTTGGCCATGACTGTATTTTCTGCAATGATAATGCGCAGCAGAAATTTCTGCAGCATGTGCACAGCACATGCGGATTATCATTGGGGACCATGGGGCACGTATTACCAAGTGTTGTTTAAGCGTTTTCGCTGCCGAAATTCCGAGGCAAAAACACTTGAAAAACGCATAGTGGGCAGGCAGCCTAACTGTCAATGAGACTTCTGCACCTCTCAACAGGTATTTTGGCCCACTCCTCATGAGCAAACTGCTCCAGTTGTCTCGTGTTTGAAGGTTGCCTTTTCCAGACAGCATGTTTCAGCTCTTTCCAAAGATGCTCAATAGGATTTAAGTAAGGGCTCATAGAAGGCCACTTCAGAATAGTCCAATATTTTCCTCTTATCCATTCTTGGGTGTTTTTAGCTGTTTGTTTTGGGTCATCATTATCCCGTTGCAAGACCCATGACCTGCGACTGAGACCAAGCTTTCTGACAATGGACAGCACATTTCTCTCTAGAATCCCTTGATAGTCTTGAGATTTCATTGTACCCTGCACAGATTCAAGGCACCCTGTGCCAGATGCAGCAAAGAAGCCCCAGAACATAACAGAGCCTCCTCCATGTTTCACAGTAGGGACAGTGTTCTTTTCTTGATATGCTTCATTTTTCCATCAGTGAACATAGAGCTGATGTGCCTTGCCAAAAACTTAAATTTTTCTCTCATCTGTCCATAGGACATTCTCCCAGAAGCTTTGTGGTTTGTCAACATGTAGTTTGGCAAATTCCAGTCTGGCTTATGATTTTTTTTCAACAATGCTGTTCTCTTTGGTCATCTCCCATGAAGTCCACTTTGGATCAAACAACGACAGATGGTGCGATCTGACACTGATATTCCTTGAGCTTGAAGTTCACCTTTAATCTCTTTAGACGTTTTACTGGGCTGTTTTGTTACCATTCGTATTATCTGTCTCTTTGATTTGTCATCAATTTTCCTCCTGCACCATGTCCAGGGAGGTTGACTACAGTCCCATGGATCTTAAATTTCTGAATAATATGTGCAACTGTAGTCACAGGAACATCAAGATGCTTGGAGATGGTCTTATAACCTTTACCTTTAACATGCTCGTCTATAATTTTCTTTCTAATCTCCTGAGACAACTCTTTCCTTTGCTTCCTCTGGTTCGTGTTGAGTGTGGTACACACCATGTTACCAAACAGCACAGTGAGTATTTGTAGCCCTATATGCAGGCCCACTGACTGATTACAAGACTGTAGACACCTGTGATGCTAATTAGTGGACACAACTTGATTTAACATGTCCCTTTTATCACATTATTTTCAGGGGTACCATTATTTATGTCCAGGCCTATTTCATGAGTTTAGTTTTTTTTTAAGTTCTGTGGAAGCAGGGTTGAAAAGCAATGTCTGACTTTCATTTGGTCATTTTCAAAGATTTTTAATTTATTATAACTTTTGTCAGATTCAAATTATTTCTGTGGCTATTGTGGGTTTTTCTTTCATTAAACGAGGGGTACCAACAATATTGACCACGTGTGTATAAATATACAAGATACAGATATGACGAGCCCCCTGGGCCATGGGGAACTCGGTGCCGGGTCGGTGGTTGCTAGAGGAGATGTCACAGTGGCGGTGACCCGGTCCATGACCAAGGGCGGTCAATAAAAGGGGATTTATAGAAAAGGATTATAGTTTTTATATACAGTTCGTGACGCCACCTGTGGTTGGCGGCTAAAGGGAGCCGCCACTGTGGAGCAGGTCCCCTCTGCGACCCGATCCCTCCACCGCCTGGTAGATTTGGGCGTACGGGTGGCCTCCAGCACTGCCCGTACCCCTGGGATCCTTTCTTCACTCCTGGAGCCTTCTCTCTGCTCCCGTTCCTTCCTCCTCTCCTTCGCCTGGACCTCCTCACTCAGGCCCGCGCTTCCCTGAGCAGAGCTCCTGCAGAGCTCCTGATCCCAACTCTTCCTCTGACTCTCTCTCACTTCTCCTCTGACTGGAACAACTCACTCACTCTAGAATGTTCCACCCTCTTTATATCCTTCTTACTGAGCTCCCCTGAACTACTTCCTCACCCACACCCACTACATGGTTCCCCTACTTTGGTTCCCCCCACTCCAGCCAGGCACAGGGATCAGCAGGAGAGTGACGCATCTTGCCCCTCCTGCTAGTCTGGAGTAGTGTAGTGTTGGATGCAGGTGTTAGGGTCCTGGGCAGTACTCCTTCCTTACCTGAGAGCGAGATACCACACCTCTGGGTGAGATGCAGTACCTCTGTGGTGACTGAACCCGCAGGGGCGCAACACGGACAAAGTCAATAGTTGGAAATGTGGCACCCAAGGGGTCCGGTTGCCTCAGTGGCATTGTCTCCCTCACAGGGGGTGATGCCATGCCTGGAAGCAAGGAGGGGTCCCCTAATCAACATACAACACTTTCCTGGCACTTTCCCCTTAGCAACTGGAATCTGTAGGCGGGGTTAGTTAGAGTGAGTTGAGAGGACTTGAAGACAGGACAGCGACGAGGAAAGACCTGGTGAGTGGAGCTGTAAGCCAGCTCACACCAGAGAGGAGCGCAGAAGAACCGGACACCGGAATCCGAGGTTGTGGGGCACTGAAGGCACAGCAGCAGAAACCGGAGGGCAGGAGACTGCAGGTCTCCTGGCCCCATCAGACGCCCGGCGACACCAGCAGCACCGTAGGGCCCAGCACCACCACGTGGGAGCGACACTTAAGGTAGGCCCGAGCTGCCTGCCATATGGGTGAGGAAAAAGACGTTACACTCAGGGACAAGGGCCACAGCATAGCTACAAGCAGCAGGGCCAAAGAGATTAGCGCAGAGGGAAGGCCTACAACTTCACCTGGCAAGGCGGATTCCCAACTCGCTTCCAGGCCGCCTGGACATCTACTACCAGCTAGTATCCATGCCCCGGTCTGCTTAACAACCGCAAGTAAAGATAAGAGGAAACTGCCATTAAGCTGTGGACTGGTCATTATCTGCGCCATCACCTGCACTACACCGCACCAACAACATCTACCCTATGGTATCACTGTATCCTGCCCTGGAGCTAGGCTCTGCCTGTGGGGATATGAACCAACCGTGCTGCGTCACCATCGGCTCCAGAGGATCTGCACCGCAGCGGCGGCCCCATGTCACCGCATGCCACAGGTGGCATCACGAACTTTATCTCTATAAAAACTTTATTCCCCTTTTACCTTTTCCTTTAATTGACCGCCCTGGGTCACGGACCGGGTCACTGCCACCGTGACATCCCCAGCATCGACCGAGTACCCCACGGCCCAGGGGGCGCGTCAACTTGGCGTCCGAACAGGATTCACGTAGCCCGGTATAACAGGGTACTGTGCGACATAGACTTTACTGAACTGTATCATCACGTCATTTGCCGTCAGCGGAGGGGAAGAGGGAGGCCCTGATCCGGAATCGCCAGGTAAGAGATCCCTGCCACCGGCAGAGCTGCATACTGGTACATCAGCAGAAACCCAGGACCTGGCTGAAGTTCACTAGGGGGGAGGAAGATGCCCAACCTGGGAGAGGATTCAGCCATGGGCACGGCCGCCAACACTGTACTGCCGTTATCAATGCCGTATATACCAGGGGTGGCGTGGTTGCCACAGTACTCAGGGGAGTCACACACCCTGACCGACTTTGAGGAGAGACTGCACAGTTTGTTTAAAGTGTACCCCCTGTCTGAGGAGCAAAAAGTCAGCATCCTCATAGGCCAGCTAATCGGTGCAGCCCAGAGGGAGGTGAAGTCCTGGCCGGGCAGGGACAAAGACACTGTTAAGGAAATTGTAATGCACACGCCCGGGCTGAGCGGCGTGTGCGTGTGATTCCACTGGACCGTGCCGGAGAGTGAATGCCTGGAGGGGCGTAACTAGGTATTCACCCGATCCGACCAGGGTCGCACGACGGCATACAATGCCAGTGCACCAAGGAGGAACCGAGCAGAGGGACCAGGTGCTACTCCAGGACAGACCCCGGACACGGCTGTTGACCCACACAGGGGAATACAGGAACAGACTGGTTAGGCTGGCACACAGACTGGTGGGAATAGGCAGGCACGACTGGTATGCAGGCAGGTGGGTATGCAGGCAGGGGGGTACAGGCAAGCACGGCTAGAGTGCAGACAGGAAGGCACTAGCAGGTAGGAACACAGGCGGGATAGGACCCAGTACACACTGGGACTCAGGAACAGAACCACAGATGTGGCGGACAAACACAGCAGAGTGAGGCTGCCCAGAGAGGTGAGCGAGAGCAGGGCAGGACGAGACCGCCTGGAGCGGTGAGCAAGAGCAGAGCAGGACGAGGCCGCCTGGAGCAGTGAGCAAGGGCAGAGCAGGACGAGGCCGCCTGGAGCGGTGAGCAAGGGCAGAGCAGGACGAGGCCGCCTGGAGCGGTGAGCAAGAGCAGAGCAGGACGAGACCGCCTGGAGCGGTGAGCAAGAACAGAGCAGGACGAGACCGCATGGAGCGGTGAGCAAGAGCAGAGCAGGACGAGACCGCCTGGAGCGGTGAGCAAGAGCCGAGCAGGACGAGACCGCCTGGAGCGGTGAGCAAGAGCAGAGCAGGACGAGACCGCCGGAGCGGTGAGCAAAGGAGTCAGAGCGGAGCGAGACTGCCGGAGCAGTGAGCAAAGGAGTCAGAGCGGAGCGAGACTGAGCAGGGGGGACAGGGCTCTGTTCACACAGAACAGACAGGAAGGGAAAGGCAGAGCCAGATACTAAAAAGGTACTTGCAGTGAAGTAGCGAGTGGACCACAAACACACAAAGGGGAGTACAGAGACAACAAGCAGGAGTTAGGTACAAGTTCAGACTCTGCAGAAAAAGGAAAGGAACGGACATAGAGGCAAAACAGGTAAAGGATAGGAGAGAGTTCAGACTGGAACTGAGTGTACGGAAGAGACCGACACTGCAGCGGGATACAGGAGCGGGTCTGGGAATACGGCCCCCAGAGAGGCGGGACGAACAGGCAAGGAGCGTGTTCAGACAGGACAGACAAGATACAGGAGCGGGTCTAGGTAATCGGCCCCTAGAAGGCGGGAGGAACAGGCTAGGAGCGAGTTCAGACAGGACAGACAAGATACAGGAGTAGGTCTAGGTAATCGGCCCCTAGATGGCGGGAGGAACAGGCTAGGAGCGAGTTCAGACAGGACAGACAAGATACAGGAGCGGGTCTAGGTAATCGGCCCCTAGAAGGCGGGAGGAACAGGCTAGGAGCGTGTTCAGACAGGCCTGGAAATACAGCCTCCAGGATAGGCAGACAAGAGAACACAGAACGGGACCTGGCATCTTCAGAGTGCAAGCACACACTGAATGAAACACAATGCTCAGGCAGGGATTGATTGGAGCAGCTGGGTTATATACCAGGTGACAGACAGCAATAGGCTGAGGACGCACAAGGGGTGTGACCCACAGCAGGTACAAAAAGCAGGAAGTGATCGGGCGCCGCCCTTAAGCAGCAGAAACAGACACAAACAGACAGCATGGAGGGAAGCCAGAGAGACATTCTGGACTGGAGATCAAGTGCGCGCTCTTGCACAGTGGGAGATGGACCACCATGCAAGGGCGCCGCCAGGTATGTTACAGAAATACTGGCCCGGTTAAAGGATACCTTTGACACCCGCACAGCAGCAGAGATTAAAATGAAGTTCTACGGGTGCAAACAAAGGGTGCAGGACAGTGTAAGGGACTATGCTCTAAACCTGTAGGCGGCGCCATTAAACAGGTAGACCCCGACAGTGTGCGAGTCGAGGACAGATTGCTAACTGAGCAGTTTATTGAGGGGCTCCTGTCTAATGCTCACCAGACACAGCTGTGCATTAAGGCTCTGCAAAACCCTGATCCGGACTGTGCGCAATTTAAAGACCGAGCCATCTGGGTGCTACGAGAAGCAACCCCAGGTGACACTGCACCCCTCCGGCGCCTGGCTATCACATACCACTAGGAGGTGGCGTCCTTTTCCCCAGCACCTGTGGAGGAAGACGCGCAGACCCTAGATAATGATCCGTCTGCAGACCTACGCCTTCAGGTCCAGGAGCTGACCAAAAGTGTGGCTACACTAACCAAAACCGTGAAGGCCATGCAAGTGTCTCCAAAGGAAAAGATCAAGCTGGCTTCCAGTCCAGATGACGTCCCGTGGCGAAGGCAGAGAAGAATTCCACCGACCAGAGGGAGGAACAGCGATCACTACGACCGGGACGGACAACCCATCTGCCGCCGCTGTCAAAAGGCGGGGCACTTTGCAAGATTCAGTAATTTAAACGAGCAACCCCTGGGGCAGAGGGCCAACCTCCAGGATTAAGATGACCAGGCCCACAAAGCTGGAGAGACAAGTACGTGGGAGGACGATCGGTCCTACCTGTCGCGCTTGATGGAATCCCGATGAACGCATTGATGGTCACTGGTTCCCAGGTGACAACGATGTCATATATCCTTTTCAAACGATATGACTGATTCAAACATTACCCGCAGTCCAGATGAACATCTTAACATCTATGCCAGCAATCGTCAGCCCTTGCCTCAGGTGGGGTATAAAGAGGTGACCATAAAAGTTGGCCGAGTAGAATTGCCATCACAAGGAATGATTATTGTTAATATTGATTGCCGAGAAAGTCATCCTATGATAACTATAGGCACCAATGTGATAGAGAATTGTCTTGGGAAAATTATTGTTTTGTTGCAACAGGTCGCAGAGACTGCCAGTTCCAGTCAGCAGCGAGTTCTGCAGAAGGAGGTCAGAGCCTTGATACCAAGACAACAGGTACAGCTGTCTGGTGGAGAAGTCGGCAGTGTCAGAATGAGTGATCCATTCCCCATTGCAATGCCCCCTAGGAGTGAAATGTTAATATGGTGTCGGGCAGCAATAGGTCTCAAGGGTCAAGATTATCAGACCCTAGTAGAACCCGTGTGCTCTGATAGTAGGGCCACCATCTTGATAGCCAGGGGGGTAGTTGATGTCCGCAAGGGGAGAGTATCAATAAGCATCCCGAATTGTGGGGAGAAAGAGGTTCATTTACCCCGGTATGCCACCCTTGCTAAGCTGTTCACTGTCAGTAACAACGCAATAAAGGCAGGGGAACCCTTGCCTCTGTCCAAACAGGCGGAGGATAATGGCTCCAAGGGGCAGATGGTGGATAGGTGTCAGAAGCTACAAGTAGGCACTGACTCCACCCCTTTGTACCAAAAGCATGGAGTGTACCGGGTGGTCCAAGAATATGAGCAAGTCTTCAGCAAACACCCACTAGACTTTGGGCAGGTAAAAGTGGTCCAACATCATATCCCCACAGGAGATCATCCGCCCATTAAAGAGAGGTACCGGCCTGTACCCCCAGCTCAATATCAATGTGCCAAAGGAATGTTATGGGAGATGAAGGAGGCTGGGGTGATCAGAGATAGTTGTAGCCCCTGGGCAGCTCCATTAGTTCTCGTTAGAAAGAAAGATGGTACAATGAGGATGTGTGTTGATTACAGGCAGATTAACCGCATTACACATAAGGACTCCTACCAATTACCCAGAATTGAGGAATTATTAGCTGCACTAAGATCCGCTAACTATTTCTCCACTGTGGATCTCACCAGTGGGTATTGCCAGGTTCCCGTGGCAGAGGAGGACAGGGAGAAAACCGTGTTTAAGACACCAATGGGCCTCAGCGAGTTCAACTGCATACCATTCGGGCTCTGCAACACCCCGGGAACATTTCATCGGTTAATGGAGCGTTGCCTAGGACACAAAAACGTTGAAACCGTTTTGCTGTACCTAGACGACGTAATCGTCTACTCCAAGACGTACGAAGACCACCTGGAGCACCTGTCCGAGGTGTTCAAAGCCCTGTCTGGTTTTGGCCTGAAAGTAAAGCCGTCCAAGTGCCACCTGTTGAAGCCCAAGGTGCAGTATCTAGGTCGTGTGGTAAGCGCCGAAGGTGTAGCACCAGACCCTGAAAAAGTCACCGTGATCAAGGACTAGCCAAGACCCTCCACTATCAAGGAAGTGCGGCAATTCCTCGGGCTGGTAGGCTACTACAGGAGATTCATCAAGGTTTTCACCAAGATAGCGTCATCCATGCAGGACCTCTAAGTGGGCCAGTCCAAGCGGGCCAAGAACCCAAATCCTCCGTTCAAATGGGGTAAACCAGAAGACGAATCCTTCACCCGACTGAAAGTGGCTCTTACTGGAGACAAAGTCCTGGCCTACCCCGACTATGGCCAACCCTTCATACTCCATACGGATGCCAGCAACTTGGGATTGGGAGCGGTGCTGTCCCAGGTACAGCAGGGCAGAGAGACAGTGATTGCCTACGTCAGCAGGAAGCTCCGGCCCAAGGAAAGGAACCCCGACAACTATAGTTCCTTTAAGTTGGAGTTTTTAGCCATAGTCTGGGCTGTAACAGAGCGCTTCAAACGCTACCTCGCCTCCTCCAGATTTACAGTCTTCACGGACTACAACCCGCTGACGCACCTGGAGACTGCGAAGCTTAGTGCCCTAAAACAACGATGGATGGCTCGACTGTCTAACTACGAGTTTACCATCAAGTATCGGGCGGTGCATAAAGACACTAATGCTGATGCGCTTTCCAGGATGCCAAACTTGCCAGATGGGGAGAAGACCCGGAAGAGCTGGAGGAGACAGAGCTACTCGCTTTACATCCCACTGTGTGAGGAACAAGCGCTCCGCCAACAGGGAGGCCACGTTTAACCCATTGCCCCACCATGGATGGGCAGAGACGCAGGATAGCGACCCGGCTGTCCGGCTGGTAATGGAGTTGCTGACACAAGCTGACTCGCACCCTGATCCAGGTGCTCCACAGGAGACCCAACAGTTGTGGAAGGAGAAGGGCAAACTGTTCATCTACGAGGGAAAGCTGTGTCAAAGAAGTATCAACTCCCGGACACACAAACTGGTCTGGCAGGTGGAAGTCCCGAGGCGGGATGCGCCAATGTGTCGCAGAGTGCATCTTCTTACAGTCACCGCTGTACTTACGAGAGCTTCAATCATCAAGATATCTTGAGTAAACAGTATTTACTTCATACTGGATAAACATGAGATACAATTCAGTGTCACACAGTCCGTGTGCTGCTGACATACCACATACAGAAAAAAAACACACAGGAAGTAAAAGCAACCAACAACTGAGAGCTTCCCTCCCCACATTACAGCAAGCATATAACTTTACACACTATCGCCATCTGCTGTCTGGTTAGTATAAAGTCCTCCTTTCACTTATAATAAGTCCTAATCTGTTGCATATGCCAACACCCTTTCTCAACAGTAAGGACTTATTCAATCAAACCCAACTTTTTTATTAGTCTCTGGTGTTTATCAGCATTCAACGCCTTCGTGAAGATGTCTGCTGTCATTTCTTCAGTAGGACAATACTCTAACTTCAAGACTCCTTGTTCCTGATGATCTCTCAAGAAATGATATTTCACATCAATATGCTTGGTTCTTGGATTGACTCTTTCCATCTGAGCAAGAACAAGACATCCTTGATTGTCCTCTTTCAGTTTTGTTGGTTCCAACTGTGGTTGTCCTAATTTTGTCAACAATTGTCTTAACCACAGTACTTCTTGACTCGCATGTACTGCGGCAACATATTCTGCTTCTGTTGAAGACAGTGTCACAATTGACTGTTTCTTACTTGTCCAACTTATTGGTCCACTTGAGAGAAAAAAAATATGTCCACTGGTAGATCTTCTGTCAATTGGATCTCCAGCCCAATCTGCATCAACATATCCTGTTAAAATGCAATTATCACTTGTGGGTAATTTCAGCTTAACATTGCTAGTTCCTTTCAAATAACGCATTACTCTCTTCACGGCATTCCAATCAGCTTTATTTGGTTTTGATACCTTTCTACTCAGGATTCCTACTGCTGCTGCAATGTCTGGTCTTGTAACGGTCACTAGATACAGTAGTTTTCCTATTGCTGTTCTGTATTCTTCATTATTTGGTAGCATATTTTTTTCACTGTTCATCTCTTTGACATAATTAGTTTCCATTGGAGACTTTACTGTTTTTGCATCCTTTAATCCAAATTTTTCTGTTATGTCTTGAATCATGTGATTTTGATTCAGTAGGAAACTTCCGTCTTCTTCTCTTTCTACCTGTATTCCTAGGTACTGTTTCAAATTTCCCAAGTCTTTGATTTTGAAATGTTGCTTCAGGATTTTTAGAATGTTTTCTTTATCCCTTTCTTGTTTAAAACAAATCAAAATGTCGTCTACATATATGAGTACATAAATCCATCTATTAATCAGCCTTTTTGTGTACAAGCATGGATCAGCTTTGCTTCTTTGAAATTTTTCATTTGTAAGTACTTCCATGATTTTGTCATTCCAAGCTTTAGCTGCTTGCTTTAAACCATATATACTTTTCTGTAGTTTGCAAACTTTGGATTTCTTTCATCTTTGAATCCTGGAGGTTGTTCCATGTAAATGTCTTCTGTTAAATCTCCATTCAAAAAAGCTGACTTTACATCCAGATGTCTCAGTTCCATCTGTTTCATTGCAGCAACTGTAAGTAAAGTTCTTATTGTAGTGTGTTTGACAACTGGAGCAAATGTCTCATCATAGTCTTCTCCATATTTTTGAGAATACCCTTTAGCCACGAGTTTTGCTTGGTATCTTTCAGCTGTGCCATCTGTTTGGTATTTTACTTTAAAAATCCATTTACATCCTATGGCTTTTCTTCCTTCTGGCAACTCTGTTAGTGTCCATGTATTTGAATCATGCATGGATTTAATTTCTGTTTCTGTTGCTTCTATCCATTTATTAGCTTCTTCTTCAGGAAGTTTAGATATGTCAAACCAAGAGGTAGGCTCATAGATTTTTCTTATGCTTTTGTCTTGTATGAGAGACGTTTTGGTGGTTTTCCTTTGTTCTCGCTCATTGAACGTCTTGGTTCTGTGTCTGTTTGTAGTTGTGATTCTTCACTTTCAGTATTTTGTTCTTCATTGATTTCTACTTCTTTCTCATCAGATATTTCTTCAGTTATGTCACTATTGTTTTTCTCATTTTTTGTTTCAACTGAAATCATTACGTCTTCATTTAAATCTTCAATGAATGTCACACTGTTACTCACCGTAACTCTGTCTGTTTTGGGATCTAAGATTCTATATCCTTTGCAATTTTCACTATATCCAACGAATATTCCTTCCATGGATCTATGGATCTGTTTTGAAGATTGGAACGTTTTTCTGTTGGAATGAATATAAAAACTTTACATCCAAACACTTTTAAATGATTGACACTTGGTTTCATACCTTGCCACAGTTCATATGGAGTTTTCGTCAGTTTTCTGGAAAAAAGTCGGTTGTGTAGATATGTAGCTGTCATTGCTGCCTCACCCCAATATTTCTCTGGTAGTTTGGAATCCGTCAGCATACATCTTATCATTTCTGTTAGAGTTCTGTTTTTCCTTTCTGCTACTCCATTTTGTTCAGGTGTGTATGGAACAGTTTTCTGGTGTTCTATTCCATTTTGTCTTAAGTAGTCTTCTATTCTGTGACCTGTAAATTCACCTCTATTATCACTTCTGATGACAATTGGCTTATTTTGAAATTTTTTACTTGATCTTGTTACATAGTCTACAAGTTTATCAAAAACTTCACTTTTATTCTTAATTGAGTATGTGACTGTGTATCTTGACTAGTGTTGAGTAGTGTTGAGCCACCCCCGTAGTGTTCGAGTTCGGTTCGGTTCGTCGAACACCCGTGTGTTCGCCGAACTGTTCGTCGAACTGTTCATCGAACACCGTTAAAACCAATGGCAGGCAAACAAAAACACATAGAAACACATAGAAAACACCTTCAAAGGTGTCCAAAAGCTGACAAACTGCTCAGAAGACATAACTAACACATGGAAAAGTGACAAGTATATATAGTCATGCGAAAAGAAAAGAGGTGGAGGAGTAAAAGGAGGGGGAGACACAGATATAGGCATGTCATACCCTTCTAAAATCCAAAAAGTGAGAAGCCGACAAGGCCAGTTAGTTCCTGCCCGTGCCACCTCCGTGTCGCCGGGTTTGTGCCAGAGCCACGGTGGACCCTGACGGCCAGCCCCCCTCTCCCAATACTGGTGCCTGTCCGCTGGTGGGTCGAGCGAGCCCCCCTGTGGTGGAGGCAGCTCTAAGCTTTTTAATTTAAATTGTCTCTCTAATTTGAATGAATACACTTTAAATCCTTTTACAAGGATCTATTGGAGGGCAAGTTTCATGCCAGCAGCCGCATAATTCCAGCTCAAGTAGCGTCCACTAAAGCTGCTGCAGTTAAAAAGCTTTTATAAGGATCGAGCTCAGCTGTCCACCGCAAGGCGTCCTACCGCCAGTCCCAGCCCCTATGCCTTGGGATGCCTCCTGATGCTCTTCACTGAGTATCCCGTGGTCCCGAAGCATTTCCTTTGAAAAAATTAAGTGTCCAAACTACAGGTGGTGTAGCTTGCTTAACAGCCGGGATAATCCGCTGACTAGCAGACACTGCTACTAGGCACAAAGTATTTCCTGGGATAGATGCAGTTAAAAATTTGTAATTAGATACTCTCGTTGGATGCTGAGAAAGCATTCCATAGAGTCTCCTGGCACGCCATATATTATTCTCTTGAAAAGCTTGGGGTAGGGGTCTAGGGGACCCTTTTATAGCCAAAATCACGGCCCTGTATCGCAATACGTCACCTAGGCTGAAGATAAATGGAACTGTAGCACCCTGAGGGCTCGGTTGCTACAGACGTATTGCACCTCACCCAGAGGTGTGATATCTCACTCTCAGGTAAGGATGGAGTGTGGATCAGGACCCGACACCTGCATGCATTACACCACATTGCCGTGGGGCAGGGCGACCAATATACCCCTGAGATGGGCACGACAGTCCTTTTCCCTGGCTGGAGTGGGGGGAGGGAACACTGAGAAAGGGGAACCCTATAGTGCAGGAGCAGGGAGGAAGCAGTTCCTGGGTGCATTGAGAAGGGAGTATAAAAGGTGGGCACCATCTTAGTTCAGTGCAGAGAAGTCTGAGCAGAAGTGACAGGGAGCAGGGGCTCTGCATGAGCTCTGCTCCGGAGGCGGGCCTAGTAACAGAGGCCCAGGCCTGGAAGAGGGAGAAGGAAGGAAGAGGAGCGGAGAAGGCTCCAGGAACGAGGAACGAAGGGATCCCAGGGGTGCGGACGGGCGAGTCACCACCGCACGCCCGAATCCACCTGCGTGGAGGGGTCAGGCCAAAGGGGGAGACCGGTCCCTGAAACTAGTGGAGGCGGGAAACGACCCTCAGCTAGAAACCGGAGGCTGTGACATTTTATGTGGCGCAGCCCCTTGCTACATCCGCTAGGAAGGCACCACATAGGGTCAGGGAAACTGGCACCAAGTTTAACAAGAGGAGGCCCGAGGCAGCCGGACAGAAGGGTTGGTAAGAAAGGCCACACAAAGGACACACAAAGGGGGTCCTGTGAAGCGCTCCAAAGTTATCTGGGAGTTGTCTGAGCCCTTCACCTGGTGAGCACAGTACGACGTGGGCAGCCGTTACCTGCAGAAGTCGTCTGGATAATAAGAACTGTGAGTAAAGGCCCTGGACTGCATCACTGACTCCGTGTCGTTACTGCTGCTGCCCTGCACCATCACCCCTATCTTCCGCATACACTGCCCTGAGGCTATACTCCTCCCGTGGGGAGTTATGCTACGCTCTGCTGCACCCACAACACCAGCCTCAGCGGTCTGCCCTGCAGCGGCGGTTCACTCTGACCGCAATCCACGGGTGGCGTAGTCGGACATTTAAACATCAAAACCACATAAATAGTTCCTCCACTGGTTTGACCGCCCAGAGCCACGGAACTGGGTCGCCGCCACGGAGACTACAACCACCAGCATCCACCAAAAACGGGCCGGCTCCGGGTGTCTCAAGGCCCAGGGGGCGCATCAGAACATTTTCATCACCTTTCATAATCACCAATGGGACAAGGCAGGTATGTCCTCTGTCCCCTCTCTTATACATCCTAGTGACGGAGCACCTGCTCTCATCAATTCGCCATAACCCCAAAATTAGGAGGATTGAGGTGGGAGGCACCGAGTACAAGTGCTCTCTATTTGCTGATGATGTCCTAGTATATATCACTCAATCACATATATCCATCCCTGCTGTTATGGCTGAAATAGATCACTTGGTTACATGGTCAAATTTTAAAATCAATGCAGCGAAATCTGAGGCCCTCGATGTCTCCCTCCCCAAATCCATACAGGATTCCATCCAGTCCAACTTTCCCTTTGCCTGGCCCTCACAGGGTATCAAATACTTAGGAATTCCTATTCATAGAGACCTCTCCCGTCTATGTTATCTTAATTTTGGGCCCTTTATTGAACAACTCCATACAGACCACGGTTGGCAAGTTAGAACTGTAAGATTCACTACGTGAACCACTGGTGTTTTGTGGAAAAGCACATGTACACTGTGTTCCAAATTATTGCGCAAAAAGTGTTTAGGAGTGATAAGGGAAGAATTTGTTTGTTTGTCAGTTAAACTCATTGATGGTGATGTGTGTCAGCGCTCTTTATATCACTGTAAGCAATTGCAGACACCTGTGCTAATTAGTTTGGCAGGTGTGTCCAATGAAAGTCAAGACTACTTAAGAAGGCTGTCCCACATTATTAAGCAGCCTACATTTTCTGCCAAAATGGGAAAAAAAAGGATGTGTCGGCTGCTGAGAATCAACAAATTGTGGAGTGTTTAGGTCAAGGCATGACTACAATCAACATTGTGCGATGATCAGGATGAAGTGTCTTGGCAATCAAGAAGTATGTAGCTGATTCACAGTACACACGTGTGCGTGCTGATAAGAGCAAATTGAGGACTCTTTCCTACAGGCAATTATGTCAGGTTAAAATAGCAGCGGCAAAAAAGCCTTGTCATAGCAGCAGACAAGATTTTGAAGCTGCTGGTGCCTCCAATGTCCCCCGAACAACAAGATGCAGGGTCCTTCAGAGGTTTGCAGCTGTGCGTACGCCATCCTGTCGATCTCCTCTATCCACTGCACACAAGCAGAAACGGCTCCAGTGGGCCAAACAATACATGAAGACTGACTTCAAAACTGTTTTGTTCACGGATGAGTGCCGTGCAACGCTCGATGGTCCAGATGGATGGAGTGGAGGATGGCTGGTTGATGGACACCCCACGCAAACACGGCTACAGCGCCAACAAGGAGGAGGTGGAGTAATGTTTTGGGCTGGAATCATGGGGAGAGAGATTGTCGGCCCCTTTGGGATCCCTGAAGGCGCTAAAGATGAACTCCATAATGTATGTGGAGTTTCTCAAACAGCACTTCCTGCGATGGTTCAAGAAGTAGAACCGTGTATTCCACAGCAAGATCATTTTCATGCATGATAATGCACCGTCTCATACTGCACATAACACATCTGCATCTCTGGCTGATATGGGCATAAAAGGGGACAAACTTATGGTGTGACCCCCATGCTCCCCTGACCTCTACCCCATTCACAACCTCTGGAGCATCATCAAAAGGAGCGTCTATGATGGCGGGAGGCAGTTCACATCTAAGCAACAGCTCTGGGAGGGTATTCTGTCCTCATGCAAAACAATTGAAGCAGAAACCATCCAAAACCAGACAAATTCAATGGACGAGAGAGTTCAGAAGCTCCTTTCGAACAAGGGGTCCTATGTGAAAATGTAACGTCACCTAGAATAAAGTTTTGAGTTGAAAACTGTTTGATTTCAGTTTCTAATAACCTGTTAATGCTTATAATTTCAAAAATGACTATTTTTTTGGTCTTTATTAAAATGAAAAGGTTGATCGAAGAGTGTGGGGGATCTAAGAGTGCGGCAACTCAGTAGTCAGGATTACTTCGAATTCTGACAATCTGAGGGTCATGTTGCAGGCAGTGCAGCAAGAAGGCACTTATGTGTCTTGCGCATCTCGGAGCCCCAAAATTATTTTCCGGGCTAGATGCAGCTAAAAATTATTATTAATTTTAAATCTGGTGGAGCTTAGTATAGATGGCCTAATAGAATCAGTACTGCACACTGCTACAAAGCCCAAATTATTTTCCAGCCAAGATACAGTTAAACAAGATTAGTAATTTGAAAGCTTAAAATGGTTGGTGAGGTGATTTTAACAAATCATCAAGCTTTTACTCTCCCCAGGATGACACAGGGGTAGAAAAGTCGTTTCGGATCCATGATTTGTTCATCTTTATGAACGTGAGTCTGTCTACATTACCAGTGGAGAGCCGCGTGCGCTTATCTGTCAGCACACCACCAGCAGCGCTGAACACACGTTCAGACAGAACGCTGGCTGCGGGGCATGACAAGATCTCCAAGGCGTAAGTGGCGAGCTCCGGCCATTTATCCAGATTGGAAGCCCAAAAAGAGCAAGGGTCCAGTGACACAGTCATGGCTTCAATGTTTACTTGGCGATACTCCTGTACCATCGTCTCTAGGCGTTGACTATGTGTCAGACTTTTTGTCTCCTGTGGCCTTGCAAAGGATGGGCTAAAAAAGTGGTGAAATGATTCCGCAAAATTGATGTTACCAGCAGATACTGTGTTTCTGTTACGGTTTGAGTGCTGAACACTCGACGGTCCCATGGTTGGCAAGTTGGAACTGTGAGATTCACTACGTGCACCACTGGTGTTTTGTGGAAAAGCACATGTAAGATTCTGCAACAGTCTCTGCTGATACTCCTGCATGCGTGCATCCCTTTCTATGGCAGGAATAATTTCTGCAAATTTACTTTTGTACCGGGTACCTAACAGTGTGGCAACCAAGTAGTCAGGATTATTTCTAATTCTCACAATTCGAGAGTCATGTTGCAGGTAGTGCAGCAAGAAGGCACTCATGTGTCTTGCGCATCCAGGAGTACCAAGTCCCTGTTGTGTTGGTGGCGAGGTAACAATCATGCTTCCTTCCTCTGTCCTCTCTCCCCAACCTCGCACAACAGAAATGTGATCAAGGTCTCCCTCATCTGATGAGTCTTCCATCAGTTCGTCCTCTACTTCTTCCTTGGCTCCTGCACCTTCCTCACTAGTTTGGCTGCTACCATGCGCCCTGGTAAAACCATCTCCCCCACCCTCACATGCCTGCCGCCTTGGTGCTGCCGACCGTCTGGACCTTGCAGATGTTAGCCCTTCCGCATGCAACTCCTCCTCCTCTACTTCCTCCACCTCCTCTTGTGCCACCACCTGACTCCGAATTCAGTTTATCATGTGCTCCAGCATGTAAATCACCGGAATAGTCATGCTGATAATGGCATCGTCAGCACTAAACATCTTCGTCGCCATTTCAAAACTGTGCAGGAAGGGTGCATAGGTCCCTGATCTGAGACCACTCCTCCAGCATGATTTGCCCCACCTCTGGATCTCGTTGGCCCAGGCTATATGTCAGAACGTATTGCACCAGGGCTTGTCGGTGCTGCCACAGTCGCTGCAACATGTGCAGATTTGAATTACACCGGGTAGGCACATCGCATTTTAGCCGGTGAAGTGGCAGGCCCAACGACTTCTGTAGAGATGTAAGTCGCTGAGCTGCGGGATGCGAACGGCGGAAGTGAGCACACAGACCGTGCCCTCTGCAGAAGGCCATCTAGTCCGGGATAGTGGGCTAAAAATTGCTGGACAACCAGGTTCAACACGTGAGCCATACAAGGCACGTGTGTGACATTGCCTCGGCGAAGGGCCGCACCCAGGTTTGCAGCATTGTCGCACACGGCCTTCCCTGGTTTCAGGTCCAGTGGAGACAACCATTCATGAAATTGGTTCTCCAGAGCTGACCACAACTCCTCAGCTGTGTGACTCACATTTCCCAGACATTTCAAAGTAAAAACCGCCTGATGACGTTGAGCCCTACTGCCAGCATAGTAAGGAGGTGTGCAGGATCCCTTCTGCGCAGTTAGAATGCTTGTGGCATGACCAGACAGGCTTTGGGTGCAGGTGGAGGACCGAGAGGTGGTTGAGGAGGCAGAAGCAGTGGAGGAACTTTGAGATAAAGAGGATTGACGCACAACTCGTGGGGACGGCAAGACTTGGACAGCAGCCCCTTGTCCTGCTGTCACCATAGTTACCCAGTGCCCAGTCAGCGACATGTAACGCCCCTGTCCATGCCTACTCGTCCAAGTGTCTGTGGTGAAATGTACCCTGTCACACACAGAGTTTCTCAAAGAAGCGGTGATGTTGTGTGCGACATGCTGGTGGAGAGCAGGCACACCTTTCTTTGAGAAGTAGTGCCAACTGGGCATCTGGTACTGGGGCACTGCGACGGACATAAGGTCTCAAAAATCCTCTGTGTCCACCAGGCGGAAAGGCAGCATTTCTGTAGCCAAGAGCTTGCAGATGGTGAAATTCAACCTCTTAGCTTTCTCATGGCTAGGAGGAAATGGTCTTTTACTTGTCCACATCTGAGGGACCGAGGGCTGGCTGTTGTGCTTAGATGGGGTTGATAAGGGTGTCCTCGGCAAACTGCCGGTCTGTGAGGAAGATGCAGGCGGACATGTTAGGTTGCCTTGATCCAAAGGTGGTGCTATCGATGTCGGACAGCGCTCAACACCAGCTGGTGTTACCACCTCCAAAGAAAATGATGACCTGCCAATCACGCTGGCTGTTGCGGGTAAAGAGGTGGCAGGTCTGCGTCCCAAAACAGGTGTGACTGCTGTCCCCCCAGTCACAGAGGATGAAGAGGCCGCAGATGCACAAGATGGGGCAGACGGTGGTTGGCCCGGCCGGCTAGGCCGCATTGTAGCACAGTGAGCTTCCCACTACAACTTATGCTTCATGTCCATGTGCCGGTTCATGCATGAAGTACTCAAACTATGTATTTTTTGGCCTCTACTTAGCTTTTGCTGACAAATGTTACAGATAACACGAGTTGGGTCATCTTTATCGATCTGAAAAAATGCCCAGGCTATGCAAGGCTTAGCACCCATGCGACCTGAAGAGCCACCACGACTTGTGGTCAGAGGCAGAGTTGTGTTTGAGGATGCAGTTGTTGACGTGCTTCCAGTACTACGTCTCTGTCCAGGAAGGCGCAACCTGACCTCGTCGTCACTAGCATCCTCCTCCACCTCCTCTGCTGACCTCATCTCTTGGCTAACTGTGGGTTGACAGTAAGTGGGATCTCCAACCTCATCATCATCACCCTGTGTGTTATCACACCTGTCGTCCTCAGAGCCAACCTGTTTCTGCCCTGACAGAAAACTAAAGTTGTCGCTCCAATCAGGTATTTGAGTCTCATCATCGTCTTCCTCATTGTCTCCACCAACAGGAGTTACAGTTTGGGAATGAGGGTCTACATTATGGTCAGAACCTTCTGCGTCTGGTCCTGGATCCGACTCATAAAGATTCTGGGCATCAGTCCAGATCATTTCCTCGTCAGGATTCACAGAAGCGCTGGAGCCGACTTCTGATTCCCAGGCTATAGTATGAGTAAACAGCTCTGCAGACTCAACCATCTGTTCTACCTCATACTCAGACGGGCAGCTGGAGATTTGGGAGCTGTGAGGAAGCAAGTGCGATTGGGGTGACACCTCTGAGGACTGGAGTATTTGTGATGTTGAAGTTGATGTGGAGGAGAGCCCACTTAAAGGAGCACTTGATATCCGTTGAAGCACCTGCTGTTTTTGTGCCTCATCTGGAATTTGTAGCGATTGTTGTGGCCATAAGAAAGGGATCTTATCACATTGTCCGCTAAAAGAAGTAGACATTTTAGTTTGGCTGGAAGATGGTCTTTCTTCTGCAGATTTTACTGTTGCTTTAACATCTACCCCACGGACACAACCTTTTTTCCCCTTCCCAACACGCCTATTCCCCTTTCCAAAAGCAGCAGGCCTTTTTCCACTCATTTTGGTGGTTAGCTAATTCACAACTCTGGAGTTGTTTGCACAAAAAAACAATGGATGGGAACCGAGCAGAGCTGAGTGGCCAAACTGTGGTATTAGGCCAAAACTATTGTCTGGGTTAGATGCAGAAAAAAATTATATTCAATTTGCAACCTGATGGAGGTCAGTATAGATGGACTAATAGAACAAGTCCCACACACTGCTAGAAGGCCAAATATTTTTTCAGAGCTAGATGCAGATAAAAATAATTTTTAATTTGCAACCTGATGGAGGTCAGTATAGATGGACTAATAGAATGATGCTATGCCCAAAAGGTTTTACTTCACTAGGTGCAGTAAAAAAATTGGTATTCTATACACAGGTGGTGTAGCTTGCAACACAGATAGGCTACTCCACTGACTAACACACTCTGCAATAGGCCAAAAAGGATTAGCTTTGCTAGATTTAGCCAAATGCTGTGAAAAAAACTTGCACAGCACTGGCACAGACCAGCCAGGCAAAAACTGATAGGAATTGATCTAACTTAGTCCTAAAAAGGACTGCAATTACAATTAGTCTTTACTCCCAACCTATCTATTTAAGAGCACAGACCTGCCTGATAAAAGTCATTGGAAATGCTGTAACCTAGTCCTTAAAAGGACTGCAATCACAACTATTCCCTACTCCCAAGCTATCTGTAGATTTGTGCGAAAATTGGCTTTAAATTAACAAGGTATAGTGCACACAGCAACAGCGGTGCCGTCTAACACGCAGCTGCAGAAGTGAGAAAATGATGGCGACGGGGAAAATGGCTGGGTCTTATAGGGCAAGGACATGTGACATACACTGCAAATGACAGATGCCCTTGCTTGTGTGAAAAAAAGCACTTCGCTCCGTGTGTGCGCTGCTGATAGGCTGACAGATTGCACCTCCCCACTGTAAATGCGGGAAAGAGAAAAAAAAATGGAGATCTTCATTATTCCTGCAGAGATCCATCCCCCGCCCCTCCCCCCGCCCCACTGTACACTCAAACTGCGTATTAACATTAATTTTCAGCATTACTGAGAAAAAATCCAGTTATGATTTTGGTGCACGAACAGTTATCGAACATAACCTCGAACAGCCGAATTTTTTTCAAATCGTTCGTGTTCGCCGAACGGCTCAAACACCGCCCAAAACAGCTCGAATTTGAGATTGGCGAACAGTTCAAGTCGAACAACGCTCATCTCTAATCTTGAGTAGTCTTCTATAAAAGTCAACATGTATCTATTGCCTCCTGATGTAGTCACTTTCATGGGTCCACATACGTCAGTATGCACCAAATCAAGTGGTCTTTCGCTTTTCATCTTACTTTCTTTTGGAATAGATATCCTTGTGGCTTTGGATTTTATACAACATTCACATCTTACGGTAATTGAGCAATCTGATATCTTTAAATCTTTTGTCAATTCTTTTCTCTGTAGTTCCCTTATACTGTCAGGGTGTCTATGTCCTAGACGTCTATTCCACATGTGAATACAGTTTTTGTGATCATGTGTACATACCTTCATCTGTTCCTTTGGTGTGTCAAAATTATATAATTGTTCATCTGCCTTGACTTTGGTTATCACCTTATTTCCTGCAATAATTGCATACTCATTGTCTTTGAATTTTACTGTAAGTCCTTTTGCTGTTAAACGTTTCACAGATAATAATCCACCTTCCAATTTTGGAACATACAACACATCCTGTGCAAGTATCTTTAAATCTTGTCCGAACTTGTTTGAACAATTTAGCATACCTTGTCCGATACCTTCTGCGGTTATTTTGCTTCCATCTACAAGATAAATGGCTTCTTTCTTATCTAAATCAAGATCAGTAAAGAAATTCTTGTCACTTGTCATATGACTCGTTTCTCCTGAATCAATAAACCAACCAAGTGATGATTTCTTGTCTGTTACTTTAAATGTGCCATTCCAATTATTCTCACATGAATCGGAAATTGTGTTTTTTACTTTCTGTGTATGTTTTTTATGTTGTAATTTTTTTTGTTCTGCTTTCCATATGGTACAGTCTTTCTTTAAATTACCTTTTTTCTTACATCTGAAGCATTCTCTTGTCTCTTTATTATAGGGTTTTTTAAATTCTGTAGCTTTAAGAGCGTTTTCACTGTCCTTTTCAGTAGAAGAATCATTTCTTTGTTCTTTTCTTCTCTGATATTCATCTATTAGTCTTGTTTTCACAAAATCTAATGTAATGTCAGTTTCTGGTCTTGTCTCAAGGGCATTTATCAAAGCTGTATACGAATCTGGTAAACTGCACAATAATATAGCTGCTACATGACTTTGGCTATGTGCACACGATGCAGAAATGCTCAGGATTTTTTCCTGAGCGTTTCTGCATCTCCCTGGCAGAAAAAAAACGCATGCGGATTGTACATGCGTTTTCCTGCCAGGGACATGCGGAAATGAAGAGGTTACCCACTGACATTTCCGCATGTGGATTGACAAGCGCTTTCCAAGCGATTAGCATCACTTGGAAAGTCCTTGTGACAACTAGGTCACACTATATAAATCCATGCAAACAGCATGGATTTATATAGTGTGACCCGAGAGAGTGGTAAAAATAAAAAAATAAATGTATGCTTACCCTCCGATGGCCCCCGGTGTCCCGCTCACTCCGTTCTCCCTTGCCGGCAACAGTGAATTGAAAGACCTGCCGACGTCAGCGTCACGTGACCTGTCACATGACTCTGACGTCAGCACAGGTCCTTCAACTCACTGCAAAGTGCCGGGAACCAAGCAGGAGCGGTGCGCGGGCCGACAGAAGGTAAGTATACATTTATTTTTTATTTTATTCTTGTTTTTACAGCTTTTTTATGGTACCTGGGTGTGGAGGAGAGTCTCATCTTCTCCACACTTGGGTACCATCCGCACATTAGAACGCACCAATAACGCAAGTACAAATGCAGTCTTGCGGTATTGGCGCGTTCTAATGCAAGTCAATGGCGGCGAAAACGCCACGTTTCCGCAAAATTAATGGACATGCTGCTGATTTTTGAGCGCAGCATAAACGCTGCGGAAAAATCCGCAGCATGGGCACAGCTCATGCGGATTATCATTGGGGAACATTGCTGCCCTTCAACCATGCGTTTCCGCAGCGTTTCCGCAGCTGCGGAAACGCATTAAAAACGCATCGTGTGCACACAGCCTTTCTTTAATGTCTTCACCAATGGATCTTAGCTGTGATATCACTTCCATCATTGAGAATATGTGCTTCTGCATGTCGTCATTTGCACTCAATCTCATACTGTAAAGCTTTCTTAATAAAAATAACTTGTGATTCAAGCTAGGTCTTTCATACAGTTTTCTTAATGCTTCCCACATTCCTTTCGCTGTTTCTTCATTTCTTATATGTATTAATTGAGCATCATCCACTAATGAGCTAATTGTGGCTCTCGCTTGTCTATTCTTCTTATCCCATGTCTGATTATCTTGATCTGGTCTTTCTGTAACAATTACTTCCCATAAATCATCCTTAGATAACAACATCTCTACTTTGAATTTCCATAACTGATAATTTTCACTATTCAGTTTAGCTACTGTGAATTTCAGTTCTGTGTTACTCATCATCTTTATATAGTCTTACTTGTTTAGAGAGTTGTACTGAAGATATTCTCCTGTTTTTTCTTGCTGACAGTTCCTGTATGTCCTGCCTGTGTTGAATTCTTTGTAATTATATCCAGCTCCTGAGATCATGAATTCCTTTGTCACTCTGTATCTGGATTTATTTCCTTCTGTTTACAGAGCTTATCTGTGTGCTCCGTTATCTGAGGTTATAAACCGGGATCCTGCTGCCTGGGCTTGTAGTGCGGACCTGTAGTGTCTGGACCCATAACCTGTTGCAGAGTGCATCTTCTTACAGTCACCACTGTACTTACGAGAGCTTCATACAGCAAGATATCTTGAGTAAACAGTATTTACTTCATACTGGATAAACATGAGATACAATTCAGTGTCACACAGTCCGTGTGCTGCTGACATAACACATACAGAAAAAAAAACACACAGGAAGTAAAACCAACCAACAAGTGAGAGCTTCCCTCCTCACATTACAGCAAGCATATAACTTTAGACACTATCGTCATCTGCTGTCTGGTTAGTATAAAGTCCTCCTTTCACATATAATAAGTCCTAATCTGCTGCATATGCCAACACAATGGTCTTAGAAGCATACCACGATGGAGCAGGAAGAAGTTGGAAGCCCTGCTACATAAGTGATTCTACTGGGCTGGCATGAGGAAAGCGATCAAGAGATGGTGTCGAGAATGTGGTCCATGCAACCTGAGACGGAAAAACCGTGATAGCCAGAGTGCTCCCCTGCAGCCCATAATCACCAAATAACTACTTGAACTGGTAGCCTTGGACCACGTGAAGCTAGCCCCAAGCCGGTGAGGCTATGTTGGGTTTTTGTGATTTTTGCTTTTTGAGACTTTGTAAACTATTTGTAATGTGAATTGTTATTGGTGTTAATTGTTAATTCAAAAAGGTATCCTCTGTCCGGGAGTACTGAATTTAACTAGGGGGGAGTGTGGCACCCCAGGGGTCCGGTTGCCTCAGTGGCATTGTCTCCCTCACAGGGGGTGATGCCATGCCTGGAAGCAAGGAGGGGTCCCCTAATCAGGTTTACCAGCATACAACACTTTCCTGGCTCCAGACCAGAGAAGGGAGCTCCTCCCCTTTGCAACTGGAATCTGGAGGCGGGGTTAGTTAGAGTGAGTTGAGAGGAGTTGAAGACAGGACAACGATGATGAAAGACCTGGGGAAGGGAGCTGTGTGCAAGCTCACCCCAGAGAAGGGAAGCGCAGAAGAACCAGACACCAGAGTCCGAGGTTATGGGGCACTGAAGACCCAGCAGAAGAAACCGGAGGGCAGAAGACTGCAGGTCTCCTGGCCCCATCGGACGCCCAGTGACACAGCAGTACCATAGGGCCCAGCACCACCATGTGGGAGCAACACTTAAGGAAGGCACGAGCTGCCTGCCATACGGGTGAGGAAAAAGACGATTTACTCAGGAACAAGGACCGCAGCATAGCTACAAGCAGCAGGGCCAAAGAGATTAGCGCAGAGGGAAGGCCTACAACTTGACCTGGCAAGGAGGATTCCCAACTTGCTTCCAGGCCGCCCGGACCTCTACTACCAGCTAATACCCGCGCCCCGGTCTGCTTAACAACCGCAAGTAAAGATAAGAGGAAACCGCCATTAAGCTGTGGACAGGTCATTATCTGCGCCATCACCTGCACTACACCGTACCAACAACATCTACCCTATGGTATCACTGTATCCTGACCTGGAGCTAGGCTCTGCCGGTGGAGAGCTGAACCAACTCTGCTGCGTCACCATCGGCTCCAGAGGATCTGAACCGCAGCGGCGGCCTCATGTTGCCGTATGTCACAGGTGGCGTCACAAACTTTATCTCTATAAAAACTTTATTCTCTTTTACCTTTTCCTTTAATTGACCGCCCTGGGTCACAGACCGGGTCACTACCACCATGACATCCCCCAGCATCGACCGGCCCGGCTACCGAGCACCCCACGGCCCAGGGGGCTCATCAGAAACAAGTATTAAGGACATGCTGTTCACAATCAAATTTAGTGGCTGGGAAGACAAACGGAAGACCAAAGAATACATAAAATGCCAGTTCTCATATAATTAATAATGCATCAATATACAGTACAGACCAAAAGTTTGGACACACCTTCTCATTTCAAGATTTTTCTGTATTTTCTTGACTATGAAAATTGTACATTCACACTGAAGGCATCAAAACTATGAATTAACACATGTGGAATTATATATTTAACAAAAAAGTGTGAAACAACTGAAAATATGTCTTATATTCTAGGTTCTTCAAAGTAGCCACCTTTTGCTTTGATGACTGCTTTGCACACTCTTGGCATTCTCTTGATGAGCTTCAAGTGGTAGTCACCGGAAATAGTCTTCCAACAATCCTGAAGGAGTTCCCAGAGATGCTTAGCACTTGTTGGCCCTTTTGCCTTCACTCTGCGGTCCAGCTCACCCCAAACCATCTCGATTGGGTTCAGGTCTGGTGACTGTGGAGGCCAGGTCATCTAGAATAGCACCCCATCACTCTCCTTCTTCGTCAAATAGCCCTTACACAGCCTGGAGGTGTGTTTGGGGTCATTTTCCTGTTGAAAAATAAATGATGGTCCAACTAATCGCAAACCGGATGGAATAGCATGCCGCTGCATGATGCTGTGGTAGCCATGCTGGTTCAGTATGCCTTCAATTTTGAATAAATCCCCAACAGTGTCCCCAGCAAAGCACCCCCACACCATTGTGGCACCCTGCTGTTCACAGGTACCACAGGACCCAGGGTGCATGGATGGACTTCTCCACAAGAGGCCCTCACTACATACAAACACCTCCACCCTTCCACCTTATACCAGCAGAGGGAGCCCGTTATGGATATAAATATATGGAGGGTGGAGCCAGGCAGTTCAGTCAGAAAAGAGTCAGTCAGACAGAGTCAGAGAGTCTGAGAGCATGCTGACTCTGAGAGCAGCGAAGACGCAGCACTTCTGCAGCTGAGTTCTGAGGGCCCCGAGTGTGGCCGACAGCAAGGAGGAGAGGAGAGAGGAGTTGAGGGGGCAGAGGAGCATCATAGGCTCACCCTGAATATACAAACCGGACACTGGGTCTGCGTCTACAGGGTCCTTTATACCCAGTAGGGACCACCGGCATTCCAGGAGGACTCAAAGTCCCTGGCAGACCTGAAGCTAGACCCATTACAGGACCAAGAACCAAGAAGGCCCCAGCGACAGGTGAAGGAACGGCACGACACATAAGCTAGGCCCACTTGCAGGCTGGCCAGGAGCATACAGAGAGGCAGACATGGACCAGGAGGCCTTATACCCGCTCACTGGGGAGAAGTCCTGAAGTGCACCCATCCTACTGAGTACCCTGGACCGTACCTGACATCCACACCAGTAAAGGTATTGAAGCGAATCCCCTGTCTCTGTCAGTTACTCCTGCTGCGCCATCCCGCCTACACTACAAGCCCCAGCATCACTACCCACCATCAAACCCTACACTGCCCTGAGGCCCACTCCACCTGTGGGGAGCCGTTCCATCCCAGCTGCCTTATCAACTGCCTCAGAGGTCTGCAGCAGCGCTGGTACAAATTACCAGAAACCACAGGTGGCGTCATAATCGAACTATAAACCCCCTATAAACTATCCCCCCCTTTTAGTTGACCGCCCTGGGCCACGGACCGGCCAGCCACTGTGACATATCCCTTTCCCCCAGCATCTATCGGCCCGGACTCCGAGTACCCCATTGCCCTCGGGGCGCGACAACTTCTGCCGTCATGAATAGGATTTCGTGTCCGTTGCCACCAGGTACTGTGTGCTGTATTGAACTGTGTTTTAACTGTTTTAACTCTGGTGAACATTACCGCGTCGCCGCGCGGGAAGAAGAGGGGCGTAACCGCGGGAATCAGAGAGGCGTGACTGCTGGAAGCGCGCGAAGCTCAAGCCCCGCCTCGCGCTCTGACGCAGCACCTGGAAGCGTCAGGTCCTGGAAGGAGACTGTCGTCTGCGGAGCTGCGGCCTACCCGATTAAAGAAACAAGAGGTAGGCTACGGTTCACTAGGGGGGCGCAACCATGGCCGACGACCAGCGAGACGCCGGAGCACCGAATAACGCTCCTGATGCTCAACTTGCACTACCAGCAGGGGTCGTGACTCCGTTGATACCCATGGCCCTGCCGTATATCCCTGGAGCAATATGGCTTCCCCAGCATGATGGCAAACCAGACACCCTGTCTGGATTCAAAAGGAAAATATGCGGTGTACTGGATATGTACTCAATGACTGGTAAACAGAGAGCCGCTGTTGTGCTGGGACAGCAGAACCGTACGGTGGTGGGCCTTAGATCATCCAAATGCCACCTTTGACACCCTGAAGGACATGGCTATTAAGGGCCTTCAGCCCCTGGAAACATCAGGGACTGCTATCCAGCGTTACCAGGGTGGGGCCACCCCAGTGCCCGCAGCACCCACTGCTCCTTCATTGACGGCTGAAACAAAGATGCAAACAGTGCCCCCTAGCAAGCTGGACAACCTGCGCTCTGAAGTGCATCAGCTGAGTAAAACCCTGGCCACTGTCCTGAGCACCCTGCAGCTACAGGCGGAAGAAGGATCCTACTCACCAATAGTCCTGAGGATGTCCCCTGGATGAGGAGAAGAAGGAGGACGACACCACCCCATAGGAGGACAATGCCACCCCGTGGGAGGACCAACGACCAATGTTGCCCTCCAGGAGACTTAATCTGCTACCACTGCCACAAGGCAGGCCACACCACGCGGAACTGTCCTTTAAACGGGCAAACCCTGGGGCCGAGGGCCGACACCCAGGAGTCAATCAACCAGGCCCATCAAGCTGGTACCACCGGTTCGTAGGAGGAAGGCCTTTCCTGTCCATCGTGCTGGACGGCATAGCAACACCTGCATTACTGGACACCGGCTCACAGGTAAACATCATACCTGATGTCCTCTACAAAAGGTACTGGTCCATAGATGAACTCCACCCGCCAGCCCCGAACCTCTCTGTGTATGCCTCTAACGGCCTTCCTCTTAACCTAGTAGGGGTTAAGGACGTGACAGTGAAGGTGGGGAGAGTGGAACTAAAGGACCAAGGACTAATTGTCATAGAATCTAACCCTGGTGATACCAATCCGTATATGATACTTGGTACAAATATTGTTGGTAACTGTTTGGGAGAAGTGTTGTTTTAACTCCAACAAATTGCTGACACTGCCAAACCAGGGCAGAGGAAGGTGCTCCAGAGAGAGATTTGAGCCCTCCTGTACCAGCAACAGGTAAAGCTAACAGGTTGTGAGATTGGTAATGTACGGGTGACAGACCCGATACCCATTGTGATTCCCCCAATGAATGAGATGCTGATTTGGTGTAGGGCAGCAATAGGTCTCAAGGGTCAGAAGTACCAGGCGGTAGTGGAGCCCATTAGCTCAGAGCACAGACCTACACTCTTAACTGCTAGAGGGGTAGTTGATGTACGCAATGGGAGGGTACCCATACGTCTCCTAAATGTGGGGAGGAGGAAGTTAAATTGCCAAGATACGCCACTGTTGCCAGATTGTATACTGTGGATAATGATGCCATACACAAAGTGGAATCCTTTACCCCACCAGATACAGTGGAGGACAATGACTCCGAAGCTCAGCTGGAGGATTGGTGTCAACAGCTCCATGTTGGAACTGACGCCACTCTTGTCCATCAAAAACACGGTGTCTACAGAATGGTTCAGTAATATGAACAAGTGTTTAGTAAACACCCACTTGATTTTGGAAGGGTTAAAGGGGTACAACACCACTTACCCACCGGTAACCATCCACCCATTAAAGAGCGTTACAGACCCATACCACCAGCACATTACCAAAAAGCCAAGCCAATGTTGCATGATATGAAAAAGGCAGGGTAGTAAGGGATAGCTCCCCTGGTCCTGGTCAGAAAGAAGGACGGTAGCATGAAGATGTGTGTAGATTATAGACAAATTAATCGAATAACACATAAGGATGCATACCCTTTGCCCCGTATAGAGGAATCCCTGGCTGCACTAAAATCTGCCAATTACTTCTCTACATTGGATCTCACTAGCGGGTACTGGCAAGTCTCTGGTGCTGAGGAAGACTGGGAGAAGACGGCCTTCACCACCCCGATGGGACTGTGCGAGTTCAACAGTATGCCGTTTGGACTCTGCAATGCACCCGGAACGTTCGAGAGGCTGATGGAGTGTTGCTTCGGACATCGGAACTTCGAGACAGTGCTGCTGTACCTGGATGACGCTATTGTGTACTCAAGGACGTATGAGAACCATCTGAAGCACCTGGCGGAGGTATTTGAAGCATTGTCCCGGTATGGGATGAAACTAAAGCCTTCTAAATGCCACTTGCTCAAGCAGAAGGTTCAGTACCTGGGACATGTAGTCAGCTCAGAGGGAGTAGCACCAGACCCGGAGAAGGTCACTGCCATCCAGAAGGGGCCTGAACCGAGAAGCATCAAAGAGGTACGGCAATTCCTGGGACTGGTCGGGTACTACAGGAGGTTCATAAAGGACTATACCAAAAAGGTAGCATCTCTATAAGACCTCCTGGTAGGACAGTCCAAAAGAAGAAAGAGTCCCTCATTCCAGTGGGGCAAAGAACAGGCTGAATCCTTTGCAGTAATGAAGGAAATCCTGACTGGTGAAAAAATCCTGGCTTACCCTGACTACAGCCAGCCTTTCCTGCTGTACACCAACGCCAGCAATGAGGGACTGGGAGCTGTGTTGTCCCAGAAGCAAAATGGAAGAGAGAAGGTAATTGCGTATGCCAGCAGCAAGCTACGCCCTACCGAGAGGAACCCGGAGAACTACATTTCCTTCAAGCTGGAGTTCCTGGCCTTGGTCTGGGCTATCACTGAAAGGTTCAAACATTACCTAGCCTCAACTAAGTTTACAGCTTTTACTGACAAAAATCCCTTGACACACCTGGAGACAGCCAGGTTGGGAGCCATGGAACAGCGTTGGGTGGCCAGACTGTCAAATTATCAGTTCACCATCAAGTACCGGGCAGGTCACAAGAACACCAATGTTGATGCCCTGTCAAGGATGCCCCACCAGTCAGACACCGAGGATGAAGTGGATGATTTAGAGGAAGTTGAATTACCTGCTTTCCACCGAAGCGGAGTGGTCCATCAGCTACACGTCACCAGAAGACGTCATGGAAGGACGCTGAATCCTCTACGCCACCACAGTTGGAAGGAGACCCAGGACAGTGACCCGGTTGTCAGCCTTATCAAAAGACTGATCACCCAGGAAGGTTCTCACCTGGAGAAGGATGCTCCTCCACAAGCCAAGCAACTGTGGAATGAAAGAAGCCGGCTGTTCATCTACAGAGAGAAGCTGTGCAGAAGATATGTCAACCCCAAGACCCATGAAATGGTGTGGCATATTGTTGTACCCAGGACGGATATCCAGATGGTGTTGTAAGCCTACCACGATCAAGCAGGTCACTTTGGCTGGAAGAAGCAGTAAACCCTGCTGAAGGACCGGTTCTACTGGGTCGGAATGCGGAGCTCCATAGAGAGGTGGTGCCGGAATTGTGAGCCCTGTAGCCTCAGAAGAAAAGACTACGGCAGCCAGAAAGCACCCTTGCAGTCCATCAATACAACTCAGCCCCTGGAGATCATCGCTCTGGATCATGTCAAGCTGGCACCCAGCAGGTCAGGCTACTCCTATGCCCTGACCATGGTGGATCACTATTCCCGGTTCCTGGTAGTAGCCCCGGTCAAGGACCTGACAGCAGAGACTGCAGCAAGAACGTTCCAAGCATACTTCTGCAGACCCCATGGATACCCGGACAAAGTGCTGACGGATCAAGGCTCTGCCTTTGAAGCCGAGGTGTTTAAAGAATTCTGCCACCTATACGGGTGCAAAAAGATCCGGAGTACGCCGTACAACCCTCAGACCAATGGTTTGTGTGAGAAAATGAACAACATCGTCATAGACCTGCTGAAAACCTTACCCTTGGAAAAAAGAAATCAGTGGCCAGACAAGCTACCTGACCTGGTAGATCTGTACAATCACATACCTGTGAGTTCTACAAATTGTACCCCAGCGTACCTCATGAGAGCAAGACCTGGGATATTGCCCATGGACCTGGAACTCGGAGTGGTAGAACCAGAAGCAGATATGTCCACTGAAGACTGGGATACAAATCGGCAAGAGCAGTATAGGAGAGTACAGGCCTGTGTCGAAGACAGTCTGAACAGAGTAAGGGAAAGACAGGAAGAACAGTACAATAAACATTCACCAGCAGAACCCTTGGCACCTGGAGAGATAGTGCTAAAGCGGAAGAGAAGAAGTCACAAGCTCGATGACCAGTGGGAAAGAGAGCCCTACACAGTGTTAAACTCCAAGTTTGATAACAGTAAAACCTGCCTGATTAGCAAAGATGGAGGTAAAACAACTGCAACAGTCTCAAGAGACCATCTGAAAGTGTGCCCAGGTCTACTGAAGACAACGGAAGAAGAAGTATTTCCTATAGCACCAGAAGAACGCAAGAAAGACGTGCTTCACACAGTTCTAGGAGATTTCCCTGCAGACTGGCCTCAACTTGATGGAACAGTGATTATACCTGTAATACACTTCTATCAGCCACAAGAAGAACCTGTGAGCGCTCTAAAAGAACCTGCTCAGGAACAGGAAGAGTCCCCAGTAAGAGGAGGATCACCCATTGAGACAGAGCCTGAAGGCCCAGTGGACAGTGTACTTGCCAGTCCCATAGAGAGATTAAGGCAGTTATATAATCTACCAGCACGTACACCTGCTAGATTAACAGAAAGGGTACGCACAGACACTATTAACACCCTAGTGCTACGAAGGTCCACATGCAGCACACAAGGACAAAGCCCTGCCAGGTTTAGGGAATAAGCATGAAGTGCCAAAATTGTAAATAGTTACCCAGTTGGGTATTGCCTATTATTTATTGTATAAACTGTCAATAATATGAGTGCATTTAGTTACCCGTCAGGGTACAAAGACTTGTAGGCTGAGGACTGTGAGCATTTTTTTTTTTTTTTTAAGCAAGATAGTTAAAATATAACATTTATTAGATATATATTAAAATTTTCTTCAAGTACAAAAAAACCCTAATGGGCCAAGATAGTGAACCCTGGGTCTTCTGAATTACCATCAGTAACTTATAATAGTGTATACATGCAAACCACACCTCAAAATGCCAAATACCAAGTATGTAGGGTTTAGAAAAATCAACCTCAATTCATCCAGAGCATTGGATTAAATATTACCCTTACTAATGTTGGTTGACATTTTTAATAACAATCATATAGGGATACCATGTGTTATGCACACGCCCGGGCTGAGCGGCGTGTGCGTGTGATTGTAGTGATTCCACTGGACCATGAACCGGAGAGTGCCTGGAGGGGCGTGACTAAGTATCTGGCCGATCCGACCAAGATGGCACGACGGCATACGACGCCAGTGCACCAGGGAGAAACCGGGCAGAGGGACCAGGTGCTACTCCAGGTCAAACTCCGGACACGGGGGTTGACCCACACAGGGATTACTGGATCAGGCTGGTTAGGCTGGCGCACAGACTGGAGGGTATAGGCAGGCACGACTGGAATGCAGGCAGGCGGGTAAGCAGGCAGGGAGGTACTGGCCGAAAGGACGGGCTGGAGCACAGAAAGGTTAAGACCCAGTACAGACTGGGTCACAGGACCGCAGATGCGGTAGACAACCACAGCAGAGAGGGAACGCCCGAAGCGGTGGGCAAGAACAGAGCAGGACAGGGTTGCAGGAGCAGCGGGCAGAAGCAGGGCAGGACAGGACTGCCGGAGCAGCGGGCAGAAGCAGGGCAGGACAGGACTGCCGGAGCAGCGGGCAAAAGCAGGGCAGGACAGGACTGCCGGAGCAGCGGGCAGAAGCAGGGCAGGACAGGACTGCCGGAGCAGCGGGCAGAAGCAGGGCAGGACAGGACTGCCGGAGCAGCGGGCAGAAGCAAAGGAGTCAGAGCAGGCTAGAACCGCCGGAGCGGTGAGCAAAGGAGTCAGAGCAGGCTAGAACCGCCGGAGCGGTGAGCAAAGGAGTCAGAGCAGGCTAGGCTGAGTAGGGGGGACAGGGCTCTGTTCACACGGAACAGACAGGAAGGGAAAGGCAGAGCCAGACACCCACAGGGTACTTGCAGTGAAGTAGCGAGTGGACCACAAACTCACAAACGGGAGTACAGAGACAACAAGCAGGAGTTAGGTACGAGTTCAGACTCTGCAGAAAAAGGAAGGGAACGGACATAGAGGCAAAACAGGTAAAGGATAGGAGAGAGTTCAGACTGGAACTGAGTGTACGGAGGAGACCGACACTGCAGCGGGATACAGGAGCGGGTCTGGGAATACGGCCCCCAGAGAGGCAGGACGAACAGGCAAGGAGCGTGTTCAGACAGGACAGACAAGATACAGGAGCGGGTCTAGGTAATCAGCCCCTAGAAGGCGAGAGGAACAGGCTAGGAGCGTGTTCAGACAGGTCAGACAAGATACAGGAACAGGTCTAGGTAATCGGCCCCTAGAAGGCAGGAGGAACAGGCTAGGAGCGTGTTCAGACAGGTCAGACAAGATACAGGAACACGTCTAGGTAATCGGCCCCTAGAAGGCAGGAGGAACAGGCTAGGAGCGTGTTCAGACAGGCCTGGAAATACAGCCTCCAGGATAGGCAGACAAGAGAACACAGAACGGGACCTGGCACCTTCAGAGTGCAAGCACACACTGAAAGAAACACTATGCTCAGGCAGGGATAGATGGGCGCAGCTGAGCTATATACCAGGTGACAGACAGCAATAGGCTGAGGACGCACAAGAGGTGTGACCCACAGCAGGTACAAAAAGCAGGAAGTGATCGGGCGCCGCCCTTAAGCAGCAGAAACAGACACAAACAGACAGCATGGAGGGAAGCCAGAGAGACATTCTGGACAGGAGATCAAGTGCGCGCTCTTGCACAGTGGGAGATGGACCACTATGCAAGGACGCCGCCAGGTATGTTACAGTACCCCCCCCCCTTACGCCCCCTCTTCTTCAGGCCTGCCAGAATCTTCCGCAGGGAATTCGAGGGCCAATTCTTCACTTCGAAGAGATCACTTCCACTGTCCACCGGAAAAACTGGTCTCCTCTGGGTAGCTAGGATGCTACCTCCCATCCAGCCACCCTTAGCAACAGACGAAACGGGTGGAGTACCAGGAACAGCACACAAGGAAGTCTCTCTCCACATATTTTCAGGTGGCACCCCAGAGGGTACAGGAGACAACTGGAAGTCCTCCACCGGGTTGGAGGGGGACAGAGACTTGGGGGTAATCTCTGCTTCGAGGTACATCTTGTCAAGCTCACAGGAAGAAATAGACGGGTTATCAGGTACATAATGAGGAAAAGTCACTGTCTCTTTGTTTTCTGGTGGTACCCCGGAGGATTCAGGAAACAACTGGAGGTCCTCCGCCGGGTCAGAAGAGTGCAGAGGCTCAGAGAAAACATCTGCTTCAGAGTACACTAGGTCGGACTCACTGGACGAAGCAGGCGAGGTATCGGGTACCGAGTATAGGAAAGTCTCTGTCCATTCTCCACCAGGTGGCACCCCGAAGGGTTCTGGAGACAACTGGCGGTCCTCCGCCTGGTCAGAGGGGTGTAGAGACTCACGGGTAACCTCTGCTTCAGAGTACACTAGGTCGGACTCACTGGACGAAGCAAGCGAGGTATCAGATCCAGGATATAGGAAAGTCTCTGTCCATTTACCACCAGGTGGCACCCCGAAGGGTTCTGGAGACAACTGGAGGTCCTCCGCCTGGTCAGAGGAGTGTAGAGACTCGGGAGTAACCACTGCTTCAGAGTACACTAGGTTGGACTCACTGGACGAAGCGAGCGAGGTATCAGGTACAGAGTATAGGAGAGTCTCTGTCCTTTCGCTACCAGGTAGCACCCCGAAGGGTTCAGGAGACAACTGGAGGTCCTCCGCCTGGTCGGAGGGGTGTAGAGACTCGGGAGTAACCTCTGCTTCGGAGTACACTAGGTTGGACTCACTGGACGAAGCGAGCGAGGTATCAGGTACAGAGTATAGGAGAGTCTCTGTCCTTTCGCTACCAGGTAGCACCCCGAAGGGTTCAGGAGACAACTGGAGGTCCTCCGCCTGGTCGGAGGGGTGTAGAGACTCGGGGGTAACTACCACTTTGGGGTACCCATTGTCAGGCTCACAGGACGAAGCGGACAAAGTATCGAGTACTGGGTGTAGAGAATTCTCTCTCCATTTGTCATCGAGTGGTATCCCGGAGGATTCAGGAGGCAACAGGGGGTCCTCCGCCAGGTAGTAGAGGTGCACAGACTCTGAGGTAACCACAGCTTTGGAGCATCCTTGGACATGCACACCGGTTAAAGTGGGTGAAGCATCTGATGCCGGGTGCAGGAAGTTCTCCTGTGTGGAGTCTGGATGGGCAGAAGTCTCTTCGGGCAGGAGAACTGGTGCACTACCCACGCACATTACCCGTTGGGGCTTCTCCGGGATACAGGGAGATGAAGCTTCAGTAGGGACTTCAAGGTTGGGGTCAGGAGGTCTCAGGGAGGACAGACCCTGGCGTGACGGCTTGCCTCTACGTCTAGCACGTCTGGACTGCCTCTTGAGGTTGGGAGAAGTATTCCGGAAAGCGTAGTCAAACTGTGAGGATTCTGGGTGGGCAGTAGTCTCATTGGGCTGGAGGACTATTGCGCTACCCACACACATTACCCATTGGGGCTGCTCCGGGATATTGGGAAGTGAAGCTTCAGCAGGAGCCTCCGGGTTAGGATCATCGAAGACCATTAGAAAGGCCACCAGGAAGGCCATTAGGTCCAGGAGGATCGGATCCTGTGTTTCATATAGGGGGTTGATCCATTCCAAGGCATCACCCGCCAGGTAAGACATAATGAATGCCACCTTAACCCGATCGGTGGGAAAACATAGAGGGTAGAACTTGAAGTGTAGCATGCATTGCTCCACAAATGCACGACTTTGTCTAGGATCCCCATAATAACGTAGCGGATCCGCGGGAACGAGAGCAGATAGATCCATCTGGACGGGTGCGTAATTCGCCTGGAACTCAGCTAAAGGAAAAAAATATATATTTATTTATTTATTTTAATGCATGTATTCGCTGGAAAACTTCTCAGAGAGCGAAGGCCGTGGGGCTCAACGGGAACCATGGCCTGAGCATGCTGTTATGCACACGCCCGGGCTGAGCGGCGTGTGCGTGTGATTGTAGTGATTCCACTGGACCATGAACCGGAGAGTGCCTGGAGGGGCGTGACTAAGTATCTGGCCGATCCGACCAAGATGGCACGACGGCATACGACGCCAGTGCACCAGGGAGAAACCGGGCAGAGGGACCAGGTGCTACTCCAGGTCAAACTCCGGACACGGGGGTTGACCCACACAGGGATTACTGGATCAGGCTGGTTAGGCTGGTGCACAGACTGGAGGGTATAGGCAGGCACGACTGGAATGCAGGCAGGCGGGTAAGCAGGCAGGGAGGTACTGGCCGAAAGGACGGGCTGGAGCACAGAAAGGTTAAGACCCAGTACAGACTGGGTCACAGGACCGCAGATGCGGTAGACAACCACAGCAGAGAGGGAACGCCCGAAGCGGTGGGCAAGAACAGAGCAGGACAGGGCTGCAGGAGCAGCGGGCAAGAAGCAGGGCAGGACAGGACTGCCGGAGCAGCGGGCAGAAGCAGGGCAGGACAGGACTGCCGGAGCAGCGGGCAGAAGCAGGGCAGGACAGGACTGCCGGAGCAGCGGGCAGAAGCAGGGCAGGACAGGACTGCCGGAGCAGCGGGCAGAAGCAGGGCAGGACAGGACTGCCGGAGCAGCGGGCAGAAGCAAAGGAGTCAGAGCAGGCTAGAACCGCCGGAGCGGTGAGCAAAGGAGTCAGAGCAGGCTAGAACCGCCGGAGCGGTGAGCAAAGGAGTCAGAGCAGGCTAGAACCGCCGGAGCGGTGAGCAAAGGAGTCAGAGCAGGCTAGGCTGAGTAGGGGGGACAGGGCTCTGTTCACACGGAACAGACAGGAAGGGAAAGGCAGAGCCAGACACCCACAGGGTACTTGCAGTGAAGTAGCGAGTGGACCACAAACTCACAAACGGGAGTACAGAGACAACAAGCAGGAGTTAGGTACAAGTTCAGACTCTGCAGAAAAAGGAAGGGAACGGACATAGAGGCAAAACAGGTAAAGGATAGGAGAGAGTTCAGACTGGAACTGAGTGTACGGAGGAGACCGACACTGCAGCGGGATACAGGAGCGGGTCTGGGAATACGGCCCCCAGAGAGGCAGGACGAACAGGCAAGGAGCGTGTTCAGACAGGACAGACAAGATACAGGAGCGGGTCTAGGTAATCAGCCCCTAGAAGGCGAGAGGAACAGGCTAGGAGCGTGTTCAGACAGGTCAGACAAGATACAGGAACAGGTCTAGGTAATCGGCCCCTAGAAGGCAGGAGGAACAGGCTAGGAGCGTGTTCAGACAGGTCAGACAAGATACAGGAACACGTCTAGGTAATCGGCCCCTAGAAGGCAGGAGGAACAGGCTAGGAGCGTGTTCAGACAGGCCTGGAAATACAGCCTCCAGGATAGGCAGACAAGAGAACACAGAACGGGACTTGGCACCTTCAGAGTGCAAGCACACACTGAAAGAAACACTATGCTCAGGCAGGGATAGATGGGCGCAGCTGAGCTATATACCAGGTGACAGACAGCAATAGGCTGAGGACGCACAAGAGGTGTGACCCACAGCAGGTACAAAAAGCAGGAAGTGATCGGGCGGCGCCCTTAAGCAGCAGAAACAGACACAAACAGACAGCATGGAGGGAAGCCAGAGAGACATTCTGGACAGGAGATCAAGTGCGCGCTCTTGCACAGTGGGAGATGGACCACTATGCAAGGACGCCGCCAGGTATGTTACACCATGTATGCGCTCAAAATTAGGTATACAATGAACTCCTATATGCCCTTTTACACAGAAGGTACCATGGACTACACAGTAGAATCCCACATGACCTCTATTCAAAGAAGTAAAGTGGACTATGTCAGGGAAAATCAACAAAGCCCCACTGAAAGAATCCTTCGGGTTGTTGTTATACCAAACAAAATGAAACAATCTCACCCAATCCTAAAGTGCATCATGGCTTGATTCATCCTGGTGTAATGTCATCCAATTATTCATGACTAGTGTTGAGCCACCCCCGTAGTGTTCGAGTTCGGTTCGGTTCGTCGAACACCCGTGTGTTCGCCGAACTGTTCGTCGAACTGTTCGTCGAACACCTTCGAACACCGTTAAAACCAATGGCAGGCAAACAAAAACACATAGAAACACATAGAAAACACCTTCAAAGGTGTCCAAAAGCTGACAAACTGCTCAGAAGACATAACTAACACATGGAAAAGTGACAAGTACATATAGTGATGCGAAAATAAAAGAGGTGGAGGAGTAAAAGGAGGGGGAGACACAGATATAGGCATGTCATGCCCTTCTAAAATCCAAAAAGTGAGAAGCCGACACGGCCAGTCCGCTCCTGCCCGTGCCACCTCCGTGTCGCCGGGTTTGTGCCAGAGCCGCGGTGAACCCTGATGGCCAGCCCCCCTCTCCCAATACTGGTGCCTGTCCGCTGGTGGGTCGAGCGAGCCCCCCTGTGGTGGAGGCAGCTCTAAGCTTTTTAATTTAAATTGTCTCTCTAATTTGAATGAATACACTTTAAATCCATTTACAAGGATCTATTGGAGGGCAAGTCTCATGCCAGCAGCCGCGTAATTCCAGCTCCAGTAGCGTCCACTAAAGCTGCTGCAGTTAAAAAGCTTTTATAAGGATCGAGCTCAGCTGTCCACCGAAAGGCATCCTACTGCCAGTCCCAGCCCCTATGCCTTGGGGTGCCTCCTGATGCTCTTCACTGAGTATCCCATGGTCCCGAAGCATTTCCTTTGAAAAAATTAAGTGTCTAAACTACAGGTGGTGTAGCTTGCTTAACAGCCGGGATAATCCGCTGACTAGCAGACACTGCTACTAGGCACAAAGTATTTCCTGGGCTAGATGCAGTTAAAAATTTGTAATTCGATACTCTCGTTGGATGCTGAGAAAGCATTCCATAGAGTCTCCTGGCACGCCATATATGATTCTCTTAAAAAGCTTGGGGTAGGGGTCTAGGGGACCCTTTTATAGCCAAAATCACGGCCCTGTATCACAATACGTCACCTAGGCTGAAGATAAATGGAACTGTAGCACCCTGAGGGCTCGGTTGCTACAGAGGTATTGCACCTCACCCAGAGGTGTGATATCTCACTCTCAGGTAAGGATGGAGTGTGGATCAGGACCCGACACCTGCATGCATTACACCACATTGCCGTGGGGCAGGGCGACCAATATGCCTCTGAGATGGGTACGACAGTCCCTGTCCCTGGCTGGAGTGGGGGGAGGGAACACTGAGGAAGGGGAACCCTGTAGTGCAGGAGCAGGGAGGAAGCAGTTCCTGGGTGCATTGAGAAAGGAGTATAAAAGGTGGGCACCATTTTAGTTCAGTGCAGAGAAGTCTGAGCAGAAGTGGCAGGGAGCAGGGGCTCTGCATGAGCTCTGCTCCGGAGGCGGGCCTAGTAACAGAGGCCCAGGCCTGGAAGAGGGAGAAGGAAGGAAGAGGAGCGGAGAAGGCTCCAGGAACGAGGAATGAAGGGATCCCAGGGGTGCGGACGGGCGAGTCGCCACCGCACGCCCGAATCCACCTGCGTGGAGGGGTCAGGCCAAAGGGGGAGACCGGTCCCCGAAACTAGTGGAGGCAGGAAACGACCCTCAGCTAGAAACCGGAGGCTGTGACATTTTATGTGGCGCAGCCCCTCGCTACACCCGCTAGGAAGGCACCACATAGGGTCAGGGAAACTGGCGCCAAGTTTACCAAGAGGAGGCCCGAGGCAGCCGGACAGAAGGGTTGGTAAGAAAGGCCAGACAAAGGACACACAAAGGGGGTCCTGTGAAGCGCTCCAAAGTTATCTGGGAGTTGTCTGAGCCCCTCACCTGGTGAGCACAGTACGACGTGGGCAGCCGTTACCTGCAGACGTGGTCTGGATAATAAGAACTGTGAGTAAAGGCCCTGGACTGCATCACTGACTCCGTGTCGTTACTGCTGCTGCCCTGCACCATCACCCCCATCCTCCGCATACACTGCCCTGAGACTATACTCCTCCCGTGGGGAGTTATGCTACGCTCTGCTGCACCCACAACACCAGCCTCAGCGGTCTGCCCTGCAGCGGCGGTTCACTCTGACCGCAATCCACGGGTGGCGTAGCCGGACATTTAAACATCAAAACCACATAAATAGTTCCGCCACTGGTTTGACCACCCTGAGCCACGGAACCGGGTCGCCGCCACGAAGACTACAACCACCAGCATCCACCAAAAAGGGTCCGGCTCCGGGTGTCCCAAGGCCCAGGGGGTGCATCAGAACATTTTCATCACCTTTCACAATCACCAATGGGACAAGGCAGGGATGTCCTCTGTCCCCTCTCTTATACATCCTAGTGACGGAGCACCTGCTCTCATCAATTTGCCATAACCCCAATATTAGGTGGATTGAGGTGGGAGGCACCGAGTACAAGTGCTCTCTATTTGCTGATGATGTCCTAGTATATATCACTCAATCACATATATCCATCCATGCTGTTATGGCTGAAATAGATCACTTTGTTACATGGTCAAATTTTAAAATCAATGCAGCGAAGTCTGAGGCCCTTGATGTCTCCCTCCCCAAATCCATATAGGATTCCATCCAGTCCAACTTTCCCTTTGCCTGGCCCTCACAGGGTATCAAATACTTAGGAATTCCTATTCATAGAGACCTCTCCCATCTATGTTATCTTAATTTGGGCCCTTTATTGAACAACTCCATACAGACCACGGTTGGCAAGTTAGAACTGTAAGATTCACTACGTGAACCACTGGTGTTTTGTGGAAAAGCACATGTACACTGCGTTCCAAATTATTATGCAAAAAGTGTTTAGGAGTGATAAGGGAAGAATTTGTTTGTTTGTCAGTTAAACTCATTGATGGTGATGTGTGTCAGGGCTCTTTATATCACTGTAAGCAATTGCAGACACCTGTGCTAATTAGTTTGGCAGGTGTGTCCAATGAAAGGCAAGACTACTTAAGAAGGTTGTCTCACATTATTAAGCAGCCTACATTTTCTGCCAAAATGGGAAAGAAAAAGGATGTGTCGGCTGCTGAGAAGCAACAAATTGTGGAGTGTTTAGGTCAAGGCATGACTACAATCAACATTGTGCGATGATCAGGATGAAGTGTCTTGGCAATCAAGAAGTATGTAGCTGATTCACAGTACACACATGTGCGTGCTGATAAGGGCAAATTGAGGACTCTTTCCTACAGGCAATTACGTCAGGTTGAAAGAGCAGCGGCAAAAAAGCCTTGTCATAGCAGCAGACAAGTTTTTGAAGCTGCTTGTGCCTCCAACGTCCCCCGAACAACAAGATGCAGGGTCCTTCAGAGGTTTGCAGCTGTGCATACGCCATCCTGTCGACCTCCTCTATCCACTTCACACAAGCAGAAACGGCTCCAGTGGGCCAAACATTACATGAAGACTGATTTCAAAACTGTTTTGTTCACGGATGAGTGCCGTGCAGCGCTCGATGGTCCAGATGGATGGAGTGGAGGATGGCTGGTTGATGGACACCCCACGCAAACACGGCTACAGCGCCAACAAGGAGGAGGTGGAGTAATGTTTTGGGCTGGAATCATGGGGAGAGAGATTGTCGGCCCCTTTAGGATCCCTGAAGGCGCTAAAGATGAACTCCATAATGTATGTGGATTTTCTCAAACAGCACTTCCTGCCATGGTTCAAGAAGAAGAACCGTGTATTTCACAGCAAGATCATTTTTCTGCATGATAATGCACCATCTCATGCTGCACATAAAACATCTGCATCTCTGGCTGATATGGGCATAAAAGGGGACAAACTTATGGTGTGACCCCCATGCTCCCCTGACCTGTACCCCATTCAGAACCTTTGGAGCATCATTAAAAGGAGTGTCTATGATGGCGGGAGGCAGTTCACATCTAAGCAACAGCTCTGGGAGGGTATTCTGTCCTCATGCAAAACAATTGAAGCAGAAACCATCCAAAACCTGACAAATTCAATGGACGAGAGAGTTCAGAAGCTCCTTTCGAACAAGGGGTCCTATGTGAAAATGTAACATCACCTAGAATAAAGTTTTGAGTTGAAAACTGTTTGATTTCAGTTTCTAACAACCTGCTAATGCTTATAATTTCAAAAATGACCATTTTTTTGGTCTTTATTAAAATGAAAAGGTTGATCGAAAAGTTTGGGGGATCTAAGAGTGTGGCAACCCAGTAGTCATGATTACTTCGAATTCTGACAATATGAGGGTCATGCTGCAGGTAGTGCAGCAAGAAGGCACTTATGTGTCTTGCGCATCTCGGAGCCCCAAAATTATTTTCCGGGCTAGATGCAGCTAAAAATTATTATTAATTTTAAATCTGGTGAAGCTTTAGTATAGATGGCCTAATAGGATCAGTGCTGCACACTGCTACAAAGCCCAAATTATTTTCCAGTCAAGATACAGATAAACATGATTAGTAATTTTAAATCTGGTGGAGCTTATTATAGATGGCCTAATAGAATCAGTGCTGCACACTGCTACAAAGCCCAAATTATTTTCCAGCCAAGATACAGATAAACATGATTAGTAATTTGAAAGCTTAAAACGGTTGGTAGGGTGATTTTAACCAATCATCAAGCTTTTACTCTCCCCAGGATGACACAGGGGTAGAAAAGTCATTTCGGATCCATGATTTGTTCATCTTTATGAACGTGTGTCTGTCTACATTATCAGTGGAGAGCCGCGTGCACTTATCTGTCAGCACACCACCAGCAGCGCTGAACACACGTTCAGACAGAACGCTGGCTGCGGGGCATAACAAGATCTCCAAGGCGTAAGTGGCTAGCTCCGGCCATTTATCCAGATTGGAAGCCCAAAAAGAGCAAGGGTCCAGTGACACAGTCGTGGCTTCAATGTTTACTTGGAGATACTCCTGTACCATCGTCTCTAGGCGTTGACTATGTGTCAGACTTCTTGTCTCCTGTGGCCTTGCAAAGGATGGGCTAAAAAAGTGGTGAAATGATTCCGCAAAATTGATGTTACCAGCAGATACTGTGGTTCTGTTACGGTTTGAGTGCTGAACACTTGACGGTCCCACGGTTGGCAAGTTGGAACTGTGAGATTCACTACGTGCACCACTGGTATTTTGTGGAAAAGCACATGTAAGATTCTGCAACAGTCTCTGCTGATACTCCTGCATGCGTGCATCCCTTTCTATGGCAGGAATAATTTCTGCAAATTTACTTTTGTACCGGGGATCTAACAGTGTGGCAACCCAGTAGTCAGGATTATTTCTAATTCTCACAATTCGAGGGTCATGTTGCAGGTAGTGCAGCAAGAAGGCACTCATGTGTGTTGCGCATCCAGGAGCACCAAGTCCCTGCTGTGTTGGTGGCGAGGTAACAATCATGCTTCCTTCCTCTGTCCTCTCCCCCCAACCTCGCACAACAGAAATGTGATCAAGGTCTCCCTCATCTGATGAGTCTTCCATCAGTTCGTCCTCCACTTCTTCCTGGGCTCCTGCACCTTCCTCACTAGTTTGGCTGCTACCATGCGCCCTGGTAAAATCATCTCCCCCACCCTCACATGCCTGCCGCCCTGGTGCTGCCGACCGTCTGGACCTTGCAGATGTTAGCCCTTCCGCATACAACTCCTCCTCCTCTACTTCCTCCACCTCCTCTTGTGCCACCACCTGACTCCGAATTCTGTTTAACATGTGCTCCAGCATGTAAATCACCGGAATAGTCATGCTGATAATGGCATCGTCAGCACTAAACATCTTCGTCGCCATTTCAAAACTGTGCAGAAGGGTGCATAGGTCCCTGATCTGAGACCACTCCTCCAGCGTGATTTGCCCCACCTCTGAATCTCGTTGGCCCAGGCTATACGTCAGAACGTATTGCACCAGGGCTTGTCGGTGCTGCCACAGTCGCTGCAACATGTGCAGAGTTGAATTCCACCGGGTAGGCACATCGCATTTTAGCCGGTGAAGTGGCAGGCCCAACGACTTCTGTAGAGATGTAAGTCGCTGAGCTGCGGGATGCGAACGGCGGAAGTGAGCACACAGCGACCGTGCCCTCTGCAGAAGGCCATCTAGTCTGGGATAGTGGGCTAAAAATTGCTGGACAACCAGGTTCAACACGTGAGCCATACAAGGCACGTGTGTGACATTGCCCCGGCGAAGGGCCGCACCCAGGTTTGCAGCATTGTCGCACACGGCCTTCCCTGGTTTCAGGTCCAGTGGAGACAACCATTCATGAAATTGGTTCTCCAGAGCTGACCACAACTCCTCAGCTGTGTGACTCACATTTCCCAGACATTTCAATGTAAAAACCGCCTGATGACGTTGAGCCCTACTTCCAGCATAGTAAGGAGGTGTGCAGGATCCCTTCTGCGCAGTTAGAAAGCTTGTGGCATGACCAGACAGGCTTTGGGTGCAGGTGGAAGACCGAGAGGAGGTTGAGGAGGCAGAAGCAGTGGAGGAACTTTGACATAAAGAGGATTGACGCACAACTCGTGGGGACGGCAAGACTTGGACAGCAGCCCCTTGTCCTGCTGTCACCATAGTTACCCAGTGCCCAGTCAGCGACATGTAACGCCCCTGTCCATGCCTACTCGTCCAAGTGTCTGTGGTGAAATGCACCCTGTCACACACAGAGTTTCTCAAAGAAGCGGTGATGTTGTGTGCGACATGCTGGTGGAGCGCAGGCACACCTTTCTTTGAGAAGTAGTGCCGACTGGGCATCTGGTACTGGGGCACTGCGACGGACATAAGGTCTCGAAAATCCTCTGTGTCCACCAGGCGGAAAGGCAGCATTTCTGTAGCCAAGAGCTTGCAGATGGTGAAATTCAACTTCTTAGCTTTCTCATGGCTAGGAGGAAATGGTCTTTTACTTGTCCACATCTGAGGGACCGAGGGCTGGCTATTGTGCTTAGACGGGGTTGATAAGGGTGTCCCCGGCAAACTGCCGGTCTGTGAGGAAGATGCAGGCGGACATGTTAGGTTGCCTTGATCCAAAGGTGGTGCTATCGATGTCGGACAGCGCTCAAGACCAGCTGGTGTTACCACCTCCAAAGAAAATGATGACCTGCCAATCACGCTGGCTGTTGCGGGTAAAGAGGTGGCAGGTCTGCGCCCCAAAACAGGTGTGACTGCTGTCCCCCCAGTCACAGAGGATGAAGAGGCCGCGGATGCACAAGATATGGCAGACGGTGGTTGGTCCGGCCGGCTAGGCCGCATTGTAGCACACTGAGCTTCCCACTGCAACTTATGCTTCATGTCCATGTGCCGGTTCATGCATGAAGTACTCAAACTATGTATTTTTTGGCCTCTACTTAGCTTTTGCTGACAAATGTTACAGATAACACGAGTTGGGTCATCTTTATCGATCTGAAAAAATGCCCAGGCTATGCAAGGCTTAGCACCCATGCGACCTGAAGAGCCACCACGACTTGTGGTGAGAGGCAGAGTTGTGTTTGAGGATGCAGTTGTTGACGTGCTTCCAGTACTACGTCTCTGTCCAGGAAGGCGCAACCTGACCTCGTCGTCACTAGCATCTTCCTCCACCTCCTCTGCTGACCTCATCTCTTGGCTGACTGTGGGTTGACAGTAAGTGGGATCTCCAACCTCATCATCATCACCCTGTGCGTTATCACACCCGTCGTCCTCAGAGCCAACCTGTTCCTGCCCTGACAAAAAACTAAAGTTGTCGCTCCAATCAGGTATTTGAGTCTTATCATCGTCTTCCTCATTGTCTCCACCAACAGGAGTTACAGTTTGGGAATGAGGGTCTACATTATGGTCAGAACCTTCTGCGTCTGGTCCTGGATCCGACTCATAAAGATTCTGGGCATCAGTGCAGATCATTTCCTCGTCTGGATTCACAGAAGCGCTGGAGTCGACCTCAGTTTGCAACCTGATGGAGGTCAGTATAGATGGACTAATACAACAAGTCCCACACACAGCTAGAAGCCCAATATTTTTTCAGAGGTAGATGCAGAAAAAAATATATTCAGTTTGCAACCTGATGGAGGTCTGTATAGATGGATTAATAGAACAAGTCCCACACACAGCTAGAAGCCCAATATTTTTTCAGAGGTAGATGCAGAAAAAAATATATTCAGTTTGCAACCTGATGGAGGTCTGTATAGATGGATTAATAGAACAAGTCCCACACACAGCTAGAAGCCCAATATTTTTTCAGAGGTAGATGCAGAAAAAAATATATTCAGTTTGCAACCTGATGGAGGTCTGTATAGATGGATTAATAGAACAAGTCCCACACACAGCTAGAAGCCCAATATTTTTTCAGAGGTAGATGCAGAAAAAAATATATTCAGTTTGCAACCTGATGGAGGTCTGTATAGATGGATTAATAGAACAAGTCCCACACACAGCTAGAAGCCCAATATTTTTTCAGAGGTAGATGCAGAAAAAAATATATTCAGTTTGCAACCTGATGGAGGTCTGTATAGATGGATTAATAGAACAAGTCCCACACACAGCTAGAAGCCCAATATTTTTTCAGAGGTAGATGCAGAAAAAAATATATTCAGTTTGCAACCTGATGGAGGTCTGTATAGATGGATTAATAGAACAAGTCCCACACACAGCTAGAAGCCCAATATTTTTTCAGAGGTAGATGCAGAAAAAAATATATTCAGTTTGCAACCTGATGGAGGTCAGTATAGATGGACTAATACAACAAGTCCCACACACAGCTAGAAGCCCAATATTTTTTCAGAGGTAGATGCAGAAAAAAATATATTCAGTTTGCAACCTGATGGAGGTCAGTATAGATGGACTAATACAACAAGTCCCACACACAGCTAGAAGCCCAATATTTTTTCAGAGGTAGATGCAGAAAAAAATATATTCAGTTTGCAACCTGATGGAGGTCTGTATAGATGGATTAATAGAACAAGTCCCACACACAGCTAGAAGCCCAATATTTTTTCAGAGGTAGATGCAGAAAAAAATATATTCAGTTTGCAACCTGATGGAGGTCTGTATAGATGGATTAATAGAACAAGTCCCACACACAGCTAGAAGCCCAATATTTTTTCAGAGGTAGATGCAGAAAAAAATATATTCAGTTTGCAACCTGATGGAGGTCTGTATAGATGGATAAATAGAACAAGTCCCACACACAGCTAGAAGCCCAATATTTTTTCAGAGGTAGATGCAGAAAAAAATATATTCAGTTTGCAACCTGATGGAGGTCTGTATAGATGGATTAATAGAACAAGTCCCACACACAGCTAGAAGCCCAATATTTTTTCAGAGCTAGATGCAGAAAAAAATTATATTCAATTTGCAACCTGATGGAGGTCAGTATAGATGGACTAATAGAATGATGCTATGCCCAAAAGATTTTACTTCACTAGGTGCAGTAAAAAAATTGGTATTCTATACACAGGTGGTATATCTTGCAACACAGATAGGCTACTCCACTGACTAACACACTCTGCAATAGGCCAAAAAGGATTAGCTTTGCTAGATTCAGCCAAATGCTGTGAAAAAAACTTGCACAGCACTGGCACAGACCTGCCTGGCAAAAACTGATAGGAACTGATGTAACCTAGTCCTGAAAAGGACTCCAATTACAATTAGTCTGTACTCCCACAATCTATCTATTTAAGAGCACAGACCTGCCTGATAAAAGTCGTAGGAAATGCTGTAACCTAGTCCTTAAAAGGACTGCAATCACAACTATTCCCTACTCCCAAGCTATCTGTAGATTTGTGCGAAAATTGGCTTGAAATTAACAAGGTATAGCGCACACAGCAACAGCGGTGCCGTCTAACACGCAGCTGCAGCAGTGAGAAAATGGTGGCGACGGGGAAAATGGCTGGGTCTTATAGGGCAAGGACATGTGACATACACTGCCAATGACACATGCATTTGCTTGTGTGAAAAAAAGCACTTCGCTCCGTGTGTGCGCTGCTGATAGGCTGACAGATTGCACCTCCCCACTGCAAATGCGGGAAAGAGAAAAAAAAATGGAGATCTTCATTGTTCCTGCAGAGATCCATCCCCTGCCCCTCCCCCCACCCCGCTGTACACTCAAACTGCGTATTAACATTAATTTTCATCATTACTGAGAAAAAATCCAGTTATGATTTTGGTGCACGAACAGTTATCGAACATAACCTCGAACAGCCGAATTTTTCTCAAATTGTTCGTGTTCGCCGAACGGCTCGAACACCGCCCAAAACAGCTCGAATTTGAGATTGGCGAACAGTTCGAGTAGAACAACGCTCATCTCTATTCATGACCAAAACATACTGGAGGTATCCTGCTCCCAACGCGTTTCCTCCTAAAGTAGATTCATCAAGGGAGACTGAAAAAGGGGGCTGAGGGTCTCCATCATTTCAAACAGCCCTTATCCTCCTTTCAAAAGACCCAGGATTCCACCTGTCACTTCCTACACTGTGTCTCCTTTAAACTGCCGCGCTAAACGACACGCCGCTAGGTCACTTCCAGTTACGTGGGCCGGTATCTGGAACGCAAACCATCGGGTGGAACGCATATGGAATCCCGCCGACGTCACATCCGGTGACGTCCTTCCTGTTTCCGGTAAATGGAACGCATGTATATAGCAATGAGGAGCATCTCCGGCATTCACACTAGCGCTTCAAAACAACAAAAACCGCCGATCCAAAACTGGACTCCACATAGCGGTGATTGGGGAGGGAGGAGGGACAAAATAAACCACTGTCACAGACAAACAGACCGGGAGGTGTAATACACCTCCTCTCCTCCATTTTCAGATACATTCGCCACTACAATCATGCAGCAACATATCAGACAATGGGACCAAATGATTTATAGCAATTCAACTTTTTAGAAAAAAAGGAAGCATCCATCGTCCCACACCTTAAGGGTTAAGCATGGCCTTCCACCATAGGGCTTATCTTAACCAGACAGCTAAGCAGACATGAATAGGAGGCTAAGACCAACACGTATTTGTCCGCAAAAAAAACATTTGGAACATTGTCCAAAAGGCTAAACCAAGGGTCAGCATCTGAAGTAAGGGGTAGAGAAAACAAACACACACCACAGGGTAGATCAAGAAATAATATATTACTAAAAATAAATGAAGGAAACCCTGGCGAAAAAAAGTGGCCCCATAAAAAGGCCAAAGGGATACAACATGGCACATATGATCTTTTCTACACTGGCCCTAGGCCCCAATCCCTACCTGACAGCGGAGGTTGGCACCCTAGACCTGCGCAGTGGTGCCACCACTCAACGTCGTACTGTGAGCAGCCAAAAAACTGTTCATGTATATAGTTTGCACTTATCAAAGTGCCCCCTTAAATGACCACACAACAAAAACCCGTTTGGCGTGGCCGAAGACGTGGTCCAGCACCTGGATCACTTATGCCTGTAGCCACGCCCAGGGCCTACGTTTAGGGCTTTCAGGCGGGTCCCTCATGTTTCTCCCTGTTACACTTTCATCGGTGAAATGGACACCTGGTTACGGGACATGCTGTAACTTAATTATTGTTATTATTATAATTGTTATTATTGTTGTAGCCTGTTTTGCAAAATGCTTCAGTCCAGGAGTACTGAATAGTACTAGGAGGGAATGTGGCACCCTGCTGTTCACAGGTACCACAGGACCCAGGGTGCATGGATGGACTTCTCCACAAGAGGCCCTCACTACATACAAACACCTCCACCCTTCCACCTCATATCAGTAGAGGGAGCCCGTTAGGGATATATATATAGAGAGTGGAGCCAGGCAGTTCAGTCAGAAGAGAGTCATTCAGACAGAGTCAGAGAGTCTGAGAGCATGCTGACGCTGAGAGCAGCGAAGACGCAGCACGTCTGCTGCTGAGTTCTGAGGGCTCCGAGTGTGGCCGACGGCAAGGAGGAGAGGAGAGAGGAGTTGAGGGGGCAGAGGAGCATCATAGGCTCACCCCGAATATACAAACCGGACACCGGGTCCGCGCCTACAGTGTCCTTTATACCCAGTAGGGACCACCGGCATTCCAGGAGGACTACAAGTCCCTGGCAGACTTGAAGCTAGACCCATTACAGGACCAGGAACCACGAAGGCCCCAGCGACCAGGAATAGTGGTTGCCAGCAGAAGGTCCCACTACCAAGCGACAGGTGAAGGAACGGCACGACACATAAGCTAGGCCCAGTTGCAGGCTGGCCAGGAGCATACAGAGAGGCAGAGACAGACCAGGAGGCCTTATACCCGCTCACTGGGGAGAAGTCCTGAAGTGCACCCATCCTACTGAGTACCCTGGACTGTACCTGACATCCGCACCAGTAAAAGTATTGAAGCGAATCCCCTGTCTCTGTCAGTTACTCCTGCTGCGCCATCCCGCCTACACTACAAGCCCCAGCATCACTACCCACCATCAAACCCTACACTGCCCTGAGGCCCACTCCACCTGTGGGGAGCCGTTCCATCCCAGCTGCCTTATCAACTGCCTCAGAGGTCTGCAGCAGCGCTGGTACAAATTACCAGAAACCACAGGTGGAGTCACGATCTAACTATAAACCCCCTATAAACTATTCCCCCTTTTAGTTGACCGCCCTGGGCCACGGACCGGGCCAGCCACTGTGACATATCCCTTTCCCCCAGCATCTATGGGCCCGGACTCCGAGTACCCCATTGCCCTCGGGGCGCGACACCATCACACCTCCTCCTCCATGCTTCACGGTGGGAACCAGGCATGTAGAGTCCATCCGTTCACCTTTTCTGCGTCGCACAAAGACACGGTGGTTGGAACCAAAGAACTCAAATTTGACTCATCAGACCAAAGACCAGATTTCTACTCGTCTAATGTCCTTTCCTTGTGTTCTTTAACCCAAACAAGTCTCTTCTGCTTGTTGCCTGTCCTTAGCAGTGGTTTCCTAGCAGCTATTTTACCATGAAGGCCTGCTGCACAAAGTCTCCTCTTAACAGTTGTTGTAGAGATGTGTCTGCTGCTAGAACTCTGTGTGGCATTGACCTGGTCTCTAATCTGAGCTGCTGTTAACCTGCGATTTCTGAGGCTGGTGACTCGGATAAACTTATCCTCAGAAGCAGAGGTGACTCTTGGTCTTCCTTTCCTGGGGCAGTCCTCATGTATTTCTTTGTAGCGCTTGATGGTTTTTGCAACTGCACTTGGGGACACTTTCAAAGTTTTCCCAATTTTTTGCACTGACTGACCTTCATTTCTTAATGATGGCCACTCGTTTTTCTTTACTTAGCTGCTTTTTTCTTGCCATAATACAAATTCTAACAGTTTATTCAGTAGGACTATCAGCTGTGTATCCACGAGACTTCTGCACAACACAACTGATGGTCCCAAACCCATTTATAAGGCAAGAAATCCCACTTATTAAACCTGACAGGGCACACCTGTGAAGTGAAAACCATTTCAGGTGACTACTACTTGAAGCTCATCAAGAGAATGCCAATAGTGTGCAAAGCAGTCATCAAAGCAAAAGGTGGCTACTTTGAAGAACCTAGAATATAAGACATATTTTCAGTTGTTTAACACTTTTTTGTTAAGTATATAATTCCACATATGTTAATTCAAGGTTTTGATGCCTTCAGTGTGAATGTACAATTTTCATAGTCATGAAAATCCAGAAAAATCTTTAAATGAGAAGATTTGTCCAAACTTTTGGTCTGTACTGTATGCAAAAGAACATCTTAACAAGCCTAATGCATTTTGGAAACAAGTCCTGCAGGCCGATGAGGTTAAAATAGAACTCTTTGGCCACAAGGATCAAAGGTATGTGTGGAGAGAAAAGGACACAGAATTTCAGGAAAAGAACATCTCATCAAATATTAAGCATGGGGGTGGATCAATCATGGGATTGTCTTGCAGCTAATGACACGGGGAACATTTCACGGGTAGAGAGAAGAATGGATTCAATGAAATTTCAACAAATCCTTGCTGCAGACCTAACACCATCTGTAATAAAGCTAAAGTTGAAAAGAGCATGGCTTCTACAAACAAGGTTAGACTGGAGTTTCAGGGACTCCCAGGGGGAATTGACTCTACACCCTACAGCTATATGCAAATATCTGTAAGCTGTTATTCCTGTTATAGTGGAGCGTCGACTGTAAAACACACACAGCTCCTGCCCATCTACTGTGCGCCACTATAACTGGGATGTACAGTTACTGTAGTTTGCATTAAAGGGTTCTTTGACGAAAACAAGTTATCACCAATCCACATTTTAGGTTAGGTAGGTGATAACTTATTGATTGGTGTAATCCAACCATTGGAAACCGCACGGATCGGAAGAATGTGAAATTTTTTACCCGACAGTGCATTTTTATCCCCATTTTAAAATGGAGGGGCAGGTGGGATGTCTGACCGCAGCTCCATTCATCCTCTTTGGGGCTTCCAGAAAAAGCCAAGTGCAGCCACTTAGGGAATGAATGGATCAGTGGTCAAGTTGTATGACGCGCCCCCTGGGACATATTCCTTTTTGAGGGGAATACCCGGCACCGGATCAGATGGGGGGGGGGGGTTGTAGTCTCCGAGCGGCTGTGACCCGGTCCCGTGCCCAGGGCGTCAAGCTAAGTGTTATGTGGCAGTCCTACAGATGTTATTAAAGTTCTTTTATGTCGACTACGCCACCCGTTGTGATGCGGTCACTGTGGCCGCCGCTGCAGCAGGGTCCGCTGAGGCTGATGGTGGATGTGCAGCTTGGTGGGATAACCCCCAACGGGAGGGGTATAGCCTCAGAGGGGACAGGCGCAGAGGATGGGGGTTGTGGTGGTGCGGTGCAGCCGGCAATGAAGACAGACTCGGGTTGTGCAGTTAAGGGAGTTTACTTACTGCTGATGTTTCGGTCACTCCAGCTGTTAGTGACCACCCGAGCCGTGCTGCGTCCACCAGGTCCTGGATCCGGCCAACCCCCAAACAAGTCCGGAGCGTGGCCCTGAGCTCTCCCTCTGTCCTTTCTTCAGCCGTCCCCACCAGTGATCCACCTAGGTCCAGCTCCCTCGGGCCTTCTGTTGGGCAACCCTTGGCCTTAGGTTCCCTGACCCTCCATGTGGTATGCCTTCAGGGTGGATGTAGTGGGTGGCCGTGGCAGATGCTGCCCACAGCCTCCGGTCTCTGGCTAGGGATGTTTTTGCCCCCACCAGCTTGGGTTCCGGTACCCTCTTGCTGACTCCTCACCCGGTGCTCTAATTTGGGTTCTTGGGTCCCTTCAGTCTTCCCCCTCTGGGTCTTTCTCTTTCTTTCTCCTCTCTCTCTCTCCAGGGCTGCTGTTTTCTTCTCTCTCCTCTCCAACTGACTTGTTCTCAGCGTCTGACCCTGATCTAAGTTGGTGCCCTCCTTATATATCCCTCTATGTGTGAGCTCAGGTGACCAGCACCCAATGAGCTCCTAACACTACCCAGACTGCTCCCCCTATCTGCCCCTACACTACATGGGATGTACCACCCCCCTCCCACTCCAGCCAGGAACAGGCTCGGTTGTACCTGCACATTTCTAAGTGGGAGTACCGTCGGCCTGCTCCTCTGGAATGGGATGTATGTAGTGCATGCAGTCTATCTGAGCTCAGTTCCACACTCCTTCCTTACCCGGGAGTGGAATATCACACCTCTGGGTTGAGGTGCAATACCCCTGTAGCAGCCGAATCCTCAGGGTGCTACATTCCCCCCTGGTAAATCACAGCACGTCCTCGGGCTGTAAGACATAAAACACCAAAACATACAAAATTTTTATATGAACATATAAAACATATAAACATTATATATATATAAAACTTTTTATATAAACATTCTCGTAGACTTCTCTTGTTTCAGGTTCCTCCTCCGGACACTGTGCAACGTGTGTCCGGGAAAAGTGCGACAGTCTCTTAGAAAAACTGGTTTTCTATAAAACCGGTAGGGGGCGCTTTAAGAAGCGCAACTATATACAGGGAAAGTTGGAAGTTGGCCGCTCTCCGTCCTCGGCCAGGTAGAGGGTAGGGAATGGCTGCTCACAGTCCTCAGCCTGTAGTCTATATACCCCGATTGGGTAACTATTTACAACTCCTGCTCTGCCGCACTCAACGGCGTCTTCCTCCTGCTCTTTGCTTACAGCTGGTTGTTACTTCAGACCCGTCCGGCCATGTGAGCTGGCTGAACAAGTCCTCCCCCAGGTGTGGCACCCTTGGTTTTACGGGCGCGGTGGTGGTGGCGCCCGGGTTGCCCAGGCCTTGCGGCCAGGCCTGGGGCACCTGGAAGGTGAAGGGCACCGTTAGGACGGCGGCGCCCTGGGCTACCTGGCCTTGCGGCCAGGCCGGAGGCTCCGCGGAGGTAGGGGGCGCTGTTGGTGATGCGGCGCCCGGGGGTACTAGGCCTTGCGACCAGGCTGGTGGTATTTCCTGCTTTGTCACGCTCCGGGTCGAGGCGCGTGACGTCACAGGGGTCGCTGCGGCGGCTTCCGGTCGGGGCCTAGTCCATAGCGGTGACGTGGCGGCGACGGGCACAGCAGGGGGACTTTCGGGCTCTGCGACGGGGAGCTGGGGCAGGTAAGCGGTGTCACGGCTTGGGGTATAGGCGCCCCCTTTACCTGCCTCCATGCGTTCGGCTCCCTTCTCGGCGCCGTCTCCGGCCTTGGGTCCTCCCGCGCCATCCTCAGAGGCGGTCTGCTTCCTCTTCCAGGGTAGCGTGCTCCGCTGACTGGTCTCTGCGTGCTGAGCCATCTCCCGGCTCCACTCCGCCAGTATCTCCCGCTGTACCCGGGCCATCCTCCGTGCGAGGCCCTCCAGGGCAGTTTGTGCACACTCCCGGTCTCGGGGGAGCTGCGCTAGGATCTCCGCTAGACCTAGCGGGGTTGTGGACTCTAGCAGGCTCCTGACCATCGGGTCGGTGCTGCTCTGCTCGGCTTCCGGCAGGCTCCTGGCCAGCGGGCCGGTGCTGCTCTGCCCTCCTTCCTCGGTCTCTAGCAGACTCCTGGCCAGCGGGCCGGTGCTGTTCTGCTTTCTTTCCATCTCCGGGTGAGCTTCTCCGCTACTCCTTGTTAGACCTCTTGCCTCCGGGTGCGCTCGCTCCAGACTGCTCCAAGCGACACCCATCTTTTCTCTTCTCTTTCGTCTCCTCCCACTTCGAGGGCGGTCCCGGGGCAACTCGGTGACTGTCAGCTCCAGGGGGAGTTCTTTCACGCTGACAGACACCTCCAGCATCACAGTCTCTGTTGGTGGGGGCGGTTTCCACTTTTGGCGCCATTTTCTGTCCTGGCCCACGATGGGAGGCGGCCTCTTGCCCTCCTTTGGCACGCCCATAATGGCGTCCGCTACTCTTCCAAGGCGGGAAATCTGCGGTTTTGGCGGGAATCGCTTCCCAGTGGCGGGAAACTCTGCAGATGGCGGGAACAAGCTGGAAATGGCGGACAATCGGCGGGAAACGACTGGTGATGGAGTCCGATGGCGGGGACCCTCCGGAACCGGCGGGAGACTTCTTTCTGAGGTAAACTTGCACTTTTCTTCAGGCACGCAGTACCCGGGTGTTGCGGGCACGTAATCCTGCCGACTACGCCAAAGTTGACGCGCCCCCTGGGACATATTCCTTTTTGAGGGGAATACCCGGCACCGGATCAGATGGGGGGGGGGGTTGTAGTCTCCGAGCGGCTGTGACCCGGTCCCGTGCCCAGGGCGTCAAGCTAAGTGTTATGTGGCAGTCCTACAGATGTTATTAAAGTTCTTTTATGTCGACTACGCCACCCGTTGTGATGCGGTCACTGTGGCCGCCGCTGCAGCAGGGTCCGCTGAGGCTGATGGTGGATGTGCAGCTTGGTGGGATAACCCCCAACGGGAGGGGTATAGCCTCAGAGGGGACAGGCGCAGAGGATGGGGGTTGTGGTGGTGCGGTGCAGCCGGCAATGAAGACAGACTCGGGTTGTGCAGTTAAGGGAGTTTACTTACTGCTGATGTTTCGGTCACTCCAGCTGTTAGTGACCACCCGAGCCGTGCTGCGTCCACCAGGTCCTGGATCCGGCCAACCCCCAAACAAGTCCGGAGCGTGGCCCTGAGCTCTCCCTCTGTCCTTTCTTCAGCCGTCCCCACCAGTGATCCACCTAGGTCCAGCTCCCTCGGGCCTTCTGTTGGGCAACCCTTGGCCTTAGGTTCCCTGACCCTCCATGTGGTATGCCTTCAGGGTGGATGTAGTGGGTGGCCGTGGCAGATGCTGCCCACAGCCTCCGGTCTCTGGCTAGGGATGTTTTTGCCCCCACCAGCTTGGGTTCCGGTACCCTCTTGCTGACTCCTCACCCGGTGCTCTAATTTGGGTTCTTGGGTCCCTTCAGTCTTCCCCCTCTGGGTCTTTCTCTTTCTTTCTCCTCTCTCTCTCTCCAGGGCTGCTGTTTTCTTCTCTCTCCTCTCCAACTGACTTGTTCTCAGCGTCTGACCCTGATCTAAGTTGGTGCCCTCCTTATATATCCCTCTATGTGTGAGCTCAGGTGACCAGCACCCAATGAGCTCCTAACACTACCCAGACTGCTCCCCCTATCTGCCCCTACACTACATGGGATGTACCACCCCCCTCCCACTCCAGCCAGGAACAGGCTCGGTTGTACCTGCACATTTCTAAGTGGGAGTACCGTCGGCCTGCTCCTCTGGAATGGGATGTATGTAGTGCATGCAGTCTATCTGAGCTCAGTTCCACACTCCTTCCTTACCCGGGAGTGGAATATCACACCTCTGGGTTGAGGTGCAATACCCCTGTAGCAGCCGAATCCTCAGGGTGCTACATTCCCCCCTGGTAAATCACAGCACGTCCTCGGGCTGTAAGACATAAAACACCAAAACATACAAAATTTTTATATGAACATATAAAACATATAAACATTATATATATATAAAACTTTTTATATAAACATTCTCGTAGACTTCTCTTGTTTCAGGTTCCTCCTCCGGACACTGTGCAACGTGTGTCCGGGAAAAGTGCGACAGTCTCTTAGAAAAACTGGTTTTCTATAAAACCGGTAGGGGGCGCTTTAAGAAGCGCAACTATATACAGGGAAAGTTGGAAGTTGGCCGCTCTCCGTCCTCGGCCAGGTAGAGGGTAGGGAATGGCTGCTCACAGTCCTCAGCCTGTAGTCTATATACCCCGATTGGGTAACTATTTACAACTCCTGCTCTGCCGCACTCAACGGCGTCTTCCTCCTGCTCTTTGCTTACAGCTGGTTGTTACTTCAGACCCGTCCGGCCATGTGAGCTGGCTGAACAAGTCCTCCCCCAGGTGTGGCACCCTTGGTTTTACGGGCGCGGTGGTGGTGGCGCCCGGGTTGCCCAGGCCTTGCGGCCAGGCCTGGGGCACCTGGAAGGTGAAGGGCACCGTTAGGACGGCGGCGCCCTGGGCTACCTGGCCTTGCGGCCAGGCCGGAGGCTCCGCGGAGGTAGGGGGCGCTGTTGGTGATGCGGCGCCCGGGGGTACTAGGCCTTGCGACCAGGCTGGTGGTATTTCCTGCTTTGTCACGCTCCGGGTCGAGGCGCGTGACGTCACAGGGGTCGCTGCGGCGGCTTCCGGTCGGGGCCTAGTCCATAGCGGTGACGTGGCGGCGACGGGCACAGCAGGGGGACTTTCGGGCTCTGCGACGGGGAGCTGGGGCAGGTAAGCGGTGTCACGGCTTGGGGTATAGGCGCCCCCTTTACCTGCCTCCATGCGTTCGGCTCCCTTCTCGGCGCCGTCTCCGGCCTTGGGTCCTCCCGCGCCATCCTCAGAGGCGGTCTGCTTCCTCTTCCAGGGTAGCGTGCTCCGCTGACTGGTCTCTGCGTGCTGAGCCATCTCCCGGCTCCACTCCGCCAGTATCTCCCGCTGTACCCGGGCCATCCTCCGTGCGAGGCCCTCCAGGGCAGTTTGTGCACACTCCCGGTCTCGGGGGAGCTGCGCTAGGATCTCCGCTAGACCTAGCGGGGTTGTGGACTCTAGCAGGCTCCTGACCATCGGGTCGGTGCTGCTCTGCTCGGCTTCCGGCAGGCTCCTGGCCAGCGGGCCGGTGCTGCTCTGCCCTCCTTCCTCGGTCTCTAGCAGACTCCTGGCCAGCGGGCCGGTGCTGTTCTGCTTTCTTTCCATCTCCGGGTGAGCTTCTCCGCTACTCCTTGTTAGACCTCTTGCCTCCGGGTGCGCTCGCTCCAGACTGCTCCAAGCGACACCCATCTTTTCTCTTCTCTTTCGTCTCCTCCCACTTCGAGGGCGGTCCCGGGGCAACTCGGTGACTGTCAGCTCCAGGGGGAGTTCTTTCACGCTGACAGACACCTCCAGCATCACAGTCTCTGTTGGTGGGGGCGGTTTCCACTTTTGGCGCCATTTTCTGTCCTGGCCCACGATGGGAGGCGGCCTCTTGCCCTCCTTTGGCACGCCCATAATGGCGTCCGCTACTCTTCCAAGGCGGGAAATCTGCGGTTTTGGCGGGAATCGCTTCCCAGTGGCGGGAAACTCTGCAGATGGCGGGAACAAGCTGGAAATGGCGGACAATCGGCGGGAAACGACTGGTGATGGAGTCCGATGGCGGGGACCCTCCGGAACCGGCGGGAGACTTCTTTCTGAGGTAAACTTGCACTTTTCTTCAGGCACGCAGTACCCGGGTGTTGCGGGCACGTAATCCTGCCGACTACGCCAAAGTTGACGCGCCCCCTGGGACATATTCCTTTTTGAGGGGAATACCCGGCACCGGATCAGATGGGGGGGGGGGTTGTAGTCTCCGAGCGGCTGTGACCCGGTCCCGTGCCCAGGGCGTCAAGCTAAGTGTTATGTGGCAGTCCTACAGATGTTATTAAAGTTCTTTTATGTCGACTACGCCACCCATTGTGATGCGGTCACTGTGGCCGCCGCTGCAGCAGGGTCCGCTGAGGCTGATGGTGGATGTGCAGCTTGGTGGGATAACCCCCAACGGGAGGAGTATAGCCTCAGAGGGGACAGGCGCAGAGGATGGGGGTTGTGGTGGTGCGGTGCAGCCGGCAATGAAGACAGACTCGGGTTGTGCAGTTAAGGGAGTTTACTTACTGCTGATGTTTCGGTCACTCCAGCTGTTAGTGACCACCCGAGCCGTGCTGCGTCCACCAGGTCCTGGATCCGGCCAACCCCCAAACAAGTCCGGAGCGTGGCCCTGAGCTCTCCCTCTGTCCTTTCTTCAGCCGTCCCCACCAGTGATCCACCTAGGTCCAGCTCCCTCGGGCCTTCTGTTGGGCAACCCTTGGCCTTAGGTTCCCTGACCCTCCATGTGGTATGCCTTCAGGGTGGATGTAGTGGGTGGCCGTGGCAGATGCTGCCCACAGCCTCCGGTCTCTGGCTAGGGATGTTTTTGCCCCCACCAGCTTGGGTTCCGGTACCCTCTTGCTGACTCCTCACCCGGTGCTCTAATTTGGGTTCTTGGGTCCCTTCAGTCTTCCCCCTCTGGGTCTTTCTCTTTCTTTCTCCTCTCTCTCTCTCCAGGGCTGCTGTTTTCTTCTCTCTCCTCTCCAACTGACTTGTTCTCAGCGTCTGACCCTGATCTAAGTTGGTGCCCTCCTTATATATCCCTCTATGTGTGAGCTCAGGTGACCAGCACCCAATGAGCTCCTAACACTACCCAGACTGCTCCCCCTATCTGCCCCTACACTACATGGGATGTACCACCCCCCTCCCACTCCAGCCAGGAACAGGCTCGGTTGTACCTGCACATTTCTAAGTGGGAGTACCGTCGGCCTGCTCCTCTGGAATGGGATGTATGTAGTGCATGCAGTCTATCTGAGCTCAGTTCCACACTCCTTCCTTACCCGGGAGTGGAATATCACACCTCTGGGTTGAGGTGCAATACCCCTGTAGCAGCCGAATCCTCAGGGTGCTACATGTACATGCTGCTCCATACTATTGGAGATACAAGTTGCACATTCTGCAGATCTGTGCAGGTCCCAGCAGTTGCCCCCCACCAATCAATAACTTATCATTTATCCTTTGGCCATGTTCACACGTTCAGCATCTTACATTAGTATCTGTAAGCCAAAACCAGGAGTGGAACAATCAGAGGAAAAGTATAATAGAAACAAGTCACCACTTCTGTATTTATCACCCACTCTTGGTTTTGGCTTACAAATGCTGAGGTAAAATCCTGACCAAATACTGAATGTGTGAATATGACTTTAGGATAGGTGATTACTTGTTTTTGAAGTAGAACCCCTGTAAGTGCATATTTGCTACTGTAATGTCCTCACGGTACAAGGAATTCAAGAGAGTAGATTTTATCTGTATTTTATTCTTCTCCTTCTTCCTCCAGCACACAGCATAACATGTTTTTCAGCAGACTAGAAACCGAAACTAAAACTGAAACTCCCCAACTCACTTCCTGTCTCTAACTCCCCAGTCACAAGACTTCCTTTTCTTAAAGAGACAGATCTAAACATTATACATTACAGCTACTATTTAATAGCCACAGGACAGGGAGGAGCTAAACATCCAAGTAATTAATCTCTATTGGAAATAAAGAATCTTCCGCTTTTTGATATCAGAGAGAACAAATGACTACCATACACAACACAATCCACTATTCCAAGACCAATAATACCACATACAAGGGATGAATACCATCACACCATGACCAGACCACATATTACCTTCACATAGTGACAGAATAATACCACATACAGTAGGGAAAAAAGTATTTAGTCAGCCACCAATTGTGCAAGTTCTCCCACTTAAAAAGATGAGAAAGGCCTGTAATTGATAAAATGAGAAAGAGAGATAAAATGAGAAAACAAATCCTGTAAATCACATTGTCTGATTTGGAAAGAATTTTTTTTCAAATTTTGGTGGAAAATAAGTATTTGGTCAATTACAAACAAGCAAGATTTCTAGCTCTCACAGACCTGTAACTTCTTCTTTAAGAGGCTCCACTGTTCTCCTCTCATTACCTGTAGTACTGGCACCTGTTTGAACTTGCTATCAGTATAAAAGACACCTGTCCGCAACCTCAAACAGTCACACTCCAAACTCCACTATGGTGAAGACCAAAGAGCTGTCAAAGGACACCAGAAACAAAATTGTAGCCCTGCACCAGGCTGGGAAGACTGAATCTGCAATAATCTCCCTCGATCTGGGGCTCCACACAAGATCTCACCCCATGGGGTCAAAATGATTTCAAGAACGGTGAGCAAAAATCCCAGAACCGCAAGGGAGACCTAGTGAATGACCTGCAGACAGCTGGGACCAATGTTACACAGGCTACCATCAGTAACGCACTACTCCGCCAGGTACTCAGATCCTGCAGTGCCAGACGTGTCCCCCTGCTTAAGCCATTACATGTCCGGGCCCGTCTGAAGTTTGCTAGAGAGCATTTGGATGATCCAGAAGAGTTTTGGGAGAATGTCAAATGGTCAGATGAAACCAAAGTAGAACTGTTTGGTAGAAACACAACTCATCGTGTTGGGAGGAGAAAGAATGCTGAGTTGCATCCAAAGAACACCATACCTACCGTGAAGCATGGGGGTGGCAACATCATGCTTTGGGGCTGTTTCTCTGCCAAGGGACCAGGACGACTGATCCGTGCACATGAAAGAATGAATGGGGCCATGTATCGTGAGATTTTGAGTGCAAACCTCCTTCAATCAGCAAGGGCATTGAAGATGAAACGTGGCTGGGTCTTTCAGCGTGACAATGATCCCAAGCACACCGCCAGGGCAACGAAGGAGTGGCTTCGTAAGAAGCATTTCAAGGTCCTGGAGTGGCCTAGCCAGTTTCCAGATCTAAACCCTATAGAAAACCTTTGGAGGGAGTTGAAAGTCTGTGCTGTCCAGTGACAGCCCCAAAACACTCCGCTAGAATATATCTACATGGAGGAATGGGTCAACATACCAGCAACAGTGTGTGCCAACCTTGTGAAGACTTACAGAAAACGTTTGACCTCTGTCATTGCCAACAAAGAATATATAACAAAGTATTGAGATGAACTTTTGTAATTAACCAAATACTTATTTTCCACCAAAATTTGAAAAAAAATTATTTCCAAAACAGACAATGTGATTTTCAGGATTTGTTTTCTCATTTTGTCTCTCATAGTTAAGGTCTACCTATGAGGTCAATTACAGGCCTCTCTCATCTTTTTAAGTGGGAGAACTTGCATAATTGGTGGCTGACTAAATCCTTTTTATCCCCACTGTACAAGATTCAACTACCGCCACACCATGGCCGGACCACATATTACCACCACATAGTGACCGAATACTACAATACTGATTATTAGTAAAAACCACAATACTAATAACACTAATATTACTACTGGGGACATTATAAACAGGAGCTCTGTATTATAGTGTCAGTGTTAGGTAATACAGTGATCACCAATGACATTATACACAGGAGCTCTTTACATAGTTTCAGTGTACAGGTAATGCAGTGATCACCAGTGACATTATACACAGGAGCTATGTATATAGTGTCAGTGTACAGGTAATGCAGTGATCACCGGTGACATTATACACAGGAGTTCTGTATATAGTGTCAGTGTAAAGGTAATGCAGTGATCACAGGTGACATTATACACAGGAGCTCTGTACATAGTGCCAGTGTACAGGTAATACAGGGATCACCAGTGACATTATACACAGGAGCTCTGTATATAGTATATAGTATATAGTGTACAGGTAATACAGTGATCACCAGTAACATTATACACAGGAGCTCTATATATAGTGTATACTATACAGGTAATACAGGCAACACTGGTGACATTATACACAGGAGCTCTGTATATAGTGTCAGTTTACAAGTAATACAGTGATCACTGGTGACATTGTACACAGGAGCTCTGTAGATAGTTTCAGTGCACAGGTAATACAGTGATCACCAGTGACATTACAGTATGTACAGAGCTCCTGTATATAATGCCACTGGTGATCACTGCATTTCCTGTACACTGACACTATACACAAAGCTCCTGTGTGTATAGCATACAGGTAATACAGTGATCACCAGTGCCATTATACACAAAAGCTCTTTACTATATATTGTATAGTGTAAGTGAACAGATAACATACTGACTCGACAGTGACATCTGTAGTTGAAGTCCTTTATCTTCACTTTTCTTTTTCATCCAGTGCAGACCGCCATCACTTCTTCCAGAGAGGGCTCGTCTCTGCAGAAAATAACACAGTTATCAATAGCTGATCGCTTTTAGAGCACATTCTCCACTTTTTTTCCCCAATTTCTACAATATATTAGATGAAGAAAAAAAGTGAAAAAATGCCGCCCTGCACAGTAACAGGACCTCCCTTTTGTTCCCCCCATGGAAGACAGTATCCTCAAAAGTAAATAAAATTAGAGCAGTAATAATGTCCCCTCAGTGGCCTCTACAGTAATTATGTCCCCCACTTGCCACCATGTATGTTCCTCATCCTGACCCCCAGGAATTATGTCATCCCTTTATTTAATAAGGTCCCAGATCCTGGGCCCCTTTATTTAATGTCCCCATTCTAGGCCCCTACGTTGCCCCCATCCTGGACCCTTATGTTCACTTTAATAAGGTCACCACCTGGGCCCCTTTATTTAATAATTTCCCCATCCTGGGCCCCTTTATTTAATAATGTCCCCATCCTGGGCCCTTTTATTTAATAATGTCCCCATGCTGGGTCCCTTTATTTAGTAGTGTGCTCATGCTGGGCCCCTTTATTTAATAATGTCCCCATCCAGGGCCCCTTTATTTAATAATGTCCCCATCCTGGACCCCTATGTCACCCCATCATGTGCCCCTATGTCCACTTTAATAAGGTTCCCATCCTGGGCCCTTTATTTAATGTCTCCATCCTAAGCCCCTATGTCACCTGGTACTGGACAGGCTGCAGCTGTGACAGGGAGCTCTGCTCTGTGACAGGACGCACACCAACATCACATAGCAATAACATTGAAAGGCCGCCGGCCTTTTAACGTCACTGCTATGTGACGTCGGCACACGGCCTGTCACAGAGCAGAATGTCCTGTCACAGCTGCAGCCGAAGTTCATCTTAATGAGCGTCATCGCGGCAGGTCAGGTAAGAACCCTGCTTGCACGCACTCCTGTCTGCGCTCTTAAAGGGTCCGTGCCCCTAAAAATTGCTTTTTTTTTCTTCTCTCCTTCTTCTCTCTCTCGGGCCCACCGGGCATTTCACCTGTACCCCGCCAGGCCAGTCTGACCGTCTACAAAAGGATAATGATCCTAAGCAAACATCAAAATCTACAATAGACTACCTCAAAAGGTGCAAGCTGAAGGTTTTACAATGGCCCTCACAGTCTCCTGATCTGAACATCATTGGAAATCTGTGGCTAGACCTCAAAATAGCAGTGCATGCAAGACGACCCAGGAATCTCACAGAACTGGAAGAATTTTCCAAGGAAGAATGGATGAAAATCCCTCAAACAAGAATTGAAAGACTCTTGTCTGGCTACAAAAAAAAACATTTACAAGCTGTGATACTTTCAAAAGGGGGTGCTACTAGGTACTAACCATGCAGGGTGCCCAAACTTTTGCATCAACCCATTTTCCTTTTTGCAATTTTTAAAATGTAAAAAATAACAATATTGATTTTTTTGCCTACAATACAAAGGAAATGTGTCATCTTTTAGAGATCATTTCATCTTCAACTTGCTTAACTGTTCACAATAACAGTAATTCTGACAAGTGTTGCATGAACTTTTACATGCCACTGTAACTGAACAGGATCAAACTGGGCACACAAAACATAACTAGTCATGTTTCTGTCTTTCTTCTCTCACTGTGCTGTCAACTTGATCTTTCTTCCTCTCACTGTGCCGCTGTCACCTCCATCTCCTCTCTGGCCATCACTGATCTGGTGTGCGCAAACTCCAACACTCCCCTGTCACAGATCATACAATAATGCAGAGAGGAGAGGTTTCTGATAGAACTAGCATCCAATTGGTCACTGCAGTAAGAGCGGAAGTTGCAGCATGTATAGTGTTGGTAGTCTTCTAAGGCTCGGTAGCATCCCAGTGAAAGACAATAGATGACTGGTAATGGTAACTGTGCAGCAGCTTAGGGGCTCAACACATAAACCCAGGTCTACATAAAATAACCCAGGTCTGTAAAGCGCTGTGGAAATTAATGGTGTGCCAAAACCAGTCAGGACATAATAATTACTAGCGCTGTATATGTGGCACCCCAGGGGTCTGGTTTCCACAGTAACAGCAATGTTATGTCTGAGAGCAGGTGGGAGGTCTCTTGGTCAGGAATCCTATGCATGCCACACCTCCTGCCCAGTCCTGGGAGGGGAAGGACTTCCCCTATGTAAACCTAGGGCTGAGGCAGGGTTAGTGAGTAGAGAAGAAGTAGAGACAGAGAAGAGAAGCAGATATAGGAAAAGAACATCAGGAGCTCTGTGGGAGCAGTGCTATAAGGAGTCAGGGGCTGGCAGCTGCAGAGCTCGCCCTGACTGAGAAGCTATCACCGGACCCGGAGTCCGAGGCTGTGGGGACTAATCTTTACCCAGCAGCAGAAACCGCCCGGCAGGGGATTTCAGGTCCTCTGGCCAAGAAACCCGAAGGCACGGTCACACGCGTGGGACCAGCACCGCCGTCGTGGAGTGGACGCCACTAGAAGGCCCCGAGTCACCGGCCATACGGGTGAGCACCACACGGTACACTCAGGGACGTGGGCTACTTATACCCGCCTCTAGCAAGGTAGCCAGAAGAGTACAGTCAGTTTGGGAGGCCTACAACTCCGCCTGGCCAGGGGAGATTCCATCTGCTCAAGGACTGACCAGGCCCCGATCGCTAGCCAGTACTCCGGGAGGGTCTATCTTTATCACCAGTAAAGACCCTGAATTACACCGCATCGTCTCTGAGTGATTCCTGCTACCCCATCATCCACGTCGGCTGCCCTGAGGCCATACCCCTCCCATTGGGGGTGATACTATCACGCTGCACAATCCTACCACCGGCCTCAGCGGTCTGCCCTGCAGCGGCAGCTCCTTCGCTGCATTCAACGGGTGGCGTAGTCGTCCAACATCTACCGCTAATACAGCGCCACTTAGTCTGACTCCCTGGGCACGGACCGGGTCACCGCCACGAGACTACAACCCTCAACAGATCCGGCTCCGGGTAAGCTCCCGCGTGCGCAACGCTGCGCGACACAGGCCCAGGGGTGCGTCAACTTTTGGCGTAGTCGGCAGGATCTCGTGCCCGCAACCACCGGGTACTGCGTGCCTGAAAAAGACTGTTCAAACTTACCAGTGGTGAAGATTCCCGCCATCCGGTGCCATCTTCTGTCTTCTTCCCGCCATCCGCGAAGTTTTCCCGCCATCCGGCGCCATCTTCTGCCTTCTTTCCGCCATCCGTGGAGTTTTCCCGCCGTTGGACGCCATCTTGAAGACGCCGCGCGGGAAGAAGAGGGGCGTGAACTCCGAAAGCGCGCGAGAACTGAAGCCCCGCCTCACGTCCGGACGTTGCGTAAGGTCCTGGAAGGAGCCCAGCAGACGCCGACGTCACAGGAGCGCGACGGAAGGTCCTCAACCCTGACGATCCACTGCGGAGCCGCGGCCTACGGAAGAGGATCATCGCAAGGTAGGCCACGGTCCACTAGGGGGGAGAAGGATGTCGGATACGGAGGAGAGCTTCACCGCTTCAACCCCCGCCAGCGCCACCGCTGTTGCGGTCATGCCTTTCACCATGCCCTATATCCCGGGGGCAGCCTGGCTACCCCAGTACTCAGGGGAGTCACATACCCTGCATGACTTTAGAGAAAAGCTGGATAGCCTCTTCCAGGTGTATCCCCTCACAGAGGAGCAAAAAGTGAGCATCCTGGTGGCCCAATTAACCGGGGCAGCCCAAAGGGAGGTAAAGTCCTGGCCACCTGGGAGGAGGACTGTCGCAGAGATACTAACCCGGCTGAGGGACACCTTTGATACCCGCACCTCAGCCGAGATCAAGCTTAGATTCTACGGGTGCAAACAGCGGGCACATGAGAGTATAAGGGACTATGCCCTGAACCTACAAGAGGCCCTGAGAGCCATTAAGCAGACCGACCCTGACGGCGTGGGAGACGAGGACAGGCTGTTGACTGAACAATTTATAGAGGGTTTATATTGCAATGCCCACCGAACCCAGTTGCGGGCAATGGCCTTACAGGACCCTCATCTGGGATTTGCACAGTTCAAGGACAGAGCCATCCGGGTGCTCCGAGAACCGGCACCAGGTGGCGTTGTGACCCACAGACGCCCCACTACCACTTACCACCAGGAGGCGGCACCCTTGTCGGCAGGGCCTGTGGAAGCTGATGCGCAGGCTTTGAACAATGACCCGGCTCCAGACCTGCACCATCAGGTCCAAGAGCTAGCTAAAAGCGTTGCCGCGCTAACCCGAACTGTGCAGTCTTTACAGGTTTCCACTCCAGGGAAGATCCAGCTGGCATCCGGACCGGAGGACATCCCGTGGCGTCGACCAAGGAGGACCCCACCGGCCAGAGGAAGACCCAGCGACCGATACAACGAGGACGGACAACCCATCTGCCGCCGCTGCAATCAACCCGGACATATGGCAAGGTACTGTCCTTTAAACTGGCACAACCTGGGGTAGAGGGCCAAACCCCAGGAAAAAGATCATCAGGCCCATCGAACTGGCGCGACAAATATGTGGGAGGACGTCCAGTCTTGCCCGTGGTACTGGATGGCATCCCCATGAGTGCCCTACTGGACACCGGGTCACAGGTTACCACTATCCCGTACGTGCTCTTCAAGCAGTACTGGAATGACTCGGATATCACCCGCTACCCTGACGACGACTTGAGTATCATCGCCAGCAATGGTCAGCCCGTGCCACAGATTGGATTTAAAGAGGTGACCATTAAAATCGGTAGAGTCGAACTGGCAGCACAGGGACTGATCATTGTAGACATTGACAAACACGAGAGTCACCCAAAGATAACTCTAGGAACTAATGTAATTGAAAATTGTCTTGCAGAGGTGATTTTCCTTTTACAACAGGTTGCCAAGAACGCCAGCTCCGGCCAGCAGCGAGTGCTCCAGAAAGAGATCCGGGCACTGATGCGACGGCAACAGATAGAACTCTCCGGTGGTGAGATTGGTAGCGTAAGAATGTGTGACCCTTTCCCTATTGCCATGCCCCCAAAAAGTGAAATGATGATTTGGTGCCGGGCAGCTATTGGTCTGAGAGGTAGAGATTACCAGGCAATGGTAGAACCAGTTTACTCAGACAGTAGGCCCACCATTTTGACAGCACGGGGGGTGGTCAATGTACGCCATGGGAGGGTGCCCGTTCGCATAATAAATATCGGGAAGAGGGAAGTGTACCTGCCCCGGTATGCCACGCTAGCCAATTGTATACCATCAATCAAAATTCCATACAGTCCGTAGAACCCTTGCCTCCATCTTCCCCGGAGGAAGGTAACGGCTCTAAGGAAACAATGGAGGACTGGTGTCAGCAACTACATTTGGGTACTGACTCCACTCCCTCACACCAGAAACAGGGAGTCTATCGGGTGGTTCAAGAGTACGAGAGAGTGTTTAGTAAACACCCGTTAGACTTCGGGCGAGTCAAGGGGGTAGAACACCACATCCCCACGGGAGACCATCTTCCTATAAAAGAGAGGTATCGACCCGTACCCCCTGCACACTACCAACACGCCAAGGGGATGCTTAGGGACATGAAGGAGGCTGGGGTGATCAGGGATAGCTGTAGCCCCTGGGCAGCTCCACTAGTCTTAGTCAAAAAGAAAGACAACACCATGAGGATGTGTGTAGATTACCGGAAAATTAACCGTATCACACACAAGGATGCGTACCCCTTACCAAGGATAGAGGAGTCTTTGGCTGCTTTAAGATCTGCTAACTTCTTCTCTACCTTGGATCTCACTAGCGGGTACTGGCAGGTTCCTGTAGCAGAGGCGGACCGGGAGAAGACCGCATTCACCACCCCGATGGGACTTAGCGAGTTTACCTGTATGCCGTTCGGACTCTGCAACGCACCGGGAACCTTCCAACGATTAATGGAGTGCTGTCTGGGCCACAGAAACTTCGAGACGGTCCTGTTGTACCTGGACGATGTCATCGTATATTCCAAGACTTATGAGGACCACCTGAAACACCTGGCGGAAGTGTTCGAAGCTCTGGCAAGCTACGGCTTAAAGGTAAAACCCTCCAAGTGTCACCTCTTGAAACCAAAGGTGCAGTACCTGGGACACGTGGTGAGCGCTGACGGAGTGGCTCCCGACCCTGATAAGATCACCGCAATTAAGGAATGGCCAAGTCCCTCCAGTGTAAAGGAAGTGCGGCAGTTCCTCGGGTTGGTAGGCTATTACCGCAGATTCATCCCCGGTTTCACCAAAAAGGCAGCTCCTATGCAGGACCTCCTGATAGGCCAGTCCCGGAAGGCCAAGAACCAGAAGCCGCCCTTCAAATGGGAGAAGTTAGAAGAAGAGTCCTTCCGCCAGCTGAAGATGGCCCTCACGGGGGATGAAATCTTGGCGTATTACAGCCAGCCCTTTATCCTCTACACCGACGCAAGTAACATCGGGCTAGGAGCCGTACTGTCCCAGATCCAGCAGGGGAAAGAACGAGTAATCGCTTACGCTAGCCGAAAACTGCAATCCACCGAAAGAAACCCTGAGAATTACAGCTCATTTAAGCTAGAGTTCCTGGCAGTGGTGTGGACAGTCACCGAACGCTTTAAGCACTACCTCGCTTCTTCCCGGTTCACCGTGTACACGGATAACAACCCGTTGACACACCTGGACATGGCAAGACTACGAGTTCACAATCAAATACCGGGCAGGACGCTCCAATACCAACGCGGACGCCCTGTCCAGGATGCCAAACCTACCGGACGTAGGAGAAGATCCAGAGGGACTGGAAGAAGTCGAACTCCCCGCGTTCCACCGTCATGGGACTATCCAGTATTCCCATCGGGTAAGGAGTAAGCAACTGGGAGGAAACGCAAGACAGTGACCCTGCCGTCCGGCTGGTGAAGGAGATGCTGACTCGGCCAGAGGCTCGCCTTGACCCAGACGCTCCGGAGGAAGCCAAGCAACTGTGGGCTGAGAAGAGTCGACTGTTCCTTTACAAGGGGAAGTTGTGCCGCAGAATGGTTAACTCCCGGACGCATGAACTAATCTGGCAAGTAGTGGTGCCACGGAGAGACGCAGCCATGGTGATGGAAGCATACCACGACGGGGCTGGACACTTCGGATGGAAGAAGCTGGAGTTCCTGCTGCGTGGGCGGTTCCACTGGGTAGGCATGAGGGGAACCATCGAGAGGTGGTGCAGAGACTGTGGCCCGTGCAACCTAAGAAGGAAGGACCGTGCCAGCCAGAAGACTCCCCTGCAGTCCATCGTCACCCGGCAGCCGTTGGAACTGGTAGCCTTGGATCATGTAAAACTGACCCCAAGCAGAAGTGGCTATGTCTACGCGTTAACCATTGTGGATCATTACTCCCGGTTCTTGGTTGTCGTCCCCGTTAAGGACTTAACGGCTCAAACAGCAGCTAGAGCCTTCCAGCAGCACTTCTGCTGCCCACACGGGTACCCGGACCAAGTGCTGACGGACCAGGGACCTGCCTTTGAAGCGGAGGTCTTCCAGGAATTCTGCAATCTGTATGGCTGCCGGAAGATAAGGACGACACCCTATCATCCGCAAACTAATGGACTTTGTGAGAAAATGAACCAGGTGGTAATGGATCTCCTGAAAACGTTGCCCCTGGAAGAACGCAGTCTGTGGCCTGAGAAGCTGCCCGATCTGGTGGACCTATACAACCACATCCCGGTAGGTTCCACCAACTGTACCCCGGCTTACCTAATGAGGGCGAGACCTGGTAAGTTACCTGTTGACCTGGAAATGGGAGTCCTGACACCCGAGGACACTTCACCAGAGGCAGACTGGGACACAGAGAGGCGGCAGCAGTACCGGAAAGTACAGGAGAGCGTGGAGCGAAGTCTCTGTCAGGCTAGGGAAAGACAAGAGAAAACTTACAACCAGTATGCTCCCGCTGTTCCCCTGGTACCCGGAGAGCAGGTCTTGAAGAGGAAAAGATGGCTCCACAAGTTGGACGACCAGTGGGAGAAGGACCCGTACACCGTACTGCCCTCAAGCCACGAGAACCCGAAAGTCTGTACCATCAGTAAAGACGGAGGGGAGACCATAGCCATTGTATCCCGGGATCACCTGAAGAAGTGTCCTGAACAGCTACGGAACCCTGAAGAGGAACAAGAAGACCATCGACCCGTAGAGGAAAGGGAAGATATGGTTAGTACTGTGCTCGGAGACTTCCCTCGGTCCTGGACTCAAGTCAATGGTGCAGTTGTGGTACCCGTCCTCACGTTCCTCCAACCAGCATCCCAAGTGCCTACGGAGCAACAGGTAGAGCTGGAAGAGCAGCCGGTCCAGGAGGCAGAAGACTCCACACAAGCAGAACAGGAGGATCAACCCTCTGCTTATAGTGAGCCTGCCGTACCCCTAGTGAGCCAAAGAGCCGGTAGACAGCTGCCCAGTTTACCCTTGACAGCTCCTACACCCTGTAGTTCAGGGCTAGACAGTCAGCTCCGTAGGTCCACTAGGGCCACTAGAGGCCAGTTACCCGCACGTTGGAGGATTTGAAGTGTATAAATTGTTTTATTTGTGGTTACCTGTTTTTCTTGTTGCTTGTGTATAATTATGTGTTTCTAGTTATTTATAGGAGTCCTTGGTGGATTTACCGGGAATCCTTGTACATGGTTGGAGCGTAACCTAGGAATGGACTAAAGACTGTTAAGGACTCGGGGCAGGACAGACCCCTACCTGGTTACGTCTCCCTGTTTTGGTGAAATGGACACCTTGCTTTACTTCAAAAACTGCACCCGGTTGCGGACACGCCGTGACCATCTTTATATGTTTTTCTTATTGTACTATTATTGTTTATACCTTGTTATGTTTAAAAATATGTTTAGTCCCGGAGTACTAAATTTCACTAGGGGGGAATGTGGCACCCCAGGGGTCTGGTTTCCACAGTAACAGCAATGTTATGTCTGAGAGCAGGTGGGAGGTCTCTTGGTCAGGAATCCTATGCATGCCACACCTCCTGCCCAGTCCTGGGAGGGGAAGGACTTCCCCTATATAAACCTAGGGCTGAGGCAGGGTTAGTGAGTAGAGAAGAAGTAGAGACAGAGAAGAGAAGCAGATATAGGAAAAGAACATCAGGAGCTCTGTGGGAGCAGTGCTATAAGGAGTCAGGGGCTGGCAGCTGCAGAGCTCGCCCTGACTGAGAAGCTATCACCGGACCCGGAGTCCGAGGCTGTGGGGACTAATCTTTACCCAGCAGCAGAAACCGCCCGGCAGGGGATTTCAGGTCCTCTGGCCAAGAAACCCGAAGGCACGGTCACACGCGTGGGACCAGCACCGCCGTCGTGGAGCGGACGCCACTAGAAGGCCCCGAGTCACCGGCCATACGGGTGAGCACCACACGGTACACTCAGGGACGTGGGCTACTTATACCCGCCTCTAGCAAGGTAGCCAGAAGAGTACAGTCAGTTTGGGAGGCCTACAACTCCGCCTGGCCAGGGGAGATCCCATCTGCTCAAGGACTGACCAGGCCCCGATCGCTAGCCAGTACTCCGGGAGGGTCTATCTTTATCACCAGTAAAGACCCTGAATTACACCGCATCGTCTCTGAGTGATTCCTGCTACCCCATCATCCACGTCGGCTGCCCTGAGGCCATACCCCTCCCGTTGGGGGTGATACTATCACGCTGCACAATCCTACCACCGGCCTCAGCGGTCTGCCCTGCAGCGGCAGCTCCTTCGCTGCATTCAATGGGTGGCGTAGTCGTCCAACATCTACCGCTAATACAGCGCCACTTAGTCTGACTCCCTGGGCACGGACCGGGTCACCGCCACGAGACTACAACCCTCAACAGATCCGGCTCCGGGTAAGCTCCCGCGTGCGCAACGCTGCGCGACACAGGCCCAGGGGTGCGTCATATACCTATATATTTATTTCAGATTTTGATGAAATGACAGTTACATTTTAAAGAGAGTTGTTTGGATGAAATCTCTGGGAACACAGGATAGAAAGTTTTGTCATTTGGATTTTTTTCTAGACCAGGTTGAATACAATTCATGCAGTCATATGTTCCAATTTATACAGTAAAATCTATTGGAGGCCACACATATCTTCTCTCTCGTGACTAATATTGAGCCAATCTTCGTCAGACTATGAGTATCCTTCTTGCAGAATCACAATGAAGCCTGTGAATTACCAACCGCTGATATGCTAAGCCATTTCTAAGTAAACACCAGCATAGAAATTGATTACGCATTGCTCTCTGTTAGCAAATGTATCATTGAAACCATAGCTGTAAGCAACTGCTAGTTGGAGTTGTGGTGCCGAGAGAGAAATAGACATAGTGTGAAAAGATGGATGCTGACTGGGAAAATGCCTAACTATTTGAGGAGGTAATATCCATTAGATGCTCTAATATAATGTGGAGTGCAGGCATGGGGTCTTACATGGTATTTTATCTAGAAGAGGGAGGCTTTATAGATGGAGCTTTTGTGAAGCGGTAAATTTAATGTTTTCCAATGAGCATTGCACTTAAGACTAAATTGCCTTTCAATGTGATTTGTGATCTGAGATGAGAGAGGAGCATCTGTTTCACACTCTGTTTGTACTGCTAATGAACTTTTGTCTCAGATTGTCCTTTTGTTGTTTTGTTTTCATATATAAAATGCTGTGAAGTTGCTACTTGTATCTTCCACTTTACTAGAATGTTAATATGTGTATTTGTGTGACTGTCACATCAAACACTACAAGATATAGTGTATCTATCATATCTAAAGACGTCAAGGCTGAACACCTACATTTAGTCCTGACATTCTTACTGAGCATGAATATGATGGCTGCTATTAGCTGTTGCTATAATCCTGGCAAAACTCATAGCAGCCAATGTCACATTGATTTCAGACTACCACTACCTCACAGTGATAATATGAGGACAGCAGCAGTACGAGATACTCAGTACACATATTTGTGCTTACCACCCCAGTATTCCAATATGGCTGTCTTCCCTTAATTGAATGTAGAGGTCTAGAGCCTGCTGCCAGTTGACAAGAGGCATCCATGTAATGCTGGTGAGGTTATTGTTGGGTATTGCCAAATGAGTATGATGACTCTAGGCACGAACAAAAATTCTGGGGCTCAAAATAATCTCTACTATATTACACACATATTGGTCCACATTTACTACCTTGGTTATCACCTTCTTTTTGGTGCAAATGAATTTAAACTAATTTATCATTGACTTGTGCAATAAGGTATAGACGTGTGAGCCGCATTAGACAGTTTCCAAGTGTCTACAACACGAGTCTAAAAATGTTCTAGATTTATTCTTGGCATGTGCAAGTTTTTCGGCACAAATGAATGCCTTAAAATGAGCCAACTAAGAGTTGGTGTAAGTGTCTAATTGCATATAAGATGTACCAAGTCTAACACATAGCATGAACAACTTTGATAAATGTGGCCCATCTTGTATCTGCCAGATCAATGTTGGCTATTTTTTCCAAGTCTAAGACTGAGAGGAGTCATTTTGCCTATTTGTCACATATGTTTTTAGCCACATCACATGGTAAGCAAGAATTCATACTTGTTATACGATTGGCTAAAAGTAGCCACTAAGACTCCTACTTTCTATGGACACAGAAATGTTTTGGTGCCCTACAGAGCAATTTATCAAATGAAAAGAAGTAACCCATAGCATTATTTAGAAAACCCGTCCTTATTGAAGAAGAGAAAAGTGATAAGAAGTTTTCCTTTATCATCTTTAGTGTTACAGGGGTTGGTTCTCTTTTCCATTGTGTTTTGAACCCAAATAAGGAACAGATACCAATAGAGAGAAGAACAAAAAAAATTTTCCCTATACTTCAGACATTGGCTGAAAAATGGAGAGCAAACTCTTCTGAAATGTGGGAATAAAGCCAAGGCACTAGCTAAATTTACTAAATAGACAGATAAGGTTGAGAGATCAATGCCAATATTTAAAAAATATTTAAATGCCAATATTTAAGAAATTAGGCTCCACAGTTTCAATCCTTGTGTCAAAGCAGTGCAACGTATTGGGTATTTCTCGTTGAAGAATAAGCTTTCTATGTGGCCTTTGCAAAGCATGTAAATATACCCCTTGTCAAAGTGGTTTATTGTATTATTCTTGTGTTTCCATTGATTTAGCACTCAAGTTCTGAAGTACAGTGGTATGGATACGGGTCCCTTTAACTCAGGAGTGAGGAGCCTTTTTTTCTGCCAGAGGTCATTTGGATATTTATACCATCATTAGGGCACCATACAAAATGATCAACTTGAAATTTATCCTGCTATATTTGGTCAAGCATTTAATTAACTCACCCTTAATGTGATGGCTGGAACTGCTTCTCTTTGATGTGGCTGTGATGTTAGGTGGTATGGATGATGTTGCTACTCGCAACTGCTTTTCCAGGTTTGCATCCGTCTGGAGCGCAGTCGACTCTTTACAATGAATTTTGTAAAGGACTTGCAGCAGTAAGTTCTGAACACAGATACATATTACACTGTATATCTCCTCGCAGTGGGTAATTCATCACTGCTCATGTTACATTTATAGAACTGAAGCAGTGGGAGGTCTGCAGTATATACATCACATTGGAGACACCGAGACTGCTCTATATGCATCACATAGGAGCAGAGTCGGACTGGGATGTCTGGGGCCCACAGTGGGAATTGACTCTAGGAACCCACTCTACAGCTATATGCAAATGTCTGTTAGCCGTTATGCCCGTTATAGTGGAGCATCCACTGTAAAACACAGGCGGCTCCTGCACATCTACTATGCGCACACAATAACTAGGATGTACAAGAAGTTATAATAATATCACATGCAAGGGAAAAATACCGCCACACCATGATTGGACTACATATTCCGCCACATGGTGGCCAAATATTACCACATACAAGGGACAAATACCTCCACACCATGAACAGACAACATATTACCACCACATAGTGACTGAATAATACCAGATACAAGCGAGAAGTACCACCACACCATCACCAGACCACATATTACCACCACATAGTGACCGGATACTACAATACTGATCATGAATAAAAAACTCAATACTAACAACACTGGAGTATAGGGTGTACAGTATAGTGTCAGTGTACAGATAATACAGTGATCACCGGTGACATTATATACAGGAGCTCTGTAGATAGTGCATAGTTATTAGAAAGATACCCAAAAACATGTCGGCTATGGCACATCAGCACACATGAGTGAGAGTGTGCCCGAACAACTCCATCAGATACAGGACAAACTGGAGAAACTAGGAGGTTTTTTTTTTAAAATAACAAAATTCTTTATTAAATACATATAAATATACAGACAAAACATGCAATTGTATAAAACCAGTGTGCAAAGGACCAGTGCAAAAATGCCCCCTTTGAAGTAACCAGCCAAAGATAACAATTGGGGTGACCTGTATGGTATAGTGAAATATTATGGATCACTGGCCTGGTAGCAGGTGGCTGGCCTCAAAATAGTAAAAAAATAACCTGTGGTCATAAAATGCACATAGCAAATGCTGCAATAATGCTGGTAGAAATGGCCAGCAACCAGAAGCCAGTATGTGCCATATTAAGCAAAGGAAAAGATTGTAAGTAGCTGGAAATCCAAGACCACTTACCGACAGGCTGATGACCCTCCGACCCCCAGACTGGTATGCAGGGCTGTTTTGTTAACTCCCAACGTGCGTTTCGCGTTGCCCTTGCGCTGCTTTTTCTTGAGAAAGTATAGTCTGTAATTACAGTCCACGCTCCTCCAGGCTACAGATTACGCAATAGAAGCCCATGTTTCTAGCAGCAACAGTCCTTAAGAAAGTTCATCAAATCCAGACGACAGATCCCACAACTGTAGAACGTGTGTCCAGCCCAGCCGGCAACCAATCTCCAAACTCCATAGGCTATCCATCCATAGGCTACAGGACCTCAGCTATAGATCTTCATCCCTCAACGTCACTCCACCAACTCTCTGTCTAAACATGTGGCTTATTCCTCCCTCCCTGGGATCAGGCCCCTTAATGGACAAAACTGTTCATCCCCCTCCCCCCAAAGCTAACTGTACATTAGTGGAGTGGTATTTTTCTCACACATGGGAAATGGATGTGGGAGATGTGAAGAGACCGCAGGCAGGTAGAGTGCAAGGAACTGCAGGAAAGTGGAAAATGTCAGAAGACAGCAAGTAGGTGGAGTGCAGGAAATTCATGCAAGCAGAAGACGTCAAGAGACCTGTGCTTACTGTCACTGAATGGAAACACTGATTCCTGAGGCTGAAGTGACGAGCAAGAAAATCTCTAATAAAACAACAATAAGAATGATGTAAAGGGTGCTTCGTGCTAGAAAATGTCTGCATCCCTTAGAGCCACGGACTCCGCTCTACGTTCATTGGTCCAATAGTCTTTAGAACAAGGCCAGCTCCTCACATGTCCTTTATCCTGACAGGCCCCCTATGACCCTTGGACTGCCTGCCACCCTATGTCCCTTGACCTGGCTGGCCCCCTAAGTCCCTTGGCCTGGCTGGCACACTAAATCCCTTGGCCTGGCTGGCCCCACTGTGGCTTGGCCTCGCTGCCCCCCCATCCCTTGGCCTGTCTGGCACACTATGTCCCTTGGCCTGCCTGTCACACTATGTCACTTGGAGACGTCCAACAGACCACAGGCAAGCAGATGGGAGATGTGAAGAGACCGCACACAGGTAGGCAGAGTGCAAGGAGCTGCAGGCAGGTGGTGTCATAGGTGTGTCACTCTAGGACCCAGCGGCTACCTTCATCTTGCTAATTAACACCCTGGCCTGAGTGTTTAAATACTTTCAGTCTGCAATAGGGAGGCGCCGGTGATATTCACATGAACCCTTGTGAAGGCTTTGAGCAAGCGCAGTTCTTACTTCCTCTCTAGTGCTAAGAGGACGTGTGTGCCATCTCTCTGAAGTCGACTCCCCGTGTCTCTCTCCCCTTGCTGTCTTTAGTTGTCAGTGGGGATCGACTAGCACTCATCCCGACCTTCCCTATCTAGGGCCAAGCGATACGGAAATACAGGGATAGGTTCCTGTGCGGCGATTGGTGAGGAACCAATAGAGGGACGGTAGGGGTAGACAGGGTGATTGTAGATCAATCTAGGAGGTTTCCACTTCCCCTTTCCCTAGTGTCTGGGCTCCCCTACGCTCATCCCTTCATGTCGCACTTTGTCTTTCCTACATTGTGTGTGACAGGTGGAAGATGTCAGAAGTCTGCAAGCAGGCAGAGTGCAGGAAATTGCAGGCAGTCAGAAGACGTCAAGAGACCGCAGGCTGATAGGCGGAGTGCAGGTAACTGCAGGCAGGTGAAACATGTCAGGAGACCACAGGCAGATAGGAGGAGTGCAGGAAACCACAGGCTGGTGCAAGACGTCAAGAGACCGCAGGCAGGTGGAAGACGTCCAGGAGACCACAGACAGCATTTGAGCAGGTCAAGGTGTATAAAGCAAGCCAGAGTCTAGCAACACTGAATTCTTAATACCAAGGCACAGTTCTGTGTCTTGGTGAGCCTTATATAGGCCCAGTCGGATGCTCACATGGGATTACACAGAGCCATCTGCAAAGCCCATTGTGGACCACAACAGAGTCTAGCAGACCAGGGTGAGGAAATCAAGGCACGGATCCGGAATAGGTGCATAACACTTGTCATGGCTGGTGGGCACACACATAATAGCCAATTTGTTCGCTAATTTTCTAAGTATATTTTAGATGACAATGCTGCAGTCTTAATTTCACATACTCAATGATTGCACATGTCTTGGCTCACACAGTATGCTATTGTGTTCTTTGGGTTGTACAAAATTCAGTAACAGCGGCTTGCACCTGTACACCGTTGTTTCATTTTGTTAACAAGTGCTAATCAGTTTTTTGTTTTTTTTTCTTTGAAGGAGCATGTGAGCGGACTTATCAATCAGTCTCCTCCAATTGTAAAACAGTTTTTCCAGGTGAGGTGATTTACAATTGGAGAAGTCTGATGGACTGGTCTGGTCACATGTTCCTCCATCAGCAGCCATTTTATGGACACCAGTGCTGTGTAGGGGGTGAAAAGAACTGAACTTATATTTTAGTAAATGCCATAAAATCATATCCACAACATTTTTAAACTGAAGAAAGAATTGTCAAGCACATTAAGCTCTAATATAAAAACACTGAAAAAGTGTAAACAATAAATTATTATAGCAGATATTTTGTTCTCACACTTATGAATTTATGGGTCCGATTCACCAAAGCTTTAAAGCCAGTATTCTGGGGCAAAAAGCTTTAAAAAGTCGCACAACTATGGTGCAACTCGAGGCTGTGCTAAAATGTTGCGAGTTTTGGTGTTCTCACACCATTTTTGTTAGGCTCCGACAAAGTGCACATAGCTGGGTTGAGACAGGGGCTGTGCAACCACCTCTCGTCAAATTCATAAGTTCGCTGTGACACATATTTTACTCCAGCAGGGACTGGAGTAGGATTTATGGCCAGGTGCACACAGGGGTACGCACCACTCATGCTAAGCCTCTTCATGAATCAGGAGCAACTAACTCCAGCACATCTCCTCATCAAGACCAGTGTGAACAACGTCGGTCTTGATGAATCGGGCCCTATGTATCTACAGGAGTGATCTTTAGCATTCATATTATAATATTTTATTATGAAGTTATTTTTCATCTACAGCAAAAGTCAGTCATACATACTTTCCTCCAGAAATGAATGCCTACACTAACTTCCGATACAAACAAATATATATATAAAACCTTAACCTTTTATCTCAGTCTGTGTTCAGTGGGGTCAGTTAATATTTTACCTGTTTTAGTAAACAGTTTTGCTGCAGTAGATAATGTTTAATGATGGCACATTTCTCGAGTCTAAAACCTCATAATATACAAATGCATGTCTGACGTGGAGTAACAATATCAGAAAGGAGATACTGATAGAGAAGATCTGAATTTTTCCTTTAACACTTTTTTCTTGCATGAAAAGAACTATTTGTAATAAAATATAACCATTATGTTTACATGTAGTTTTATAAAAACCCAGACTAAGATACAAGATATCACAATTATTAAAGGCCCCCATATACGTTAGATAAAAATCAACCAAAGCATCCCGACTTTTTACCGATAGATGATATAGGGGGAGCGAAAAATTTTACAGTTAGAATTAAACACTTAATTCTTTTGTTCTCCCCTTTCTCTGTTGAAAGCTGAGTTCTCATGTATGTGATGGAGCCAGTAGGGATGGCTGTGTGCCGAACAAGCAGCTAACTCGTGTGTCTGGTAAGCTTACCGGGTAACCGTACTTTCAAGCAACTTTTTTCAGAATGAACTGTCCTGTGTGTACATGAGGAATGACACAATTCCTAGCTATTTATATGTCTTGTATCCTGAATTTTCACCAGTTTACCCTTCCGTAGACTCTATCTCTTAATATGGTTTCACATATGTCTTACATTGGTGACCTGTGTTCATGCTTCTGTGGTGGAAGCAAAGCTGAACTTTGGGATCCTGAGAAATGCACCAAAAACGCGCAAAAAAATCGCACCAATAAATGCACTAAAACATGCATTTTGACGCAGCTTCTTTCCTGCCAAGAGATCAGGTTTTGCCGCAAAAAAAATCGCTGAAAAAACGCTAGTGTGAAAATAGCCTAACATATTCATACATAAAGGTAATTGGAGACTTTGGTCATGAGGGTTATATTGTGGCAGTTTGGAACTTATACTGAAGGTAACTGAATTTCCGAATTATTTGACATTTCTGCTCAGGGGCGGACACAGACTGTAGTGGGCCCCTGTGCAAGAAATTTTTGAGACTCCGCCCCCCCTGCCCTTCATAGGGCAACAAAGTTATGTAAACATAATCCCCCATATTCATCTCTCACCCCCCCATGTGCAGCTCTCATCCCCCCCCATGTGCAGCTCTCACCCCCCCGTGCATCTCTCATCCCCCCCATGTGCATCTCATCCCCCCCGTGCATGTCTCATCCCCCCCATGTGCAGCTCTCATCCCCCCCATGTGCAGCTCTCATCCCCCCGTGCATCTCACCCCCCCGTGCATCTCATCCCCCCCGTGCATCTGTCATCCCCCCCATGTGCATCTCATCCCCCCGTGCATCTCTCATCCCCCCGTGCATCTCTGATTCCCCCCACTCCTAGTTAATTAATTGTATTTAAAAAAAATAAAACTTGTTAGGCTATGTGCCCACGATGCAGAAATGAAGCAGAAAATTTCTGCAGCATTTCTGTATCTCCCTGGCAGAAAAAACGCATGCAGATTGTGCATGCGTTTTTCCTGCAGAATACATGCGGATTCACATGCGTTTCCGCATGCAGATTGACAAGCGCTTTCCAGGCGATTAGCATCACTTGGAAAGTGCTTGACAACTAGGTCACACTGTATAAATTCATGCAAACAGCATGGATTTACTGTATATAGTGTGACCGTAAAACAATGCTTAAAATAAAGCTATACTCACCCCCGATGCCCCGGCGTGTGCTGCAGCGATCGTTCCTGTCTGGTTCCTGGCTGCCAGCATATCGCGAGACACAGCGGTGAAGGGCCTGCGGTCACATGACTGTGACGTCACCGAAGGTCCTTCAGCGATGCCGGCATGCAGAGAGAGCCGTCGGAAAGGTGAATATAAACTTTATTTATTTTATTCTTTTTTTTACAGGTACAATGGTACCCAGGTCTGGATGAGAGTCTTCTCTCCTCCAGACTTGGGTACCATCCGCACATTGAAACGCATATAATCCGCGTGTACAAATGTACAGACACGGATTCTATGCGTCTCAATGCAAGTCAATGGCGGCGCTTCCGCTGTGCTTCCGCAAAATTAATGAACATGCTGCGGATTTATGAGCGCAGCAGAAACGCTGTGGAAAAATCCGCAGCATGTGCATTGACATTGCGGAATGCCATTGGGGACCATGGGGTGCGGATTACCAAGCGCTTTTGATGCGTTTCCGCTGCGGAAATTCCGCAGCGGAAACGCATGAAAAATGCATCGTGGGCACGCAGCCTAATACTTACCCCCATGCGATCCCTGCAGAAACCTGGCGCTCGTCCACGTCGCTGCCACCAGGTTCTCCTGACTTCCGGCCATGTGACGGCGCCGTCACATGACAGGAAGTCAGGGGAACCATGAAGGCGCTGCCGCAGCAGCGCTGCACTGCTACACAGAGGAAAGCAGCGCTGAGATGTCCCGGCGCTTAGCGCTCAGCATGGGGCCGGGGGCCCAGGGCCGGCTCCAAGTTTTTGTGTGCCCCGGGCGAAAGAGTCTCAGTGGGCCCCTTTAACACATACCACGATTCATGATACACAGATACCGAAGAGAAATATATATATAGTACAATGCAAAGATTTCACTTCTTACATTACATGAGTGATATCTATTGTAAATTCCACAATAGCTCAGAAAATAGCGAATCGCTCCACATAGTATACTGGCCCCCATAAAATGCTCCATACAGGAGACTGGCCCCCATAAAATGCTCCATACAGAATACTGGCCCCCATAAAATGCTCCATACAGGATACTGGTCCCCATATAACGCTCCATACAGAATACTGGCTCCCATATAACGCTCCATACAGGATACTGGCTCCCATATAATGCTCCATACAGGATACTGGCCCCCATATAATGCTCCATGCAGAATACTGGCCCCCATATAATGCTCCATACAGAATACTGGCCCTCATATAACGCTCCATACGGAATACTGGCTCCCATATAAGACTCCATACAGGATACTGGCCCCCATATAACGCTCCATACGGAATACTGGCCCCCATATAACGCTCCATACAGGATACTGGCCACCATATAACGCTCCATACAGAATACTGGCCCCCATATAACGCTCCATACAAAATACTGGCCCCCATATAACGCTCCATGCAGGATACTGGCCCCCATATAACGCTCCATGCAGGATACTGGCCCCCATATAACGCTCCATACAGAATACTGGCCCCCATGTAACTCTCCATGCAGTCTGTTCCCCACACATAATGCCCCATGCAGGCTGTTCCCCCCACATAATGGCCAACGCAGGCTGTTCCCCACAAATAATGCCCCATGCAGGCTGTTTCCCCCCCCCATATAGGATGTCACCTCCCCTTATAATGCACCATGCAGGATGACACACACCCTCCCTTCCTTATAATGCCCCATGCAGGATGTCACACACACCCCCTCCCTTATACTGCCCCATGCAGGATGTCACCCCCCCTCCCTTATAATGCCCCATGCAGGATGTCACCCCCCCTTATAATGCCCCATGCAGGATGTCACATCCCCCCCCTTATAATGCCCCATGAAGGATGTCACCCCCCCTTATAATGCCCCATGCAGGATGTCACACACACACCCCCACTTATAATGCCCCATGCAGGATGTCACCCCCCCCCCCTTATAATGCCCCAGGCAGGATATCACACACCCCCACCTCACCCCCCTCCCTTATACTGCCACAGGCCTCCATACAATAAAAAAAAAATCAAATACTCACCTCACGTCTCACCTGCTGCCACTGCTTCGGACTCCAGCGTCGCCAGCGTCTTCCCGCTCTGCGCTCTGACTGCTCAGGAGAGAGCGCGGTGTAAAGACGTCACCGCACCCTCTGACCTGAGACGTCACAGTGCAGCAGCCGCGGAGGATGCAGGAGCTGCTGCGGAGGCACGGGGAGAGGTAAGTGTTGTGCCGGGCGCCGGGGCCCTGAGCAAGAGGGGAGAGCAAGCGCTGACACTGCTCTCCTCCGCTCACGGGTCCCATAGCGCGTGGGGTGCCCAACGGTGAGGGCCCCCCAAGCCTGCTCAGGGCCCCGGCATTTACCCGGGTGCGCCGGGTGCAGACGCCGGCCCTGCGGGGGCCCCATGAGGAGACGCACAAGAGGGGGCCCCATACTGGAGTCAGGACAGTCATGCCCTGATGGCGGCCCTGCTGGAGACTGGAGGGGCCCAGGGGGCCCCCCGTTCAATGAACAAGCTGCATGGACGGTAGGTCCGCCCCTGTTTCTGCTTAAAGTTTGGCTTTCTTCAGTAATATATTTTGCGCATTATGAAGGTTCTCTGCAACCAAAAGAAGATTAGACTTCCTACCATGCTGTACAAAGCAACAAACGGCCATGGGCATGATTTCTATATACATGGAGGGGCAATGGTTTCCAAGATTAGTGCAGGAACATTCCATTTCTCTATCTGACACATAAAGAGCTTTATTCATTTGTTAAGGCTGGATGTTCTGCTAGGGAAATACATTCAACACTGTAACATAACACTGTGGGTCTATGGTTCCACTCAGTAGAGCATGTCATGTTTTGTCTGTACTCTACCTCTCCGACTACTGAATTCTAGCAATATCCTCAATAAATCTGTGTGAGACACATGTTTCTCAGCAGAACAACATATATGGAGTAAACCATGGAGTCCACATCTGACCACATGATCATCCTCATCCATGAGTTTTTCCTCCCTTCCTAGGATATTAAAGATAGTGTCTTGCCTATTTTTTTATAGGTTGCGATGTTTTTGTTCTCTAGATAAGAACATTGTGTTGATTCTTATCCAGGGTTACTCCAACTATTGCTTGGCAAAGGAATTTTCTGCTTAGAAAAACGACGCCTCATAGGAGATCTCATTTACATGTATAAATATATGTGTGGTCAGTACAAAGTACAATACAAGTTGCTTGTATCCAGTACACAGAAAATAATGCAGTAAGTCTCTGCCTCTTTCTTACTTTTTTGTGCATGCATGAATGTCAGGAGACTTCTTAATACCGGGCAATCTCTTGATTTCTTCTGATGTTGACATGTGCCTTACAGCATCCTTCAAAATTTCATTCTGTGCTTCACTTCCTAAAGTGGTTGTTTATTAGTTTTTTTTTGGATAGGCCCTTACTGTTTTTCCCTTGACAACTTCTTTAAAGGGAATCTGTCAGCATGATTTCACCCCCCCCACCAACTATTTATATGTACATGTAGCTCTTTCACATATAAGTCCATCAATACCTTTACCTAGACCGTCAGTTTCTCTGTTACTGAAAAGTCAACATTTGAATTGATATGCAGATGAGGCAATAGATCTGAAGCCTATGTCACTCCAGCTCTATTCCCTGCCCAGTGTCGCCTCCTCCTGCTTGACTAACAGCTTCTAAGCTGTGTGACTTCAGTCAAGTAGGAGAAAGCACCGCTGGCTGGGGAATAGAGCTGGAGTGACAAATGCTTAAGATCTATAATAGACCTTTAGCCAATTTGGTATATCAATTCAAACGCTGATTTATCAGTAATGGAAGCACAGACTAGTAGCCATGTAAAGGTATTGCTGGGCTTGACTTTGAAAGAACTACATGCCCTTATAAATAGTTTTTGGGGGGCGAAATCCTGCTGACAGATTCTCTTTTATAAAACTGTGGTGCCACAGCAGCTTCCCAAGCACCGCTGAGAGGGAGAGGTGGAGGTTACTCTCCAATCCTCAATACTGTGGACTTAAACTATGCGTCCGCTCTATTTGATTTTTCTTATTAGTCAAATGGCACAGTGCTAATAGTACACCGGACCTGTGTATTCATTTTGCATGTTCCATTTTGGGTTAAGACACTGGATATTTTAAAAACTCATTCTTCTAGAGCTATTTCAGACTTCACAGAGAATTTTATTCTGCAGCTACATTGAGTTTCATTCAAATATTTATTATTAAATAATGCACCTTATTTTTGCATGTATGACAGCCTATTCACATTTAATAAAAAGTCAACTAGCTATCTCCTTGTGTGATGTACTGCAAAAGCAGTGGTCTCTAGCCTGTGCCACATTGGCTTTTAAAGGGATCGCAATACTGATTTCCTACCCTTAAGCCATCAGTATTAGATCAATTGGAGTCCGACTCTTGCTAATCAGCTGTTTGAAATGTCTCTGGTGCTCAATCAAGCGCCACAGCTCAATATTTATTTCTCTTTACTGTATACTTGCCTGCCATCTACTTAGTAGCGGCTATGCTGTGTATTGCTGCATTATAGCATTTACTTGGCAGGCAGGTAGCTGAAGCAATGTAAGTGATGCAAACATCTGATCAACAGGTGCAGAGAGTTGAACCCCCACCAATCTGATATGTATGGCCTACTGATAGGCCATCAATAATGTGCCCTTTTAATCACCATAATACTTAGTTGTGATTTGTTAACATTTGGGGGCCACAAATTGAAGAGTCCTGTCCTAAAGGAACTAAGATAATACTTTTACTTTGCATTGTCTGTCAGACCACAAGTGGAACTTTGCAAAACTCTGAGACACATACAGTTATTTATGTATATATTGCAATGATGTGTGAATATATCATGCAATGATTCCCCTAATTTAGAGCTTTTGTCTGTCCTAACTGTGATATATGAAAAAACACACTCAAAAAAACACAAGCATCATGAAGCCAGGCAGAAGAGATATGGCTCAGAGGCATGAAACCTCAGGTGCAGCACTCTTAATGAACCATCACATTAAATATTTTCACATTGGAAAGACAGAAATAAAGGAATAGATGTAAAAGAATGTTAAAATAGATACTAATAAGACCTAAGAAAACACTGATAATAACTGCATCACTTGTCAGAGGAGTAACTTCCCACCTGGAAATTTGTGAAAAGTCCAGTTTCATTTTTTTGTTTGTTTGTTTCACTATTAAAGGGAATCTGTCAGTGGAATTTTGCTATGTAATTTGAGGACAGTATGAGGTAGCAGCTGGGACACTGAATTCAACCATGTGTCACTTATTAGGCTGTGTGCTCTTGTTTACTTACAATGAAGGTTTTATCACCAGGAGATTATCACTGCCTGGACCACAGTGCACACAAGCTCTGGTTCAAACATGCATCCCTCCTCTAAGCTGAATGTAAACATAACGCTGTGGTTTGGGTGGGTTTAGCTTTCTGAGCTCTGCTACATGCTAAATCTACAAACTCTGATTGTGTCACAACTGCTGCACCCAGTAATCTTAAGTGATACATCGTTTGAATCAGGGTCTCTTTTCCTACAATATTCTGCTCTCAGATGATGTAGCAAAATCCTGTTGACAGATTCGCTTTAATGACGGATGGTGGAAACAAAAGTACATGGGCACAGGATGGCTACATGTGGGCACAGCATAGGATGGTTATTGTTGGACCATTTGGGACTGGGCACATTTTTGCTTTGTATGTTCACCATAAAACTTTGCTGTCCCCAGTTGGTGCTATGAGGGGATTGTTTATCTCTCTATAGACATAATATGGCTTTGTAGCCAACATATGGTACTCTCTATTCATCAGCATGTTGTGGGCGCTCTGTGGAAGTATTTGACCAATGTATAACACTCATTAGGTACTGTTTGTAATATAATGCTGTCATATTGTTACATGGTTATAGAGGATCAAGTTCAACCTTCCTCCCCCAGTTATACACTCTTTATCGCTAGATTTATAACCCACAATGCCATTTGTTGTGAGGAAATCATCCAGCCCCTTTATAAAAGCTGTTCTAGTGTCAGCCATTACTACCTCTTGTGGTCGGGTATTCCACAGTCTGACTGCTCTGACTGTAAAGAACCCTTTGCTGTTTAGGTGCCGGAATCGCCTTTCTTCCACCCGTAATGAGTGCCCCCTGGACCTCAGTATGGTCTTTGGAAGGAATAAGCCATGTGCCAGTACTTTGTACTGACCACACATATATTTATACATGTAAATGAGAACCCCTCTGAGGCGTCGTTTTTCTAAGCTAAACAAGCCTGGCCGTCTATATGGCAGCAAAATGGTGGTCACATTTGGCCGCCATTTTGCTGAATTTGTGAGCTGTGAATTACAAAACGTCCACATTCTGGAGAATTTTTTTTTGTAAAATTCAATTCCAGGACACTGTTATCCCCATTGCGGAATAGAGTGGCATTGCTCATGCTCGACCGCCGCTCCATTCAGTCACTATGGGGCCGCTGAGTGCTGCCGTCAGCTACTCCTGGTGACCCCCCGGTGACTGGCGCAGCGTTCGGGCGTCTGATCTGCTGCGCCAATTTGCAATGGGGATAACTGTTCTCCGTCCAAGATAAAAATTCCCAGTTCTGCTGATCAATGCGGATTCCCAACAAACGGACACCCACCAGTGACTGATCCCCACCAGTGAGCTATGGATGATAATTGGTTTTCACCACACAACCCATTTAAGAAGACAAGGAATATTGAAAATTGCAAGAAAAAATGTAAATATACCAAGTAAAAGTATCAGCTAAGCCTTGGCACTATATGGCACAATATGGCACTATGTGGGACTATATAGCACTATATGGCACTATATGGCACTATGTGACACTATATGACACTATATAGCACTATATGGCACTATGTGACACTATATGACACTATATGACACTATATGGCACTTTGTGACACTATATGGCACTATATGGCACAATATGACACTATATAGCACTATATGGCACTATGTGACACTATATGACACTATATGGCACTATGTGACACTATATGGCACTATATAACACTATATAGCACTATGTGACACTATATGGCACTATGTGGCACTACATGGCACCCCGCTGAGCATTACCTCACTGCCCAGGGCCATGTGCAGCCCAGGCAGCCGCTGCTCTCTTTGATGCCGCCATGCGGTCTGACCAGCAGGTGGCAGCAGACCACGCACTATCCGGCTCAGTTCGTGCCGGTAATCGCAGCCCCGGTCACCGTGATCCTATCATGGGAATGTCCCGGAGGATTCCCAGTGATAGCCTTAGACTGGCTGCCACCAGCGGAGAACAGAGAGCAGCTGCACACGGCAGGGATCAGAGCAGTGAGGTCTGCGCGGTGTATCTGCCTCCCCCTCTGTCTCCACAGTCCACACCCCCGAGTGCTGGGAGAGCTCCACGCTCCTGTGCTGCGGTGACAGTGACAGTCAGTGTGTGGCTGTAGGCGTGTGCAGTGAGAAGGTGGCATCAGTCACCTCCCTGTCAGTATTGTCCTCCTGCTGGCACCGTGCCCTCCTCCAGCCTCTGACTACCTGAGAGCAGAGGTGGCTGTGCCCGGGGATGGCTGGCATGGGAAGGAGCTTGTAAGCGAGGACACGGCAGGATTCAGCACACAGGGCAGACAGCAGAAGCAGAGCGGGTGAGAGCAAGAGCCTGGCATCATGAGCACCAACTGTAAGTACATGCCAGGGCCACCAGCCATGTGTGGGGAGGCTGCAGAGCATTGCGCCGGCTCTCCGGGGTCTGCAGGGTGCTAGTGTACCTGCACTGCTCACCATTACTTATGGATTCGTATAGATGCAGCCTACTTTATTCTTCTCATTGTTTGCTCTGACACAATGTATTGTCCATGTGATGCTCCTTGTATACAACCAACTCTTTCCCCAGACCTTTATTAATAATGAAATCATTGTTCTTCAGCACTGGACTATATCTATAGTATCATTGTCTATAGTGTGTGAAGAACTGTATGTAGCCTGGATTTTTTATCTAATAAAGGCAGGCCTTGTTCTGTGCACTGGGACAACTTTACATTTTAGATATACTAGCAATGTATCATCATGTGGCAAGATATCCATATCTATCTATCTCTATCCATATCTATCTATCTCTATCCATATCTATCTATCTATCTCTATCCATATCTATCTCTATCTATATCTATCTATCTCTATCCATATCTATCTATCTATCTCTATCCATATCTATATCTATCTATCTATCTATCTATCTATCTATCTATCTGTCTCTATCCATATCTATCTCTCTCTATCTATCTATCTATCTCTATCCATATCTATCTATCTCTATCCATATCTATCTATCTATCTCTATCCATACCTATCTATCTATCTCTATCCATATCTATCTATCTATCTATCTCTATCCATATCTATCTATCTATCTATCTATCTCTATCCATATCTATCTCTATCTATATCTATCTCTATCCATATCTATCTATCTATCTCTATCCATATCTATCTATCTATATCTATCTATCTCTATCCATATCTATCTATCTCTATCCATATCTATCTATCTATCTCTATCCATATCTATCTATCTATCTATCTCTATCCATATCTATCTCTATCTATCTATCTATCTATCTATCTTTCCATATCTATCCATCTCTATCTATATCTATCCATATCTATCTATCTCTATCTATTATCTATCATCTATATCTATCTATCTATCTCTATCTATATCTATCCATATCTATCTATCTCTATCTATTATCTATCTATATCTATCTATCTATCTATCGCTATCTATTATCTATCTATATCTATCTATCTCTATCCATCATCTATCTATCCATATCTATCTATCTATATCTATCTATCTCTATCTATATCTATCTATCTCTATCTATTATCTATCTATATCTATCTATATCTATCCATCATCTATCTATCTCTATCCATCATCTATCTATCTATTATCTATCTATCTATCTATAGCTATCCATATTTATCTCTATCTATCTATTTATCTATCTATCTATCTATCTATCTATCTATCTATCTTCTATCCATCTACCCATCCACTTCTCCATGAACATGACTGTCTCCTAAGTTCAGTAAAGAACTGATGTCATTGCCTAACAACAGCGCTTTGCTAGCCTATAGGAGGATCTGCTCACCAATGTAGCCTAGAAAGGTGCATTTTCTACTCCCAAGCGTTGATTCGATTTTGTTTAGGATGGTAAATGATAAAGTCCTATTTAATAATTAGTGTTAATATCAGGTTTATGATGATAGAGACGTGCTTGCTGTATCACATCATGCTGGTTTAGGGAATGAATTGGTCTTGGTCAAGCGACAATGTTATTGTGTGTTGCTCCTAGGGCTGGGCTGAACTCTGTAGTACTCATAGTGAAACATGTTATATCTGAGCGCTTGGCTCCATGCACAAATGTATAAGCACTCCGTTATAGTGGGAAAGTGCAGCCCAGAGACACAGGTGTTCACACACTGATGTCATAGAGCTAAAAATGGTGACATAAATGATAAGGAATTGCCAGATTGTAAAGAATTGGTTCCAACAAGTCAATTGTAGTTGAGAACGGCAAGAGCTGTCGGGAAAACAATAGAAAGCATAAACTGTTATTCCTTTTAATGGGTACTCCATTCTGGTTTCCTTTGCCTGTAGCAGCACATACAACACCAGCGAGCACATCATGGGAGGGGTCGGCTAGTAGCAAGCCCCCACCACCCCCATTCCATTCCAAGCACATTATGGAGAGCTTGCGTTACCAAACTGAGTGTCTTCTTCCCCTGATCTTCTTCTGCCTTCTTCCCCATGATCAGCTTGTGAAGGACTTTTGATATTTAGCATTGGTACTTAATGGTATTCACCAGTTGTTACAATATTAATATGGTGCTGACCTGCAGCATGACATTGATACCCAATTTTACCATTGCAAAACTACAGTTTTTTTTTTCAGAATAGAACTTTGTAAAAACTTCATTTGGAGGTATGAGGGCATAATATAATAGATATAACTCTTGCTTGATTGCTTCCCCCAGTTAATCAGATTGCCACCCCAATTGTAAAAGTGTTAGCACTGGAGAATTGGTGTATGGTCACAAATATAATTGGCCATTATGGCTAAACATCATATTTCTATGTTGATAGGATCATAGGAGCTATAATTTACTAATAGCTAGGATAAAGAAATATAAGGGATGTACTAGCATGCAGCGGTGACATTCATTAAGTGTCCTTTGACTAAAGCACATGAACTCATTTAGGTTATATAATATGATATAAATATATTCATGGCGTTCTTGTAAGACTACTTGTTGTGAAATACATAAATAATAGTAACCTGTTACACCTTGCCTATTTAATAGCCAGTTATCAGATGTTTTTTGCACTGGCAAATCCACCTGTCAGACAGGTAAGATGTCCACTGTATTCTAGCCTTTGGGCAAATATACTCCTCTGAACAGAGCTGTGTCTCAATATAGGAATGCGTTAAGGACAGGTCAATGTCACCACCTACATTGCTGTCATTTTTTATTGATCACTCATATACCTGACTCAGAAAGTAAAGTGTAAAGTGGAACTGTGAAGATGAAGTATAATATATATAGATTAGTGCGCAGAAGGGTTAGTCAGTTGTGTAAGAAATGCTGCAAAGTGAGGATACTTTAAAAAATAGAAGTGTTAAAGGGGTTGTCTACTACTGAGGCAATTGCTTCCCTTCTTAATGCCTATGTTTCCCCCTTGTAAAATAATAACACTTATAATCACCTTTAGTGCCAGTGCTTTTCCAGCGGTATCAGCACTGGCTCTCCCAGGGATCCTGTGACATTGTTATGTCACACAATCCTTGCGGCTAACCAGCTGCCGCTCTTTCACTTTCTCGGGATGTATGTAATTCATCCAAAGGTGGGGAGGTTGAAGCCAGCATTGATTGGCTGCAAGGATCGTGTGACATAATAATGTCACGTGATCCCTGGGAGAGACAGTGCCAACACCGCTGTTTATCAGCTAACAAAATGCGAAATGAATGAACAAAATAGAAATCTAAATCAAATTAATTATTGTCTTCAAAACAGCATCAATGCATCCATTCTCTTAGGTACACTTGCTCTCACTTTTTGAAGGATCTCTGCATGGAGGTTGTTTGAAGCATCGTGGAGAACAAACCACAGATTTTGTGTGGATGCCGACTTGCTTCTGTCTCTTCATGTAATCCCACATAGACTTGATGATGTTGATGAGATCAGAGCTCTGTGGGAGCCATATCATCACTTCCAGGATTCCTTGTTCTTCTTTACACTGAAGATAATTCTTAATGACATTGGCTGTATATTTGGGTCGTTGTACTGCTGCAGTATAAATTTGGAGCCAATCAGATGCCTTGTTATATGATGGATAAGTATCAACCTTTATTTCTTAACATTTAGGACACCATTAATCCTGACATGACCATTAACTGAAATGCAGCCCCAAACTTGCAAGGAACTTCCACCATGCTTCACTGTTGCCTGCAGACAATCATTATTGTTCCATTCTCCAGCCCTTTGGCAAACATACTGCATTCTGTTACAGCCAACTATTTCATATTTTTATTCATCAGTCCAAAGCACCTAATGCCATTTTTCTGCACCCCAATTCCTATATTTTCTGCACCCCAGTTCCTATGTTTAGTCACTTGGCCTTATTTCCATGTTAAAGGTATGGCTTTTTGGCTGCAATTTTTCCATGGAGACCACGTCTGGCCAGACTTCTAAGAACAGTAGATGGGTGTAGGTTGGTCCCACTGCCAGTTCTGAGCTGATGTCAGAGCTGGACATCTTCTGATTTTGAAGGAAAGTACGTATGAGGTGTCTTATCTGCTGCATTAATTTTCTTTGGATGACCATGACCACTGTGTTTGTGTTTACTGTCCTCAAAGTTGCCTTTTTTGGTGTCTTCAATGCTCTGATAAACACAGAAAGATACTTTTCCATCAAGCAATACCACCACTGAGGCATCTGATTGGCTCCAAATTTCTGCAACAGAACAACAATCTCAAACATACAACAAATGTCATCAATAACTATCTTTAGCATAAAAACAAGCAAGGAGTCCTGAAAGTGATGATACGGTACCCACAAAGCCCTGATCTCAACATCATTGGGTCTGTATGGGATTACATGAAGAAATAGAAGGATTTGCACAGGCCTACATCCACAGATCTGTAGTTAGTTTTCCAAGATGTTTAGAACAACCTCCTTTCAGAATTCCTTCAGATACTGTGTGCAAGTGTACCTAGAAGTTTTAAAAGCAAAGTTTTGCAAAGTACCGTGCAAAATGGCACCATAATTCTGTCTCAAATTGCTAAAAAAAAAATTGGAGTACATGGTGTGCACCAGATTTATTATATTTAGGATATACAGTATTAAATCAGACAGTTTTGAAAGATGTATTAAAAGGAGGTTAAGACTAAAATGAACTGTAAAATACATATGACTTATTAATAACATGCTCCAATATTTTGGCATAAATTAATGGTGAAAAATAGTCCAGCCAAGAGGAGACATAAGGAAGAAAAAAGTGCCTTTTATGCCTGGCAAGATGTGAAATATTTATTTAATAGCATTCACCACCATGCTAAATATGGTGCAGCTTCTGTCTGTTTTTCCAAGTGCTCAAGTCTGAAGTGGAGAAAGGGGAATATGTAGATCTCATCTTAAAAAGGGTTGTATACAGCTACAGCATTCACTTTTCGGCACTGCCTTTGTCAAGTGAAAGTTGCATAATGTGAATGGCCACCAACATAAAAAGTAACTGTCCCATGGATATGTGATAAATGTTAGTGCCTCGAATTTCTGCTTAACAAATACCTTTCAATTTGGTTAAAATCTACAGTGAAGCAGAACTTACTCTAGTTAATGTACAACATACTTTATTAGAAAGGTGAATGAAATACTGTAGGATCCAGTTAGACTACATTATTGGTCAACTTGATCTTTTTTAGTCACCCAACAGTACAAATGGAAACATGGAAAATATAGAAAGCAAGCACTAATGTCAATTTTTCACGTGCATGGATTACCAGGTTCTAGGGATTTGTTTAGCCCTTTTTCCTTGTTTGTCGTCGTTCTTGACTTGGAAGAATTTTCCATGTTCAGGTCAGCATCATTTTAGGTCAGTGGACGTCAGCAAATTAAGGGAGTATCTTCAGAATGAACAATCGAAGATAGAATGTTGCTAATTTTTCTGCAGTCAGTTGATAAGGTCTGATAAGATAGAAAAGGAGCTCCAATGTCCAATGAGTATGTACTCTACAACGTTTAGGGGAAAACATTTACACTAAGCTTTATTACAGAGCCCTAGAGGAGCCATCCTAATTCTCAACTGCATAGGAAAAACTCCAATTGCCAAGCTCCACTCTCCCAGGGTTTGTCCTGGGCACAGAGGCTTAGAAGAAAGCGATCAGCCAACAATTGCTCCTTTTCTCCCAGTAAGAAATTTGTATGCCATTATCTGTTACTTTTTTATGACCTATGGCATCTCTGGTCATCATGTACCAATTACTGTTGATGCTGTTGCATATTTAATGGGGAGCAAACGATGAGACAGTAAGCTTAATTGTGTCATTCAGTGCACAAAATTCCTTGGCAGGAAAGACATACAATGAATTATGTAGCTGTTTGCCATTGTCCTAGATTCTCTAATATAGTTTGGTATTCACAGTGTTTTTTTATTGTCTTAATCTGAATGGAAAATGTTGTTCAAAATAGCATCAATAATAGGCTTGCGTGTATGTTCTAGTTATAGAGGAACTTAGAGGACTTCTATTAACCCAACAGTTTAGCAAGCTGTGTTTGGATGTAAGTGTTACTAATATTGTTTATTCCACAGGTACCTGATGTAAACCCAACTAAACCCATGTGATTTCAGCTTGCTTTGTATGGTTATATTGATATGATTATGTTTTATGTTGAATAGAGTTTTGTAAAACTGTGTCCCTGTTAGGTGTTTGGAGCTGAGCATATACTAGGTGATCTCTTTCAGTGTTTTCCTGCATACACACATAACTGTCAATCATTGAGTATGAGTAGGGCTGCTCACTAGACTTCTTAGCCCAGGATGAAAAGGGGAATTAAATCAGTAAAATTACAAGTTATACATAATTATTCTTTACAAAACTATATGTCAGTCTGCTCACCTCTTCTGTTGTAGGGATTATCCGGGCCTTTGTTTTTTTTTCTCATTACTATTAGGCTAAGAATTTACCAGCAGGTAGTTGCTAACTATCTGCCTGTTCTGCAGTCTCTTCCAGGTTACAGTGGTTATAGACCACTCTTGCCGACAATTCTCTCACTTCCGGTGATATCATGTCAACCCAGCAGCATTTATTTATTATGTTTTTCTGATATAGCATCATCGTATTCTACAGCGCTTTATATACATTATCATTGCTGTCCCCATTGGGGCTCACAAACTATATTCCTTATCAGTATGTCTTTGAAATGTGGGAGGAAACCGGAGAACCTGGAGGAAACCCACGAAAACACAGGGAGAACATACAAACTCTTTGCAGATGTTGTCATTAGTGGGATTTGAACCCAGTATAGCTCTGAGCCGAGCCACCATGCTGCCCATGATTGCCGATGTCATGCTGATTGACAGCCGGCTTCCCACTATCTAAAGCCCCCATCTCACATAGCGAGATCGCTGCTGTGTCACGGTTTTGGTGACGCAACAGCGACCTCACCAGCGATGTCGTTATGTGTGACACTTTGCAACGATCAGGCCCCTGCTGTGAGGTCGCTGATCGCTGCAAAGTGTCCTGGACCATTTTTTGTTCGTTGCTCTCCCGCTGGTTAGCACACATCGCTGTGTGTGACCAGCGGGAGCAGCGGTCAGGCTGGTAACCATGATAAACAGCGGGTTACTAGGGGCACACGCGCACCTTGTAACCCGTTGTTTATCATGGTTACGAGCCTGCTAAAGTGAGCGGTAACCTCCCGCTCACTGTAGCAGAGTGGTAACCATGATAAACAATGGGTTACTAGGAGCGCGTGTGCCCCTAGTAACCCGATGTTTACCATAGTTACCAGCCTGCTCCTGCTTCAGCAGGCTCGTAACCAGGAGCAGGACATCGTGGAAAGATTCTTTCCACGATGTCGCTGCTCCCCTGATCGTTGGTGAGCCTGCCTGTTTGACAGCTCACCAGCGACCACATAGCGACGCAGCAACGATCCCTGACAGGTCATATCGTTGTCGGGATCGTTGCAGTGTCGCTAAGTGTGACGGGGCCTTAACTGTAGTGACTCCCCGTTAAGAGAGCAGACTGGAAGAAAAAGAACTGCTCTGTTGACATGAAGTCAAAAAAAGCAGGAGAAATGCCACCTGAGCCGGCAGAGATCATAGCAGGGCAGAACAGGCAGGTAGATAGTAACCATCTGTGGGTAGGTTCTTAGACCAATAGAAAAAAAAAAGCCCTATATAACCCATTTAACTTGCTGCCCACAGATCAGATTACACATTCTTTTTATCCATCTGGCTAAGCCAAACATTTAGGCTATTTACTGCCACAAACAGGCTCGGACTGGCCCATAGGGGAACAGGGGAATCCCCCGGTGGGCTCCTGTGCAGATATGGGCTCCCAGCCCCACTATATGTGCAGTAATTGGCATAATTCACTTGATTCACTCTGTACAGAATAAAGCAGCATCTGATCATTCATTAACCAATCTACCTAGTTTATTTTTATATAGAGCATACATGTCAAACTCTGGCTCATAGGCCAAATCAGGCCCACAGGGTAATTATATTTGGCACGTGACACGAAAACCACCACACCTATGTGGGGCCATTATTCTGTATGTAGAACTTTGTGGGGCCGATTATATTGTATGGAGAACTAGGTGGGGCCCATTATTCTGTATGGAGGTCTATGGGGGCCCGTTATTCTGTATGGAGGACTATGTGAGCCCATTATTCTGTATGGAGGACTATGTGAGGCCCATTATACTATATACTGGTTGGCCTGCGATTTTGTCCAAGTTTTTCATTTTGGCCCTCTGTGTGTTTGAGTTTGACATCCCTGATATAGAGATATAGGTAAATTTGTGAATGAGGGTAGTGTAATATTTGCATGCAGGTAAAAAGTGGGGCCCTCAAAGTTAATTTTACTGGTGGGCCCTTGGCACCCCAGTCTGACACTGGCCACAAGCGAAGGGTCCCTTTAAATCTTCCTAGATTTTAGTTTCTGGATTTATCGCTGGGAGTGGAGAGAGCTTTTATATGACTTATACATTTTGTTTAATGCAGACTGCATATATTTAGCATTAATGTCTGTAATGCCTTCTGCATGCTGTGATATTATGGGTCTTTGTTGTACAGATTTGTAATGTGCACCAAAAGATGAATATAGACCCATATTGTATTTTTCATAGCTGGAGAATCAACAAGAAAAACATGATGGTATGCTTCTTATCACATGCCTCCCTCTCCTAGTAGGTTACCTTGCCACCTCTCATCCCAGCCCTGCATGAAGCCATTGACAACCATGGAGACAAAGGCATTAGAACATGCAGCAGGGGGAGCTTAGAGCTAAGTACACCGCAGCAGGGGGCAATTGTTGTGCGATTAGAGAAAAATTGATTTTGTTAGTAGAATTATGCTTTAATTACAAATTACTCTACTTCATAGTTTCTAGTAGCTCTTCTTCATACTTCAATCTGTTTCCACAGCCAAGACAGCAGTTACTACTTTCTCAATATGGTAAATCATCCCATCATGCACTAACAAAATATATGGTGATAGAGTTCGGTTCCATTCACACGTCTCAAATTTCACATAGACTTGAGCACAGATCCTGCGCCAAAGTCTGTGTCAAATCCAAAGACGATACACGTCACATGCATTAAACGCAGTATCCCATTCACATGAAGTTTAACTAATGTGGGTGGATTTTTGTTGGTACTTTGGAAAAATGAATCCACTACAGAAATAAGTTGCATAGTACTTATTTATGAGTGGTAAAGAAAAACTGAAAATTCGCCCCATGTAATGACAATGGGGGTAATTCTTATGTATATCTGCTGCACACGTAGCGTCAGGAAACCACGTCTCACTTTTACGGCGGCATCTTAACATTCTGAAAGATTGGTGTAGCTTTTTATTTATATTCTAGTTGTTCATAATATTTGGCTGGAAACGTGAAAATTACTATTAATGATGAATTCTATTATTACTATTATTATTTGTCATTTTGTGCTTTTATATATATTTAGACACAGCTTCCTGGGAGGCCGTCCAGTTCTGTCTTATGCATTATGTAGATGTCCTTGCTGAGAATCCTGATTAGATGTCCTTGCAGTAAAACACTCTCAATAGGTATAGATTATACAGTTAATAGGTGAAAGGCATTGTAACAAAATACACACAATGTTTATAGTAGCTATTTGGAGTAGCTAGAGAGCTTTTACCAACATGTTGACCCAGACTTGTCACTATTTACTGTTTTATGGCCAAAGCACATATGTTGTTCTAGCTGTAGTGTAGTCTTTGTGGGGTTTTTTTAGGTTCCTGAAGCAGATGTTCAGTGATTATTTGACCTCTCAGTGTCCTGTGGTCTAGGATTGTCAGAGTCAAAGGTTTCATCCATGCTTAAAGACCATTTTCACCTCCATAATCTGCCTAAATGTTATATTTTTTGCTCTGACTACACAACTACTCTAACTCCAAGCTAGAGAGAACTACACCCCTAGTCATTATTCAATAAAGCGCAATCCCAATTTATAATCTGTTACATCTGTATACAACTCTTATTCATATAAAATGTTATACACTCCTCAACATTGAAATTGCAACACCAAGAAGGATAAGTCATGATATTATGGAAATCACTGCACCCATAGACATGTTAATGATATGCGAATGATGAAAAATTAGAAACACAATTTTCATAACGTCTCAATATGTTCAGTATTGAGCAAGAGTGCCATATGGAATATAGTGTGCTGTTCCCTCATGAAGGACTCTTCGTGGTGTTGCCCACATGGTCTCCAGATGGAGACTGGTGACTGGAATAGAGCAATGGAGGCTGGATTGGAGCTCTATCCTCATCAGTGATGAGTCCCGCTCCTGTTTTGGACGCAGTATGAACCAAAGTTTGGTCTGGGGGCGACATGAGCAATGACATGACGAGGCTGTCACTAGAGATCATCGCACCAGTCCTATTTCCCTAGATTATGGTGTCATAAAGTATTGTAAATTGACCCCTTTAATCTTCATTCCAGGTACACAATAGCTCGGTATTACATTGAATTAACCATTTCTCCAAAGTGTTCCCTGAACCATTTTTCAACGTAACGTCAGGTTGTATATTGCTTGTGCTACCATGGCCTGCAGCGTCTGTGGACTTGTCTCCCATTGAACACATCAATAGCAAAGAGCGCTGCCAGCAGCGGATCTTGAGGATTTACATGCCTAAGCCTTCACATGGCAGAACATTCCACAGACAACCGTTAATAATCTCTTTGGTAGCAGCCAATGCATGTAAGTGTGTGTATTAATGTGCATGCCGCTCATACTCGATATTAAATAAATTAAGATGCACTGAAATTTTATTTTAATTTTTTCACCATTTGCATATCATTACCATGTCAATCAATCCTGAGATTTTCATAATTCCACAATTCTTACTTTGATTTTGCATGTTCAATGTTATGGAGTGTAAAATGGATCAGACAATATGTTATTGTTTCACTAACACCCCGCCCCCAGCCTCTTCCAGCTCTATTAGACGTCTGGGCTTCGTCCCTGAAGATTTTACACACCTAAGGGATTTCATGCTGCTGTAATTTACAACCTTTCCAAATATGATGCGCTAAATATCACACAAGCATTTGTAGTAACAATTGTTTTGTTTTGTAGATGATTATAAAAACCTTGGTTATTTTATAAGACGTTGATAAAACATGCTATTTAAAGCAATATTACATGTGATGTCACAAGAGATGTCTTTTAAAAGAATACTTTTTGGGATTAATGCTACACTGCTATATGGATATGCATCGACAAACTTGGGTTCTGCTCTACACGATTCTCCCTGCCCCTCTTCTGTCTTGGGACCACTTGTTCTCATGTCTCAGTTTAGATAGCTCCTCTTTGTATGACTTATCACAGACATCTTGCTATCACAACCATATCATAACATCTCTGCTCTTTTATTATTCTATGTAAATGGCTTGTGTTAAGCTATTGTGAAGTTTGCAGAGGAACAAGCACCAGATAAAATCTCAGGAATTTCGTTGAAATGGAGCTATGTGTGTGCGCAGAGTTGAGTGGGGTAACTATTCTGTATGGTCTGTTATACAAAAGGCTTTTGTGTGCACTTAGGATCAGATGTAGAAAAACCCTATAGGATGTCAGCCATCAGGGTCCAAGATGTTCTGACAAGTGTAGGTGTAGTTTATCTGTCGTGAACAGCTCTCATCATGTATATTTTTATGGGAAGCGTATGTGTTATATACATGTGCTTCAATGCATTGAGCATCCGTCCAACTCAGACAGCAGAAGAGATTGAGGGAGCAGATGGCGTCTTCCTGTTACTATGTGCTCAGCAGCCAGACTCTGGTCCATGTCCATACGCTGACGGCCTTTCCATGCTTCTGATCTCTAGGTCTTGTCACAATATCTCCCGTCTCGATGAATCTCGGCTGCTTTGACGACACTGGCAGCTCCAGGCTTAGCGCCCGAATGAAAATATCTGCATAAGCTAATTCCAAAGCCACTGAACCCAGCTTTCCATTTATGTATAGCCCCTTCCACTTTGCTTGGTTATCTGCCCAGTCATACCCTTGAAGGATTGAAATAGGTTATAAATAGTCACTAAGGAGATGCATATCAGGACCTTAGCCATATGATGTAATAACTGGCTCTTTCTAAGCTATCTCACACTACAGTGCCCTTAAATGTCCTGCAGATGTGAGCCGCAAGCTACAAATAGCTGAATATAGTGAAATAGATTATAGTTTATGGAGATGGCAGAATCAGATAGTCAGATTCATTTTTAAAATGGAGAATTATTATAGAAGGTTTATTTTGATGAATTGCTTACCTACATATACAGTACAGACCAAAGTTTGGACACACCCTCTCATTTAAAGATTTTTCTGTATTTTCATGATTATGAAAATTGTACATTCACACTGAAGGCATCAAAACTATGAATTAACACATGTGGAATTATATACTTAACAAAAAAGTGTGAAACAACTGAAAATATGTCTTATATTCTAGGTTCTTCAAAGTAGCCACCTTTTGCTTTGATGACTGCTTTGCACACTCTTGGCATTCTCTTGATGAGCTTCAAGAGGTAGTCACCAGAAATGGTCTTCCAACAATCTTGAAGGAGTTCCCAGAGATTCTTAGCACTTGTTGGCCTTTTGCCTTCACTCTGCTTTCCAGCTCACCCCAAACCATCTCGATTGGGTTCCGCATCTGGTGTAGCACCCCATCACTCTCCTTCTTGGTCAAATAGCCCTTACACAGCCTGGAGGTGTGCTTGGGGTCATTGTCCTGCTGAAAAATAAATGATTGTCCAACTAAACGCAAACCGGATGGAATTGCTTGCTGCTGCAAGATGCTGTGGTAGCCATGCTGGTTCAGTATGCCTTTAATTTTGAATAAATCCCCAACAGTGTTACCAGCAAAGCACCCCGACACCATCACACCTCCTGCTCCATGCTTCACGGTGGGAACCAGGCATGTAGAATCCATCCATTCACCTTTTCTGCGTCGCACAAAGACATGGTGGTTGGAACCAAAGATCTCAAATTTGGACTCATCAGACCAAAGCACAGATTTCCACTGGTCTAATGTCCATTCCTTGTGTTCTTTAGCCCAAACAAGTCTCTTCTGCTTGTTGCCTGTCCTTAGCAGTGGTTTCCTAGCAGCTATTTTACCATGAAGGCCTGCTGCACAAAGTCTCCTCTTAACAGTTGTTGAAGAGATGTGTCTGCTGCTAGAACTCTGTGTGGCATTGACCTGGTCTCTAATCTGAGCTGCTGTTAACCTGCGATTTCTGAGGCTGGTGACTTGGATAAACTCATCCTCAGAAGCTGAGGTGACTCTTGGTCTTCCTTTCCTGGGGCGGTCCTCATATGAGCCAGTTTCTTTGTAGAGCTTGATGGTTTTTGCAACTGCACTTGGGGACACTTTCAGAGTTTTCCCAATTTTTCGCACTGACTGACCTTCATTTCTTAAAGTAATGATGGCCACTCGTTTTTCTTTATTTAGCTGCTTTTTTCTTGCCATAATACAAATTCTAACAGTCTATTCAGTAGGACTATCAGCTGTGTATCCACCAGACTTTTGCACAACACAGCTGATGGTCCCAACCCCATTTATAAGGCAAGAAATCCCACTTGTTAAACCTGGCAGGGCACATCTGTGAAGTGAAAACCATTTCCGGTGACTACCTCTTGAAGCTCATCAAGAGAATGTCAAGAGTGTGCAAAGCAGTCATCAAAGCAAAAGGTGGCTACTTTGAAGAACCTAGAATATAAGACATGTTTTCAGTTGTTTCACACTTTTTTGTTAAGTATATAATTCCACATGTGTTAATTCATAGTTTTGATGCCTTCAGTGTGAATGTACAATTTTCATAGTCATGAAAATACAGAAAAATCTTTAAATGAGAAGCTGTGTCCAAACTTTTGGTGCTTACTGTATATTATCTAATTGGTCTGTGTTGAAGGTCTGCTAAACGCCAGCTTCTTCTAATTGAATGGTCTTTTGACCAATCATGAGTTATAGGTTCCCTTTGGGTTTAAAGCAGATTAGTATTTTGACTTAGAATTCCCAAAGAGTAAAACTTAATAAATACGTGATTAAATATCCTCTTAAACAGTTTTTCTCCAAATGTGTTCAGCAGCACACAGCTGTACAGTCTCTTCACTTCCTTGTTGCTGGGGGGGCAGGCACTCTTCCTTGAGTGACAGTCCTGGTTCAGTAGCTTAGTTCTACAGCTGAGCACATCAAGTCTGTCATTGGTTTGATATCAATGCTTGATGTGACTGAAGTATAACACCTAATGTATCAACAGTATAGTAGCTGCGGCATCATTTGTGACTGGAGAATAATACACGATGTAAAACCAGAATAGTGACTGTAGCTAAGTTGTGGCTGTATTGTAAGACCTGATGTAACAGTAGACTTGTGACTGCAGCTCCTCTCCTTCCTTTTGTGACCCAACTGAGTCCCAGCTTGTCAGTCTGACTCTGTCTGTTGCGGTATGTGCACACAACTTCTTTTTTAGACAGGTTTGCTTCTTAACCCACCTAAAAAAGGGCTTAATAAACACTTAAAAGAATGAATATATGCCTTTCTAAAAATGACTTGCTGTAGATATGTTCAGACTTTTGAGCTTTTTAAAACTGCTTCTGGTTTCTTAGGACACAAAGCAGTTAAAAGAAGTGACCTGACCATTCTAGAGATGCCAAAAAAGTGCTCAGGAAACTACCAAAAAGATGCTTCAGAACAAAAGATACCAGCATGTCCCGAAGCATCTTCCTCCTGAAAAACCTGTCTAAAAGACGTTGTGTGCACATACCCTTATTGTGCTTGTGCTGCTCATGATAGCCTATTTGCAGGCAAAGTTTTTTTTAAAGAAAAAAAATCACGGATGGTGCTTTTCTCGGCAAGGCTATGGATGGCAGAAAAAGCACTTGTTTTTTGCGGAGTGTCCGTGAATTTAAAAAAAGTGCAATTGTGTGTATTTAAAAAATGTTTAAAATCACTGGGACTACTGTTTGCTGCAACAAAAAATACAGTTACTATTTTTCAAGGGTTAGGCTGTGTGCGTATGATCAGGATTTGAAGCTGAAATTTCCTGAGCATTTCTGCATCTCCTTGGCAGGAAAAACGCTGCGGAAAAAACGTGCGGTTTTGATGTGTTTTTGACGCTTTTTTATGCGGTTTTTGAAGCGTTTTTGTACATCAGTGAATGCTTTTTGGAGCTAAATAAAGTTATTTGGTGGGACATTGCTTAAACTCTTGGTTTACCATCAGAACTGGGGTGAGTATATTTGTTAATTTAAATGATTAAAGAATGTGTCTGTTGTATTTCAAATAAAGGGTTTGCCCTGTGTCTGTGTGTTTATTTAACTCTTTACTTTACTTTAATTAGGTTTGGTGATGAAAGGGTCTGATTGACACCTTGTCATCAACAAACAAAAGAGCTAGGTGTCAGCTAATCCCATTCGCCCAATGTCATTAGCATTTCCATTAATGTAATTTATGCGGCAGCTGTGAGCTGTTATTTTTAGCCTAGGAAGGTGCCATTTGCAAACATGGTCCCTGGCTATTACTAACAGCTTACAGCCGTTTCGTTAGCTGCTACGTCCCCCCGATCAGCACTCAGCAGCTCTTTGGACGCAGCATATTTTAGCTGTGTCCAAAACACTGTGTTCTAATGCCGCACTTTTGTTGTCGGTACATGTGAATCCACCACATATAATGACACTTCAATCGGTCAAAATCTGCAGAGGAGACTACAGAAATTGACATGCTGAGGGTGAGTTTGGGTACGTGGCCACGATCAGGAGCCGCTGTAGGTTTGACGTTGCGTGTTTATACAGCGTCAAACCCGCAGCGTCCAGATGTTACAGCATAGTGGATGGGATCTCTAGAAATCCCATGTCCACTATGCGAGCAACTGAGGCTGCGGATCACCCGTGGACACTGACATACGGCGCGTCTTTCAGGACTGCAGCATGTCAAATTGTCTTGTGGAGCTGCTAGTTTTCGCAACATAAATTTGACCACTAGAATGCGGTAAATACGCATGGTTCAGTGAACACATGTGGATTTACCTGCGTTCAAAATATTCAATGTTTTGGAAGCAGCAAAAAATATGTGCCCAAAGCGCTGCTATGTCCGCATCGTGGGCACAGAGCCTAAAATGAAAAAAAAAAAATGGTATGGGCTCCTGATTCATTTTTATAGCCAGCAGAGGGAAAGCCGAACGCTGGGGGCTGATATTAGTAGCCAGGGAAAGGGGTCATTAGCCAACAATGTTCCCTGGCTATTAATATCAGCCCACAGCTGTTTGTTTGGCCTTTACTGGCTAGATTACAGGGGGACCATAGAAAAAAATTGACATGGGGTCCCCCTATAAAATCTAACCAGAAAATGCTAAACAGACAGCTGCAGGCTGATATTAATAGCCAGGGAAGGGCCCATCAATGCTAGCTCCCTCCGCGACTATTAATATCACCCCTTAGCAGTCCCAGAAATGGCGCATCCATAAGATGTGCCAAATCTGGAGCTTAGCCTCCGCTCTTCCCACTGCCCTGTAGTGGTGGCGAGTGGGGTAATGGGGTTGGGTTTCACGTCAGCCTTGTATTGGCAGCTGAAGTGAAGCCCAGGTTAGTAATGGAGGGTAATAATAAGACTCTCCCATTACTAACCGCGCAGTAAAGTGGTCACCGCTTTTTCAATAAAAGACACAGCCAGAATAAAGTATTTTAATGAAATAAAAAACACATGGTTTTAATAATTTTTTTATTGCACTCTGTACGCGAAGCCATTGATCTTCAGAAAAAAAAGTAAAAAAACAAAAATGATATCCCTCACCTGTCCGCCGTCAACGACACATTCCACGATTACGCCAACGATTGTCCCTCAGCGATCTGTGTCACTTCCACAGCAGTGACATCAGCAATCACTGATGTCACTGCTGTAGAAGACAGCAATGTATATTGACAGGAGTGTAAAATCACTCCTGTCAGTATACATGCTGCTGCAGGAGGTCACTGGGTTCATCAGCTGAAGATCAGCTGATCAGCCCCGGTGAGCTCACTACCATGGGAACATTTTTCAGAATGTTCCCACGGTGAGGTCACGTGAGCGATCAGTTGATCGCTCACCTGACAGCAGGTCCTGGCAGTGCAGTACACTGAGGGGAGCATCGCCGGGAGGAGAGCATCACCGGGGACATCGCGAGGACCAGGAGGACACCTGGGGGCGCCGGACAGGTGAATTTAGTAGTTTTAATTTAAATTTTTTATTTTTTTTTTACCGCGGACACGTCGGCTCGGCAGAGCAGACTACTCCTCTCCCCAGCTGACCCGCTCTCGCTGTTATCAGCGGCGGTCGGATGAGAGGAGTAGTAGTCCTCCTCCTCTTCAGCCTCGAATTTGCGGCTATTGGCTTTAATTGAAACGCAGCAAATCCGCAGGTATAAATACTATGCCTGCGGATTTACTGCTTTTCAATTCAAGTCAATGGGCGCAAATTCGTGGCGGAATCTCGCAAACAATGGCCATGCTGTGGTTTTTTCCACAATGGTAATCCTGAGCAGAAATTTTCGCATCATGTGCAAATCACATTAGGATTACCATTGCTATAGCTGGCAGACCTATTAACAAGCGTTTCTGTGGCGGAAAAAACGCAGTGGAAACGCATTAAAAATGCTTTGTGTGCACATAGCCTTATTCTCAAAGTATTAACTTATCCCCTATCCAAAGACCCAAAGAACAATTGTCTATGCGACTGCCAGAAATAGCCAATCGCACTTTCTCCGACATTCCCCTAGACCATCAATGGAACGCAGATCAATTACAGGTGCATCTCACTAAATTAGAATATCATCAAAAAGTTAATTTATTTCAGTTCTTCAATACAAAAAGTGAAACTCATGTATTATATAGTCATTGCAAACAGAGTGATCAATTTCAAGTGTTTATTTCTGTTAATGTTGATGATTATGGCTTACAGCCAATGAAAACACAAAAGTCATTGTCTCAGTAAATTAGAATACTTTATAACAACAGCTTGAAAAATGTTTTTAAAATCCGAAATGTTGGCCTACTGAAATGTATGTTCAGTAAATGTACTCAATACTTGGTCAGGGCTCCTTTTGCATCAATTACTGCATCAATGCGGCGTGGCATGGAGGCGATCAGCCTGTGGCACTGCTGAGGTGTTATGGAAGCCCAGGTTGCTTTGATAGCAGCCTTCAGCTCATCTGCATTGTTGGGTCTGGTGTCTCTCATCTTCCTTTAGACAATACCCAATAGATTCTCTATGGGGTTAAGGTCAGGTGAGTTTGCTGGCCAATCAAGCACAGTGATACTGTTGGTTTTAAACCAGGTTTTGGTACTTTTGGCAGTGTGGACAGGAGCCAAGTCCTGCTGGAGATTGAAATTTCCATCTCCGAAAAGCTTGTCGGCAGAAGGAAGCATGAAGTGCTCTAAAATTTCCTGGTAGACGGCTGCGCTGACTTTGGTCTTGATAAAACACAGTGGACCTACACCAGCAGATGACATGGCTCCCCAAACCAGCATTGATTGTGGAAACTTCACACTAGACCTCAAGCTGCTTGGATTGTGTGCCTCTCCACTCTTCCTCCAGACTCTGGGACCTTGATTTCCAAATAAAAATTGGAACTCTGGGACCTTGTGGAGTGTGTCAATGACTGCCTTCTGGACATCTGTCAAGTCAGCAGTCTTTCCCATGATAGTGGAGCCTACTGAAACAGACTAAGGGACCTTTTTAAATGCTTAGGAAGCCTTTGCAGGTGTTTTTTGTTAGTTATTTTAATTTATTGAGATAATGACTTTTGTGTTTTCATCGACTGTAAGCCATAATCATCAACATTAACAGAAATAAACACTTGAAATAGATCACTCTGTTTGTAATGACTCTATATAATATATGAGCTTCACTTTTTGGATTGAAGAACTGAAATAAATTAACTTTTTGATGATATTCTAATTTAGTGAGATGCACCTGTATGTGCATCTCTGCTCCATTCGAAACGGGGCTTTGCAGAGCCTTGATCTCGGCATCAGGAGTTCTTGGGCTCCAGCCATCAGTAAGTTACCCCCTAGGGAATAAATTAATTTTGTAGGTAATAACCCTTTAAAGATATAGTGTGTTCACTCTGGAAGTAAGATGAGGGGTCTAGCATCTATTTCTCATTTCTTCTGCTTGACCAGCAGATTATATTCAGGTAGTATCAAGGCCTGGGTATGATAATAAATTAATGAAAGCACTATTGTTTTTTCCTCTCATATAACTTATAATGTTGAAAGCACACCTTAAATCCTTAAAAACCCCACCTGTTGTTGGTGGAAATGTATGGAAAAGTGAATATGCCTTTATGTATATACAGAGAATTTACATCTTTTTTTTTTTACCCATCCACAGATTGTGCAGGGTACCTGACATTAGGATTTAATGGATTTAATGTTTGTGAAGCATCTGATTACGGGTCCAGTTTATGTTGTTGCTAAGTAGAATTGTGCGTCTATGCAAATGTGGTTTGTAGGAAGAAGTGGATGTAATTATAGACTATTACGGGCTATTTAACCTGACCTTCATTTCAGAGGATGCTAATGCAGTCTTTACCAAGGAAAACAACATCAGTTTATCCAGAGGTTAAAATAGATTTTTTGCTTCCAACCATTCATTCCATCAATATAGTGGAACAGATGTATAACAATTTCTATCTTATACAGTTACTTGTCCTATGTACTAATACATAGCGTTGTTTGGTACTTTCCTCATGTACTCCACTTTCCTAGCTCATAAGATTACTTTCAGCTCATTCATACTGTCCGAGCCACGGGCACCATGAACCAGACTCTGGCTGTGTTACTGCAGTCGTGCATGTTTTAGTCTTAAATACTGCAGCTTTCCAGAGTAATCATACTTTGAATATTCATCTGGAGACAATTCGACTAGGATGACTGGTCACATACACATATGGAGAGCCCCTGTGACTGCAAGTATGCAATATGCTCACTCCCGGCCACATTCCAACTAGACGTGTGTGGCCTCACTCAATTTATATGACCTCCTGCTCCCAGCGCTGGCACCGGAGAATCCTTACAGCGCGCACTGTGCGCCCTTTACGGATTCACAAGTGTGTAGTCACATGGAGTAACTGCAGACTGTCATGCCAAATCTGAACAACCCCTTGAATCTGTCAGCAGGTTTGTGCTATTCAATCTGTGAGCAGAATAATGAAGGGAGAGAGACCCTGATTGCAAGGATGTGTCAATACTATCAGTATTTTATCAGCAGGAGATTATCACTGCAAGACTAGGTGTTGTGTGAAATCCAGTCAGGCTAATCTGTGTAACCACGCCCCTACTACTGATTGGAGGCTTCCTGACAGTGTGCACAGGAATTAGCCAATCAGTGGTGTGGGCGGGGTTATACACAGCTCAGCATTCTGATCACTGCTGCATCTACAGCAAAGAAAACAGTGAGTCTATCAGAACTGCACCAAATAGTCCAATAAGTGACACATCCCTGGAATCAGGGTTTCTGCCCCTACATTATGCTGCTCTCAGATTCCATTGCATAAACATGGTGACAGATTCCCTTTAATAAATTAAGCACATCTGTTAACACTGCCAAAAATGTACTCCAGATACTTGATTAGATTTCTGGAGTTAGTTTGCCACTTGCTACAGTGTTTTAGAATAAAACATACCTGGCTGCTATCGTGCTGCATATGTCTGATTCATGCTGTCCGTGGTTCAGGCAGCATAAAGCAGGTGACAGAGTCACTTTTGAGCTTATCATTTGATTTGCAGGCTGGTTGCCTGGACAGAACTGTTCATTTCTAAAGAGCACTAGTACAGAGCATGCATGTAGCCTGGCTTATATAGCAGCTTTCCAGTGCAGCCAGGTACACAAAAAATATACCATGAGACATATGTTGTTTTTGCAGTGTAATGGCGTACAATCATACAGTGCTGGCCAAAAGTATTGGCACCCCTGCAATTCTGTCAGATAATACTCAGTTTCTTCCTGAAAATGATTGCAATCACAAATTCTTTGGTATTATTCTCTTCATTTAATTTGTCTTCAATGAAAAAAACACAAAAAGAATTGTCCTAAAGCCAAATTGGATATAATTCCAAACCAAACTTAAAAAAGGGGGTGGACAAAAGTATTGGCACCCTTTGAAAAATCATGTGATGCTTCTCTAATTTGTGTAATTTACAGCACCTGTAACTTACCTGTGGCACCTAACAGGTGTTGGCAATAACTAAATCACACTTACAGACAGTTAACATGGATTAAAGTTGACTTAACCTCTGTCCTTTGTCCTTGTGTGTACCACATTGAGCATGGAGAAAAGAAAGAAGACCAAAGAATTGTCTGAGGACTTGAGAAACTAAATTGTGAGGAAGCATGAGCAATCTCAAGGCTACAAGTCCATCTCCAAAGACCTGAATGTTCCTGTGTCTTCCGTGCGCAGTGTCATCAAGAAGTTTAAAGCCCATGGCACTGTGGCTAACCTCCCTAGATGTGGACGGAAAAGAAAAATTGACGAGAGATTTCAACGCAAGATTGTGCGGATGGTGGATAAAGAACCTCGACTAACATCCAAACAAGTTCAAGCTGCCCTGCAGTCCCAGGGTACAACAGTGTCAACCTGTACTATCCATCGACGTCTGAATGAAAAGGGACTGTATGATAGGATACCCAGGAAGACCCCACTTCTTACCCCGAGACATAAAAAAGCCAGGCTGGAGTTTGCCAAAACTTACCTGAGAAAGCCTAAAACGTTTTGGAAGAATGTTCTCTGGTCAGATGAGACAAAAGTAGAGCTTTTTGGGAAAAAGCATCAATATAGAGTGTGCAGGAAAAAAAAGAGGCATTCAAAGAATAGAACACGGTCCCTACAGTCAAACATGGTGGAGGTTCCCTGATGTTTTGGGGTTGCTTTGCTGCCTCTGGCACTGGACTGCTTGACTGTGTGCATGGCATTATGAAGTCTGAAGACTACCAACAAATCTTGCAGCATAATGTAGGGCCCAGTGTGAGAAAGCTGGGTCTCCCTCAGAGGTCATGGGTCTTCCAGCAGGACAATGACCCAAAACACACTTCCAAAAGCACTATAAAATGGTTTTAGAGAAAGCACTGGAGACTTCTAAGGTGGCCAGCAATGAGTCCAGACCTGAATCCCATAGTTCACCTGTGGAGAGATCTCAAAATGGCAGTTTGGAGAATGCACCCTTCAAATATCAGGGACCTGGAGCAGTTTGCCAAAGAAGAATGGTCAACAATTCCAGCAGAGCATTGTAAGAAACTCATTGATGGTTACCGGAAGCGGTTGTTCGCAGTTATTTTGGCTAAAGGTTGTGCAACCAAGTATTAGGCTGAGGGTGCCAATACTTTTGTCCGGCCCTTTTTTGGAGTTTTGTGTGAAATGATCAATGATTTGATTTTTGCTTCATTCTCTTTTGTGTTTTTTCCTTGCAAGCAAATTAAATGAAGAGAATAATACCAAAGAATTTGTGATTGCAATCATTTTCAGAAAGAAACTGAGTATTATCTGACAGAATTGCAGGGGTGCCAATACTTTTGGCCAGCACTGTATATGCCCTGGGTATACATTTGCTACTTGTGCTAGATTTCAGTACAAATAGAGCCTTAGGGCTAATATAACAGACCACTGAATGGACTCCGCTTATAATATCTATGCGTTCTTGTCCATAAGCAAACAATTAGGTTCTTCATTCCCTTGTTTCTTTTTAAGAGGACCCCCCTCAAGGAGACCATTTGCACAGCAATAGCTTTTAGGGGATATAAGACCGGTGGTTTCTCTTTAAAGAAAACAATCGCAGGCCAAGCTGTCTGCTCACAATTTGTTTTTAGTCAGCACAACTACAAATACAGTGGCGGAGAAACATATTGGTGCCAGATACATAATAGGTGGCACTTCTGCTGAGTTGTTATAAAGATTAACTGAACCAAGATTAAAGCGGATCTGTCAGTAGAAAAACTATGCTCATCTAATGTCACCACAGTGTCAAGGTCATGAAACACTACTCACAGCGCCTGCTAGAAGGATTTTAAACCTTAAAAAAATAGTGTATTCATGTCTTCCTGGCAGATCTGTAAACCATGTTATGGAGGTTGGTCAGCAAGCTTGCCCTTCATCAGCCTTCAGTTTCATCTCCCTCCTCCCCCCAGCTCTGTGATTGACAGCCAAGCCATTTTTGATGTCTGTACTGATTTACCATGTTCTACCATACGTAGATATAATGTACATATATAGAATTATCCTTGGGAAACTTGTTTCTTGCAGCAGATGGTGTTAGCAACTATTATTACACACTAAAAGTGCTGGTGGATGTTGTCTCTAGTGTATGGCAATAGAGACTGCAGCTCTACTGAGCATGTACAAGATTTCAGCAGCAAGAACGGGAAGGAGCACAGTGAAAGTAGCTTGTCAATCAAGTTAGGGGAGCGGAGGTAGAGTTTACAGTCTGAATACACCTGGACTCATAAAAATCTGACACTATATAGCTGGACTCATAGGGTGCTGCATATTCTGAAAGGATTAGTCATTTAACGGTGGATTTGCAAGGTGAGTACCCCAGCCTCATCAGGGAAAGGTGATCTATCCCCTAGTATACAGCTTACATTATATTATTAAATCACTTTATTATAATTTCCTATTCTTGTCTCTTGTTTAATGAATAAGAGTCACACTCCAAAGACTGTGGCCCTGATTTACCAAGGTGATTTTGCCATCTGTGCAATCTTTCCTGTAGGGCGAAGACACAAGAACAAAACTTATAGGCCTTTGATTCATCATTGCCTTTGGCCTGTTTTTTTGTCTCATTTTGTGTGTTTTGCACTCTTTTCTTGTTTGTACACAATTCATTATTCTATCTGCGCCTCTTTTAACCCTTTCGCAACCCTGGGATTTTCCGTTTTTGCATTTTCGTTTTTTGCTCCCCTTGTTTCCAGAGCCATAGCGTTTTTATTTATTGGTCAATATGGTCAATATGGCCGTGTGAGGGTTTATTTTTTGCGGGACGAGTTGTACTTTTCAACACTATTACTAGTTTTACCATATTGTGTACGGGAAAACGAGAAAAAAATTCCTTAGTGCAGTGAAATTGCAAAAAAAGTTCAATACCACAGATGTTTTTTTAATTTTTTTTTACCACGTTCACTGAATGCTAAAACTGACCTGCCATTATTATTCTCCAGGTCATTACGAGTTCGTAGACACCAAACATGTATAGCCTCTTTTTTATTTAACTGGTGAAAAAAAATTCCAAAGTTTGATAAAAAAAAAAAATGGCACCATTTTCCAAGACCTGTAGCGTCTCCATTTTTCGGGATGTGGGGCTGGGTGAGGGCTTATTTTTTGCACGCCGAGCTGAAGTTTTTATTGATACGATTTTGGGGTAGGTTCGATGTTTTGATCGCCCGTTATTGCATTTTATTGCAATGTTGTGGCGACCAAAAAACATAATCCTGGCGTTTAGAATTTTTTTTCTCATTACGCCGATCGGATTAATTATTTTTTTATATTGATAGATCGGGCGATTATGTACGCGGCGATACCAAATATGTGTATGTGGGTGGTTTTTTTTTAATTATTTTATTTTGAATGGGGCGAAAGGGAGGTGCTTTAAACTTTTATATTTTTTAAATTTTTTAAATATTTTTAAAAACATTTTTTTTTCACTTTTTGCTTGCTTCTATAGGAGACTAGAAGCAGCACTTGTCTGATCGCCTCTGCTGCATAGAGATGATCAGCAAGATCACCTCTATGCAACAGAAATGGTCCTGTGCTATGAGCGCCAACCACTAGGTGGCGCTCATAGTGACCAGCTCATGACAACCACTGGAGTCTGCTGCAGACCCAGAGTTGTCATGCCCATGCATCAGTGACCCGCGATCACGTGACGGGGTCACCGATGGGCGGGGTAAGTGACGCGTTTCCCGCGCGGCGATGTTAAATGCCGCTGTCAGAGATTGACAGTGGCATTTAACATGTTAACAGCCGCTGGTGGATCGGGATTCCATCCGCGGCTGTTGCGGGCACATGTCAGATGTAATAATCAGCTGATGTGTGCCCGGTTCAGTGAGGGCTCAGCGCCGGAGCCCTCACTGAACCGGGGGTTACAGCCCTGTGCGTACAAATACAGCACAGGCTGTAAAGGGGTTAAAGTCTATTTTATATGTTCTCGCCTGTCTTTTTTTCCACTTTGTGGTCAGATTTTAGCAATTCCAGATATTTTCTCCCTATTCATCAATTGCAACTTTTTAAAAAGACTCCACTCCAGCCATCCACAGGTATATTTTTGAGGTTACCAGTATTTTTCTAAAACATTCAAATTTTAGTACTAAAGAGTCACAAAAATAGTTCAAGACAGAAAAAAAGACCATTTTTGACTTTGCATCGAATTCATGAATTGTGTGCGCCATTTGAAGAATTTGAGGCCAAAACTGGCAACTAGCGCCACAAGACAAAAAAGGAAAGTGACTTAAAATAACACAAATCATAAATCAAGGCCATTCAGTTGGTGTACAAAATTTATGTACATATGCATAATAAAGTGAAATAAATTCTGATTGGAAAGTGTCTAAAACATTATACCGTGCCACTGAAGATAAATTAATTTCATTTAAAAAAGCCTCAATACGCTGAAATATTTATATTTTTTTGGCACACATATATTTTGTTAAACAGGTTTTAAAATGGCTCAGACTAAGTAAAAATATTAAATTACCCTCACAAATCTTCCTCGGGTCCCATCCCTGGCATGGTAGAAATGGTTGGAAATTCCAGTTAAGGGGGCATTTATTGTTATTTCTGGCATGTCGAAGATGGGACCAGGAAGTACAGACCACCAAGGACTGGGTAAGCAGCTGAACGCACGTGCGGAGGGATGGTTAGGGTATCAATTTGCTTATTGTTTTTAATCTGTGTGTGCCCATTGAATAATAGATTTCATTGTCTAGAAGACTCTTTTAAGTAGCAAGTAGAATAAAAGTATTTTTCGCCAAGATTTGTGAATCAGGATTATGTAAGCCAAAGGGTCTTTTCTGTTTTCACTAGGTTGAATAGTTTTTCTTGGAAAATTAGCAGTGTCTATTCTGAGAATTTTCTATTACAGTCATTTTCTGCCTTTCTTTTCCTGTTGAAAGGGTGCGGAGTGTAATAGTAAAATATTACTTTTCCGGGGAATAGTCCCACTTGTTTATTATATCTTTAGTGCATTAAGAAAACTTTGTCTCTGGAGGACCCTGCACATCTATGTATTACATTTAACAGGGATTGTACAATGTTTCATTATCCCTGTGGTTTTACTGCAGTGGAATTGACCTTGCTGTTGGATTCAACCACAAATTCCCAATCTTTGATGGTCATCCCAATAAGGGTGCAGAAGATTGTATTTTCGGTCCGAGTGCGACTCGACAAACCATTTCAATCACACTCGGACCAATGTTAGTCTATAGGGCACATGTCCAATTTTTTTGTTCGGGCAGAGTCTATCTAAAGAAAAAATTGCACCACGCACGATTTGCATCCGATACTCGAATCGCTCTCAGTCATGCAACTCAATGAGTCTGTTGAAAAAGCAGTTTTTGATGGACTAACAAAATGGAGAAGATTGAGAAACTTTTTTCCACCTTCTCCTCATATTAGAATATTGAATCACACTGTGATCACACTCAGATTAAACTCTGATCAGAGTGTGATTAGCATAATCGGACCGATTTTCTGGGATGATAGAAAATACGGTCACATGACACCAGCCTAAGGCAGTACAATTTTACCTTTTTTTGTTAATTTGCAGGAATTGTCACTTTTTCTTTGGCCTGACGTTCTAGAAATAGGAGATTTCTTAAAAGGGTTATCCACTTTAACTCTTTTTTAACCAATATGTGGGGGACATGATATTGCAAACCTTTGTAATATATATTACAAGTTTTCCTTCTGTATTTGTGAGTGTAGCCTTACTCACAGACTGAACGGCACTCCTATCCACAAAACGGCGGCTGGTGGAGGAGCTAGACCTGTCCATCAGCCTCCTCCAATTTCCACAGCGCTTTTTAATTGAAAGTCACGTGTCTCTCCATTAGCCAGCATTTTGAGAACAGTTGGCCAGTCTGTAATGAAGGCTACCAAGTGGCCAACGCTTCACAAAGAAGAACTACTTATTTATAAAGTATGTGTTACAAAATTATGGCCCCATTTTTGTTAAAATAAAGATAAGACAAAGACTTCCCCAAAACAACCATGTGTTTTGGCACTGTGGTAATACAAATCAGAGTCATGAATTGGGATCAATATCATTTACAATGTTTTTTTTTAATCCTAATGCTGTATTTATGCTCCAATTCTGTTTCATCCATAAATAATAATTTTTCTTATGAAGATGTTCTGTGAGCTTTTTCGTGTTTGATGCTGCTTTGAAGAAAAAATGAAAAATAATGATTCATGGTGAAAAGAGATAACAGATCTCGTTATGGTAGCAGTAAAAATAGCAATTTAACTAATGACATAGCTGGAATGGCCTTCGCGCGAATAATTATAGCAGTGCAGGAAAAAATCATATGCCATCAGCTTTATGGCAACATTGATGATGACACTGTCAGTATTCAGACTTTGGAAAAAAATGTTCATTAGATGTTTGTTATATTGAAGTCTCCAGTAACAGAATAAAATAAGTGCTGTGCATCATTTTCTGGTCTACTATATAGATAGTATGTACTGTATGGGCAATATGGATGTATGTACAGAAATAATAATCTACAGTAACATCTAAAACACTCCTGGGGTAGAATGAAGCCTGCAAAAAGCTCTGTCAACTCACACAATGGTCTAGAGCCCAACAAGGTTCTCATGAGGTTTGTATGAAAAATCATTTGATTATCAAACAGAAAAAAGGACAGTTTTCATTTGTATTGTCATCCATATTCAATCCGTGTGTCATGTGTGTGACATCAGATGGAAACCCCGATGTAAGTGCTCAGCGTAGAGCACAGGATAAATGTGATTGAAAATGTTTTGTAAAATGTCCCAATTAAAAGCTTCAACTCAATCCACAAAAAAATGCAAGTGCCCATTCAGGTCAATTGTCACTACACCTGTAGGTAAATACCCAGAGGGGTGTAATTTCCAAGAGAGGGTCACTTGAGGGGGGATTCTGCTTTTTTGGCACTTAGGGACTCTGTATATGGAGTCTGCAAACTATTTGACGTTAATTTGTTCCCAAAGAGTCAAATAGCGCTCCTTCCCTTCCGAGCCCCGCCGTGTAACTAAGCAGTACTGTACAGCCACATTGCCACTTTCAGCAGAAATTATGTGACAAATTTTGGTACCATTTTTACCCATTTCCCTGTGAGAAAATGTAAAATCTGTGGTGTGGTGTTGCTAAAACAGAATTTTTGTGGCAAAAATATATATCTTTTCTTCACTGCCCAATGGTATAAAATTCTGTGACACACGCTTGGTGTCAATATGATCACTGTACCCCTAGCTAAAATGAGGTCACTTATGTGAGGGTTCTACTGTTCTGGCACCTCGGGGGCTCTGCCAGTGTCACATGCCACCCTCAAATCATTTCAGCAAAAACTGTACTACAATATTGTGCTCCTTCCCTTCTGACCTTTGTACTGTACCTCAAAAGTAGTTTTCACCCACATATGGGTTATTGGCGCACTTAGGAGAAATTGCATAACAAATTGTACCAATCATTTTCTCCTATTATCCCTTTTGAAAATTGGAAACTTGGGGTCAAAGCAACATTTCTGTGGAAAAAAAATGGTAATTTTCCATTGGCTCAGCCGAAGGTTATACAATTCTGTGAATCGCCTGAAGGTTAAAAATGCTGACTACACCCCTAGATGAATTCATCAAGAGGTTTAGTTTCCAAAATGGGGTCACTTTTAGTAGTTTCTGCTGTTTTGACATGTCAGCGGTTCTTCAAATGTAACATGGCAGCCTCAATCTATTCCAGCCAAAATTGGTCTCCAGAAATCAATTGGCGCTCCTTCCCTTCTGAGCCCTGCTATGTGCCCAAACAGTAATTTTCCTTCACATATGGGGTATCAGCGTACCCAGAGAAATTGCACAACAAATTGTATGGTTAATTTTCTCCTGTTACCCTTGTGAAAATGAAAAAAAATTTGGGGCTATATGAACATTTTTGTGGGAAAAATTAGAATATAAATGTTTTCCTTCCACATTGCTTTAATTCCTGTGAAGTACCTAAAGGGTTAATTATCCTGGTCAGGAAGGTGAAAACAGGCTTCAAGGCAAAGGGTTAAGGGGTTTTCCAGTAGTTTTATGTTAATAGCCAATTCTTGGGATAAGTCATCATTATCAGATAGTGGGGGTGCAACACATTGCACCCCCATCAATCAGCTTTTCCTTGTGCTGGTGGCAGCCAGATGTGATCAATTGCAGAATATACAAATTGCCTCTTAAGAGAGGAAGAGGACTAGAACTCTAGTGCCACCTATTAGAAGTAGCAATCTGAAAAAAGTCAGTATGGACCCTTTAACAAACCTTGCCACATGACTTAGAATAAAAGCCAAACTAGAATCACAATTTGCAGTCATGGTGTTTTGGGGTGCTGCCACTCATCTGTACAAAGTGTGAGATCAGGTTTGACTAGGTGAGAGGAGTCACTGGTTAAAGGGTCAGTATTGACTTTTAGGATTGCTAATTCCAATAGGTGGCACTAAAGTTCTAGTCCTCTTCCTCTCTGAACAGGAAATTTGCATGTATAATTTCCTAGAGGAACATTGCAAGGCTTTTAAGCCTTAAGTCTCCTCACATTGGCATGCCAGGCTTGGCATGCCAGTTTCCGCAAGGAGAAATGTTACCTCTTGGATACCAATTGCAGAATGGAACAGAAAATCACCATAATCTGTATAGTGGCCATAGCTGGGTACTACTGATTCACTTCTATACATTCAAATAGGGGGTGGCAGTGCAGTACCAGGTTGTGACCACCATACAATTGGCGGAGCTGTGCTGTTCCACTCAACAAGTGATTTCATCTGGCTGAAGCCGGCACTGGGAGCAGCAGATATCGATGACCTATCCTTCAGCTAGGCCTTTAATATAAAAGTACTGGACTGCCCCTCTAATAAAATGTACATGATCAAATACCGTTTCTTGTGTTAAGAATTGCAATGTATCGGTAAAAAGCACCAATAGCCTTGAATAGGCGAGTCTCATCCAAGAATAGTGCATCCTGCAATTTTTATCACATTGATACTCCGTCTGTGTGAAAAACTGTAATCGAAATAGCCCCATTGAATAACATTGGTCAGTCTGCTGTTCATGTGCTATCCACTTTTAACACAGACAGCATCCTTAAGTGTAATACGCTCAACTGAACGAGCCCTACAACATACATACTGTGAGTAAAGAGATGGTGATCCATCCAGGTAAAGTGAGAATCTAAGTGGTCATGTGACCTGGATTCATTCATCATTCTCCAGTGAGCAGAGTCATTGATCTATGTGCATTGATCCATTTAAGGGTTTGTGAGGAAACGTGGAAAGCAAATAAGTACGAAAAGAGAAGACGTGAAATCTTAATCGTTTTCTGCTTTTTCAGAATGCTGTACGGACATTTCTTCACAAATACAACATTTCAATAGTTTCATTTGTTCCAGTTATAAACAGCAGGAATACGTAACACATGTAATGGTCAACAGCTCCCATCCTATATATTATAGCAATGCGCAATATATACCGTAATTCAGGAATGCGAAAGAAAATAATTAATGAATCCTGACCCTGAATCTTTATGATTCATTTTCATTTAATATTCCTGTATAGACTGTATATATGAAAAGTGAATGGTTTGCCAGTACAGATGCTAACACTAGAAGCAATGCACTAGCACTACTCAGGTTTGTCTCTAGACTGCATATTCCCATGCATTTTCCCTGCAGCTGCTCAATGGTCCACCAGAGTAGCAGCAGATTTTACGCAGCTGACCTCTATTCTAGGAAATGGAAGGGATCCCAGACAGGGACCTTCCTGTATTTGATGGTCATCTGCACCTATAGGCACTGGCTAATCAAACAGGAATGTTATACCTAAAGGGGATGTGTCATCAGAAAAATACATAATGTTTAAATCTGGTTTCAATATTACAGATTTTTTTTTACAAATATTTGATAACTTTTTTTATTTTTGTTATTTTTCAATCTTCCATATCACCATTTATAAGATATGTTGGAAACCTTGCAATTTTATGCACAACGCACAATACTAGACATACTTAGTAGACTCAATACCATCACAGAATCACAGATAGGATTATAATGAAAGGTAACACCATTATACAGAATCGATAACACAAGATCCTCTATTCACTATAGACAGAGTTCACCTCCCTCTCCCTGCACAATGACCTTTTCCCAGGTCAGAAAATGCGCAGAAAATACTATTATGGAAACAACAGCAAGTATGAATTTAGTGTTTGGCTTAAGGCCGACGTTTATAGCAGATCAGCAATGACAAGCACGGAGGTCTTCTGCAGACCCCCGGTTGTCATGCCAACCCATCGGCGCCCCGCGATCATGTGACAGATGCGCTGATGGCCGGGGTTTGTGATGCGCTTCCGGCGCGATCATGTTAAATGCCGCGGTCAGAGATTGACAGTGGCATTTAACATGTTAACAGCCATGGGTGGATCGCGATTCCACCCTCAGCTGTTAGGGTTACATGACAGCTGATCAAATCAGCTGTCATGTGGCAGAAAAGATATGGGCTCAGTGCCGCAACCCGCATCAAAGGGGGATACACGACCTATGACATACCTATACGTCATAGGTTGTGAAGGGGTTAAAGGGTGTCAATCACCCCCAAAATGCATTTTAAATGGGCTATACAGTGTTGTAGGGGATTTTTCTGTGCTGTACTTGTTACTGGTAAAGTGCCTGAGAAAATAAGTTTTCATTTATATATGCAAATTAGGAGGCAACAGTGCACCCTAGGCATGGCCAAGAGTTTGGTGCACCGTTACGACTTCTCATTTGCTTATTGGGGCCCTTCCCTCACTTATGATTGACAATGCTCACTTCCCAAAGTGAGCACTGTCTGAATTCTGCCAGAACGTGTGGAGAAGGAGCACACGGTCGGTCACGTCATGCGCATGCGGCAACACACACACCGGTAGTATTCAGACAGTGCTCGCTTTGGGAGGCGAGCACTGTCAATCAGAAGTGGGGGAGGGGCCCCAATATGGATATGAGGAGGGCACCAAACTTTTGGCCACACCAAGGGTTCACTAATGCCTCCTCATTTGCATATGAATTAATTATTTTCTTTGACACTGTAACAGTAACAGATACAGTGCTAGTATGGTGGTTATAGGGGCCAAGTCCCCTATAACACTGTATAGCTTATTTAAAATGTATTTTGGTGGTCACAGCTCCCTATAAACAATATGTCATTTTCTGATGACACATTCCCTTTAGGCTTCAAAAAACCCTTTTGTAGTGATGACCAGGTACAAGTTGCTTGGTGGCACGGAGACAATGGTCATAAAGAACAGCAATCAGCATCTTAAAAATAGAATTATCATCCCATGGAGGACATGTTTTTTGCTTACTAGAATAGAGAATAGCCCTTCAATTTGTACAGAGCATGTAAAATGAATATTAAGAATGAGTGACTCTTTTCTAAATTAAATCAAATCTTTTAAAATTTCCCAAAATTTTCAGAATTGGAATTTGATTTCTGCAAATCTTGTAAAATGTTGGCCAGTCAGATACCAATTTTCTAGATTCATATATGCCGGGAAGTAGTTAGAAAGCAAAAAAAATCACACTCATTTAGCTCCACGCTCCGTCCTCCACTGGCTTCCTAAACCCTTGCTCTGCTCTAGTGAGGAGCTATGATGACAGTGAGGGGCTAGGTGAATATGAACATTTATTGTTTTTTTAACCCCTTACCGGCCCATCCATTTATTATGCTTTGGGGTTCGGAGACCTCAGAGCATTCTAAATGGCTTTTTTAATAGTAATCGGGGCTCATTTGATTCGCATTGAATACATTTGATGCAAGTCGAATTTTCAGACCAGTTTTGAGTGAATCTGTTCAATTGGAATTTTGGCTGCTTTGTTGATCTCTAATGAATATACACTCGTGGTCAAAATTGTTGGTACCCCTCGTTTAATGAAAGAAAACCCACAGTGGTCACAGAAGTAACTTGAATCTGACAAAAGTAATCATAAATTAAAAATCTATGAAAATGAACAAATGAAAGTCAGACATTGCTTTTCAACCCTGCTTACACAGAATTTAAAAAAAAATTAAACTCATGAAATAGGCCTGGACAGAAAAGATGGTACCTCTGAAAATAGTGTGACAAAAGGGACATGTTAAATCAAGTTGTGTCCACTAATTAGCATCACAGGCGTCTACAATCTTGTAATCAGTCAGTGGGCCTGTATATAGGGCTACAGATACTCACTGTGCTGTTTGGTGACATGGTGTGTACCACACTCAACATGGACCAGAGGAAGCAAAGGAAAGAGTTGTCTCAGGAGATTAGAAAGAAAATTATAGACAATCATGTTAAAGGTAAAGGTTATAAGACCATCTTCAAGCAGGTTGATGTTCCTGTGAATACAGCTCCACATATTATTCAGAAATTTAAAATCCATGGGACTGTAGCCAACCTCCCTGGATGTGGACGTAGGAGGAAAATTGATGACAAATCAAAGAGATGGATAATACGAATGGTAATAAAAGAGCCCAGGATAACTTCTAAAGAGATTAAAGGTGAACTTCAAGCTCAAGGAACATCAGTGTCAAATCGCACCATCCGTCGTTGTTTGATCCAGAGTGGACTTCATGGGAGACGACCAAGGAGAACACCATTGTAGAAAAAAATCATAAAAAAGCCAGACTGCAATTTGCCAAACTACATGTTGACAAGCCGCAAAGCTTCTGGGAGAATGTCCTATGGACAGATGAGACAAAAATGGAAGTTTTTGGCAAGGCACATCAGCTCTATGTTCACAGATGGAAAAATGAAGCATATCAAGAAAAGAACACTGTCCCTACTGTGAAACATGGAGGAGGCTCTGTTATGTTCTGGGGCTGCTTTGCTGCATCTGGCACAGGGTGTCTTGAATTTGTGCAGGGTACAATGAAATATCAAGACTATCAAGGGATTCTAGAGAGAAATGTGCTGCCCAGTGTCAGAAAGCTTGGTCTCAGTCACAGGTCATGGGTCTTGCAACAGGATAATGACTCAAAACACACAGCTAAAAACACCCAAGAATGGCTAAGAGGAAAACATTGGATTATTCTGAAGTGGCCTTCTATGAGCCCTGACCTAAATCCTATTGAGCATCTTTGGAAAGAGCTGAAACATGCCATCTGGAAAAGGCAACCTTCAAACACGAGACAACTGGAGCAGTTTGCTCATGAGGAGTGGGCCAAAATACCAGTCGAGAGGTGCAGAAGTCTCATTGACAGTTACAGGAATCATTTCATTGCAGTGATTGCCTCAAAAGGTTGTTCAACAAAATATTAAGTTAAGAGTACCATCATTTCTGTCCAGGCCTATTTCATGAGTTTATTTTTTTTTTAAATTCTGTGGAAACAGGGTTGAAAAGCAATGTCTGACTTTCATTTGTTCATTTTCATAGATTTTTATCCCCTTTCCGACCAGGTCAGTAATAGTATGCACCTGGTCGGAAAGGCCGGTTCAGCGGGGGCTCCGGCGCTGAGCCCACACTGAGCCGGGCACATGTCAGCTGATTCTTACAGCTGACATGTGCCCGCAACAGCTGCGGGTGGAATCACGATCCACCCGCGGCTGTTAACATGTTAAATGCCGCTTTTCAATCTCTGACAGCGGCATTTCACTCGCGCTTCCGGGAAGCACGTCCTAAGCCCCGCCCATCGGTGACCCCGTCACGTGATCGCGGGTCATCGATGGGTGGGCATGACAACCCAGGGTCTGCAGCAGACGCCTGTGGTTGTCATGTCTCAATTGCTATGAGCGCCACCTAGTGGTCGGCGCTCATAGCAAGTGATCTTTTCTGCTGCATACAAGCGATCTGCTCATCGCCTGTATGCAGTAGAAGCAAACAGACAACTGCAGCTTCTAGTCTCCTATGGAGACTATTGAAGCATGCAGTAAATGTAAAAAAAATGTTTTTAAAAATATTAAAAATATAAAAAAAAATAAAAGTTTAAATCACCCCCCTTTCGCCCCATCTAAAATAAAATAATTAAAAAAAAAAACACACATACACATATTTGGTATCGCCGTGTTCAGAATCACCCGATCTATCAATATAAAAAAAGAATTAATCCGATCGGTGAACGTTGTAACGAGAAAAAAATTCTAAATGCCAGATTTACGTTTTTTTGGTCGCTGCAATATTGCAATAAAATGCAATAACGGGCGATCAAAACATCGGATCTACCCCAAAATAGTATCAATAAAAACGACAGCCCGGCGCGCAAAAAATAAGCCCTCACCCAGCCCCAGATCCCGAGATAATGGAGACGCTACGGGTCTTGGAAAATGGCGTCATTTTTTTTTTTGCAAATTTTGGATTTTTTTTTCACCACTTAAATAAAAAAGAACCTATACATATTTCGTGTCTACGACCTCGTAATGACCTGGAGAATAATGATGGCAGGTCAGTTTTAGCATTAAGTGAACGTGGTAAAAAAAGGACCCAAAAAACAACTGTGGAATTGCATTTTTTTGCAATTTCACCGCACTTGGAATTTTTTTCCCATTTTCCAGCACACGATATGGTAAAACCAGTGATGGCGTTTAAAAGTCCCGCAAAAAATAAGCCCTCACATGGCCATATTGAACGAAAATTAAAAAAGTTCTGGCTCTGGGAAGAAGTGGAGCAAAAAATGAAAACACAAAAACAGAAAGACCCATGGTTGTTAAGGGGTTAATTTATTATTACTTTTGTCAGATTCAAGTTATTTCTGTGACCATTGTGGGTTTTTCTTTCATTAAACGAGGGGTACCAACAATTTTGACCACGTGTGTACGTACTCTATATACATTATTTCAATATATTTCAAATTGTAGATTGTATATTGTGCTGAATTAATACAAGGATGCTCTGTCACATGGAGAATACACACGTGACACATGAGATATAACAGAATAGAGTCCAACAGATAAACAATATAATGTGATCAGCAACAAATTATAAGATGTTTAATGGGATTAAACGAAACCAGGACAAAATGTTTAAACACAAGTCTATGCAAGAGACATGTGATTGTGATTACAGTGGTTCTTACTGGAAACTCTCCAGACCTGCAACAGGGAAAAGTATTTTCCACACATTTTAAGTTTTCTCAGATACTGCCCTATAAACGCATATCTTCCGATAGTGTGGTTTACTAATATTACATATATATACATTAAAATTATCACATTTTATGCAGAGAATTGTTGTATTATTGCATTGCAAAAGCAATGATTATGTCTTATAGTGTTTAGCAGTAAGAGGAATGTATTGCGACTATTGTCTGCTTAAAGTGAACCTGTCACCAGGTTTTTCCCATATAAAGTAGGGCCAGCACCTATAAGCACTCATATACAGCATTATACAATGCTGTCCATATGTCTCCAGTGTGCTCTGCATACCACAAATAATAGCTTTTATTATACTCACCTACGGCACGGTCCTCTCCGATAGGCGTCGCTGGTCTTGATCCATCATCTCCGCTCTTTTTGCAATTGACATCCTCCTTTTTGCTTTGTGTGGATGACGTGTCCTACATCATCCACACAGTGTCCTCCATCATGCTCCTGCGCAGACGCACTTCTATCAGCCTTGCCAAGGGCAGAGCAAAGTATTGTAGTGCGCATGCGCTGGCGCTCTTTGCCCTTTACCCACGCATGCGCACTACAATACTTTTCTCTGCCCTTGGCAGGGCAGATAGAAGTGCGTCTGCGCAGGAGCATGATGAAGGACTCTGTGTGGAGGACGTAGGACACGTCATCCACATGAAGCAAGAAGGAGTACAGCGATCGCAAGAAGATAGGAGGCGCCAGATCAAGACCAGCGACATCCATCGGACCAGACCACGCCGTAGGTGAGTATAATAAAAGCAATTTTTTTGTGTTATGCAAAGCATATTGGGGACATACAGTGTATATATAGCATTTTAGAATGCCGTATATGAGGGCTTACAGGTGTTGGCCGTACTTTATATGGGAAAAACCTGCTGACAGGTTCCCTTTAATAAATATATGATTTAGGAAAAGGTAGAAAAAGTAAATGTCATACATATAAAATAAAACTAGAATACATTAAAGTATACCTGTTCTTTCAGGTATGTTCAGAATAATGCGCCATGTAGGCATACATGAAGACTAGCACGACATTATATGACTTAGAATATGCATGTACCACCAGTTTTCCCATTTGCTGGCTATATCTCTAATTTTCAGTTGTCGCTGACATAGTGAATAGAGACTAGCTGCTATAATGTCTTCTATACACGGCACACCAAGAGATTGATTCCTGCTCTTCTTTCTTTATAGCATGAGAGACAGTAGCAGCAGCATGGAAGACATTGCCCCAGCAGTACTGAGCTCAGTGGCTGTGACTCCAGCACTGGAGTGAGGGTAAAACAGTTGCTTGAAGCTGCAGCTTGATCTGCCTGTGTCTGCCTATCTTTCACTGTGCAGAGTGATCCTCACTCCTCATTCCCCTCTCTAAAGAGTTTAATAGGAGCCACAGCAAATGTCATATACAGAGCAGCAGTGAAGACCTGTCAGTGACCCCGGGTATGATGAATTCAGCACAGTTTTGTTTTTTTATGCCAAATTGTGATTAGCTGATACACGTCAAACTCTTTAAGGAGCTGCAGACAGTAAATAAAAACACACTGTGTGTTGTCAATTGCATGGCCAATGCTTTATTGAAAGACACACACATGAAAGGTAGACGGGGAAGCAGTGTGTTTGTCCTCTTCTTCATCAATGTCTGAACTGCTCAATATGAAAAGCTCTCTGTCGAGCCTGCGGCAGTCCAGGATGGACATACTTTCTCGACTGAAAACGAGGCAGTTCCTGACATGCCACATAGCGTTTTTTAAACAATTAGTAGGCTTCTTAGATGGCCTCAAATAGTCTATAAAGCACTGGATGGGGTGACATACTGTCCTGGGTACAGAGTCCTTGAGCTCATGTTTGAGGGAATCCAACAGGCAAAGACTACTGCGAAGAGGTGCAAAAAAGCTGTTCACTTGGTGACCGGGCACTTTCAGCAATACCAAATTGGTGCACAGGTTGTGGGCAAGCAGGCATAAAATTCGTGCAGAAAGTGGTAACCTTCACCCAGAAACCAAATAACACCATAATTCACTTTTTTTACATTTTAAAATCATTGCATTGATCTGGCCAGACCAGATATTGTTATCATTAAAGGGATAAGTCTCACCCCAAAACTCAAGTTAAACTACCTATGCAGTCTTAAAAAAGACTAAGCCCTCATAAAAATCATATCTGTAGAATAGCTTTCACTTCCATAGTTGTTCAGAAAAAAAGTGCTTTACTCCTTATGCAAATGAGCGTGCTTGGAGCAACCTTGGCATGGCTGATGGTTGAATGCACCGTTCCCCCATCCCACCCTCAAATAACATGCCCCATATCTCACTTTATGATGTTTGACAGAGCTCAATTTTTGAGAACAAGCCGTCCCTGAACTGAATCTCTGGATATGTTCTTGCGCACCGACACTGCTGGACATCGCACTCACATCGCTCTCTTCTGTGTGTATCAGTGCAGTAAGCAGCAGACATCAAAGAGGGATGTCTCTTGGTTTCTTCCCTCTGTTTTCAAAAAGTATCAACAGCAAATTACAGCCATAACTGGTGCTGTTAGGCTATATTCACACATCATGCTTTTTGATGCGTTTTTTGATGCAAATTTTCAGCTGCGCTGTACAGTACCAGCAAAGTTTATGAGATTCCAGAAATCTCAGGCACACATCATGTTTTTTTTTGGCCAGGATTTTGTGCTTTGCATGGTTTTTTGAAAGATAGAGCATGTCACTTCTTTCAACGTTTTTTAAGCGTTTTTTTTGCATAAACCAGAATGATATTTTTTTTTTCACTGAACCTTATGTACATACATAACAGACACAAAAGGACAGTGGAAAAAACGCACTAAAAACGCTCAAAAAAAGCAAGAAAATAGCAACAAAAATCCTGAACAACCTCCTGGCAAGAGATCATGTTTTGCTGCAGGAAAATAACGCTGAAAAAATCATGGAGTATGAACATAGCCTAAAGGTTGTAAGCTATTTTTCCCACACACCTGAAAGGATACATTTGCTGGGCTAGGCATCGATATGCTCATATATTGTTGCAATAAGCAAATACTGGTGTTCATTTTTATAGGCTGCCATTTCCAGTGGTCTCTTAAAAAAAAAAACAATGAGAAAAGCAGATTTTACAAAAAAACAAACAAACATCTTAATGGTATTATGCAGGATAACCTTTTCATAAGTCCTTGATAACCACTTTAAGAGATGTGTTAAAACCATGAGAATAACTGAGCTTTTTATCAATAATTATTGATTTTAGGTAAAAAATTGCTCGGCAATGGAATTGTCTCAGTAGCGAAAATAATTGCATGTCACCCAGATATGACATTTTTATCCTATTACTGCATCTAGGTGGTGCTTTCACTTGAAGACATATGTTAAAAAAAGCGATTGTGATGATTGCCATATGTAAACAGACGTCTTCTTTATTCTTTATATAGGATTTCAAATTAAAGGGGTTTTTCAGGATTATACATAATTGGTTATAAAGTAGGGATTATTCATAAATAAATATATAACATTTACCACCTAGATGTCAGTAAAGTGATGATATTCTCTCAATCAGTCACACGACCTCTGCAGCTAAAAACTGGTCTTATGTATAGCGCAAGTGCAGTAAAGGTCTCCGTACACATTATATGAAAAGGAGGCGAAACCCGCCTATTTCAGCAGTATCATCTGATGTGTATGGGGGTCTCCTGACTCTTTCCTGACAGATGTAGGGGTAGAGAGAGATCAGACCTTTTGGAATGTCAACGGCTGATCCTATAGCTTTCAGGGCAGATAAGCCACTGCCAGACGTTTTTGGCAGTGGCTTTGTCTTCTTTCCTCATTGAAAACACGTAAGACTGCTCATTTGTATAGATGAGTTGGGAGAGGGCTGTTTGCCAAATGATTGTTTTGCCGACAGCTACTTTTTGCGTTACAGGATATATGTGGGGATTGGTATGAAATTGTGTCTGGCAGCCGATCCGCACTGTGCTATGTAAAGGGCACACAGAAGAGTACACCCCAGGCAATGTGTACTGGCTGTAGGATGGGAACACTCCTAGCTGACCTGAATGTTTTAGCAGATGTTGACTAAAAACAGCCACATTTATAGAGCAAAACAAAGCAAAGCTTTCTTTACACTGCGAACAAAGAGCTTGTGTGACTGACAGCGTTATCTGATGAAGCTATCTGAGGCTGCAGGTGGGACGCCCTCCCCCATTTGACACATGCTGTAACGTTTCATTCCAGAACTGCTACCTGTCACTTGCTTTTATTACTATTGACAACCAAACCTGGAGTTTTCTTTCCTTACAGCATTATAAGGTCAGAGGAATAAATTGTGTTAAGGAATTGCATGCTAGATCCTAAAGCTAACACCTTATAGAACCAAGTAGGGGTCTGTTACTGGGACCTCCGCAGGGTTAGGCAGAATATTTGGTAAATTCATTGTTCTTTCTTGCATTTGCAGTAGCTTTATATTAGGAAATAAATGGCATTTTTTTATTTCTATTATAGTCAGACTGTCTTTATCAGTTCTCTCATGATTTTATCATTGAGATCAGTGGGTGGTGGATTGAAAAGAATGATGCTGACTGATGTCAATTTGTTATCAGATTTCCAATCATTTTTATCAACTGCAGGGCAAAATAAAGAACCAAATCTAAAATATACCATTCATTCCAGCTATTTCATGTTGTACATCTCCGACAGTTACCATAAAATACTTTGTACATATGTCACACTCTGACCTAGAATTTTTGTCCGTGGAGATGGAATAACATATAGATGACTGAAACTTCTATGCAGATTGGCTAAATATAGGCTACATTTATACACTGAATTAAGAATTATTCCCGCCCCTGACAATTTACAGTGGGGGAAATAAGTATTTGATCCCTTGCTGTTTTTGTAAGTTTGCCCACTGACAAAGACATGAACAGTCTATAATTTTAAGGGTAGGTTAATTTTAACATTGAGAGATAGAATATCCAAAAAAAAATCAAGAAAATCACATAGTATAAATTAGATTTTTTTTTTTGCATTTTGCAGTGAGAAATAAGTACTTGATCCCCTGCAAATCATTATGAGTTCTGGCTCCTACAGACCAGTTAGACACTCCTAATCAACTCGTTACCTGCATTAAAGACAGCTGTCTTACATAGTCACCTGTATAATAGACTCTTGTCCACAGACTCAATTAATCAGTCAGACTCTAACCTCTACAACATGGGCAAGACCAAAGAGCTTTCTAAGGATGTCAAGGACAAGATCATAGACCTGTACAAAGCTGGAATGGGCTACAAAACCATAAGTAAGACGCTGGGTGAGAAGGAGACAATTGCTGGTGCAATAGTAAGAAAATGGAAGAAATACAAAATGACTGTCAATCGACATCGATCTGGGGCACCATGCAAAATCTCACCTCGTGGGGTATCCTTGATCATGAGGAAGGTGAGAGATCAGCCTAAAACTACACAGGGGGAACTTGTTAATGATCCCAAGGCAACTGGGACGACAGTCACCAAGAAAACCATTGGTAACACATTTATGCCTTAAAGGTTTAAAATCCTGCAGTGCCTGCAAAGTCCCCTTGCTCAAAAAGGCACATGTGCAGGCCTGTCTGAAGTTTACAAATGAACACCTGGATGATTCTGTGAGTTATTGGGAGAAGGTGCTGTGGTCAGATTAGACAAAAATTGAGCTCTTTGGCACGAACTCAACTCTGTGTTTGAAGGAAGAAGAAGGATGAGTACAACCCTAAGAACATTGTCCCAACCGTGAAGCATGGTGGGGGAAACATTATACTTTGGGGGTGCTTTTCTGCATAGGGGAGATGACGACTGACTCGTACTGAAGGGAAGATGGATAGGGTCATGTATCGCGAGATTTTGGCCAACAACCTCCTTCCTTCAATAAGAGCATTGAAGATGGGTCGTGGCTGGGTCTTCCAGCAAGACAATGACTCAAAACATACAGCCAAGGCAACAAAGGAGTGGCTCAAAAAAGCACAGTAAGGTCATGGAGTGGCCTAGCCAGTCTCCAGACCTTAATCCCATAGAAAAGTTATGGAGGGAGTTGAAGCTCTGAGTTGCCAAGGTCCTGCCTCAAAATCTTAATGATTTAGAGATGATCTGCAAAGAGGAGTGGACCAAAATTCCTCCTGACATGTGCACAACCCTCATCATCAACTACAAAAAAACAAGGGTTTTGCCACCAAATATTAAGTGTTGTTTGCCAGAGGGATCAAATACTTATTTCTCACTGCAAAATGCAAATAAATGTATCTAATTTATACAATGTGATTTTTCTTGATTTTTTTGGGGATATTCTATCTCTCAATGTTAAAATTAACCTACCCTTAAAATTATAGACTGTTCATGTCTGTCAGTGGGCAAACTAACAAAAACAGCAATGGATCAAATACTTATTTCCCCCACTGTATACATGACATATAAAATATACAGGTATACTAATCTATTTTATATACAAATTATAGTTAGTATAGTAATTAGTAGTTGGAATCTAAATCTAATGGTCACTACTCCCTGCTGATTCTCCTGGATCTCTCCGCAGCATTTGACACTGTGGATCAACAGCTCCTCCTCACTATGCTCCGCTCTATTGGCCTCAAGGACACTGTTCTCTCCTGGTTCTCCTACTATCTCTCTGACCGCTCTTTCTCTGTGTCTTTTGCCGGCTCCTCCTCCTCCCTACTTCCCCTTACTGTCGGGGATCAGTCCTAGGCCCCCTTCTTTTCTCCTTATACATCGCTCCTATTGGACAAACAATCAGCAGATTCGGTTTTCAGTACCATCTCTATGTTGATGACACCCAATTATACACCTCTGCTTCGGACATTACCCCTGCATTACTACAAAAGACCAGTGACTGTCTTTCTGCTGTGTCTAACATTATGTCCTCCCTCTACCTAAAACTGAATCTGTCAAAAACTGAACTACTTGTATTTCCTCCCTCCACTAACCTACCTGTGCCCGATATTGCCATTTCTGTTTGTGGCTCAACCATTACTCCCCAGCAACAAGCCCGCTGTCTTGGGGTCATTTTTGATTCAGATCTTTCTTTCACTCCTCACATCAAATCACTCGCTCGTTCATGTCATCTATGCCTCAAAAACATCTCAAGAATCAGGACTTTTCTCACCTTTGACTCCGCAAAAACTCTTACTGTAGCTCTTATTCATTCTCGTCTTGACTATTGCAATGCTCTACTAATTGGTCTCCCTCTTATTAAACTCTCCCCTCTCCAATCCGTCCTTAACGCAGCAGCCAGGATCATATTCCTCGCCAACCGCTACACCGATGCCTCTTCCCTGTGCCAATCATTGCATTGGTTGCCCATCCAATATAGAGTTCAATTTAAACTTATCACGCTTACCCACAAAGCGCTCCATGCTTCAGTACCCCCCTACATCTCCTCTCTTGTCTCAGTCTACCACCCTACACGTGCCCTCCGTTCTGCAAATGACTTAAAACTAAAATCCTCCATAATCCGAACTTCCCACTCCCGTCTCCAAGATTTATCGCGTGCTGCGCCAATTCTTTGGAATGCACTACCCAGGACAGTTCGATTAATTCCCAATACCCACAGTTTCAAGCGAACCCTAAAACACATTTCTTTAGACTGGCGTATCGCCTAAACACACTCTGTCCGTCCCAGTTTTCCCCCATATTAAAATCTTCTTCAACTTCAGGTTCATACCAACCATGCACATAATAGCCTCTGTCAGGACTGCACACATACTGGCTGGCGACCAGTCCATGTATTATTATTTATCCTATTTAGTATATCAAGGCTGCATTATACAATATATGTACATTTTACCTTTTGTGTCTCCCCCATTTCCTCATAGACTGTAAGCTTGCGAGCAGGGCCCTCACTCCTTTCGATATGAGATATGCTTATTCTGTATTGTCTGTATATGTCCCCCCTAAAATTTGTAAAGTTCTGCGGAATATGTTGGCGCTATAAAAATAAAAACTATAAAAAATAAAAACTATTAATCAATCAAGATTTAGCAGATTCCATCTCTATTAGAACTATCTGGTCTTTATGGCACAAAGTCCAGACTTTTGGACCATCCATACTGTATGATTGAAATAAGTCACAGATCTTGTTTTACAGTGAACTGATAATCACATAACCAATCCGGCATTTATTTATAGGCTATTGGGATAATACATTTTTTCAGGTGTTGTGTTTTATAAATCATTGAAATAGTAGAGAGGATAGGTGGTAAATTATGCATGATAACTATGTGATCGCTGGGGATCCAACCTGCTGGAGTCGCTACTGATCACAAGTACAGGGGTCTGTCTAGTACCCCTCCAGATAATGGAATATTTACAAGTCACTCTATTCAGAGTTTATGGGACCGATGGAGATAGCCAAGTACAGCTAAACCCCTGTCCCTGTAACCATCAGCGGTGGGCCCGCCAGAGGTCAGACAATTGTCACCTATTCTCTGGATAGGTTTTCGGGACTAGGATCCTATAGAAAAACAGGAAATTCATTGTAATATGCCTTTTCCCAGAGTTGTCCCTTGTGTTCTATACAGGCCGCAGTGACTTTCTATTCCTCCAATAACCATTGTCCATCATAATAATTTGACCATATTGACGTAACCTCCTGCAGCAAGCATTGAATGGTGCCTAACTACTATTTTATGCACTTTTTCTAGATTGTTTCCTAAGGAATGACCTTGGCCATACTCTCACCTTTAATTCAACCCCGTACCAGGAACAATGGAAATTGTTATTGTTCAGATTTTTTGATGTGCTCCTTGAATTTCATTATTTTGTGTAAGAATAGAAATACCCCTTAGAGATGACTTTTTCATTTATCACTCAGCTTCAATCATCAGCTCACTTAAAACATTGCTCGGTTAGATCATTTCTTTGTTTTGCAGAATTTCGGATGTCTCGGAGCAGTTTGTAGAGCCTAAGATGCACCCATTGTCCTGCTCAAATGTATTCAATCTGCATTTCACAGCGTACAGTTCTGCACTGATAAGAGTTCAAACAGATCTTCATGATCATATTTGCTGAATACCGGAGCAGTGCCTGCGTCTCAGAAATGACCTTTATTATCATAGGCATTCGTTACTTCTGCTGGTGTATCTTTTATGGGAACTGAGTGCAAAGTTAGCAGAAGGAATATTTTTTTAATGTTATCCTTAAATGGCCTCATTTGGCAGTCATGAAGAGACGTTCTAACGTTATAACTATTTACATTGAAGCTATCGTATATTATTGTTAGTGTTCTTATTATTATATATTGTTACCTATGAAGACACCATAGAGGATGGCAGTCACTTCTGCTGCAATGCCCCTGCACAGGAAATATAAGGCTGGCAAAATAAGCTGTCTGCCTGAGGAGCCCTAAGTGGTACCCGGAGCAATCTGCAAATCTTTTTTTTAAAGGGAACCTGTCACCAGTTTTTTAGTATCCCAACAAATGCCACCACCTTTTTCTGCTGTTATGCATTTCACAAATGATGGGTGTCCTCATTGCGACATCTGTTCCTAATCTCTGCTAGCAAAAGCCATCCTCCAGCTCTGATTGATGTGGATTACATGTCCTGCGTCATCCACATAGCTAAATGAAGTATCTTGAACCTATGCAGTTGCATCGTCCAGGCGCACTTTGCTCTGCCCTACTGCGGGCATGCACATTGATGTCCTTTGCTCTGCCCGCAGTAGGGCAGAGCAAAGTGCGCCTACGCAGCCTGCAATGCTACTGCGCAGGCGCGAGACTTCGTCCTACTATGTGGATGACGCAGGACTCGTCATCCACATCAATCAGAGCCGGAAGACAGCTTTTACTAGCGGAGCGGAGGAACAGACGCCACAAGGAGGACGCCCATCGGACCAGACCAGCCTCATTTAAATACAGCGCACGACCAAATCAAATGTTATTTTCGAGGTGTATAGGGGAAGTCAGGAGGCAATGTAATCATTTGTGAAATGCATAGCAACAGCAGAAAAAGGTGGTAGCATTTGTTGGGATACTAGAACACTGGTGACTGGTTCCCTTTAAAAGATTTTCTGTGTTGGGACAACCCCTTTATTTTTTATCAAACATACTTGTGTGTAAATACATGTGTTCTTGCTTGTGTCAGCATCCTTAGGTTGTCCCTTCTGAATGATGAAAGTAAAAGCGACAGTCCACTTAGTAATATTCTTGGAACTTGTAAAGGTAATATTCAGCCCTGCCATTCATTTTCCAATAAAATTGTGATTGTGGCTGAACTCTGCTGTTCAATTACTTAGCCTATATCATCCCATCATGCACATAGAAAGTAGTGAGGCCTTTCGGCCTAGCGTACATGTAAAAATACACATTAGATGAATTGGAACCAAAAATGCCGATTTCAGCAGGACCAGCTGATCATCTCATGAGTATGCCTGTGTCACAACTCTCCCACAATGGCAGATAAGAAGAGTCGAGCAGATACATGTACTAATCATAATATATATACTGTATATATGAATCCCCAATTCTAAAAACGTTGGTACGCTGTGTAAAATGAAAAGAAAAGTATACAATAATTTGGAATTATAACAAAAGGCTGGAAAAAAGTGGTACTACTGAAAAGCAGCTGGAGGGTCAATTTTCAACCAAGACACAAGCCTGTATATAAAAAGAGCATGTTAGAGAGGCAGAGCCTCTCTGAAGCAAAGATGGTCAGAGGTTCCCCAATCTAAGAACCATTGCATCTAAAATTTGTGGAACAATTTAATAAAATTTTCCTCAATGTCAAATTGCAAAGACTTTGAATATTCCACTATCTGCATTACAGTCATCAAAAAATTCAGATTTAATATTGGATGTTCGTGCTTTACGGACACTCAGGCGGCACTGCATTAAAACCAGGCATGCTTCGGTAGGGTAAATCAGTGCACGGGCTTCCAGAAATCATTGCCTGTGAACATAATTGATCATGCAAGCCACAAATGCAAGTTAACCCTAGAACTCATGACCATAAAAATCTACTTTTTCACATACCTGGGGCCTTTTAGGCCAGTGTGCAAATAACATGGAATAACTCAAACAAAAATGACAAACAACTATATACCTGAGGAATACCTAGAGTTTCAAAATTCTAACTAAAGTAATCTTGCAGAAAATAGAAAACAATTAACAGGGCGGGCCTGCGATGCCCCAGGTATGCGTTCCATGGTTAAGGCTCCATCATGCAAAGTAGAAACCATATATCCAATTTACAAGCAAGAAATGCTGTCTTCTTTGGGCCAATACTCATTTAGAATGGACTGAGGCAAAATGGAAAATTGTTCAGTAGTCAGAAGAATGAAAATGTGAAATTCTTTATGGATGCCATGTCCTGCAGACTCAAGAGGAGAGCAACTATGCAGTTTGATATTAATGTACAGATTTAAACCTGTATCTCTGATGATATCGGGTTGCATTAATGGGCAGCTTACACATCTTGAAAGGCACTATCAATGCTGAGCATTACATAGAGGTTTTAGAACACATATGTTCCCATCCAGACAACATCTATTTCACATAAGGCTTTGTATTTTTTCAACAAGACAATGCTAAACCACATACTGCATCTTTCGCAGCAGTATGGCTTCACAAAAGAAGAGTTTGGGTGAAGGAACTGGCCGCCTGTAGTCCAGATCCTTCACCAGTAGACAGCATTTGGAGCATTATGAAATGAAAAATCCATCAAAGAAAACCCAGGACTGTTGAGCAACTAGAATTCTACATCAGACAAGAAGGGGACAATATTCCTCCCTCAAAACTTTATGACTTGGGCTCCTCGCTTCTCAGACGTTTACCGACTGTTTTAAAAAGAAGAGAGGATGATACGCAATGGTAGACATGGTCCTGTACCAACTTTTTTGAGATGTGTTGCTGTCATCAATTTCTAAGTGAGTTCATTTTTCTAACTAAATGGAAAAATGTCTAAAGTTCACCTTCTGATCCGTGTTCTAGGTTCTATTGTGAATAACAAATGGCTATAAGAGATTATTGCATTCTTGTTTTCTTTATATTTAACATAGTTACACAGAGTCCCAACTTTTCGTAATCAGGGATGTGCAGATGAGAATATATATCCAGTTGTGACCAAATGTTTTCAGACTGGAGGAAGAGAAAGAACTGCAAATTAAAGCACAAGTGATATCTTTATGAAAAATGTGGCATATATATTTATATATATATAAAGATATATATATATATATATATATATACAGTACAGACCAAAAGTTTGGACACACAATCTCATTTAAAGATTTTTCTGTATTTTCATGACTATGAAAATTGTACATTCACACTGAAGGCATCAAAACTATGAATTAACACATGTGGAATTATATACTTAACAAAAACGTCTGAAACAACTGAAAATATGTCTTATATTCTAGGTTCTTGAAAGTAGCCACCTTTTGCTTTGATGACAGCTTTGCACACTCTTGGCATTCTCTTGATGAGCTTCAAGAGGTAGTCACTGGAAATGGTCTTCCAACAATCTTGAAGGAGTTCCCAGATATGCTTAGCACTTGTTGGCCCTTTTGCCTTCACTCTGCTTTCCAGCTCACCCCAAACCATCTCGATTGGGTTCAGGTCTGGTGACTGTGGAAGCCAGGTCATATGGCGTAGCACCCCATCACTCTCCTTCTTGGTCAAATAGCCCTTATACAGCCTGGAGGTGTGTTTGGGGTCATTGTCCTGTTGAAAAATAAATGATGGTCCAACTAAACGCAAACCGGATGGAATAGCATGCCGCAGCAAGATGCTGTGGAAGCCATGCTGGTTCAGTATGCCTTCAATTTTGAATAAATCCCCAACAGTGTCACCAACAAAGCACCCCCACACCATCACACCTCCTCCTCCATGCTTCACGGTGGGAACCAGGCATGTAGAGTCCATCCGTTCACCTTTTCTGCGTCGCACAAAGACACGGTGGTTGGAACCAAAGATCTCAAATTTGGACTCATCAGACCAAAGCACAGATTTCCACTGGTCTAATGTCCATTCCTTGTGTTCTTTAGCCCAAACAAGTCTCTTCTGGTTGTTGCCTGTCCTTAGCAGTGGTTTCCTAGCAGCTATTTTACCATGAAGGCCTGCTGCTCAAAGTCTCCTCTTAACAGTTGTTGTAGAGATGTGTCTGCTGCTAGAACTCTCTGTGGCATTGACCTGGTCTCTAATCTGAGCTGCTGTTAACCTGCGATTTCTGAGGCTGGTGACTCGGATAAACTTATCCTCAGAAGCAGAAGTGACTCTTGGTCTTCCTTTCCTGGGGCGGTCCTCATGTGAGCCAGTTTCTTTGTAGCTCTTCATGGTTTTTGCAACTGCACTTGGGGACACTTTCAAAGTTTGCCAAATTTTTCAGACTAACTGACCTTCATTTCTTAGAGTAATGATGGCCACTCATTTTTTTTACTTAGCTGATTTTTTCTTGCCATAATACAAATTCTAACAGCCTATTCAGTAGGACTATCAGCTGTGTATCCACCTGACTTCTGCACAACACAACTGATGGTCCCAACCCCATTTATAAGGCAAGAAATCCCAGTTATTAAACCTGACAGGGCACACCTGTGAAGTGAAAACCATTTCCGGTGACTACCTCTTGAAGCTCATCAAGAGAATGGTAAGAGTGTGCAAAGCAGTCATCAAAGCAAAAGGTGGCTACTTTGAAGAACCTAGAATATAAGACATATTTTCAGTTGTTTCACACTTTTTTGTTAAGTATATAATTCCACATATGTTAATTCATAGTTTTGATGCCTTCAGTGTGAATATACAATTTTCATAGTCATGAAAATACAGAAAAATCTTTAAATGTGAAGGTGTGTCCAAACTTTTGGTCTGTACTGTATATGCACATTACTATCATTATTAATATTACACGTACCAGTTGGAATCTGACTGATAAGCATGATATCACTATAAAGAAGCTCTTCCACCAAAATGTTATCGCTTAGTCCCTTTGCAATAAACATGTAGTACACTGTGAATATTTTCGTATACTTATCAATCACCATCTCCTCCCATGATCCGCACAATCCGGTCCTCTTTTGACTATTTGGATCATACAGTGTCTTTTCTGTGGATCAGAAGTTGTTTTCTCTATATAATGGTATAAGCGCCTTAATGTAAGTTTTGTAGACTTCTATTGAAAAAGCAACTTCCAGTCAACACACAAAAGACACCGTGTAATACGGCTAGTGTGAATTATGGTCATATAATGCAGAAGGGGATGAGAACCGTACGGGTCATGGTATAAGACACAGAATTATTTGAACAGAACACAAGCACAGTGTACAACATACCCTCTGCAAAGGGACTAAGCGCTAAGATTTTGGGTGGGAGTGTGTCTTTAATAGTTTTAAGCTATTCCCGAAAATAGCCCTAAAGGAATGACAACATAGCTTTTGCCAAAGAATATAGTTTTTGCCAAAGTGTTCAGGTGGTATTCGGCATTATCCCAGGAACTAATTTACTTGAAGACAGAATGTTGGTTGTTATGGAGGCTTTGAAAGGATTTGTTACATTGAGTTTTCAGGTTTACCCAATGCTTTTTACAAAAAAAAAATGCATTTCAGTTGTCTCACATTTTATTGTAAATGTGTATTTTTTTCTACTGGTTCTAAATAATCAACCATGGCCTTTTCCAGTGCCCTTCAACTATGTTTGCAGAATTCAAGCACCCGCTAGTGACAGGGTGCATCCGCCCACGCTTCTTGTGCCACTTGTAATGACAGGAGGGTTGCATCAAAGCAGATCTTGCCTCCACACTTTGCCCTTTTAATGCTTAACATATTGTTATCTTTTCTACATGAAGAAGAAAGGAGGGCAGCCTGCCACACTTATAAATAGTGCCTAGCATTTAATTACTCAGTTGGTCTGGGTGGGCTTGACGTGAGTTATAATTTTCTGCAGTGATATGAACAGTGTATGCCTTTATTCAGAACTAGAGATGCGTTGTAATTCTTCCCAGATGACCTTATTTTGACACTGTTAGTAGCTTCTCCATGTTGTTTCCGCTGATTTGGTCACATTGTCCAAGTCACGGGTGGTAATTACATAGAGTGCCTGCACTTTTCCTAGTCTTCTAGTGCCTTATCATACATTAAAGTTCAGACATATCTAACATACAAGGGTAACTTGTTGCATCCCTTTAAATGACTTTATTTATGTCAGTGTTATACACTACTGAAGTGTCACAGACTCTTTTTGATGCAAACAAGAAAAATATCACTAAGAGGCACAGACTTTTGTGTTTAGAGCTCCTTTATTACTATATTCTAAGTCCATTATGCTACATAGTTTGTCGTCATCTGTTTTTGCAGATGACACCAAACCATGTAGTATAGTACAGTCTATGGAAGATGTCATAAGTTAAAGCGCACATGTCAGCAGTATTGTGCTCCGTAAAGTACATACACTGTCAGGTGGGCGACATTATACTGATTAAAATGATACCTTGGTTGATGAAATCCATCCTGTGGTTCTTATGTAATCTTTACTTTCAGTTTGGAGATAATGATATGCTCGTGCTCCGGTGCGGCCTGTGGAGGGCGCTCTATCTGGTGATCTGCTTACATATTCATCTGTATGCTCTTATGACAGCTCACTGTGCCTTCATCGGATTTCATCAACCAAGGTATCATTTTAATCAGTGTAATGTCGCCCACCTGACAGTGTATGTAGTTTACTGAGCACAATCCTGCTGACAGGTGAGTAAAAGCTGTGTTGGACAAACTAAGTGTTTGGGCATCCACATGGCAGATGAGGTTCAATGTGGGGAAATGTAAAGTTATGCACATGGGCACAAATAATATGCAGGAATCATATGTTCTATAGGGAGTAAAACTAGGAGAGTCACTTGCAGAGAAGGATCTGAGCGTACTTGTAGATCACAGACTAAATAACAACATGCAATGTCAATAAGTGGCTTCTAAGGCCAGGAGGATATTGTCATGTATTAAAATAGGTATGAAGTAATGAGACAATATAATACTACTATTGAGGATTTTGGTTATGGGGAAAGATTAAAATATTAAAATGTATTTATTCTTGAGAAGAGACATCTAAGGGGGGACATGATTAACTTGAACAAGAACATAAATGGTTCATACAAAAAAGCATGGTGAAAAGCTGTTTCTGGTGAAACCCCCTCAAAATAGGTTTAATCTCTGAGGAGTCAGGGTTTCTTTACCATAAGAACTATTAATCCGTGGAACAGTCTACCACAAGAGTTGGTCACAGCAGGAGATGTCAATGGTTGAAAAAAGGGCTTAAATGTTTTTTAGAAGAAAATAACATAATTAATCATGTACATGTATAAAGTTTTTTTCTGAATGTTTGTTCCAGTGGATCAGCAATTAGGATCAACAGGGAAAGATTAGCTCTTTTCGGTTGGATTGGATCATGCATTATAGTTAGACATATACGCCATTCCCTTTGTCCTTTTCCATCCATGGAGACACCACCAACCACACAACTGAGAAACAGATTCCAAGGACTTGTGGAGGACGAAGATGGCACACCTAAGGATGAGGAACTACCAGCAAGCAAAAAAGAAAAGAGCACCCAGAAACACCCAGAAGCGACAAGAAAAAGGACAGCCAAGAAGGGAAGAAGAGTGGTGGTGGTTGGAGACTCACTACTGAGAGGAACAGAAGCAGCTATCTGCAGACCGGACATAACCGCAAGAGAAGTATGCTGCCTCCCAGGGGCGAAGATCAAGGATGTTACCGATAGGATACCGAAGCTCATCAGTTCCAAGGATGTCCACCCATTTCTTTTGATACATGTTGGCACCAATGACACGGCAAAGAAGGACCTACCGACAATCTGCAAGGACTTTGAAGCATTGGGGAAGAAAGTAAAAGAACTGGATGCGCAGGTAGTTTTTTCTTCTGTCCTTCCAGTAGACGGGCATGGCGTCAGGAGATGGAACAGGATCCTTGATGTGAACAACTGGCTGAGACGATGGTGCAGACAACAAGGATTTGGATTCCTGGACCACGGTGTGAATTACCTCTATGACGGACTCCTTGCCAGAGACGGACTACACCTCAACAAACCCGGGAAACACACATTCGCCAGGAGACTCGCAACACTCATCAGGAGGGCGTTAAACTAGAAGAAGAGGGGATGGGAAGAAAAACGCAGAACACGAACATGCAACCAGAGAACATACTAATGAAAGATATGAAGTGCGACAAAGAAGGTCCAAGACAAGATACTTGGAAGGGAGGTAAGAAAATTTCTAACACAATCCACAGGGAGAAGATTGGAACAAAACAAAATCGTGTAAACTGCGTGCTAGCAAATGCCAGGAGCCTGACAAACAAGATGGATGAACTGGAAGCAGAAATATCTACAGGTAACTATGACATAGTGGGAATAACGGAGACATGGTTAGATGAAAGCTATGACTGGGCAGTTAACTTACAGGGTTACAGTCTGTTTAGAAGGGATCGAAGAAGTCGGAAAGGGGGTGGAGTCTGTCTATATGTAAAGATGTGTCTAAAGCCTACAATACGGGAGGATGTATGGGAGGGAAATGAGGAGGTCGAGTCCTTATGGGTGGAGATACATGGGGCAAAAAACAATAACAAAATTATCATAGGAGTCTGTTATAAACCACCAAATATAGCAGAAGCCACGGAAAGTCTATTAATGAGACAAATAGACGAAGTAGCAAAAAATAACGAGGTGATTATTATGGGGGACTTCAACTACCCCGATATAGACTGGGAAACCGAAAGCTGTAGATCTCAGAAAGGAAACAGGTTTCTGTCAATTATCAAAGACAATTATTTGTCACAACTTGTGCAGGAACCAACTAGAGGGACGGCCCTTTTAGACTTAATATTAACTAACAGGCCAGACAGAATAACTGAGGTGCAGGTCGGGGGGCACCTGGGAAATAGTGACCACAACATTATACAATTCCACATGTGCTTCAGTAGGGTGCCCAGCAAGGGAGTCACAAAAACACTGAACTTCAAGAGGGCAAAGTTTGATCAGCTAAGAGATGCCCTTCATCTTATAGACTGGGATAGTATCTTTAGTAATAGGAGCACGGATAGAAAATGGGAAATTTTCAAAACAGTCCTACATAGTCACTGTAGAAGGTACATACCTTATGGGAATAAAAGGGCTAGGAATAGGAGGAAGCCAATGTGGCTAAATAAGGAAGTCAAGAGGGCAATGGAAAACAAAAAAAGGGCTTTCGGTAAACTTAAACAAGAAGGCAGCGAGGAAGCGCTAATATCTTATAGGGAAAAAAACAAAATCTGTAAGAAACAAATAAGAATAGCAAAAGAGGAGACAGAGAGACTAATTGCCAAAGAAAGTAAAACGAATCCCAAACTGTTCTTTAACTATATAAACAGTAAAAGGATTAAAACTGATGGAGTTGGCCCATTGAAAAATAACCTGGGTAAAATCATAGAGGGCGATGAGGGTAAAGCAAACCTAATCAATAGCTTCTTCTCCACTGTTTTCACAAAAGAAAACAATTTATCGGAGGAAATGCAGAGTGATAAAGTAAACCCTCCGCTAAATATCACCCACCTAACCCAGGAGGAAGTTCAGAAACGCCTAAATAATATCAAAATAGACAAGTCACCAGGCCCAGATGGCATACACCCCCGGGTACTAAAAGAATTAAGTAATGTGATAGACAGACCGCTGTATCTTATATTCAAGCACTCTTTATGGACAGGGTCTGTCCCACTAGACTGGCGCCAAGCAAATGTGGTACCAATATTCAAAAAGGGGTCTAAAAGTGACCCTGGGAACTATAGACCAGTCAGCTTAACGTCTGTTGTGGGTAAATTGTTTGAAGGATTTCTTAGAGATGCTATTGTAGAATATCTTAATGATAATAACTGTCTAACTGCATATCAACATGGATTCATGAGGGATCGCTCCTGCCAAACAAACCTGATCGCCTTCTACGAGGAGGTGAGCTCACAGCTGGACCGGGGAGAGTCAGTGGATGTTGTATACCTTGACTTCTCCAAAGCGTTTGATACCGTGCCACACAAAAGGTTGGTATATAAAATGAGAATGCTTGGTCTGGGGGATAATGTGTGCAAGTGGGTAAATAGCTGGCTGAGTGATAGAAAGCAGAGGGTGGTTATCAATGGAGTAAGCTCAGGGTGTGTCAGGGTTACTAGCGGGGTGCCTCAAGGGTCTGTCTTGGGCCCTATATTATTTAATATATTTATTAATGATCTAGTGGAAGGGTTGCATAGTAAAATAGCAATATTTGCAGATGATACTAAACTTTGTAAAGTAGTTAATACAGATGAGGATAGGGCACAGCTACAGGAGGATTTAGATAAATTGGGGAGTTGGGCCAAAAAATGGCAAATGGGGTTCAATGCCGATAAATGTAAGGTCATGCACATGGGAAAGAAAAACAGCAGTCACCCATACATATTAAATGGGAAACCGTTGGGGAAATCTGACATGGAGAAGGACCTGGGCGTCTTGGTTAATAGCAAATTAAATTGGAGTGCCCAGTGTCAGGCAGCAGCTGCGAAGGCAAATAGAGTCATGGCATGCATCAGAAGAGGAATAGGAGCATGTGATGAGAACATTGTTCTTCCTCTGTATAAAGCGCTGGTAAGGCCGCACTTAGAATATTGTGCACAGTTCTGGGCTCCGGTGCTCAGGAAAGACATATTGGAGCTAGAGAGGGTACAAAGGAGGGCGACTAAGGTAATAAAGGGAATGGAGGGACTAGAATACCCAGAGAGGTTGTCAAAATTAGGCCTATTTACGTTGGAAAAGAGAAGGCTTAGGGGAGACCTCATAAACATGTATAAATACATCAGGGGGCAGTACAGAGATCTCTCCCATGACCTGTTTATACCAAGGATGGTGACAAAGACGAGAGGGCACACTATGCGTCTGGAGGAAAGGAGGTTCCTGCACCAGCATAGAAGGGGATTCTTTACGGTCAGAGCCGTGAGACTCTGGAACTCTCTGGGAGAGGAAGTGGTGATGTCCAACTCACTTAACGAGTTCAAGAGAGGCCTGGACGCCTTTCTTGAGAACAATAAAATTACATCTTATGCTTAGTTAATTAATCCAGGGATTTAATCTGACTGCCAGATTGGTGTCGGGAAGTGAATTTTTCCTCAATGATGTAAATTGGCCTATACCGCATGTTTTTTTGTTGCCTTCCCCTGGATCAACGTTGCGGAATAGCTGCAGTGCACAAGAAATAGGCTGAACTGGATGGACGATTGTCTTTTTTCGGCCTTATAAACTATGAAACTATGAAACATCCCTCGGTTGAACTTGATGGGTATGTGTCTTTTTTCAACCATATTAACTATGTAAGTATGTAACTATGTAATATTTATAGAGAGCTCCTCTGTTACCACAGTCCAAATCGTTCTTAAATGGTTATACGCATTCAAATATATCACTAACTTTAGTCCACAGCTTGCTGTATAACTTTTATACTCCTTTTGTCCTGGTGCGTTTTATATCATGTTTAGTTTGCCAGATTAGAATTCCTACAGAGACTCTAGCAATTAGTAACACTACATATTATAGCGCAGTCACCTGTAGACTCTATTCACTGCACACATTCTTCCCATCGTGGACTAGGCTATAGGTAACTAGTAAAAAAATATATAGTAGTCCAGTACTTGTGGATTAAAATCTCTCGTAATTGTATTCAGGTTCTCATAAAAACTTCATATTGCCAGTTATGTATGTGCAAATTGCCAAAGTGTAACTTTTGTTCACAGCATATGTGCATGAGTATCTAGCAACAGTCTTTTAGATTTAGCAGACTTTGCAGCTCTTATCCTGAGTGACAGTAAATCTCAGTGATCTCAGCAGCACATCAGTAGGCTCAGCGATTCGTGCCGTCTACATCGACAGTTCTCTTAGGCCAAGTCTTTGGCTGTAGCGGTCACATTTGCTGCATTTGAAATGTCACTACTACAGCCTGTCAACAAAGACTGGAATTGCTGTGGGGAGGCAGCGCTGGAGCAACGGAAGGGGAGTACAGCTGAGATTATTTTCCACAACTGGTCCACTAAAAAAACTATGTTGGATAACTGCTTTAATGAGCCAAACTAAGTCTATGTTGAGCATTTCATCAGCTCACATCTGCATACCAGAAAACAGTATTCAGACGTGATCCTGGTGTGTCCATTCATTGCAGTGAAGCAGAATTGAAAACATAATTTAGCAACGTGGGACTCTGTTTAACCCCCTTTCTGGCTGTTTCCATTTAGTTTGCAGGACACAATAGTGTATTTGGAAAATGTGGTGCAAGCTATGTTTTTTTTGGTGCAAATTAAACCTGGATTCTGGTGTATTTATCTTAGTAAATACTCTCCCAATGAATTTTAGGCCGTTGCATAACTTTTCCAGTTAAACTTAATTTGAATAATGATTGGCAACCTCTTTTAATATATTGTGTGCCTGCTCTTCACAGTGTGCCCTACGTATTTGAGAGACTTTGAGAATGCTTAAATATAAAAGGGAACCTGACTGTAGATTCATGGTTATTGTTATCTCAACCGTGTATATTTTATTCTGAAATTCAGCATTTCAGAGGACACATATTCTGAAAAGCCATCATGGGATTATGTATTTTGGATGATTCTTCCAAGACAGGTCCCCCAGTGGCTTGTCCCCGTCCCCTCCCCTAGACTGACAGGTCTCTTCCTATACACATGCATAGTCCGTGGCCATCCTGTCAAAATATTTTGATCAACCAGTGTGTAATTCATGCTGCCAGTAGTCTGGGCAGTATGAATCTACTGTGAGGCTCCCTTTAATAGCTGATATACTTCAGTAACATTTAAATGAACATTTTCTATATAGAGATTTGACAGTTCTACGTATATGCCGCTCAGGGAAAGTATGCCGTCTGCCCACAGAACATAAATGTAAGCACTAATAAATGAGTCTGATCCTTTGAAAGTAGGCCGGCAGCTTAGAGGCCATAGTTCCCAGACTACAAGTTTGCAGACTTGGCACGTCATCCCTTTAAAAGGGGACAGATATAAAAAATGTATAGCACAGAGCTCTGCAATTCTTGAAGCCCTGCTCTGTGTATATTTTATAGACATTTCCCTTTAAAGGGATAATCATTTAGTAGACTAACTTTTGATAATGAGTTCAGAGTGCACTAAAATGATGTCATATAAAGCGTATCAATCTAAAAATAACACGACACAAAAATAGCACTGCTCAGGGGATCGTAAATCAAAGTCATTTTTGGGATTGAAGATACTGGAATGAGGAGCACTTGGCACGGCGCTCTAAACACTGATTGTGTACGAGCTGGACTCTAGAAAGTATATTGAAGTTGGCACAGTCTGGCGTTAAACAGATGATCTTGTAATCTGATTTAGCGTCCCGCTTGAAGAATGACTTAGCCCAAGGTCATGTGGTCGTTCGTGAAACCCTATCTAAGTTCAATGACCGTTTGCCATGGCCACAGTGAGAGTGTTACTATGCTCTCAGTATAATAGAGCAGATTTTTGGGTAGAAACATAGTGAGTAAGTGGATATTTCTCCGAGGTCTCCAGTGTCTCTCAACCCTGACACTGGAATTGTCAACACATTAGCAGCTACTGTGTAATTTATCCAGATCTCAGGAGAGTAATCCCACAGGATGAAATATGAGTGCATGCTACATCAAACCGAATCAGCAAGGGGCAACAGCTGCAGAATGAGAACAAGACTTTGACCGAACAAAGCCATCCACATTTACTGGTTTTCCATTCTTTGACTGCCCTGAAAATATCCACCTGTCCAAAAGTCTTTTCATTGGGAGGCTATGACCACACATTCCTACAGTCTTCATGCCTGTCACAAAGAAAATGATCCCAGAACTTCATAATATGTAAACCAGTATGATATCTGAGGTACAGAAAGGCCAATAATCTCTTCCCTTGCTAATAAGGCACATTGAATACTAAAGATACTTGTGTTATCCATTGCTTAAAAATGTTTCTTAAAGGGAATCTATCAGCAGCATCTTACTCAGTGTGAGCCAGCCGATGAACTGCAGTAACCTTATTGACGTTACCGCAGTTCATCGGCCGTCTCATACTGAACTGACCATGGGAACCGCAGCTTGTGACCAGCGGTAACCTCAATGACGTCACCGCTGGTCACTGAAGCTGCGCTCTCACGCTCAGCTCAGTGTCTCCTGGATGCATGGCTGAGCGGTCGCATCATGCCATGCCATCATGAAAAATGGACGTGTTTTTTAAATTATTTATTTAAACAATAAAGTACAGAAAAAAAATCAGGCAAAGCACTGATTTCTATCTATCATGTTCCTCATCACTATCTCTATTTTGAACATCTTTAATACATAACACTCTTTCATTTCTATGCTGCATTTCATTCCATATGTGTCACACTGACAGGACACTGACAGCACACGGACACCCTGTATGAATCTGATGTCAGTAAATCTCACACATCTGCTCCACCAACCCCAGCTGTTCCGAGCTTCAGAACCCTTCAAGAGTTGGAGCACTAGACGTGCTGTTTCCTCATACTTGATAAGGGATGAAATAATAATAAAATCATTAATTTAGAAGAACATTAAATGGGTAGTAGTGTTATTAAGACATATTGTCATTATGATTTTTATTTGGTGCTCTGTAAAATTCCTTTAAAAAGCTTTAAAGGTGTAAGTGAATTAATAAAGTAAGAGAAAATGGTAGAACACACGTTACTTTCTATCATATCCGTTACATCTTTAGTTGGGTTCCTAAAGGGGGTTAGTGAAGGGGGTGCTTCATCATTTCTACTGTAGTCTCTTACAATGGAACATAGATGAGGAGGAGGGTTCCTGCTGCAGTCAGTTGCTTTACAGCCAGACAGAAGATTGTGAAGCAAATGATTAATTTGCTGTGACACAAAAACATTTCTCATTTTGTAATTGCAGTATGAGAAAAATTATTCATATTATCTATGCTTCTTTGAACCAATTCAAAATCATCATCATGATAAAATATAAAGAGCACTTAGGGCTCATTGCCACATCTGATTTTTCCACGTTCGAGAAAAACAGAGTGATAATTCTGATTGGAGTTAGATCAGTGTGCAGTCCAAGTGTCATCCGTTTTTCTCGTACGTGAAATAAAAAACACATTTTCTCCACATTCTCCATTCTGACCGTCCGGATCCCAACTCCGATGTCATCCGAGTGCGATCTGATTTTTTTCATGGATCCATTGACTTGCATTTCCGATTCTGATCCAACCGTCGGATCACAATTGGACATGTATCTGGTACTTTCTGAGGACAACTCGGACTGAGGAAAAAATCGCCCTCATAGATTATCATAGGCACGAGTGCTACCAGTGAAAACTATGGATAGCACTTGGACGAGAAAATCACACATGTGCACACCTTCATAGAAGTACGAGTGCTACCAGTGAAATCCACGGATAGCACTCGGATGAGAAAATTGGACATGTGCACACCCTCATATAATATCATAGGTACGAGTGCTACCAGTGAAAACCACGGATAGCACTCAGATGAGAAAATCGGACATGTGCACGCCCTCATATAATATCAAAGGTACGAGTGCTACCAGTGAAAACCATGGGTAGCACTCAGATGAAAAAATCGGACATGTGCATTCCCATATAGAATATCATAGGTACGAGTGCTACCAGTGAAAACCATGGGTAGCACTCAGATGAGAAAATCGGACATGTGCACACCCATATAGAATATCATAGGTACGAGTGATATCTGTGAAAACCATGGGTAGCACTCGGATGAGAATGTCGGACATGTGCACACCCTTATAGAATATCATAGGTACGAGTGATATCTCTGAAAACCATGGGTAGCACTCAGATGAGAAAATCGGACATGTGCACACCCATATAGAATATCATAGGTACGAGTGATATCTGTGAAAACCACGGATAGCACTTGGATGAGAATGTCGGACATGTGCACACCCTCATAGAATATCATAGGTACGAGTGATATCTGTGAAAACCATGGGTAGCACTCAGATGAGAAAATCGGACATGTGCACACCCATATAGAATATCATAGGTACGAGTGCTACCAGAGAAAACCACGGATAGCACTCGGATGAGAAAATCGGACATGTGCACGCCCATATAGAATATCATAGGTACGAGTGCTACCAGTGAAAACTACGGATAGCACTTGGATGAGAATGTCGGACATGTGCACGCCCTCATATAATATCATAGGTACGAGTGATATCTGTGAAAACCGAAGATAGCACTCGGATGAGAAAATCGGACATGTGCACACCCATATAGAATATCATAGGTACGAGTGCTACCAGTGAAAACCACGGATAGCACTCGGATGAAAAAATCGGACATGTGCACGCCCATATAGAATATCATAGGTACGAGTGCTACCAGTGAAAACTACGGATAGCACTTGGATGAGAATGTCGGACATGTGCACGCCCTCATATAATATCATAGGTACGAGTGATATCTGTGAAAACCGAAGATAGCACTCGGATGAGAAAATCGGACATGTGCACACCCTTATAGAATATCATAGGTACGAGTGATATCTGTGAAAACCGAAGATAGCACTCGGATGAGAAAATCGGACATGTGCACACCCATATAGAATATCATAGGTACGAGTGCTACCAGTGAAAACCGAAGATAGCACTCGGATGAGAATGTCGGACATGTGCACAGCCCTGTAGAATATCATAGGTACGAGTGATATCTGTGAAAACCACAGATAGCACTCAGATGAAAAAATCGGACATGTGCACACCCTCATAGAATATCATAGGTACGAGTGCTACCAGTGAAAACCACAGATAGCACTCGGATGAGAAAATCGGACACGTGCACGCCCTCATAGAATATCATAGATATGAGTGCTACCAGTGAAAACCACAGATAGCACTCAGATGAGAAAATCGGACATGTGCACACCCATATAGAATATCATAGGTACGAGTGCTACCAGTGAAAACCACGGATAGCACTCAGATGAGAAAATCGGACATGTGCACACCCATATAGAATATCATAGGTACGAGTGCTACCAGTGAAAACCATGGATAGCACTCAGATGAGAAAATCGGACATGTGCACACCCATATAGAATATCATAGGTATGAGTGCTACTAGTGAAAACCACGGATAGCACTCAGATGAGAAAATCGGACATGTGCACACCCATATAGAATATCATAGGTACGAGTGCTACCAGTGAAAACCATGGATAGCACTCAGATGAGAAAATCGGACATGTGCACACCCATATAGAATATCATAGGTACGAGTGCTACCAGTGAAAACCGAAGATAGCACTCGGATGAGAATGTCGGACATGTGCACAGCCCTGTAGAATATCATAGGTACGAGTGATATCTGTGAAAACCACAGATAGCACTCAGATGAGAAAATCGGACATGTGCACACCCTCATAGAATATCATAGGTACGAGTGCTACCAGTGAAAACTACAGATAGCACTCGGATGAGAAAATCGGACATGTGCACGCCCTCATAGAATATCATAGGTATGAGTGCTACCAGTGAAAACCACAGATAGCACTCAGATGAGAAAATCGGACATGTGCACACCCATATAGAATATCATAGGTACGAGTGCTACCAGTGAAAACCACGGATAGCACTCAGATGAGAAAATCGGACATGTGCACACCCATATAGAATATCATAGGTACGAGTGCTACCAGTGAAAACCATGGATAGCACTCAGATGAGAAAATCGGACATGTGCACACCCATATAGAATATCATAGGTATGAGTGCTACGAGTGAAAACCACGGATAGCACTCAGATGAGAAAATCGGACATGTGCACACCCATATAGAATATCATAGGTACGAGTGCTACCAGTGAAAACCATGGATAGCACTCAGATGAGAAAATCGGACATGTGCACACCCATATAGAATATCATAGGTACGAGTGCTACCAGTGAAAACCACGGATAGCACTCAGATGAGAAAATCGGACATGTGCACACCCATATAGAATATCATAGGTATGAGTGCTACCAGTGAAAACCACGGATAGCACTCAGATGAGAAAATCGGACATGTGCACACCCATATAGAATATCATAGGTACGAGTGCTACCAGTGAAAACCATGGATAGCACTCAGATGAGAAAATCGGACATGTGCACACCCATATAGAATATCATAGGTACGAGTGCTACCAGTGAAAACCACGGATAGCACTCAGATGAGAAAATCGGACATGTGCACACCCATATAGAATATCATAGGTACGAGTGCTACCAGTGAAAACCACGGATAGCACTCAGATGAGAAAATCGGACATGTGCACACCCATATAGAATATCATAGGTACGAGTGCTACCAGTGAAAACCACGGATAGCACTCAGATGAGAAAATCGGACATGTGCACACCCATATAGAATATCATAGGTACGAGTGCTACGAGTGAAAACCACGGATAGCACTCAGATGAGAAAATCGGACATGTGCACACCCATATAGAATATCATAGGTACGAGTGCTACCAGTGAAAACCACGGATAGCACTCAGATGAGAAAATCGGACATGTGCACACCCATATAGAATATCATAGGTACGAGTGCTACCAGTGAAAACCACGGATAGCACTCAGATGAGAAAATCGGACATGTGCACACCCATATAGAATATCATAGGTACGAGTGCTACCAGTGAAAACCACGGATAGCACTCAGATGAGAAAATCGGACATGTGCACACCCATATAGAATATCATAGGTACGAGTGCTACCAGTGAAAACCACGGATAGCACTCAGATGAGAAAATCGGACATGTGCACACCCATATAGAATATCATAGGTACGAGTGCTACCAGTGAAAACCACGGATAGCACTCAGATGAGAAAATCGGACATGTGCACACCCATATAGAATATCATAGGTACGAGTGCTACCAGTGAAAACCACGGATAGCACTCAGATGAGAAAATCGGACATGTGCACACCCATATAGAATATCATAGGTACGAGTGCTACGAGTGAAAACCACGGATAGCACTCAGATGAGAAAATCGGACATGTGCACACCCATATAGAATATCATAGGTACGAGTGCTACCAGTGAAAACCACGGATAGCACTCAGATGAGAAAATCGGACATGTGCACACCCATATAGAATATCATAGGTACGAGTGCTACCAGTGAAAACCACGGATAGCACTCAGATGAGAAAATCGGACATGTGCACACCCATATAGAATATCATAGGTACGAGTGCTACCAGTGAAAACCACGGATAGCACTCAGATGAGAAAATCGGACATGTGCACACCCATATAGAATATCATAGGTACGAGTGCTACGAGTGAAAACCATGGATAGCACTCAGATGAGAAAATCGGACATGTGCACACCCATATAGAATATCATAGGTACGAGTGTTACCAGTGAAAACCACGGATAGCACTCAGATGAGAAAATCGGACATGTGCACACCCATATAGAATATCATAGGTACGAGTGCTACCAGTGAAAACCATGGATAGCACTCAGATGAGAAAATCGGACATGTGCACACCCATATAGAATATCATAGGTACGAGTGCTACGAGTGAAAACCACGGATAGCACTCAGATGAGAAAATCGGACATGTGATCGAGCCCTAAATTAGAGAGTTTCTTTGAAGAATTTGAATCTGGTTCCTGGGTTTTCTAGATTCTTGATGTTAACGTGTAATGTATGTACGTATCTATCTAGCTATCTGATTTAAACTTGCAAAATATTCTAACATCTGCTGCAGAATGTTTTCATTAAAAAAAATCATATTAATAAAAGAAAATAGTTTGACAGGTTTCATTCCTTGTATTTGTGCCTGCGCTGCTATCTAGGAATGTGAGATGTTGGAGAACGTCAGAGACTGCAGCTCGCTGTTTACATGTGTTTGGGCGGTTGCTTTGTATGCACAAATGATTGGAATTTTACATTTGCCAGCATATTTCCCGTTGCATCTCTCTAGTATTTAATTACTTTTCTTTTTTTTTCCGTCCAGCCTTCATCCTTTTCACATCTGTCAGTAGCAATATTTTGTCAGAATTTCCAGACTTGAGTTAAAAAGCTAATTTCGGATGAGGCAATTCTGTATATATGACATCTTTGGTGCATTTTCTTCCCAGTAACCAGTCTCCCTTCATTGTTCTCCCCCAGCCAATCAGATGATATTAAGACTTTGCCTGTGATAAAACAATGGATTTCTTTCTTTCTTGCCCTTATATGTCTACATATATTTGAATTAAAAAAGATATTTGCAATTTATTAGATTTTTCCCTCTCTTTAACTGACTTGGTACATATGAATACCTGACTTAAGCATAAATGGGCAATAATGCACGGTAATTAAAAAAAATGCAAATTTAATTTCACCAATCAAGTTCTCTGGTTAGTGCATTTTTTTATAATTTGTACCAAAATATTAAGAAGCTGCTGAATAGATTGAGTTAAAATATTTTCTGGGGATAGGTTGCTGTGTAGGAAGCGTATCTAAGTATGTTATGTGCAATGCTGCCTGTGTGCACCCTAGTGCAATACATAATGGTACCTCTTCTTTTAGTAACCTCAGAACAAGATAATATATAACACTTTGAGAAATGGATTCAGTCCACAAAACATGCAGGTGTAGATATTATATCATTATATGCACATTTTTGTGCACATAGTCGTAGGCTAGCTAAGGATATACTTGCACCTTGGCATCCACTTAACCCTGAAGCCACAATGCTCTCATGAGTCCATCATACAGCAGATGCCACCAGTGCCCAATAGACCTCATTGACTTTTGATGAGATCCGTCAAGTTCCTTGAGGTAAGAAAAGAGCTGCTTGCAGTCAATGCTATTTCTTTCCCTCTGCTCCATATGCTCCCGTTTGGCTGTAGCTTAGCACACAGAAGAGGCATAGGAAATGTACTTTGTATTGATGTTTAAGGGGTAACAATTCTCATTTTGGAGAGTGACATGTGAGGCCTGGCATGCCGGTGTGAGGAGGCTTATAGGCCATGCAATGCTCTTCAGGGAAATTAAATATGCATATTGCCTCTTCAGAGTCCTCTTCCTCCCTGAAGAGGGATTTTCATATTTAATTTTCCAGAGGAGCATTGCATGGCCTAAAAGCCTCCTCACACTGGCATGCCATTACCAAAACATTCATAGAGCACAAGCTATGTAGCCAGGTTGTGAACATAATCAATTTAGGTGTTCCCCCTTAATTTTAATGTGAAACCCACCATGAATGGAGTAGCCACAAACCACCAAAAGAATTAAAATATATATACCTATTGTTATGCACACGCCCGGGCTAAGCGGCGTGTGCGTGTGATTGGTAGTGATTCCACTGGACCGTGCCGGAGAGTGAATGCCTGGAGGGGCGTGACTAAGTATTCACCCGATCCGACCAGGGTCGCACGACGGCATACGACGCCAGTGCACCAAGGAGGAACCGAGCAGAGGGACCAGGTGCTACTCCAGGACAGACCCCGGACACGGCTGTTGACCCACACAGGGGAATACAGGAACAGGCTGGTAGGCTGGCACACAGACTGGTGGGTATAGGCAGGCACGACTGGTATGCAGGCAGGCGGGTATGCAGGCAGGGGGGTAAAGGCAAGCACAGCTAGAGTGCAGACAGGGAGGCACTAGCAGGTAGGAACACAGGCGGGATAGGACCCAGTACACACCGGGACTCAGGAACAATACAGGCAGAGGGTTACAGGCAAGCACAGCTAGAGTGCAGACAAGGCTGAGCAGGGAGGACAGGGCTCTGTTCACACGGAACAGACAGGAAGGGAAAGACAGAGCCAGATACTCACACAGTACTTGCAGAGACAACAAGCAGGAGTTAGGTACGAGTTCAGACTCTGCAGAAAAAGGAAGGGAACGGACATAGGGGCAAAACAGGTAAAGGACAGGAGAGAGTTCAGACTGGAACTGAGTGTACGGAGGAGACCGACACTGCAGAGGGATACAGGAGCGGGTCTGGGAATACGGCCCCCAGAGAGGCGGAACGAACAGACAAGGAGCGTGTTCAGACAGGACAGACCAGACACAGGAGCGGGTCTAGGAAATCGGCCACTAAAAGGCGGAACGAACAGGCAAGGAGCGTGTTCAGACAGGACAGACCAGACACAGGAGCGGGTCTAGGAAATCGGCCACTAGAAGGCGAGAGGAACAGGCAAGGAGCGAGTACAGACAGGTCAGACAAGATACAGGAACGGGTCTAGGTAATCGGCCCCTAGAAGGCAGGAGGAACAGGCTAGGAGCGTGTTCAGACAGGACAGACAAGAGAACACAGAAAGGACTCAGTTCAGACACGGGAGCTGATACCGCAAAGCAGGAGACATACAGGACTCAGTTCAGACACGGGAACTGATAAAAAGCAGGAGACAAGAGACGGGACCTGGCACCTTCAGAGTGCAAGCACACACTGAAGGAAACACTATGCTCAGGCAGGGATAGAAGGGAGCTGCTGAGCTATATACCAAGTGACAGACAGCAATAGGCTGAGGACGCACAAGGGGTGTGACCCACAGCAGGTACAAAAGGCAGGAAGTGATCGGGCGCCGCCCTTAAGCAGCAGAAACAGACACAAACAGACAGCATGGAGGGAAGCCAGAGAGACATTCTGGACAGGAGATCAAGTGCGCCCTCTTGCACAGTGGGAGATGGACCACCATGCAAGGACGCCGCCAGGTATGTTACACCTATCATATAAAATATTGAGGTCAAAAAGGGCTCCTCCACTTGAGAAAGGAGCTATGCAAAACACGCATACATCTATCCCCTCACATTATGAGTAAGCTCAATTATTGCCATTAATCTCTTCATGGAACATATACATACAAGGGTTTCTATCAACATTCATGTGCATTATATGATGTTCACTAGTTTATAGCACTTGCTTTTTACATGATTTTTTTGACACAAGTATGGGTTTTATGGATCTCTATAGACTCTTGGTATTTGTCTTTTTCATATAACTGCATGATGTTCCTGATGCAACTATGCTTTCCTTATATTCTGTACTGGATAATGATGTCTCTCCACTTTTATGTTACTCTTTTTTAGACCTCAATATTTTGTACCATAGGTATTTTTAACCTGTCTCAATAAATATATATATATATATTAATTATTTTGGTGGTTTGTGGCTAATCCTTTCATGGTGGTTTTCATAAGGTTTTGCTACACTGGCGTGCCAGGCCTGACATGTCACTCTCCATAATGAGAAACGTAACCCCTTAGACCCCAGTCAGAGCCTCTCACATAGCCAAATCAGATCTCCTATTTTGCGCTGATGAGGGGCAACTCCCTGAAACACATGTCTGCAAATTGAGATTCTGTTTTTGGCTTTTATTCTAAGTCAATTGGCAACGCTCGATACTGACTTTTAGGATTGCTACTTCCAATAGGTGGTGATAGAGTTCAAGTCCTTTTTCTCTCTGAAGAGGCAATTTGCATACTTTGTATTGATGGAGACACTTGAATTTATATAGGAGCTAAAGACAAAAACAGTAGGATAATTTTGAATAAGACTTTTCACCTTTGCTTAATTCCCATAGGAAAATTATTTTTTTAGGGATGCACCCAATCTGAAACTCACGCATATCTATTCAAATGTATGGACCCCTATATAATCTGTGGTTGGACTACTGGTTCTACATTAACGACATCATCTATAAAAGAATAAAAATGAGCAAGACTTTAGTAGTTCCAGTTAATAATGAGAGACAAAGCCTGAAATTACTAGGCGGCATAACATGATTTCCATTCATTTTCTGCCAGCGACTGCCACAGTCTAGAGAGCATATGCAGCCAAGTCCAACATTTGTTGCATTTTTTCTTTTGTTTTGGTCTTTTTTTGTTAATGGCAGAACATAATAGTATAATGTCCAACAAATCACTGCTCAGATCACATTCTGTAACGAAAGGGAAAATAACGAGTACCACCATAAAGCCTCTTACACAGTTGAACACCGTCCAAATGTCAACTTTAAACAGTGGTGAGGTTTGGAGCCTAAATTTACAAGCTGTCTCTTAAAGGTGAGACATATGGGCTTGTAACAAATGCAGAACGGCAACCAGCAAGGCACAATATGACCTCGGCTGACTTCTTCTATCTCCAATTTCCTTGGCAAAACCTAATCTTTTTCTGCACCAGCAGCCGTCACTCAAGCTGTGTATTGCAGTTGTCATGGTAATTCTGCATTTTAATCACCGCTTTCTCGCCTCCTGTATTTAAGTACATGTAATAGCTTTCTCTTTGTGAAAATAATATGTGCTTTTTCTGCTGGCAACAGAAAACCCATTAAATAATTTCAGGGAAGATTCACTGGTAAAGCATTTTTAAGTCAGGCACATATTTAGTACATCAGTGCATTGTGGAAGAACTTTATCCGGTTGTCTATGAAATGTGTTAGCAATTTATTTAATTATCAATTCTGCATAGAAAATAGTAATAGAGACAAATCGCCTAGAATCAACACTAAATACGTCATCACTAAATGTAAAGATTAATATCTTTGTAAGTTACTTTCATAGCCATTTTTGTTGTTTTTTTCCCCCTTTTTTTATTTTTCTGCAATGCACAAAATGCATTCAGTTACTACCTGGAGAATAGTGATTGTTGATGGATTCGTTATTTGCAGAAGAAATGTAGCCAGGAACTCAAATGAATGGGTGTCCTCATAATAAATGGAAAAGATTATTCTGCCTGAGTGAGAGGAACTATATATTTAAACAGTACAGACCAAAAGTTTGGACACACCTTCTCATTTAAAGATTTTTCTGTATTTTCATGACTATGAAAATTGTACATTCACACTGAAGGCATCAAAACTATGAATTAACACATGTGGAATTATATACTTAACAAAAAAGTGTGAAACAACTGAAAATATGTCTTATATTCTAGGTTCTTCAAAGTAGCCACCTTTTGCTTTGATGACTGCTTTGCACACTCTTGGCATTCTCTTGATGAGCTTCAAGAGGTAGTCACCGGAAATGGTTTTCACTTCACAGGTGTGCCCTGTCAGGTTTAATAAGTGGGATTTCTTGCCTTATAAATGGGGTTGGGACCATCAGTTGTGTTGTTCAGAAGTCAAGTGGATACACAGCTGATAGTCCTACTGAATAGACTGTTAGAATTTGTATTATGGCAAGAAAAAAGCAGCTAAGTAAAGAAAAACGAGTGGCCATCATTACTTTAAGAAATGAAGATCAGTCAGTCCGAAAAATTGGGAAAACTTTGAAAGTGTCCCCAAGTGCAGTTGCAAAAAACCATCAAGCGCTACAAAGAAACTGGCTCACATGAGGACCACCCCAGGAAAGGAAGACCAAGAGTCACCTCTGCTTCTGAGGATAAGTTTATCCGAGTAACCAGCCTCAGAAATCGCAGGTTAACAGCAGCTCAGATTAGAGACCAGGTCTCTGAGAGCCAGAACAAGGTTCTCATAGATTTGTATTGAAAAGTGACCTCTGGCTCTCTCCAGCAAACACTGTAACGATCCAGCAGGTCACAAACTGCTGGACACCGACGGGAGCAGCGGCAATAGAAGGTGAAGACGGCGGCGGGTAAGTATAAGACTAGGGTCAGAGAACTTCGATTAGAATCACCACTCCAGCACTGGAAAAAATCCAAACCCTGGAATGGTGCTTTTAGAGCATGATGAAGTGGTGTGTTGAATGAGTTGTGTCCAAATGCATGTATAGGGGAATATTCACTTGTGGTAAATTTATTGCTGAAATTTCACTTCTGAATGGGGTTTGCAGAAATTTTTGCACATGCTCAAGAGAGAACACAATCTCTGCAACAAATCTGCCATGTGTAGACACGTAAATTAACACTTTAATACCCATTACAATACATCCCCTTACCAAACCTCACTGTAAGCAAGTCGTTTCTAATAGTTAGTAATTCCATAATAATACACCATGGGATAGCGATGACTAAGGACTTGTATTTGCAGCCTATATACTTAATTGATAGGTAATGGTTAACCCCCTCAGATACTGCTGTAAGTATTGACTGCAGCACATAAGTGGTTTTTAGAAAGACAGGGGCCCCTCTAGGTCCATCAGCAGAGTTTCGAAGGGTTGTCATGGCCACTGAGGGTCAACCCGCTCAGATGCTGATGTAAGTGTTGACAGCAGCACGTAAGTGGTTTTACAATCGGCACGGTTATTCCTATGTCCAATGACTTAGTTTTCGAAAGGTTGCCATGGTATTTGGGGTCTAACAATAGCCCAAGGTTGCTTATGTACGATTTTGTCTACGGTAGGACGTAATAGGCAGTCTATCAGTGTAAAGTTCAGAGGCATAATGCTTTTGCAAATTTTTGAGCAATTCATTGGTTGCATATAAATTCTTCAACATTTAGCATTCTCACACCAGTCCTGGCCAGCTTCGGCAAAATGGGTGGAGCAAGGGCAAGATGGGGCGTGGTTAAGCCCACCCATCAAATTCATTAAAATTAAAACTAAAATGGCGGAGTCTAGTCCCAGACCGGAGTACATTTCTGGTGGCGGCCCTCGCCAGTTAAGAGATGTACTTCATTCATTAAGGTCAGTTTCAATGAATCAGGCTCAAAATGTTTAGAAAAAAAAATCCTTAGTGAAAAAATAAACAGTTTTTCCTTTACACAGTGTTTTAGTATTAAAAATATAAAAAATATGAAAAAAAAGGAAATATAAATATTAACTCATCCTATATTATAAAATTGCCCTGGCTATTTTTTTTTACTGGAATTCTTTCTAGAATAGCGTTTTTGTGTACCCTGCTCTGCAAAAACAAGAATAAAAAGTCATTTAAAGTCCTTTGTACCCCAAAATCATACCAATTAAAATTACATGTCGCCCTGAAAGTGGAATTCAGCATCATCAAATACAGCAAAAGCATCATTAAAAATGACAATTCATTCTACAAATAAGCAACTCCAGTTCATGGAAAAAATAATAACCTTATGGATTTTGGAAGGAGAGGATGTAAAACACCTGCATACTTGTTTCAGGGATCCTGCTTGTAACACGAAGGTTCTAATAATACTATTATTGTTCAACTTTCATTTATTAAAGTCAAGTATAAGTTGATGATTCCTTTTTATATAGATGCATTATGTGTGTCAGCCTCCTTATGTTCCTCTCATATCCTGATTTTCGAGCCGTTACATGTCTTGTCACAGAACTTTAATGTCTCACTTTAAGCAGCTAGATCTTTTCACCATTATGGCATCCTCCCTTGAGAAGCGTCTATAACTCATCCAAGCGATCAGGATGTTTTTGTCTTTCTTCTCTGTACACACTACAATTTACATAATCTAGTATGATGCTGAAAGCCTGCTATCTTGGCTTTGCTGAGTATGGCAGTTCATAAATGTTTTCTCTAGGCAAGATTGCCTTAATTCTTCATTGTCTGGGTGAAGCTTTATAACAGATTGTATACTGAATAATGTAATAATTACCAGTTATAGCGGCTCTGGCAGCGTAAACACGTTCATAGAAATAAGAAACATGAAAGCACAGTCCTCCAGATCATTCCTAAGTAGAATCAAAGGAATCTTACCAACTAGGCCAGATGATAGATGTACTCTAAATATGAACATCTGAAAAGATTGCCAGGAAGCAATGGGCTCCAACTCGTGGCCTTTAGCTCAGTGCCTATTTAAAGTTGGAATTCTGCATTAGCTGGAGAACCAAAGGTTAAAAACCAGTGGCAAAGGGTTAAAACAATTGTGTTGACTATGCAATTTGAGGAACATTCTGGTGCACCCTTCTAGGTGAATTGATTAGTTAGGAGAAACAGGGAGCAAAGATGATTGGACCTTATTAAAAAGTTTTTAAAAAAGCCTTGAACAAGATTGGATGTTACAGGGGTATTTCCAACTCAGAGAGCCATGGTGTATCTGTACTTGACCACCAACTAACCAAGTGACTTTGGGGACCCTCATTCTGCACATATTTGCAGATCTCAGAGGTAGGATCAGTAAACTTTAAGTATTTATGGCATATAGGGTGCACATGACATAAAATGAGTTGGAAATACTCCTTTAAAGGGGTTGTCCATTACAGGACAACCCATTATTAATGGGCACAAGGAGGTAAAAAAATGTAAAAAATTGGTACTCACTTCCCCGTCCAGCAGCACTCTTCTATATTCAGCACTGTGTCCTTCACTAGTCTGCTGGGATCACCATCCAGTGGGGGAATCCTGTGAGCGCTGCAGCTAGTCACTGACTGCTGAACTGTTCACATTTTGTCTGAGCAGATGAAACAATTGCATCGGTCCTGAAGATATCAATTTATTTATTTTTTAACTCCACTTGGGCAAATTAATATGGAATTGTCCTGAAATGAACAACCCCTTTAGACCCTTTTTTCAGTGTGTTCAGCAATATTAGGGTGTCCTGATGACATAGTGGTAATAGATAAGGCTCTGACTGTAGAGCATTGCAATACATTTGCAAATGAAGATGCAATGTGGTCAAGGTGAAGGGGCACACTTTAGCCATGTGGGTAGGACACCACAAAACAACAGATCAGTTAACCCCCCCCAATGCCAGCTGCTTCAAGTGTGCCTTTACTCTAGCATGGTGGAAACAGGACTACAAGTGAAGGCTCTCCTTACATAACCCTTCTCTAGTTTGTTCTGAAGTCTTCTTGCTCGGCATTGCCTCTTCCCTTCACCTTGTACATTATAATTTCAGTGGTATATATAATGGTCAAACATTTCCTAAATGTCTGCTGTTGAGGAAACAAGGATCCAGCAGGGATAAATGTTGGCTTGCATAGAAATAGCCTTTTTTTGCAGACTTGTCCATTGTACTTGGTCCTGATCCCTTTAAAATATTTTTTCTTCACTCGTTTCTCATTTTCTTTTTGTCATTTCTTATTCAGCAATCAGTATATTTTCTGTAACAGATGGCAGAAGGGGCAAAGTGCCGCCTGTACCTGGCTTTAAATCCTTGCCTTGCTCTGAACAGTAGTTACATTATTTTCCTTAAATGATTCTCCTAGTGTCTCTGTGGGAAAATAATGTCTGGTAAAAATGAAGGTTCCCGATGAAGGTCTTTTGTACCTTCTGTTGTCTTTATAAATGGAAGTTTAAATCAAATATGGAATGATCATGTAATACATTTACAATAAGCTTCGTTCACCGCGGTCTCTTTACGCCGGTAGTTTTATCGCTTACATAACACTTTGCATACTCTTACTTAGTGCACTGTTAGGGCTCGTGCAGACCAGCGTATTTTTGATGCGATCTGACAAAACATCGGATCACACTCCGACCAATGTTAGTCTATGGGGCCGTGTTCATATCCTACTTTTCCTCGGACACAGACTGTCCCGAGTAAAAAATCGCAGCATGCCCAAGTTTGATCTGATAATTGGATCGCACTCGTTCATGCAAGTCAATGAGTCTTTAAAAAACATGGACTGCACTCGGGTGACATCTGAGTGCAGCTTGATTTCCGTGGCCTCAAGAATGGAGAATTTTTTTTCTCCATTTTCTCCTCATGTGAGAGAATCGGATCACACTCTGATTAAACTCTGATGGAGTCTGACCAGAGTGTTATTTGCATAATCGGCCGTTTTGTCGGATGAAAGAATCTACAGCCGACTGTACCTGCCCTTAGAGACATCTTTATGGATGCATACACCTGGAAAAGCTACTGAGTGGAGATTTCAAATGGATACCATATATTGCAATCCATAACCTATAGGGTTACATTGTAGAAAAAAAATTATAATGTGGTATGTTTTTTTTTTATTAGATAATGTCATAAAATTTTTTAGCCTTCTAAATTATTGCATTTTTTTTTTGCTATATACTGGCCTGATAGAGGTTAAAAGGTGACATTTGGTTGTTGGGCTATGTACGCCCTATGTACTTGCTTCTTGTGTATGTCAAGAGCTGTTCCTTGCGTACAGTAGATTCTAAGTGGACATCACAAACAAGAACTTAATCTGTACCTATCAGTGAAAATGGTCTGCATTATCACTGTTCTGCTAAAGCCACCTAGGGACACCAGATCGATAGTAGTGTATCCTGTAGGTTTCAGATGCGCTCATTTGTATAGGGAATAAATCAACGTTTGATTTTTTTTTTTTTTTAAAGCAATCCATATGTTTTCTCTGCCAGTAAGATGCAGCAGCAGAGGATTCTGGCAGACTCTTCCTCTCCCTTCCGGAAAGAAATTAACATGTACAGTACAGACCAAAAGTTTGGACACACCTTCTCATTTAAAGATTTTTCTGGATTTTCATGACTATAAAAATTGTACATTCACACTGAAGGCATCAAAACTATGAATTAACACATGTGGGATTATATACTTAACAAAAAAAGTGTGAAACAACTGAAAATATGTCTTATATTCAAGGTTCTTCAAAGTAGCCACCTTTAGCTTTGATGACTGCTTTGCACACTTTGCAAAGGTCTGTACTGTATGTTTAGTGAAGAACAGGAAAGGTAGGTCATGAAGCCTTAGCCATTTGCAGCAAGCTACAAAACAACAATGACAAGCCGTAGAGCCAGGTCCACCTGTGCTGGTTGAGGAACAATGGATGAATGTTTATAAAAAATCCTAAATCTGAGAGTGTGTGACAGTGAGTATAGAACATGGCAGACCCATTGCTTAGAGATGTTAGAGGGTAACTACTCTGTAAGTGGTCAACTGGATTGGACAACATATTTTTACTAGCATGAAAATTGAGACACCTAAACTTGGCTGACATTACTCGTTATGAAGACATTCACATAGTGGTTCTCATGGGAAGGTACAAAGGCAATAAACTCTCTTATCAGGCTATCTGATAATTATCTTATCATAGTGGGGCCGTGGCCTTAGTCTTAAAAACACAAACCTTTGTATGTTGACATCACCATCAAGAACCCTGCAGGTCGCTGTCGTTTTAATTCTGTCTCTCCAGGAATATCTGTCTTTCGAGTCTTCTGCGGGAGGACTACTCTAACCTGTCTGGCCTCATTCACTGCAGTGGACAGTCCATAAAAAAGAGACATTATCCTAGTGTCAATGATAAAAAAAATTGATTCTTCCACATTTTTTTGTGAAAGAGAATTTGTTACCAGGTTTTTGCTACCCCATCTGAGAGCAGCTAAATGTAGGGGGAAAAGAGCCCCTGATTTTAGCGATATATCACTTACTAGGCTGCTTGCTGTAATTTTGATAAAATGACAGTTTTATCCCGTGCAGATCTAGCAGTGCTCTGAATGCTGTGCTCTGTATAACCCCGCCCACACCACTGATTGGCAGCTTTTTGCCCATATACAGTGTACACAGAAATCTACTGATCAGTGGTGGGGGTGGGGTTATGCAGAGCTTATGAATATGGAGGACTACCTGGCGACAGATTTACTAGTCCTGTAATGATAATTTCCTGCTGATAAATCAGTAATTTTATCACAACTATACTAAGCAGCCCAATAAGTAACACATCGCTGGAATCAGCGTCTCCGTCTCTATATTATCGGATTATATAGCAAACACTTGGTAATAGATTCCTTTTAAGCACAGTGAGGGTGTGCAGGTTATTGTGCTAATAATGAGTCTATATCAGCTCTTTTTACTATCTTTTCCATTAATTTTGTTTTTAGGCGTTCTAATATATTCTATTGGCTACACTTAATTTTGTTAAAAATAGTATATTTGTATCACATTAAATATTTGCTACTTTTATGATTCTTTTTGGAAATAGTTAGAAAAATAATTCCGTTGATACTCTGGGAATCAGTATGCCATGAATGAGTGAAATATGACTTTGCATTTGGGTGGCCAGCTAGCGAGCGACACCAAGTCCAAATGGCAGGATTCCCATCTGTTTTCTTAAGCATTGTCCTGGTTTCGTAACACTTGATACATTTTTTCCAGCGACTGTGTTTCAGCTTTGATGCTCATTCATTGAGCATTAGACCCCAGGCAATGACATACTAGCAATCTGCAGCTGTATTATAGACTATTCCAAGTATTAAGCGTGCTCAGGACCTTTGTTAAGATAACACTATGCATCCTCTTAGCAGGGTCAATCGTTACAAATTGGCTCAGTGACTCAAAAAGCTCTGTCCGTTTCTGATTTCATCTTTTAAGAACATTGCTTTGTGTTAGTAACAAAAGAGTATTTTAATCCGGTTATTCACAAAAAAGCTATTTAAGTTTAACAGCTATGTGACCAAGAAATGAATCTTTTACAGTAAAGCAAGTATGGTCATGGTGCTTTATAGAATTACCCTTTTTTAGAATGCGGGAAAATATGCTTCAAAGCCATCTTTGTTAAGAACATTTCTGCTCAGCTATTTCTTAGGTATATCTGACCAGGGACGTAACTATAGTAGGCGCAGGGGTTGCAATCGCACCTGAATCCTGGAGTATAGGGGGGCCTAAAAGGTAGAAACTATTACTATTAAAGATATCTAATAGTTGGGGGCCCTGTTTGAGATTTAACATAGGGGCCCACAATCTTCAAGTTACGCCACTGTATCTGAATTCTCAATGATTACCACAATTGCCACCTTTATAGGTTTGCTATCCAGCTTCTGAGAGCCCTAACTGAAAATCTACCTAGTTTTTCATGGTGCAAATAGAAGCTGTAGTGATGGCGGTATTGAGTGTTGCTCAACATATCCTGAAATATGTACAGATGAGTGTGTTTATTAAACCCAACATATCTTAAGATGTATGGCACGGGACTAAACTTACATGAAAAAAAAATTTGACTGATGCCAGATGGATGTCTTCTGTCTGCCTTCTATCATCCAGAGGCTCATATGTTGAAAAAAAGTCAATGGTTGACATACGCTTTATTTTACAAAAAAAAACACAAGAAGCAAAATGAACATAAACCCTGCTGTAAATAAATAAATAAAAAGCAAAAGTGCATTTAAATAACATAGGGTTCTTGGTAACACTGTTTTTGATCAAAAATAGCATAAAAGCCATCCCGCCAAGGCAAGGCGACCCCATTCGGGATGGTCCTACTCTGTCTAATATTAAAAACCTTACCATGTATGAAAGTTGACCTCGATGTGTGAATAAGGGCAAACAAAGGACTGGGTACCGAACTGTGGACACCAGCCTTGGGAAGCTATTTGAGGCTGTGTGCCCACTATGCGTTTTTTAAGCATTTCCGCAGCGGCAATTCCGCTGCAGAAACGCTTAAAAAATGTTTGTTAGAAGGTCTGCAATGTTCCCCAATGACAATCCGCATGTGCTGTGCACATGCTGCGGAAATTTCCGTTGCGGATTATCATTGCGGAAAAATCTGCAGCACTACCAATTATTTTGCGTAATCGCGGCGTTTTCGCTGCCATTGACTTGCATTGAATTGCTTAATATCCGCATGACTACATGTGCACATGTGGATATTAAGCGATTCAATGTGCGGATGGTACCCAGGTCTGGAGAAGAGGAGACTCTCCTCCAGACCCGGGTACCATAGTACCTGTAAAAAAAAAAAGAATTAAAATAAAAAATACACATTATACTCACCTTCCGATGGCCCCAGGTCTCCATTGCGATGTGTCCTGGCTCTCCGGCAGCTCGCGATGGTCTAAAAGGATCTGCCATGACGTCATTTAGTCATGTGACGGGTCATGCGACCACTGACGTCGGCTGTCACATGATTAAATGATGTCATGGAAGGTCCTTTTACACAACCACGAGACACCGGGAAGACCGGACACATCGGATAAGGAGACCTGGGGCCATCGGAAGGTGAGTATAATGTTTTTGTTTTGTTTTTTACTATTTTTTTTTTTAACTAACTTGGTCACACTATATAAAATCCATGCCGGCTGCATGGATTTATATAGTGTGACCAAGTTGTCAAGCACTTTCCAAGTGATGCTAAAATTGCTTGGAAAGCGCTTGACAACCCGCATGTGAAGTCTCATGATCAAAACGCTTCACTTCCACTTGTCCCTGGCAGGAAAAAGGCATGTACAATCCGCATGTACAATCCGCATGCGTTTTTTCTGCCAGCGAGATGCAGAAACGCTCAGGAAAAATCTGGAGCATTTCTGCATCATGAGTAAATAGCTTTAATGTGATTTCCAGCTCAAGGAAGGGAGGCCACACCCTGGCTTGCACAGAAACACAAAAATTGAACTTGGTTTAAATTGGTATACATGCAGCACATAAACGCATGTTCACAATGGCCATTAATCAGGAAAACCTACAAGAAGCAAGATGAACATAAACCCTGCTGTAAATAAATAAATGCAAAAGTGCATTTAAATAACATAGGGTTCTTAGTAACACTGTTTTTTATCAAAAATAGCAGAAAAGCCATCCTACCACAGCTAGGCGACCCCATTTAGGGTTTTTCTGATTTATGGCCATTGTGAACATGTGATTATGTGCTGCATGTATACCAACTTAAACCAAGCTCAATTTTTGTGTTTTACATTATTTTACAAAGCAACGTTGCAAAAATTGTTTTGAATTGGAATCATGAAAAATTGCATAATTGAACTCAATGATTGACTGTAGTGTTGTTGATGGAACATCACTGCAGCAACCTGTATACCATCACTGAAGTAGTGGCACAGATGCAGTGCTGGACCTGGGAAGGGTGCCAGCTCATTTTATTAGTTTTATCATGGCCAGGAGGAATTTGTAATAGTTGAAAAGGAAAAACCCCTTTAATATCCCCATTAATTTCAGTAGGACTTTTGGAAATTGCCTCCATTCCAACGGCTTTCATTCTTGATGATCAATGAAGTCCATTAGATTCTGTTGTGTTTTCCATCTGTTAAAGAAGTATTCCCATCAAAGTTTTTGTCCTCTTAATATATTGCAGTCATCATATTATATAGCACTGTGTACTTACAATTGTTAATTTTGTCCTTCTACCCAGTTAATTCTTCTCTTTTCCATTAGGCCTATGACATCACATGATTAAAAACTGACTACCTGAATCCTTCTAAGCTCTATGTAGAAACAAGAGGTCAATTTTCCCTGCATGAGTCATGGGTCACTGCAAAAGTCCCTGGCAGGGGAAGCAGGGAGCAGCTGGGTCAGGAGTTGAAGAAGGGAATAATAAATGCAGGGACAAGAGATTTCCTGCTTCTACATAGAGCAGAGAAAAGAGAACAATTAGCTGGGTAAAAAGGCAAAATGAGCAATTGTAAGTACATAGTGCTATATAATATGATGATTGCTATATATTAAGAGCATAAAAACTTTGATGGGAGGAGTGCTTCTTTAAAAATGTAGTTGATAAAATTCTAAGCCCTGACATTAGTGTGTAGAGAAGGGAACACTTGCCTTACTTGGGCCTCAGCTTAGACTTTGGTGAATGTCTTAAATAAACCCTATCTTCCTGAGCGGTGACTGCAGACGGCACCTATGGCGTTGCTCCGTGCGCCTCCTGAGTGTCTGCAGTTAACAATCTGAATGATTTTTGCTTTCACATTAATCCTCATAGCGCGGTGTAGCTGAAGTTTATTTGACACCGCAATATTATTTAACAGGATCCTATCCTCAGTGGTGATTTATCATTGTAACAAAATCTGCAAAGAGAATAACATCAATCATTTACAAGGGATTTTATCACAAAAAAAGTAATACTCTGTAAATGTCAAGGATTTGTAGAGTATGACAAGTACCATATTGAGCTCATAGCGATTCATTGTTCCGTAAATATCCAGTGATGTGTTGATTTTTTACTGGAAATTATTATGGTGGATAAAGTAGGATTGCCTGCTATTAATATAGCGAAAATGGAAAATATTTGCTTTATTTCTCTTGTGAGACCGGGAAAAATATATTCTATTGCATGAAAGAAGACAGACAATGCATTGTGGGTAACTGTATTTCCCTTGTGTTACCTTTGGGAATACAATGCAAGCAATAAATGCTTACAAAGAATCCTCTGACATCCATTGTCCCACAATATTTCACCATACATCCCACCCGTTCAGTGGCTCCCAATTTTCATATCATTTTTTCATTAGACAATTCCTAGTTAAAAAAAAAAATTCATCTCCACTGACTATATGGACATTTATATACAGTTGTATGTGTGTAAGAATGGAATTATAAAGTTTCAATTTTTGCAAATGGAGGAATTTGGGCCTGTTCACACTGCATTTTCCAGTGCATTCATACATTTATTTTACTCACTTATCTATGAGCCTCTTTAATTTCCACAGCACTTTACAGACATTATCATCATTGTACCCAATGGGGCTTACAATCTAAATTCCCTATCAGTATGTCTTTGGAGTGTGTTAGGAACTCCCTGCAGATGTTGTCCTTGGTGGGATTTGACCCCAGGACCTCTGTGCTACAGGGCTAAAGTACTAACTAAGTGAGTGTGTTCCATCATAACCACTGCTTGTGGTTAATCCATTTAAATGGGGACATGCAAAACCCTCTACATTCATCTCATTATTCATATGTTTTTGTTATACAGAGCTTATGAAAAAAAGTCATATTAAGGACTCTATTTGACTAAATATATATTTACTTCAAACCAATGAAATGTATGAAATTCCTTAATTCAATTATATACTATTTTATAAGACTAGGCAAGTCCAAGGAGCTAGATTGCCAGAATCCTAGCTAACGTTTTGGTTTGTTTCTGTTTGTTTTCTTGTTGCTGGCCAATTAATACAAGACATCTTGGCTCTTGAAATTATTTTTTTTGTATAAGGTTATCTGCTTTATATATTATGAGACGCCAAATACAGTATGACTATTCTTTTGTATTGCTTATGTTTATAATAAATGATGTATTTTATTTAATGTCTATTTAGTTTTACTTTACATATTACCATATTTTTCGATTTATGCTTGCAAAAGAACAATGACCCAATCTATCTTTTCCTCCTTGTATCCATTGCCACAGCTTACTGGCAGGAATAATGATTGCTGACATATAAATGAATTTGCCCTAGAACAGAGGAAATCCTGGGTACATTTGATTTGGTCAGTTGTTGAGGCTGCCTCTATATTCCAGCATGTGAACTTTATAATTTCTACCTGTTAGCTAATAACCATTCATTTAGTATATTTTACAGTACAGTACAGTATAATACAACCAGTCATTTGGTATATTTCCTATACTTTTCCTTGCAGTGTTTTCCCATTCACTTCATTTGCAAAAATGTCTGCAGCTGTAGTCCAGACCACTGCTCCATACAAAGCTTGAGTTAACATCAGTTGCCAAAAAAGGTCTTAAAGAGGTTGCCAACATATTGCATCAGACACAAATGTTTAAGGTGAAATTGTCATATATCACCTTTTTCACACAATCAGAATATTTAAAGGTCTGACAATTGAGACCCCACTAATATTTAGAACAATAGACCCCTTCCCTCCTCCTGTGAAGAATAAGAGTTTGGCCATGTGCATATCTCCCATTGACTTATGTAGAACAGAGTGCATGCTCCTTCTCACCATTGCAGACTACATTAAGAGGATGTGGAGATGGTATTCTCTTGTTCTAGTGATCAGTGAGGACTCTCTGTAAAGGAGTAAAGACACTGCCCACACACCCCTTGAAGATCTTGCGATTATATAATGCATTCATATGTTTAAAATGTTGTTTTCTCTATTTTGTGCCCAGCAACAGTTGAATTGGCAGCAGACACAGTTAATTATTGGCACTAGCCAAGGATGGGAGGAGTTACGTGGGCATAAGGGAAGGTAGTTTCCTGTTGATTAGTTAGATAGGGAAAAGATTGAGAAGTGAACAGATTTATGGTCTAATTGCTCGCAGACCTGCATTGTAACGTGTGTTCGTGTGCGAAGAGGGGAGACCACAATATATCAGATAGTATGTCCTAAAGAAAAGCAAGCATGAAGTGGCAGCAGGATTACGAATCTCAGGCAGGGGGCCTAGCACAGACAAAGAGGAGGACGGGTTCATTATCTCAAGCCTAGGAGGTATGGATCAAGGACTAAGCTGAAGGAAGGATTCCTTATCCTAACGATTATCTATACTTAAATAAGAATTTAAAATGTAGCCAGGTCTGAGGCCCATCAAGGAGAAGATGATCAGTCTGGAATGCGAGTTTTCCTATGGAGAGCTGTAGATGCAGTGGCACAGCAAGGAGTGTGTGGCCCGTATCGAATGTACTTTGAAAGTAGTGGTGAGGAGTCGAATCGATGTACGACAGCAAGTGGGGTCCTCATAAATCAACATAGACTTGAGATTAGCTGTGAAGGGCTGTAGCCCCCTGCAGTCCTCACAAGGGAAGATGGAGCTTCCCCTATCGGTTTGATGGACTGTTGTAACATGTAATGTACCACCACGTGTAACTGTAAATTCTACAGAAAAAGCATTCGTTGAGCCTTTTGCCTGCTATCTGATGTATATACAGTACAGACCAAAAGTTTGGACACACCTTCTCATTTAAAGATTTTTCTGTATTTTCATGACTATGAAAATTGTACATTCACACTGAAGGCATCAAAACTATGAATTAACACATGTGGAATTATATACTTAACAAAAAAGTGTGAAACAACTGAAATTATGTCTTATAGTCTAGGTTCTTCAAAGTAGCCACCTTTTGCTTTGATGACTGCTTTGCACACCCTTGGCATTCTCTTGATGAGCTTCAAGAGGTAGTCACCGGAAATGGTTTTCACTTCACAGGTGTGCCCTGTCAGGTTTAATAAGTGGGATTTCTTGCCTTATAAATGGGGTTGGGACCATCAGTTGTGTTGTGCAGAAATCTGGTGGATACACAGCTGATAGTCCTACTGAATAGACTGTTAGAATTTGTATTATGGCAAGAAAAAAGCAGCTAAGTAAAGAAAAACAAGTGGCCATCATTACTTTAAGAAATGAAGGTCAGTCAGTGCGAAAAATTGGGAAAACTTTGAAAGTGTCCCCAAGTGCAGTTGAAAAACCATCAAGCGCTACAAAGAAACTGGCTCACATGAGGACCGCCCCAGAAAAGGAAGACCAAGAGTCACCTCTGCTTCTGAGGATAAGTTTATCCGAGTCACCAGCCTCAGAAATTGCAGGTTAACAGCAGCTCAGATTAGAGACCAGGTCAATGCCACACAGAGTTCTAGCAGCAGACACATCTCTTCAACAACTGTTAAGAGGATACTTTGTGCAGCAGGCCTTCATGGTAAAATATCTGCTAGGTAACCACTGCTAAGGACAGGCAACAAGCAGAAGAGACTTGTTTGGGCTAAAGAACACAAGGAATGGACATTAGACCAGTGGAAATCTGTGCTTTGGTCTGATGAGTCCAAATTTGAGATCTTTGGTTCCAACCACCGTGTCTTTGTGCAACGCAGAAAAGGTGAACGGGTGGACTCTACATGCCTGGTTCCCACCGTGAAGCATGGAGGAGGAGGTATGATGGTGTGGGGGTGCTTTGCTGGTGACACTGTTAGGGATTTATTCAAAATTGAAGGCATACTGAACCAGCATGGCTACCACAGCATTTTGCGCGGCATGCTATTCCATCCGGTTTGCGTTTAGTTGGACCATCATTTATTTTTCAACAGGACAATGACCCCAAACACACCTCCATGCTGTGTAAGGGCTATTTGACCAAGAAGGAGAGTGATGGGGTGCTACGCCAGGTGACCTGGCCTCCACAGTCACCAGACCTGAACCCAATCGAGATGGTTTGAGGTGAGCTGGACCGCAGAGTGAAGGCAAAAGGGCCAACAAGTGCTAAGCATCTCTGGGAGCTCCTTCAAGATTTTTGGAAGACCATTTCCGTTGACTACCTCTTGAAGCTCATCAAGAGAATGCCAAGAGTGTGCAAAGCAGTCATCAAAGCAAAAGGTGGCTACTTTGAAGAACCTAGAATATAGGACATATTTTCAGTTGTTTCACACTTTTTTGTTAAGTATATAATTCCACTTGTGATGCCTTCAGTGTGAATGTACAATTTTCATAGTCATGAAAATACAGAAAATCTTTAAATGAGAAGGTGTGTCCAAACTTTTGGTCTGTACTGTACTTCTCATGAAGTTAAAGGCTTATTTTTGGACTTTGGTCTCCATCATTCACGTCTACCTCACCTGGTCTTGGCCTGCCATTTCTAGCGGCAGAATATGATCTGCAGAGGCATATCACCAAGGAAATAGAAGCACACACACCCAGCAGGGACCCTCATTTTCCTGTAGTGTGGTGGCGCGCGGATGATGCTCATCTAGCCCATGAGTACTGCCCCTGCCAACATTACACCTTTTTGATCTTTTATTACCAGTAATTTAAAGCTTCTGCGCCCAGCAGTAAAATATGTACGGCTGTAAGGCCTTATTTAGACGTCTGTGTTGCATGTAAATGTTTTATCTGTGTTTTTCACAAATACAACATAGACCCATTATAGTCTACGAAGCTGTTCACATGTCGGTATTTTTCATGGACCTTGTGTCCATGCAAAATTCACAGAGACATATCCATTTTTTTCAGGCCACATGGATGTTAAGTGCCAATGCAAGTTTAGGGGTCTGTGGAAACCACGTACAACACACGGAAGGCATCGGTGTACAGTCCGTGTGCTGTCTATATTTAACATTGCAAAGGAGAGGAGAAGCTTTGTAATTTATTTATGCATATGTGAAAACTAGATGGAGGCCCGATGCTATCGCATCGGAGGGCGGTGATGTCACGATGGGGGCAGGCTTTGCAGCATTGAGAATCTCCCCCCCCCCCCCATGTGCTCACCCACCTATCCACTCTCTCTTTCCCCCATGTGCTGACTTCTCCCGTCTGTGCTCTCTTCTTTGACTTGTCTACCCCATGAGCTATCCTCCTTGTCTGCTGTCTCGCTCCTTCCTATACTGTGTTCTCCCCTCATGTGCTGTCCCGTTTGAGCTCCCTCCTCCCTGTGCTCTGTCTCTCTCCCCCCTGTGCGCTTTCTCTCTCCCCCATCTGCTGTCTTCTCCTCTCATGTCATCTCTTCTTTGACCTCTGTACCCCATGTGCTCTCCCCCTTTGTCTGCTGTCTCTCTCCACCCCTGTGCTGTCTTCTTCCCTCATGTGTTCTCTCGTTTGAGCTGTCTCCCCCCTGTGTGTCCTCTCTTTCCTATGTGCACTCACCCGAGACCTTTGTCATCTTTGTGCAGACAGATAGTGGAGGTCACATTAAAACTGTGCATGCGCTCCTCCTGTACAAAGATGACGGCGGTCAGTGAATCATTCGGCTTATCCCGGCGGTGGCGTGTACGGTGTGTTTGCGACGGTGTTTCGCTGGTGGTACTGCGTACGAGGTTAGTACCACCAGCGGTTTCCATATTGAGACACTCATCACTTGGATGTCCCAATATGGCGGTCGACAAACTTCCGCCGCTTGGAATTCTGGGATCCGGACACATCTGGATGGAATCGGATGTGAAGACATTACAAGGTAAGTATATATTAGATAACTAATGAAATACTAATGGCACACTGACCAGACACTGATGACATAAGCATCCAAAACACTGATGACATTCGTACCATTTTTTTTGCGTACGTGAAAAACACTGATGTCTGAATTAGGCCTGATAGAGCTTTCAACCATAGCATGCCCTTTAATAGACAGTTTTCATATGTGGACATTAAAGGGAACTTGTCACCCGTTTTTTGCCATATAAACCATGCCCATCACCTTTAAAATCATTTCAATGGGTTTCGTACTACCCCTTGATATCACTATCGGTGTCGCTGCACACCTCTGAAAAAGTGTTTCATTCATGTCTTGCACTGTATGTAAATTGTGTGGTCCAGTTCGATGGCCAAATCCAGATTGTGCGTAGCGCCGCTCCGGGCCCCCCCTGATGAAGCTACTCCGCAGCAGCAATACGCGTGGGGTTTGCCTCCACTGACTATTCCCTTCCATATCCTTGGATTTTGGATTTCATATTATGAACCTGACCTCATTGCTATAGTATGGTGTAGTGGTTAGTTATCTATAGGCATTATTCATATATGAGTGATTGTAGGGTTGTCCACATCTGTACAAGTAGTAAGTAATGTCCCCAGGCAGCTAAATAAATTAAATAAAATCTATGCTTACTCCCTAGTTCGGCGCACCTCCTCCGCTCTCAGACCGGTCTTCCCCTCTATTATAGATTTTTTTTAAATTTATGCAGCACCCTGGGCCCATTAATAAAGGTTTGTCGAGTGATGGACAATCTCTTTAATATTATTAAAACCTTTCACCTTGCATCTTGTTAAAAAAAATAATTTAATTTATAGACAATTGGGATTGATGGTTGCCTTTTTTATATGTTATTCCCATTGACAAAGATTTGCTGAGCAAAATGTGCAATAATTTATATAAAAAGGGCATGATTATGAGGATAACTATTCCATTTCTCTGATCACTCAAATTATATTCACTTTTTAGTTGGAACCATTTTTATATTCCGATGTGTAGATATTGGTGTTACATAATTGTAATAGAGTCTAAGGGGTAGCATTTCTCCTTCCGGAGAGTAACATGCCTGTATGAGGAAACTTATAGGCCATGCAATGCTCCTCTGGGAAATTAGATATGCAAATTGCTTCTTCAGTGAGGAAGAGGACTAGAACTCTATAGCGCCGCCTATTGGAATTAGCAATCCTAAAGGGCAATGTCGACACTTTAACAAGCCTTGCCATATGACTTAGGATAAAAGCCAAAACTAAAGATAAAACCCGGCACTCAGAGACTTAATCATTTTTTTGCTTTTAATAAAGTGGATGAATACAAAAATACTTTTGTATTCATCCACTTTATTAAAAGCAAAAAAAATGATTAAGTCTCTGAGTGCCGGGTTTTATCTTTAGTCTATACTTGGTTTGGCACCTTACCTGGGCACCACCTACACCAGGTGTGCAGTAGTTTCTGCCTTATATATTAGGATAAAAGCCAAACCAGAACCTCAATTTGCAGACACGTGTTTTGGGGTGTTGCCTCACCTCAGTGTAAAGCATGAGATCTGATTTGACTGTATGAGAGGCCTCTGACTGAGGTCTAAGGGTAATGTTTCTCCTTGTGGAGAGTGACATGCCTGAGATGGCAGTGTAAGGAGACTTATAGGCCATGCAATGCTCCTCTGAGAAATTAAATATGCAGTTTTGAGCCCTGGTATTATTTTAATTCATTATAGGGCTAAATGTTGATGACACTGCTTTTGGCTAGCTTGTACACTAATGGGGATCGCTCCACCACCCATATACAAGACACAGCACAAGACAATCCCAGAGGTAGAATAATTATATGACCACCAACATTTGTCACATTAGATGGACTTTCTGAGAGGGAATCAAGAGTACACAAGGGGGCGCAATAACAAGTAAGTAACATCAATATCTACACACAGGAGCATTTTTGTAACAATTCTGTAGCACCCTGAGGATTCGGCTGCTACAGGGGTATTGCACCTCAACCCAGAGGTGTGATATTCCACTCCCGGGTAAGGATGGAGTCTGGACCTGAGCTCGGTAGGCTGCATGCACTACACACATCCCATTTCCGAGGAGCAGACCAACGGTACTCCCACTTAGAAATGTGCAGGTACGACCGAGTCTGTTCCTGGCTGGAGTGGGAGGGGGGTGGTACATCCCAAGTAGTGTAGGGGTGTAGCACCCTGAGGATTCGGCTGCTACAGGGGTATTGCACCTCAACCCAGAGGTGTGATATTCCACTCCCGGGTAAGGAAGGAGTGTGGAACTGAGCTCGGTAGGCTGCATGCACTACACACATCCCATTTCCGAGGAGCAGACCGACGGTACTCCCACTTAGAAATGTGCAGGTACGACCGAGTCTGTTCCTGGCTGGAGTGGGAGGGGGGGTGGTACATCCCATGTAGTGTAGGGGCAGATAGGGGGAGCAGCCTGGGTAAAGATAGGAGCTCATTGGGTGCTGGTCACCTGAGCTCACACATAGAGGGTGTATATAAGGTGGGCACCAACTAAGATCAGGGTCAGATGCAGAGAACAAGTCAGATGCAGAGGAGCAGACAGCAAGCAGAGAGAGGAAGTCAGCCTGCAGCAAGGGAGAAGAGAGACCCTGAGTGAGAGAGGAGCAGAGAAGGAGTACCCAGAGGGGAAAACAGAGAGGACCCAAGAACCCAAATTAAAGCACCGGGTGAGGAGTCGGCATCAGGGTACCGGAACCCAAGCTGGTGGGGGTAAAAACATTCCCCAGCCAGAGACCGGAGACCGTGGGCAGCGTCTGCCACGGTCACCCATCACATCCACCCCGAAGGCACACCACATGAAGGGTCAGGGAACCCAGGGCCAAGGGTGTCCCAACAGAAGGCCCGAGGGAGCTGGACCTAGGTGGATTACTGGTGGGGACGGCCAGAGAACGGGACAGAAGGAGAGCTCAGGGCCACGCTCCGGACTTGTTTGGGGGTTGGCTGGATCCAGGACCTGGTGGACGCAGCACGGCTCGGGTGGTCACTAGCAGCTGGAGTGACCAGTACAACAACTGCAGTAAGTAAACACCCTTAACTGCACAACCCGACTCTGTCTTCACTGCCGTCTGCACTACACCACCACAACCCCCATCCTCTGCGCCTGTCCCCTCTGAGGCTATACTCCTCCCGTTGGGGGTTATCCCACCAAGCTGCGCACCCACCATCAGCCTCAGCGGACCCTGCTGCAGCGGCGGCCACAGTGACCGCATCACAACGGGTGGCGTAGTCGACACAAAAGAACTTTAGTAACATCTGTAGAACTGCCACATCACACTGAGCTTGACGCCCTGGGCACGGGACCGGGTCACAGCCGCTCGGAGACTACAACCCCCCATCTGATCCGGTGCCGGGTATTCCCCTCAAAAAGGAATATGTCCCAGGGGGCGCGTCAACTTTGGCGTAGTCGGCAGGATTACGTGCCCGCAACACCCGGGTACTGCGTGCCTGAAGAAAAGTGCAAGTTTACCTCAGAAAGAAGACTCCTGCCGGTTCCGGAGGGTCCACGCCATCGGACTCCATCACCAGTCGTTTCCCGCCGATTGTCCGCCATTTCCAGCTTGTTCCCGCCATCTGCAGAGTTTCCCGCCACTGGGCGACGCTTCCCGCCAAAACCGCAGATTTCCCGCCTTGGAAGAGCAGCGGACGCCATTATGGGCGTGCCAAAGGAGGGCAGGAGGCCACCTCCCATCGTGGGCCAGGACAGAAAATGGCGCCAAAAGTGGAAACCGCCCCCACCAACAGAGACTGTGATGCTGGAGGTGTCTGTCAGCGTGAAAGAACTCCCCCTGGAGCTGACAGTCACCGAGTTGCCCCGGGACCGCCCTCGAAGTGGGAGGAGACGAAAGAGAAGAGAAAAGATGGGTGTCGCTTGGAGCAGTCTGGAGCGAGCGCACCCGGAGGCAAGAGGTCTAACAAGGAGTAGCGGAGGAGCTCACCCGGAGATGGAAAGAAAGCAGAACAGCACCGGCCCGCTGGCCAGGAGTCTGCTAGAGACCGAGGAAGGAGGGCAGAGCAGCACCGGCCCGCTGGCCAGGAGCCTGCCGGAAGCCGAGCAGAGCAGCACCGACCCGATGGTCAGGAGCCTGCTAGAGTCCACAACCCCGCTAGGTCTAGCGGAGATCCTAGCGCAGCTCCCCCGAGACCGGGAGTGTGCACAAACTGCCCTGGAGGGCCTCGCAAGGAGGATGGCCCGGGTACAGCGGGAGATACTGGCGGAGTGGAGCCGGGAGATGGCTCAGCACGCAGAGACCAGTCAGCGGAGCACGCTACCCTGGAAGAGGAAGCAGACCGCCTCTGAGGATGGCGCAGGAGGACCCAAGGCCGGAGACGGCGCCGAGGAGGGAGCCGAACGCATGGAGGCAGGTAAAGGGGACGCCTATACCCCAAGCCGTGACACCGCTCACCTGCCCCAGCTCCCCGTCGCAGAGCCCGAAAGTCCCCCTGCTGTGCCCGTAACCGCCAGGTCACCGCCATGGACTAGGCCCCGACCGGAAGCCGCCGCAGCGACCCCTGTGACGTCACGCGCCCCGACCCGGAGCGTGACAAAGCAGGAAGTACCACCAGCCTGGTCGCAAGGCCTAGTACCTCCGGGCGCCGCATCACCAACAGCGCCCCCTACCTCCGCGGAGCCTCCGGCCTGGCCGCAAGGCCAGGTAGCCCAGGGCGCCGCCGTATTAACGGTGCCCTTCACCTTCCAGGTGCCCCAGGCCTGGCCGCAAGGCCTGGGCAACCCGGGCGCCACCACCACCGCGCCTGCGCCCGCAATACCTAGGGTGCCACACCTGGGGGAGGACCTCTTCGGCCAGCTCACATGGCCGGACGGGCGGCCCTTCATCTGGCCCGAAGGGTACCCTGAGCTGGAGCGGCAGCAAAGACTAGGGCCCTTGTGTGAGCCCCTAATCCCGGCTCCGAAGCCCGTGGCTTGGGTCTCGCCTCCTCTAGCAGAAGCCCAATTCGTGTGGGACCCCACGGGAGAAGATTTGATGGGGTTCACCGGAGAAACTCGGGCAGCCGCAGCTGAACGTACAGAGTGTTGCCGTCAACAGCTGGCAGAGTTTACGAGAGAACGGGAGGAGAGGCGGGCCAGAGAACAACAGGCCCAAATCCGGAGCGCGGAGCAGAAGAGCCGGACTAGGAGGAACCCCCGTGCAGCGCATTGTCCCCGCACCATCGGGACAGTGATAAAGTTCAACCCGCAGCATGGGTGGGGCTTTATTCGGGACCGTAACAACCGCGGTGACGTTTTTGTGACTCGCAGAGACGTCGAGTCCCACCTGCCGGAAGGTCACAAAGGCCGTGACCTCTACGTCGGAGACGAGGTCACTTTCACCCGGCACAAGTGTGCCAAAGGACCTTACGCCCTCCACGTACACCGCCTGACGGAGGAGGAGTTGCGGTGCGAGGAGGAGGAGCAAGAGGACCCGGACGGGTCTGAAGTAACAGCCAGCTATAAGCAAAGAGCAGGAGGAAGACGCCGTTGAGTGCGGCAGAGCAGGTGTTGTAAATAGTTACCCAATCAGGGTATAAAGGAACTGGAACTGTTGTTGCTGCTAAAATAGTCCCCGTTGGGACCAGTGAACTGTTTACCCGTTAACCCCTTAATCCCACAGGCTGAGGACTGTGAGCAGCCATTCCCTTCCCTCTACCTGGCCGAGGACTGAGAGCGGCCAACTTCCAACTTCCCTGTATATAGTTGCGCGTCCTAAAGCGCCCCCTACTGGTTTTATAGTAAAACCAGTTTTTCTAAGAGACTGTCGCACTTTTCCCGGACACACGTTGCACAGTGTCCGGAGGAGGAACCAGAGACAAGAGAAGTCTACGAGAATGTTTATATAAAAAAGTTTTATATATATAATGTTTTATATGTTTTATATGTTTATATGAAAAATTTTGTATGTTTTGGTGTTATTTATGTCTTTACAGCCCGAGGACGTGCTGTGATTTACCAGGGGGGAATGTAGCACCCTGAGGATTCGGCTGCTACAGGGGTATTGCACCTCAACCCAGAGGTGTGATATTCCACTCCCGGGTAAGGAAGGAGTGTGGAACTGAGCTCGGTAGGCTGCATGCACTACACACATCCCATTTCCGAGGAGCAGACCGACGGTACTCCCACTTAGAAATGTGCAGGTACGACCGAGTCTGTTCCTGGCTGGAGTGGGAGGGGGGGTGGTACATCCCATGTAGTGTAGGGGCAGATAGGGGGAGCAGCCTGGGTAAAGATAGGAGCTCATTGGGTGCTGGTCACCTGAGCTCACACATAGAGGGTGTATATAAGGTGGGCACCAACTAAGATCAGGGTCAGATGCAGAGAACAAGTCAGATGCAGAGGAGCAGACAGCAAGCAGAGAGAGGAAGTCAGCCTGCAGCAAGGGAGAAGAGAGACCCTGAGTGAGAGAGGAGCAGAGAAGGAGTACCCAGAGGGGAAAACAGAGAGGACCCAAGAACCCAAATTAAAGCACCGGGTGAGGAGTCGGCATCAGGGTACCGGAACCCAAGCTGGTGGGGGTAAAAACATTCCCCAGCCAGAGACCGGAGACCGTGGGCAGCGTCTGCCACGGTCACCCATCACATCCACCCCGAAGGCACACCACATGAAGGGTCAGGGAACCCAGGGCCAAGGGTGTCCCAACAGAAGGCCCGAGGGAGCTGGACCTAGGTGGATTACTGGTGGGGACGGCCAGAGAACGGGACAGAAGGAGAGCTCAGGGCCACGCTCCGGACTTGTTTGGGGGTTGGCTGGATCCAGGACCTGGTGGACGCAGCACGGCTCGGGTGGTCACTAGCAGCTGGAGTGACCAGTACAACAACTGCAGTAAGTAAACACCCTTAACTGCACAACCCGACTCTGTCTTCACTGCCGTCTGCACTACACCACCACAACCCCCATCCTCTGCGCCTGTCCCCTCTGAGGCTATACCCCTCCCGTTGGGGGTTATCCCACCAAGCTGCGCACCCACCATCAGCCTCAGCGGACCCTGCTGCAGCGGCGGCCACAGTGACCGCATCACAACGGGTGGCGTAGTCGACACAAAAGAACTTTAGTAACATCTGTAGAACTGCCACATCACACTGAGCTTGACGCCCTGGGCACGGGACCGGGTCACAGCCGCTCGGAGACTACAACCCCCCATCTGATCCGGTGCCGGGTATTCCCCTCAAAAAGGAATATGTCCCAGGGGGCGCGTCAGGGGCAGATAGGGGGAGCAGCCTGGGTAAAGTTAGGAGCTCATTGGGTGCTGGTCACCTGAGCTCACACATAGAGGGAGTATATAAGGTGGGCACCATCTTAGATCAGGGTCAGTCTGTCAGAGTAAGAAGCAGAGGTCCAGATGAGCCTGCAGAGAGAGAGTGGAGCAGAGAAGGAAAGACCCAGAGAGGGGACAAAGAGAGGACTCTGAGAACCCAAATTCAATCCCCGGGTGAAGAGTCGGCAATAGGGTACCGGATCCCAAACTGGTGGGGGCAAAAGCACACCCTAGCCAGAGACCGGAGGCCGTGGGCAGCGTCTGCCACGGCCACCCACCACATCCACCCCGAAGGCAAACCACGTGGAGGGTCAGGGAACCCAAGGCCAAGGGTCTCCCAACAGAAGGCCCGAGGGAGCTGGACCTAGGTGGATCACTAGTGGGGACGGCCAGAGGAAAGGACAGAAGGAGAGCTCAGGGTCACGCTCCGGACTTGTTTGGGGGTTTGCTGAATCCAGGACCTGGTGGACGCAGCACGGCTCGGGTGGTCACTTGAAGCTGGAGTGACCGGAACATCAGCAGTGAGTAAAATACCCTAAACTGCACAACCCGACTCTGTCTTCACTTAACATCTATGCTGCACCACCACAACCCCCATCCTCTGCACCTGACCCCCTGAGGCTATACCCCACCCGTTGGGGGTTATACTACCAAAAGCTGCACCAACACCATCAGCCTCAGCGGACCCTGCTGCAGCGGCGGCCGTAGTGACCGCAATACAACGGGTGGCGTAGTCGACATTAAGAACTTTATAACATCTGTAGGACTGCCACATACTCTGAGCTTGACACCCTGGGCACGGACCGGGTCACAGCCACTCGGAAGACTACAACCCCCATCTGATCCGGCTCCGGGTATTCCCCTAAAGAATATGGCCCAGGGGGCGCGTCAACTTTGGCGTAGTCGGCAGGATAACGTGCCCACAACAACCGGGTACTGCGTGCCTGAAGAAAAGAACAAGTTTACCTCAAAAAGAAGTCTCCTGCCGGTTCCGGAGGGTCCCCGCCATCGGACTCCATCACAGGTCGATTCCCGCCGGTTGTCCGCCATTAACAGCGTTTTCCCGCCATCTGCAGAGTTTCCCGCCACTGGGAGACGATTCCTGCCATTTCCAAAGGTTTCCCGCCTTGGAAGAGCGGACGCCATTATGGGCGTGCCAGAGGGTGGCGAGAGGCCACCTCCCATCGTGGGCCAGGACCGAAAATGGCGCCAAAAGTGGAAACCGCCCCCACCAACAGAGACTGTGATGCTAGAGGTGTCTGTCAGCGTGAAAGAACTGCCCCTGGAGCTGACAATCACCAAGTGGCCCCGGGACCGCCCTCGAAGTGGGAGGACTGAGAAGGAGAGAACAAAGATGGGTGTCGCTTGGAGCAGTCTGGAGCGAGCGCACCCGGAGGCAAGAAGCCTGGAGAAGAGTTTCGGAGGAGCTTACCCGGAGATGGCGAGAAAGCAGAGCAGCACCGGCCCGTTGGCCAGGAGCCTGCTAGAAACAGAGGAGGGAGAGCAGAGCAGCACCGGCCCGCTGGCCAGGAGCCTGCTGGAAACAACAGAAGGAGAGCAGAGCAGCACCGACCCGTTGGTCAGGAGCCTGCTGGAAGCAACGACCCCACTAGGCCTAGTGGAGGTCCTAGCACAGCTCCCCCGAGATCGGGAGTGTGCGCAGACCGCTCTGGAGGGCCTCGCAAGGAGGATGGCCCGGGTGCAGCGAGAGACGTTGGCGGAGTGGAGCCGAGAGATGGCCCAGCAGACCGAGACCCGTCAGCGGAGCACGCCACCCAAGACGAGGAGACAGACCGCCTCTGAGGATGGCGCGGGAGGACTCAAGGCCGGAGACGGCGCCGAGAAGGGAGCCGAACGAGTGGAGGCAGGTAAAGGGGACGTCTATACCCCAAACCGGGAAACCGCGTACCTGCCCCAGCTCCCCGTCGCAGAGCCCGAAGTACCCCCTGCCGTGCCCGTCGCTGCAACGTCATCGCCACAGACTAGGCCTCAAACGGGAGCCGCGACCCCTGTGACGTCACACGCCTCGACCCCGAGCGTGACCAAGCAGGAAGTACCACCAGCCTGGTCGCAGGGCCTAGTACCCCCGGGCGCCGCAATACCAACAGCGCCCCCTACCTCCGCGGAGCCACCGGCCTGGTCGCAGGGCCAAGTAGCCCAGGGTGCCGCCGTCCTTACGGTGCCCTTCACCTTCCAGATACCCCCGGCCTGGCCGCAAGGCCCGGGCAACCCGGGCGCTAACACCACCGCGCCCATAAGACCAAGAGTGCCGCATCTGGGAGAGGACCTGTTTACCCAACACACGTGCCCGGATGGGCAGCCTTTCATCTGGCCCCAGGAATATCATGAACTGGAACGGCAGAGGAAGGCTGGGGCCATGTGTGCACCCCTGATCCCGGCTCCAAAGCCCGTAAAGAGGATCTCGCCCCCGCTAGAAGAGACCCAGTTTGAGTGGGACCCCACCGGAGAAGACCTCATGGGGTTCACTCAGGAGACTCGGGCAGCTGCAGCGGAGCGTGCTGAGTGCTGCCGCCAACAACTCGAGGTCTTTGAGAGGGAGCGGAGAGAGAGGCGGGTCCGGGAACAGCAAGCTCAAATAAGGAGCGCGGAGCAGAAGAGCCGGGCCAGGAGAGACCCCCGTGCAGCGCATAGTCCCCGCACCACCGGGACTGTGATCAAGTTTAACATGCAGCATGGGTGGGGCTTCATCCGAGACCACCGCACCCCAGGCGACGTCTTCGTGACCAGGAGAGACGTTGAGTCCCACCTACCGGAGGGACACAGAGGTCGTGACCTTTACATCGGGGACGAGGTCACCTTCACCCGGCACAAGTGTGCCAAAGGACCCTACGCCCTCCATGTGCATCGCCTGACGGAGGAAGAGCTGCGGTGTGAGGAGGAAGAACAAGAGGACCCGGACGGGTCTGAAGCTAAAGGAAACCATAAAGAAAGAGCAGGAGGACGTCGTCGTTAAGTACAGCGGAGTACAAGCTGTATATAGTTGCCCGTCGGGGCACAGTGAACTGTTACTGCTGCTATCATAGTCCCCGTTGGGACCAGCAAGTGTGAACTGTTTACCCGTTTATCCCTTAAATCCCACTGACCGAGGACTGAGAGCGGTCATTCCTCCCTAATACCTGGCCGAGGACTGAGAGCGGCCACTACCCTTTTGTATATAGTTGCGCTTCCTAAAGCGCCCCCTACCGGTTTTATAGGAAAACCATTTTTCAAGAAAAGACTGTCGCACTTTACCCGGTCACGCGTTGCACAGTGACCGGAGGAGGAACTAGAAGCGAAGAAAAGTCTACAAGAATGTTTTATATGAAAAGTTTTATTGATATATATATATATAATGTTTTGTATGATGTTTTATATGTTTATGCAAAAATTTGTATGTTTTGTGGTGTTTTGTTCTTACAGCCCGAGGACGTGCTGTGATTTACCAGGGGGGAATGTAGCACCCTGAGGATTCGGCTGCTACAGGGGTATTGCACCTCAACCCAGAGGTGTGATATTCCACTCCCGGGTAAGGATGGAGTCTGGACCTGAGCTCGGTAGGCTGCATGCACTACACACATCCCATTTCCGAGGAGCAGACCAACGGTACTCCCACTTAGAAATGTGCAGGTACGACCGAGTCTGTTCCTGGCTGGAGTGGGAGGGGGGTGGTACATCCCAAGTAGTGTAGGGGCAGATAGGGGGAGCAGCCTGGGTAAAGTTAGGAGCTCATTGGGTGCTGGTCACCTGAGCTCACACATAGAGGGAGTATATAAGGTGGGCACCATCTTAGATCAGGGTCAGTCTGTCAGAGTAAGAAGCAGAGGTCCAGATGAGCCTGCAGAGAGAGAGTGGAGCAGAGAAGGAAAGACCCAGAGAGGGGACAAAGAGAGGACTCTGAGAACCCAAATTCAATCCCCGGGTGAAGAGTCGGCAATAGGGTACCGGATCCCAAACTGGTGGGGGCAAAAGCACACCCTAGCCAGAGACCGGAGGCCGTGGGCAGCGTCTGCCACGGCCACCCACCACATCCACCCCGAAGGCAAACCACGTGGAGGGTCAGGGAACCCAAGGCCAAGGGTCTCCCAACAGAAGGCCCGAGGGAGCTGGACCTAGGTGGATCACTAGTGGGGACGGCCAGAGGAAAGGACAGAAGGAGAGCTCAGGGTCACGCTCCGGACTTGTTTGGGGGTTTGCTGAATCCAGGACCTGGTGGACGCAGCACGGCTCGGGTGGTCACTTGAAGCTGGAGTGACCGGAACATCAGCAGTGAGTAAAATACCCTAAACTGCACAACCCGACTCTGTCTTCACTTAACATCTATGCTGCACCACCACAACCCCCATCCTCTGCACCTGACCCCCTGAGGCTATACCCCACCCGTTGGGGGTTATACTACCAAAAGCTGCACCAACACCATCAGCCTCAGCGGACCCTGCTGCAGCGGCGGCCGTAGTGACCGCAATACAACGGGTGGCGTAGTCGACATTAAGAACTTTATAACATCTGTAGGACTGCCACATACTCTGAGCTTGACACCCTGGGCACGGACCGGGTCACAGCCACTCGGAAGACTACAACCCCCATCTGATCCGGCTCCGGGTATTCCCCTAAAGAATATGGCCCAGGGGGCGCGTCAATTCCAATGGAAAAAATGTTTACATTCTGTATAATTGACCTGAGAAATGTAATATTTAATCATGGGACACCCCTTTACAAGTGACAAATTATTTAAAGATGTGCATTAAAATTTGGCCCAATGTACAAATAATTTACTGTTAGCAAATTAATCATAGGAATACCGGTCAAAAAAGACCAGAGAGTATAGATATTTCTTATGTCTAAAAACACATTTGAGATTATATAGCTATTGTTCTTAGATTGAATGGAACATCGTAAGCTGCTCCAGCATTGGGGACCATCACCCAATTTGATTTATAGTGGGATTAAAAAAGAAATAATTATTGTTTATTGTCCATTCTGTGGTATAAATCGTCTTCCATTCATAGTCCTGGGTAAAATTTCTAAAATTTGGCATCATTGTTTTTGGGCTTTTTTGCATTAAAGCCGTGATTTAGCAGTTTTTGCCTTTTGTGTACACCTATGCAGACTCATCCCTAGGGAAGTTGCGTCTGTCGGCCGTACTACTTTCTATCACTTCCCTTGCTGTTTCTTTTAACCCTTCCACGGCCAGTGATGTGTGGATGTAAGCATGAATTCAGCACTCTCACATTGTGTTGCCGTCACTGTTTTCATTAGTGTATGTTGTTATTGCACATTTGTCCTGACAATTTCTAGCTGGCTTTGCCCTTGGGGTTATAGTTAATTCATTCGCCACCCTGCAGTCACCATGGGGGCATCAGTGCAGTGCCTCTAACCAGATGGTTGTCATGGAGACCCGAAATTATGCAGTTCTGCAATGAAGCGAGACCAAGGAACCAATTTCTAGTGCTTAGTAAAACCTGCGAGCTGCTGTCTTTTTTCCCCCTGTAATGCCACTTACATGTTATCTGCGGCATTATTAGGATTTCTGTATCTGTAAGATCACACATACAGCATACTGATGGGTTCTTTATTGGTATACGAGGTATGATTTATGTCATTGTACACGCGTGGAAGTGATATTTGTAGGTTTAACGTAGAGGCATAATATATGTTAATCCATAATGTGACTTTAAAGACTGAGGTAAAATATATAGAATTGAGTTTTTACTCATAATTATATTCAGTTACAGAAGATATCAGTATAAAACATATGAAAAATTAGTACTTCACATGTCTGCACAATGTATGGAAAACAGTGAAAAAAAATTATATTTTGGTGGTTGTCCATTCTTGACAGTGCCTTTATGTTAGAAGAGTTCTCCAACAGCAAGGTGATCACAGAGTGTCTTCCTGCCTTAGCAACATTTCCCTGCAGTGCCCCCACAGGGCACATGCAGCATTACATTACATATTGAAAAGTCCTCCACTGACTGATGTTCTATGCAGCTGTTTTTCACTCCAGCTTTCCTCAATGGAAAACATCCACCCAATAAAATATTTTTTTTTCCGCTACATTTTTTAAATATATAAAAACATCACAACTGAAAATGTGCAATTAGGGTCTGTTATGAAAGCTTCAACTCTAACTTCTTGTACAAACTTCCTGGCACTTGAAGAAGTATATAATCAAAGTCAGGTAACCTAACCTCACTGAAGTCCCCCCTGAATCTATGTATGCTGCGAGCACATCATTCTTGCTCTTCTTTTACTTCTTGTCAGGGATTCAGGAATTCCCATACAAGGAAAGAGAAACTAATAGTGCTGTTCGGCAAAGGACAATTTCATATAGGGATTCACCCTTAGTGTCCAACCAGAAGCTCCTCGCATTTGAAATGGCTCCCCACCAATTACACCTGCCTCCTCTTCAGCCCGTCCCCCACCAAACCACTAACACACAGAGGACATATTCAGGAAACAGATACGCATTGACACACATGGGAACTTAAGTGTCATCACAGACAGGCTGCAGCCTTGCACCACTGGGGTCCTAGGTTCAAATCCCACTGCGGACAACATCTGCAAGGAGTTTATATGTTCTATGTTTGCGTGGGTTTCCTCCGGGAACTCCGGTTTCTTCCCAAAGTCCAGACACATACTGATAGGGAATCTAGATTGTGAGCCCCAGTGGGGACAGTGCTGATCATGCTTTATTTGCTTAGGAACAATACATTTATATATAAAATGTGCATGTTTGACCCAAGTCTTTTTCTACAATTCTGTGACACCATTAAATGTTAGTAAATCCGTAGTGTCAGACTTGGCAGAGGAAATGAATGAATGAATTTAGATTATTAGAGTATAAAATTTTAAATGTTATTAACATTAAAGGGGTTATCCAGGACTATATATATATATTTTTACTAGGGACCTAACAGCCAACAGTCGGGTATTTGCTAACTACCTGCTTGTTACTCCCAGGGCCAATCTCTGCTGGCACAGAGTGGTCATTAACCGCGATTCAGCAGCTTCCGTTGACGTCACATTGACAGTGCAGCTGCTTCTCTCCTGCTCTGCTCTGTTGACTGCCTATATCAGAGAGCTGGCTGCCAATCAGCATGACATTGGCAGTCACGCCTTGTCGACAGAGCAACCCGGAAGAGAAAGAGCAGCTGTGTTGATGTCGAACAGCTAAATCGTGGGCAGCAGTCATCGGGGACTGGAGCCGGGCAGAGCAGGCAGGTAGTTGCCTCTGTTAGCAACTACCTGCCTAGTAGTTTTTAGAACAATAGTAAAAAAATAAAATAGTCTATAAAATAAAATCGTCTTGAACAACTCCCTTTAAGTATTCTCTGATAAAGAGAACATGTTATAAAACCGCTGGGGCTCCCTTCCATATTTTCAGTTCACTACGTACTGTACAGTGGATTGCTTACAGAACGGTATATCAAGTAGTCTAACTACAAGCAGCAGTACAATGTTGGGATAGTTGTAGAAGAGGTCAGTAGGTCAAGTGGCACTCCCAACCTCTTCCCAGCCATTTAGTTTATGGGTTTTTGGCATTTGTTCACAGCAGGAAACAAACACTGTGTAAGCTGCTGTATTTTTTTGGCTCAGAGAGCCAAATACTCCAAGATATTCTCACTTTTCTCATAACAGGACAATTAAGAACTTCCTTCTGTGTTAATAATTCCAAAGATAAAGCCAAAAAAGCCAAACTTTCTCTGTTGATTAGATTAACCATTTTTTAAAACTTCACACATTCCACTCTCTTGCTGGAAAAAATTATAATTGTATAATTTTATGCACTGTATACAATATAATATCACTCACATTTATTCATTGATTTACCATCACTGTGTTGAATTTACATCTTTCTTGTGCCAGCATTCAGCTTTGAGCATTTTGTTGATTTCATGAGAGCTAAAGTTCATGAAGGTTGCCGCTAGTACCTACAATATTGAAAAATTGATTCTTTTGTAGCCTTGAGCCAAAAAAATCTCCTGGGATGTAATTTTCAGGTGTTACTGTGTGTAGCTAGATATTTGCAGGACAGTCCTGGAGATTTATTTGAAAGCACTTAAACTCTTGACTTTGAAAGGTCATCATCGAGATCTACTTCCATCACACAAATAGGTACATTGTTCACAGATACTGTTAATAGGAACCTATCATGCCCAAAAATGCTATTACCCTGCTGATATAAGGTTAATCTGTAGATTAATAGCAATACAAAAGTATCATACTAAAAGCGTGGCTACCAGGAAAAAATGAAATTTATTCCTCACCGGAGTCAGTGGCCTCAGTCGTAGAGATGTCCCAGAGCGGCTACAGTCATGGCTCACAGCATTGACAGATCGCTCTGCAGAGTAAGCTGTGAATAAATGTGTGGAGTTGTGCTTATGTACGCCTCTCACTGTCTACTGAGTATCACTATGTCCAGGCACGCATCTGTGACTGAAAGCTGGCGGCTCCCAGTAAAAATAAAGTTCATTTTTTCCCAGTAGCCACGATTTCAGTAAGGCAAACAAATAGTTTTGTGATGGTATTAACCTGTAGATTAGTCCTATATCTGCAGGTTAATAAATTTTGGGGAAATTACAGATTCCCTCTAAGGCCCCCATATAATTTAGATATAATTTAGATAGCTGTTGGTGACCGTTCGGCTGACAGCTATCTCCCCCAACTCCCCATACACTGGAACTAGCTAATTGCTTAATTGTTCTCAATGATAGTGCCTCTGTCATTCTCTAGCAGTGGCATTTTCCCTGAGAACAAAAGGATGAGCAGTTGGAAATCCTTTTTCTTTGAAAAATTTCAAAACTGGCTCACTGATGGGTTCTTAGTAAAGTTCCCCATATCCCCCATATAAATGAGATAACTGTCAACCAATATCTCCAAAAAAATAAAGGATGTGCTGTTGGAAATCCAACAGTTTGCATCCTTCTCTTCCCGATTATAATCTGTCATGGGAGATTCATGAGGCTCAGATACACATTACTGTACTGTGCTATATTGTTGGCCGACCCTGTTGATATGAGCAGCTTTGTCCGACATTAGTTTAAAATGTATGGCGTGGTTATTCTTGGTTCGGAATCGATGAATGTACTGATGTATGTTTAGTCAATACAAATGTGAAACACATAAAAATTTTAATGTATTAATTGTGGTTACATACTAATATTGTGATATGGATTTATATAAATATATTATTATCACAATTTTTTATTTTTAAAGCACCCTTAATTCCAGGGAGCTTTACATGTGAAAAAGGGTTTACACACATAACATATATTTAAAATTTTACTTAAACAGACTATCAGACATTTACAGAGGGGGAGAGGACCCGGCCCTCACAGATTTACAATCTACAGGGTATTAGGAAAGGAGACAATCAGTCAGGGGGTTGTAGTGGCTCCGGTGGTAGTGAGGTGGCAGTGAGGTTATTGCAGGCTGTAGGCATTTTTGAATAGGTGAGTTTTCAGGTTCCGTTAGAAGAATCCAAATGTCGGAGATAATCAGACGTGTTGGGCACTGAGTTCCGGAGGATGGGGGAATGCCCGGGAGAAGTCTTGGAGGCAATGGGCTGAGGAATGTACAAGAGAAAGGAGAGAAGGAGGTCTTGTGATGATCGGAGATTATACAGTCCTGCTCATCGTTATTGGCACCCATGAAGTTTAAGTACATAATGTGGAATATCTCCTGAAAAAAATGAATCAAGTGAAGCAGTTTTTTTTGTATAGAGCACTCGTGTTAAATAAAAAAGAGCAAATGATAAACAATAATCTAAAACAAAAAACAATGAGAGGGAAAAATAGAAAAACCTAAAGCTTGCTGTGTCATAGGAATTGGCACCCTGTACATTAATTTAGTATGGAAACACATGTTGACTCGCTTGTGGTAAATCACAAAAGAGATTCACCTATGATTAACTGTCAGTGCCCATGTGCCATGAATTAGCTAATGAATGATGACTTCACTGTTTTAAAAATCCACATGGTAGGCCCTGTTTCTTTGTCACAATGGTGAAGACAAAGGAGCTGTCTGAGGACCTCACAACTGCTATTATTAGCAAACACAAGACTTCCAGAGGGTATACAAAGACTTTGTTATCACAGTTTCAACAGTGCTCAATGTTATTAAGTCTGCCAAGCATGGAACTGTCAAGAACCTCCCTGGACGTGGGAGAAAGAGGAAAATTGAGAAGAGATATCTTCGAAGGTTGGTGCAAATAGTGGGGTCATGGTTTCAACAAATACCATATGCCGCACACTAAACCAAGTAGAGCTTTATGGGCGAAGTCCAAGGAAGAAACCATTGCTTAGGAAAAGACATAAAAATGAACTACTGATCTTTGCCAAAGAGTACCTTGACCAACCACAATCCTTCTGGGAAAATGTTCTGTGGACTGAAGAAATAAAAATAGAGCTTTTTGGCAATGCAAAGCAACAGTTTGTTTACAGATGGTGCAATGAAGCTTATAAGGAAAAGAACACCTTACCGACAATGAGGATCCATAATGTTGTGGGGTTGCTATGCTGCATCTGGTACTGGAGGCCTTGACCGTGCCACAGGAATCATGAAATCAGAGAATAATCAAGAGACTTTAGAGCGAAATGTCCTACCCAGAGTAAGAAAACTTGGTTTGAGTCGAAGACAATGACCCAAAGCATACATCCAAAAGTACACAGAAATGGTTGAAAAAGAAAGAAAAAAAGCCAGCAATGAGTCCTGACCTCAATCCCATTGAAAATCTTTGGGGTGAGCTCAAATCAAATCTGCCATTGGGAAAAAGAACCCTGCAAACATTCAAGAGCTTGAAACTGCAAAGGAAGAGTGGGAGAAAATTCCAGCTGAGAAGTGCAAGAAGCTTATAGATGGCTACAAGAAATGTTTGGAGACTCTCAGCAATGTCAAAGGGTGTGCAACCAAGTATTAATTAGGGGTGCATTGCAACATGGAAGTTGAAAAGTAATGTTTTATTGTTGTATTACTTTGGACCACTAATTAAAAAATCCTGAGGATGCAACTTTGGTACATTTACATTTATTTCTGAACATATTGTACAGTCTATGAAAAAAATGAAGGGGTGCCAATAATGGTGAGCAGCACCGTATGTGAGGAGGTATTCAGAGACTTGTTTGGAGATGTATGGAGGAGACAGATTATAGACGGCCTTGTAATTTGTTGTTAGTCGTTTGAATTGGACTCACTGGAGGATTATAACTCAGTCAAGGCATTGGCAGAGGAGAGAGGCAGAGGAGAGGTAGATTAATCGGGCAGCAGAGTTAAGGACAGAATGGAGAGGTTCGAGAGTGTAGTCGGGAGGCAACAAAGGAAGATATTGCAGCTCATGCAACCAGAACTCAACCAGATCAATTCAGATATTGATATGGCGGACCTTCGTTTATGCCCATACATCATTTCTTGAAGGTAATGATTTATATAGTTTATCCCTGTACAATGTGTTTGTTGTATATGGGTGTCTAGCACTATTATAGGTGCCATATCAATATCTGAATTGATCTGGTTGGCTTCTGGTTGCATGAGATTCATGTGGTCTTGTTAACTAATCATATGTATGTGATGCACATTGTGCACACGCCTAAACTATTGGACTGAAAGTAGCCACAACGCTCATCATGCAAAGTAGATTTTGATCAGTCTATCGTTGTTATATACATCCAATATTGCTGTTATGATGTTTATGGGTCAATCTTAGACCTTACCCATTTTTTTGTGAAGCACTTTGTTTTTTTAATGTGTTTTAATCATGACTATGTCACAATAAAGGTTAAATCTTATGGTCTAATATACTCGTATTTTCTTGGAAGTAATGTCCTGAAAGAAAAATGATGTTACGTTAAAATTACAGTTAGTAAGATATGAGGAGATCCAGGAGAGGGCAAGGTCTTTGATGCCAAGGGAAGAGAGGATCTGTAGTAGTGGGGAATGGTCAACTATTTCAAAGGTAGAGGACAGGTCTAGAAGGAGGAGTATAGAGAATATTGTCTGTTAGCTTTGGCAGTTAGTAAGTCATTTGTAACTTTGGTTAAGGCAGTTTCAGTGGTGCGATGGGGATGGAAGCCATATTTTAGGTTCTTGAAGAGTGAGGTCAATATGGACATGTTGTCTAAGGAGTTTGGAGGTGGACGTTGAGGTTGGGTTAATGGATGTCTTCAAGATAGGTGATTGTTGCGTGTTTGAAAGCAGAAGAGAAGATGGTGATAATGATGGTGGTAAGGTTAGGATGGAGGTGGGATGGGATAAAGTGCATAAGTGATGAGGTATGATTTGTAGAGACAATAAGTAAGTTTTCTTCAGTGCTGGTAAGAAAGAAGGGTATAGGGGAAGGGTATTGGTCTGTTATAAGGGGGGTTATGGTGGTTGAACATTAAAGCTTTGTCTGATGTTGTCGATATTGTTTTTGAAGTATATATAAAGAGTAACATAATATATCTATACAAATAATAATATAATAAATAACTAAATAAATATATACGGTTATATTACCTCTTGTGACTGCAGATAATTTGACATTGCTGCAGAAAAAGCACTCTTTCATTGCACATTCCTGTCTTCATACGTTCATAAATACATCCCTAAGGATCTATTTCATTTATGTACATGTGTATATTAATAAGCCTTGCATTCTGTGGTCCCCAGGATTAACACACAGTTGGCAACAAATTGTAAGAGTGAATATTATGGAGCTATGTTGTTTGAGCTATATATTAATATACTCAGCGAATCCCAGTAAGGAAGATGTAAATCAAAAATGTGCATATAAATCATATACTGTGCATAACAGGATGTACCATATGGACTCATTTGCTAGGTCAGGCCATGTGGCTGTGGTGGCACCAGTGCTTTTAACAGTGAAGTAGCAACAAAGATGCCGGTTTAGTACTCCTGCTAAGCTCACTGTTTCCTATCAGGAAGTTTTTCGTTCCTCAGCCCAGATTCTGTCACTCTGGCTTTGTCCTTTTATCCTCCATTAAATGCCCTCATCTTGTTTACTTCCACTACAACCACAGGAGGTGACATAGCGTTGCAGTGACAGGTATGGGCTGTGACAGCAGCAGACAGGTGGCTGCTAAAATTGTGTCTCTGATCTAATTATCCGGCACAGGAGTCCCCGGCGCACACAGAGCTTGGCACAGAAGGGCTTTTGAAGCTGCAGTCTGAAAGCTTGTACATAATGGTGTGCTGTGCCGACGTTGTGTGACCGCAGACACTACATGTTAGAACCGATACGAGATCTGAATTAGCATCTAATGGGAAAAGATCCTTATTAGTCTATTAAAACATCACGTCTTCAGTAAAGTAATGTGAAGGCAGTGTGACATCTCTCTAATTAAAGGTCTCTTCCACTTTCTAATAAAAGCTTCTGAAGCCAGACCAATGGAGGATCGAGAGAACATGGCATATTGTTGTGTGAACAGTTTCCTGCTCCCTCTTCTGCAATGTCTTTACAACTCTTCTAGGAGCACAGGCGCATTGGTTTTACAACTTTTATAGTATAACAACTCTTCATTTGTGATCTGTTAGCATCAGGCATTAATTTAGGGAACAACCAAGGATGAATGACACTGATCTTGAGCCAGCATTACCAAATGTTCTATTAATGCTCCCTTCCATATATATACAGTTGTTGTATCTTTCTCACATTAAGCGTTCTCTGCCATATAACAACCTTAAATTGCTAAAACAGTACATTGCCCAAGTGAAATTTAGTTTTACCAGCAATATTTTCAACCATTTCTCTTGTGATTCAGTGTCAACCGTGATTAAGTGCCATTAGTGATATCTGAGGGAGGTCTAAGGCTAAGTTTCCACGATGCAGAAATGCTGCAGAGCATTTCTGTATCTCCTTGGCAGAAAAAAAACGCATGCGGATTTTACATGCGTTTTTTCTGCCAGGTAGAAGCGTTTGTGAAGCGTTTCTAACATGCGATTTTGCATGCGGGTTGTCAAGCACTTTTCCAAGCGATTTTAGCATCACTTGGAAAAGAGCTTGACAACTTGGTCACACTATATAAATCCATGCTACCGGCATGGATTTATGTTGTGTGACCAAGTTACGATGCTGCAAATGCAGCATCAGTAGTAAAGAACGAATAAAAATGTTGAAAAATAAAAAAAAAACATTATACTGACCTTCCGATGACCCCACTACGGTGCGTCCGATGTCTTCGGCGGCTCGTGGGTACTCTAAAAAGGACCATCCATGACGTCATTTAGTCATGTGACAGGTCACGCGACCGCCGATGGTGGAAGGTCCATTTACACCACTGCGAGCAGCAGAAGAGCCAGCAGCACCGCCGGGAGCAGACAGGGGGCCATCAGAAGGTAAGTATATGTTTTTTTTTATTTTAATTCTTTTTTAACTACAGGTTCTATGGTACCCGGGTCTGGAGGAGAGTCTCATCTTCTCCAGTCCCGGGTGCCATCCGCGCATCGAATCGCATAATATCCGCATGTTTACGTGTAGTCATGTGGATGTTATGCGGTCTAATGCAAGTCAATGGCGGCGATTTCGTTGCGATTCCGCAAAATTAATGGTTGTGCTGTGGAGTTTTCCGCAATGATAATCCGCAGCGTAAATTTCCGTAGCATGTGCACAGCACATGCGGATTATCATTGGGAAACATGGCAGACAACTTAACAAGCATTTTTAATGCGTTTTCGCTGCAGAAATGGCACCGCGGAAACTCATTAAATCCGCATCGTGGGCACGCAGTCTAAGAGTGATATCTGCAGCAGTTTTTACCTCTGAAGGTACAGGGAACCATACATTTTCACCTATATTTCACACGTCCCATCTGCACATACATGAATATCAACTTTGTAACATTTTGTGCAATATATATTTTTATGTATTATATATGTCATGCTACTGTTCATAGTAACAATATAGTTTGGTAAGTTATTTTTAAATCCTAGCCAACCTGTATAAACTTCCATCCTTACTACTAAAATTCACAATATGATTTTTCTGAGGACTGTGGAATATGTAGGTGTTGTATAAGCTACAATAAAAAGATTCATAACATTAAAGAAACACTTCTCCCATCAAAGTTTTTATCCTCTTAATATATTGCAATCATCATATTATATAGCTCTGCATACTAACAATTGCTCATTTTGCCTTTCTACCGTGCTTATTCTTCTCTTTTCTCTGTTCTATGTATAAACAAAGTCTCTTGTCCCTGCATTTATCATTCCTCTCTTCAACTCCTGACCCAGCTGCTCCCTCCTCCCCCTGCCAGTGACTTTTGCAGTGACTTATGAGTCATGCAGGGAAAATTGACCACCTGTTCTAGATAGAGCTTAGAAGGATTCAGCTAGTCAGTTTTTAATCACGTGAAGTCATAGACCTAATGGAAAAGAGAAGAATTAGCTGGATAGAAAGGCAAAATGAGCAATTGTAAGTACACAGTGCTATATAATACACTGCTCAAAAAATAAAGGGAACAGTTGAACAACAGAATATAACTTCAAGTAAATCAAATTTCTGTGAAACCAAACTGTCAACACTGATTGACAATCAATCTCACATGCTGTTGTGCAAATTGAATAGACAATAGATGGAAATTATTGGCAATTATCAAGACACCCTCAATAAACAAGTGGTTCTGCAGGTGGGGACCACAGACCACATCTCAGCACCAATGCTTTCTGGCTGATGTTTTGGTCACTTTTGAATGTTGGTTGTGCTTTCACACTCGTGGTAGCATGAGACGGACTCTACAACCCACAGAAGTTGCTAAGATAGTGCAGCTCATCCAGGATGGCACATCAATGCGAGCTGTGGCAAGAAGGTTTGCTGTGTCTGTCAGCGTAGTGTCCAGAGGCTGGAGGCGCTAACAGAAGACAGGCCAGTACACCAGGAGACGTGGAGGGGGCCGTAGGAGGGCAACAACCCAGCGGCAGGACCGCTACCTCCGCCTTTGTGCAAGGAGGAACAGGAGGAGCACTGCCAGAGCCCTGCAAAATGACCACCAGCAGGCCACAAATGTGCATGTGTCCGTACAAACGGTTAGAAACCGACTCCATGAGGGTGGTATAAGGGCCCGAAATCCACAGATGGGGGTTGTGCTCATAGCCCAACACTGTGCAGGACGCTTGGCATTTGCCACAGAACACCAGGATTGGCAAAGTCGCCACTGGCGCCCTGTGCTCTTCACAGATGAAAGCAGGTTCACACTGAGCACATGTGACAGACGTGACAGAGTCTGGAGACGCCGTGGAGAGTGATCTGCTGCCTGCAACATCCTTCAGCATGTCTGGTTTGGCAGTGGGTCAGTAATGGTGTGGGGTGGCATTTCTTTGGAGGACTGCACAGCTCTCCATGTGCTCGCCAGAGGTAGCCTGACTGCCATTAGGTAACGCGATGAGATCCTCAGACCCATTGTGAGACCATATGCTGGTGAGGTTGGCCCTGGGTTCCTCCTAATGCAGGACAATGCCAGACCTCATGTGGCTGGAGTGTGTCAGCAGTCCCTGCAAGATGAAGGCATTGAAGCTATGGACTGGCCCGCCCGTTCCTCAGACCTGAATCCGATTGAGCACATCTGGGACATCATGTCTCACTCCATCCACCAACTTCACGTTACCCCACAGACTGTCCAAGAATTGGTGGATGCTTTAGTCCAGGTCTGGGAGGAGATCCCACAGTAGACCATCCGCAACCTCATCAGGAGCATGCCCAGGCATTGTAGGGAGGTCATACTGGCACGTGGAGGCCACACACAATACTGAGCCTCATTTTGACTTGTTTTAAGGACATTACATCAAAGTTGGATCAGCCTGTAGTGTGTTTTTCCACTTTAATTTTGGGTGTGACTCCAAATCCAGGCCTCCATTGGTTAATAAATTTGATTTCCATTGATGATTTTTGTGTGATTTTGTTGTCAGCACATTCAACTTTGTACAGAACAAAGTATTCAATGAGAATATTTCATTCATTCAGATCTAGGATGTGTTATTTGAGTGTTCCCTTTATTTTTTTGAGCAGTGTATGATGATTGCTATATATTAAGAGGATAAAAATTTTGATGGGAATGCTTCTTTAATGGATAATTCCCATCCAAAGGTACAGCCAGAAATGTATTGGGAAATTAACTGGGAGAAGGTTTTGGTCTGGGATATTGTGACAAGTGATGTAGGGGTACAAATAAAAGCATTGTATGTAAATAAATTATTACATTGCTTGTATGACTTTTATCCATACACCAAACCAGCATGGATGAAGCCATATTCTCATGGTGATTTGGGATATAACTATTGGCAACTTTGGACAGGGACAACTGGGACACATGAAACACGTACAAGTTTTCTCTTATGGATCTACCATCATGGCATTTTACTCACAAATAATACACATGACCCCATTTGGCACACCCCAGGATGAATACAGACTACACTGCAGATGCCCTAAACAATTATAAACCACATGACCAGCATCAGGCGCTGTATATTATAATAAGGGAAAACACTGTATGTATTAATAAAGGAAAACACTGTTTATAATACTATGGGAGGACACTGTATGTAATAAAGTACAATGCTTTAAATTCAGTATGTAATAAAGTACAATGCTTTAAATTCAGTAATTTAAAAAGAATACCCTATATAATATTATAGGATGTCACGGTATGTAATAATGGACATTGTTAAACATAATAAAGGAGGTCAGAGGAGAGGTGTACATAAAGGTTCAGATTAGGGTGTGTGTGTCATAAATGCCTGCTATGTATTTTTATACCTTTGTGAAATTACACCTCCTAGTATAGCCTTAAAAGGTTTGTCTAGTCCAGTGCAAATTTTCGACAAGCATTGCAGCTTGCACTTCATATAAGTATAAGTATGCAATTTGCCTTCTTCCAGGCATATGCCAACTAGCTTCTCATCTACTTCTCTTCATTTTCTATTGAGAAAAACAGATGAGAAGCTAGTTGGCGTGTGACCATAAGAATGCACAATAGTAAGGGTATTCTGTGATTTGTGTCACAAACAAGAATGCAACCACCCATTATCACTTTGCAGACCATAAAAAATCTGTAGTGATTAGTCATAGAAAAAATCATTTGAGTTTCATCCAGAAAATTCGGCAATATTTTTCTCATTTGTAATCCATATGCAATTTGTCTGGCATCCGTTTTTATGCATCAGCAGTTATTAAAGGTTTTCCACACAAAATATAGTTTCCTATATTAAAGAATTGCAGTTTTTCCATAGTAATCATATGCTATATAATCGCACAACCATAGACTAGAATGTGCAAGTCTTATCCTACATATGGAAGAGAATAGTTTGTATGTTCTTCCCGTGTTTGCGTGGGTTTCCTCTGGGTTCTCCGGTTTCCTCCTACATTCCAAAGACAGACTGATAGGGAATTTAGATTGTGAGCTCCAATGGGCACAGTGATGATAATATCTGTAAAGCGCTGTGGAATTAATGGCGCTATATAAGTGAGTAAAATGAATAGTGCATGCTGCAAATGCGCAGGTTCAGTCCATGAAAAAAATCCTTCATCTGAATTACCTCGTTGAATAACATTGGTCTGGGGGCTGTCCGTGTGCTGCCTGTTTTTCACTTACAGCACATGGAGCAAAAATACTCTCATGTGAACTTGACCTTAGTCAGATGCATTAGTCAGATCACATTTACATTTCGCACCTTACAGGTGACATCTGCTCTGAATTCGTTCTCTATTTTTTTCTTCACCACCTTCTCCTGACATTCATGACAACTACTCCTGGCCATGACTTGTCTCTGCAGTTTGCTGTGCAGATGTCTTTGGTTATTTTTTATTACAATGAAAAACCTGCCCATAATTGTTCCCTTAAATAAACACAAATGAACACAAATATGTTTTACAATGTGTCCCTGAATAAAAATTGCTACATTTTGTGACTCCTCAGTAAATGATAGCACTTCATAAATATGTTACTAGCTGTTAAGGGGAGCGCTTGCAGACAACTTTATTTAATGGAACGCAACCGACCCCGGGGTCCGCGATGCAGCCTAGAGGACTGCTGCCGAACACTTCTCGGGTGGAAAGGCAAACGACAACTAAATGATAAACCCTTCCGTGTTAACTTCACACCGGACAGGGTATAGCGGTACGCTCTATCTCCGTTTACTGCACGGAGGAGAGAGCGACCGGTGACGCACCTAACAATAATTTTATCCCTTCGTGTTAACGCACACGGAAGGGTAAGACGGTACGCACAATCTCCAAGAACCGCAGGGAGACGTGCGTCCGTGGGAACAGCAGTAGCCCTGTCTTTGATACAGGCGCTACGCTATGGGGATTGGCGCTAAAGCGGTTCACACAATCTCCAAGAACCGCAGGGAGACGTGTGACCGGACTATGAGCAGTAGCCCTGTCTTCGGTACAGGCGCTACGCTATAGGAGACGGCGCTAGCTTGCGGGTGATTCCCGCCGGGTATTCGAGCACTCAGCCGGCGTGCTACCGGACTGAGCAAACCCGCTCAATTAAACTCACAGGCGGCTCGGGGTGTAAGGGCGAACCCCCTGGTCAGAGCCAGTCAGCGAAGCAAAGCTACCTGCCTCTATGGAGCTAAACCTGACTAGCGGAAACTATGGCTCTTTGAGCCCAGAGTCAGCGTGCACACCACAAACAGCTAGCTCAAATGATCTGAGCGCACCGCCATGTTTGTGGGCGGGCCTTTTAAAGATTAAGCCCTTCCCCACTGTCGCACCATTGGTGACGACACCCGTGACCAATCAGGCGGTGCCAGGTCACCAGGTCAGGTGGGTGCAAACCACCAATCATGATCCACCAGGTCACGGACATGCTCAGTGCGGCGAATCCTGGACTTAGACTCCACGAGCCCTGTCTCCCTCTGCAGCCTATGCTTAACACTGCTAGGCGCAGATGCCTGGGAGACAATCTGCAGGGCTCGTGGAACAGCTAGGCGTTGAGGCTGATAACAATGCTGAGCAGTATCAGCCCCAGCTGGCCTGGAATGGGAGACCACAGAAGGTCCTGGACCCATTTCAAATCCAGCCCCAGACCGACACCTTAGCCACTGTGCCGCCTAAATATAAAATTAACCACTGTGCCTCCTATCAATATATCACTAGCCACTGTGCCGTCTGAATATACAATTACTCACTGTGGCCCCTAAAAGTAATATAAGCCACTACTTTTCCAGCTGAATATATTATAATCCACCCCATTGACCTTAAAGAGAATATAAGCTACCAATGTGTCTAATGAAAAGAATTCAAGCCACCCCAATAACCCTCTGAAAAAAAAAACACTCACTTCCCATCACATGATCCCGCATGGGCACCGTCTCCTATCCACTCTTCGTCTGAATGACTTAGCAAAAAAAACAAAGACAGACAATAAATAAACAGCAATAGTGCATGAAAATAATATATTGTACTTAGTTAACATAAATGCTATCAAAATAATGCAAAAGCCATCCCACCACGTCACGGTGACTATTCGGAATAGTCCTAACTCTAATATATCTTACCATTTGTCAAGTGACATGCATGTGGACAAGGGCTGAAAGACACAGCCATGGGGAACAAGATGGATAGAATTTTCAGCTCGAGGAGAAAGCAGGCCGCACCTTTATATGCATTTGGTGCACACTAACCGAAAAAAAAACTAAAGAAATGAACTGAGATATACAAGTTCTTCTCACTAAATTAGAATATAATAAAAAAGTTAATTTATTTCAGTTCTGCAGTACAAAAGGTGAAACTCATATATTATATATATTATATAGAGACTAAGGGAAACAGACTAAGAGACCCTTTTAAACGCATTTTCACGTGTTTTTTGTTAATTATTCTAATTTACTGAGATAATGACTTTTGTGTTTTCATTGGCTGTAAGCCATAATCATCAACATTAACAGAAATAAACACTTGAAATAGATCACTCTGTTTGTAATGACTCTATATAATATGAGTTTCACTTTTTGTATTGAAGAACTGAAATAAATTAACTTTTTGATGATATTCTAATTTAGTGAGATGCACTTGTAAATTGGTGTGCATGCAGCATGTAAGAGCATGTTCACACATGGCCACTAAACAGAAAAGGACAAAGACAGAAACATAATACGCAAATACCCTGCAATGTCACATCATTTTGCTGGCAGCATCATAGGGAGGGCATTGAGTAACAAGGCACAAAGCTAATGATAACTTCTTGCAGCACTGCTATTGTGTCACCCTACCTGGATGCCACAAGTGTAATAAAGCTGTGTCTGAGAGCAAGGGGGAGGTTCTCTGGTCAGGGGAACATTAGCATGCAATGCCTCCTGTCTCAGGCCAGTAGGGGGAACAGGCTGCCCCTATAAAAGCTGGTGCTGGGGGCAGGGTTAGAGAGAACTGGATTGCCTGTCTCAGTACTGAGACGTGTCCCAGAGTGGAGCAGGGACAGAAAGTTGATTGCACCTAAGAGGAAGTGTGGCAGTAGGAGAGAGCCACAAGCCAGAGACAAGAGGCGAAGAGAGCCTGTCTTGGCAGAGAAAGACTTAGCTTTACCAGACTTTGGTGTCTGAGGCTGGAAGGATTCCACATCCCCCAGCAGAGAACCAGTCCGCAAGGGACTGTACATTCCTTGGCCTAAGAAGCCTGGAGGCCCTGCCACAACCGAAGGGACCAGTAAAGCCGTACAAGGCTGGGAGCAGAAAGGAACCCACGTCGCAGGCCATACAGGCGAGAAAGCACGGAAAGCTCGGAAACGTGGGCTGTTACCCTATCAGGAGGAGATAGCCAGAAGGAGCGCAGAAAGCATGGTAGGCCTACACCCTCACCCTGACCAGGGCCAATTTTCCCGTTGCTCTCAGACATCCAGGTCCCCTCCTAGCTGGGACTGTTTGTGGGTCAGTTTACCTGTTTAGTAAAGACCCTGGACTGCAACCTGTTGTCTGTGTGCTCCTTGCTCCTCCAGCACTATAATCACTGGGACTCTCACTACCATCACTCCCACCATCCACTATACTGCCCTGGGGCCGCACTCTTCCCGTGGGGAGTCACACTACCCTAGCTGCACACCTCATCAGCCCCAGCGGTCTGCATGCAGCGGCGGTTCCTAATAACCGCAATCCACGGGTGGCGTAGTCGGACATAATCAATATAACGGACTACCACTGGCCTGATCACCCTGAGCCACGGAACCGGGTTGCCACTGCTACTCCCATCGCTCCCTATTGCCCGGATCCGAGTGCCCCACGGCCCAGGGGGCGAGTCACTATAATCTAATTATATCTACATCTTAGAGAGTTTTACCCAAAAAGCAGGTTGGACCGCAGCGATCCTAAGATCGGGGCTGTTTAATCTCAAGAAATGGGCTTAGCAACCCCATCATGAATGGAGGGGGGTCTATGGACTGCTGGAGAAAGACAATCGCTATACTCATCATTCAAGAAAGTGCTGCAGCGCTTGGTTCTCAGGGCAATCAGACACTAGTGATCAACAAGTTATCAGCTATTCTATGCATAGGCGATAACTTGTTTTTTGGAAGGAATAGCCCTTTTTAGAGGGGATCTCCAGGCTGAAAAACAAAGTCTGCAATGACTCTATGTGATTGCAAGCTGCAGAATCGTGGCAGCATGTGGTGTGCACACTGTCACTATTCCCCCTTATTTGCAGCGTGTGTAGACAGTCACGTGACCACCTGTTTGCGATTAGCATATGCATAGCCATGTGATGAGTAGTTTATCCGATTTTCTTAATAGAGCATTAAGATAAGTGGATGAGAATCTAGTCCTCAATAGAAGACTAGTCTCAATAGAATATTGAGAGAAGTGGATGAGAATCTAGTCCTCAATGGAATCTAGTCTAGCCAGGACATAACAACAAGTATGCAAATCTCATACAAGCGGATACATGACTGCCCACTTGCATTGCAAGTACAGGGGAATGGTAATAGTGTGTACATTGTTAGAGTCTGGAAAATTGGAATAGTGGCACTGCAGAAAGCCATGATCAGCTCCTTGCCTTGCCCGTGCTTAAAAAAATAAATTGGCATTATGTCTGGGACAATCTAGACTCATCACCACTCATGTAAGTGGGTCGCTGTTCTCATCTCAGCCTTTCATGGATGACATAAAATAACCCAGTCCAGATGCCAGCCACTGGAGACGAGGCTATGGAAACAACATTGCACTGCAGGCTACTCAGTTTCCATAAATTGGCTATGGTTTTACTGGACCTCTACTCTCCAGGTTACTGAAAAGATCTCTATTTGCGCATGTAGGAAAATTGTAGTTTGTTTTCTTTCTGTGAAAAATGTGCACCAACCACTCTGCTCAAAATAAAGCTCTGTTGAGAATCTATCAAATCATAATTACAAAGTTTATTATTATTGGATATCCATATAAAATAAAACTGTGAGGGAGATCAGTTTGTCTGGATGATACTTCAGAAGAAGAATTAATAACTACATTTATGTTCATTTGCATTTTTATGGCACCTATCGGAAAGGTACAGGATATATATTTGTTCTCCTGCACATGATATATGGTGTAGATTGAAATACAAGATTATGCTCTTGTGGCATCTGAAAGCTTGACAGCTATATTTTAATGTCTTAATAAGGAATGGTGTATAACGCAATTATGCATGGCACTATTGCAGGGAGAAAGTTATGGCCGCATCTGTGTATTCCCTTGAAATATTTAGCTCTGAATGTTATTTGAGAAACATTAAAAATAAAGTGTCGGTCACACAGTGAATCTTTTTTTATCTTAAATGATACTCCATTTACACTCATAGAAATGTATTTTTTGTGTCAGTGGTGGAAACTTATCTCCAGTTGTGTACTTTAAAACAGAGGTCCCCAACCTTTTTTGCACCAGGGACCGGCTTTAAGCAAGACCAGTTTTCCACGGCCCGGTGGGGGTGGGGGCAGGGCTTTGGTCATATGGGGGTGGGGTTATGGAGGGGTGGAGCTGTATGGGGAGGATGCTGGCGGGACCTCGGTGTACAGCGCTGCTAAGTATCAGCATTGTACATTGAGCGTCAGTGTATACAGCGCTGCTGCTTAGCAGCGCTACACACTGAACACCGGTACCGGGAGCCGCGTCACTGAAGCCAGTCTGCTGCCCCAGCACGCCCCACATAACATGTTCTGCCGGGGGCGTGTCAGTGAGGAGAGCCTGCCGCCCCACCCCGTCAGGAACACACCATGCTGTGCAGGAGGGCCGCGTCACTAAGACCCGCCCGACGCCCCACCCCGTCCTGCATAATGTTCTCTGCCGGGAGCTGCGAGCTGTCACGGCTATGGCAGAAAACATTATAAATCCACACAGAGCGAGCTCTGACCAGGCGCAGGGCCGCGGAGCTAGCTGTCAGCGGCGCCGCGGACCGGCTGAAAAACCCCAACGGCCCGGTCCTGGTCCGCGGACCGGCGGTTGGGGACCTCTGCTTTAAAAGCTGTTAAGTACCTCAGTGTGTAAATTCTAGTTTTAATCTAGAAATAAAACATGAAAATAAATAAATACCTAAACAATGAGTTATCTATGTTGATTATCAGCATCATTCACTTAGAGGTTGTACATTCATTTTACTAAGAAGCAGCATAGAAGGAAGACATGATTTACTGGAGAACTTTACTTTCTCCTTGCTGAAAGAAAGACAGAACTATATGGAAGAAAAGTCTGCAATAACTCAGCGTGACTGCAGACTGGCGAATCATGACAGTGTGTGATTTGCATACTTGGGGACACATGTCCACTAGAATCATGCACTTCATTTAATTCACGTGATTGTCCACCCACTTGGGGAATATAGGGAAGCTATAGAGAGACTGCAGACTTTTCTTTTGAGATGAGACAACCCCTTGAACTTATTACACAGACAAACAATGACAAGCTTTTTATGGCTGTAGAGGGAACTTGCTAGATAAGTTCTGTGATCACAGTAAGGTCTGCAAATTGAGATTTTGGTTTTGGCTTTAATCCTAAATCATGTGACAAGGCTCGTTAGAAAGTCGATATTGACTTTTAGGATTTCTACTTCCTGTAGGTGGCCCTAGAGTTCTAGTCCTCTTCCTCTCTGAAGAGACAATTTGCATAATTCCCAGAGGAGCATTGGGGCTTAAAAGTCTCCTCACCTTGGCATGTAAGGCTGTCTGCAAGGAGAAAGGTTATTCCTTGGATCCTGGTCAGACGCCTCTCACCCAGCCAAACCAGATCACTTTGCACTGATGAGGGGCAGTACCCCGAATCACAGTGTCTACAAGTCATGTGACTAGGCTTGTTAGACAGTCGATATTAACTATTAGACTATTAGGATTGATACTTCTAATAGGTGGCACTAGAGTTCTAGTCCTCTTCCTCTCTGAAGAGACAAATTGCTCAGCAGTATCAGCACTGATTCTGGCAAGCTCTCTGTCATCTGTATTATGGCATAAAACTTTTTTAGTGACTAAGGAGGAATGTATACATTATTTTTGCTGTATAGATACTTTTTTGTTGACTTTTACTGGGTGCAACTTAACAGTGGAATGTATATGCTCCAGCCTGTGTCTCCTGTGTGATGTATATACTCCAGCCCTGTCATCTCTTATGTGATGCAAATGCTGCAGCTCCAGTGTCTTATATATGATGTATATAGAGCAGTCTCAGTGTCTCCTATGTGATGTATACTGCAGAACCCCCACTTCTTGAATTCTATAAATATAACATGAGCAGTGATGAAATTCCCACTGTGAGGAGACATGTAGTGTAATCTCCATCTGTGTTCAGAATTTAGTGCTGCGAGTTCTTTTCAAAATTCTTCGCAAAGAGTCAACTGCACTCAAAGCCGACCAAACCTAGAAAAGCAGTAGTGAGTAGCAACATCATCATTACCAGCTAACATCATACTTTGCACCAAAGAGAAGCAGTTCCAGCTTCACATTAGGGGTGAGTTAATTAAAGGTTTGACCAGATATAGCAGGATAAATTTCAAGTTGATAATTTTGTACAGCCCACGAATGAGGTTATAAATATAGAAATGGCCCCTGGGAGAAAAAAGGTTTCCCACCCCTGACTTAGACCCTCTGTCACAGACCTCTCACCCTGCCAAATCAGACCTCTTGCTTTGCACTGATGAGGGGCAAACACCTCGAAACACATGTCTGTGGAGTGTCTGGTTTGGCTTCATATCCTAAGTCATAGGCTGTGTGCCCACGTAGCGTTTTTCAAGCGTTTATGCTACGGAATTTCCGCAGCGGAAACGCTTGTAAAACGCTAGGTAATCCGCACCCCATAGTCCCCAAGGGGATTCCGCATGTTCTATGCACATGCTGCGGATTTTTCCGCAGCGTTTATGCTGCGTACAAAAATCCGCAGCATGTCATTTAATTTTGCGGAAGTGCAGCGGAACTCCCGCCATTGACTTGCATTGAAACGCATAGAAACCGCGACTGTACATTTTTACAAGCGGCTTCTATGCGTCTCTATGTGCGGATGGTACCCAGTTCAGGAGGAGAGGAGACTCTCATCCAGACCTGGGTACCATTGTACCTGTGAAAAAAAGAATAAAATAACAAATAAAGTTTATACTCACCTGTCCGGCGTCTTCTCTCTGAATGCCAGCAGCGCTGAAGGACCTTCGGTGACGTCACAGTCATGTGACCGCAGGCCCTTCACCGCTCTGTCTCGCGATATGCCGGCAGCCGGGAACCAGCCAGGAAGCAGCGCTGCAGCCACGCCGGGGCATCGGGGGTGAGTATAGCTTTATTTGTTTTAATTTTTACGGTTCACACTGTATAAATCCATGCTGTTTGCATGGATTTATACAGTGTGACCTAGTTGTCAAGCACTTTCCAAGTGATGCTATCGCCTGGAAAGTGCTTGTCAATCTGCATGCGGAAACGCATGTGAACCCGCATGTGGATCCGCATGTATTCTGCAGGAAAAACACATGCACAATCTGCATGCGTTTTTTTCTGCCAGGGAGATGCAGAAATGCTGCAGAAATTTTCTGCTTCATTTCTGCATCGTGGGCACATAGCCATATGGCAAGGCTCATTAAAAAGTCGATATTGATTTTTAGGATTGCTATATCCAATAGGTGGCACTAGAGTTCAAGTCCTCTTTTACTCTGAAGAGGCTATGTGCAGTTTCTGAGTTCAAGCTTCAACTTTTTGTTCAAGCAAAATGTCCCCAATGCCATAAAAAATAAAACAATCTACGTGCTAGTTTTTTTATACTTAATTTCTTTACACATGAATTTCATACTTGACCCTATTACTAAAGTTGCCCAATTTAATAATAATAATCTTTTTATTTATATAGCGCCAACATATTCCTCAGCCCTCTTTAATTCAGACAATTTACAGACATTATGGGCACTGTCCCCATTGGGGCTCACAATCTAGATTCCCTATCAGTATGTCTTTGGAGTTTGGAGGAAACCAGAGAACCCGTAGGAAACCAACGCAAACACGGGGAGAACATACAAACCCCTTGTAAATGTTGTCCTTGGTGGGATTTGAATTTAGGACCCCAGTGCTGCAAGGCTGCAGTGCTAACCACTGAGTCACTTTGCTGCCCAATTTCTCCAAAGTCAATTTTTACAAAAGAAGAAATATTAATTTTTTTTATCATTTTCGTCAACTACTTTGTGGGAAAACAAAATATGTACATATAATGTTTTGTGACATTACAATACAAATGTTGAGGTGTTCATTATCAAAAAATGACATGCCAATACAGAAAATAATTCACCCAGTATTGTACTTGGTAACTGAAAGAGCCTTTTTCACTAAAATAAAACAACTTGCTTGCAAGTAGCAATCCTTGTATTCTATTCTAATGTACTTCAAATTATAACGAAAGGTAGTAGTCTTAGCTGCCAAGTATTAAAAAAAAGTGATTACAAATCTTTTAATACGGCAACAAAATTACAAGCTTTGGGGAAAATAATTAGCCAAAGGCTTTTTTAACTATCGTATCCAAAAGTTTTCTATGAGTATAGTGCTCTTTAAATGGAACCTGTCACCTCCAGAAACATAATTTACTTCCAGGTATAGAAGTAATCCACAGTTAAATAGCCTGGCTGGTTTACTGGAGCAGCGGCTACAGGAAGAAAATTAAGTTCTATTCTCCCTGCAGTTGCTGGCGTCCAGTCATTGGGGTGGTGCAGAGAGCTTTTACAGTCACCGCTTTCTGTACAACTGCAATCAATCACAGGATTGACAGCCTGCTCTGCACATCTGTGCGTGCAGTGTGTGTATGGAAGGCAGGCTGTCAATCAATGTTTAAAGCGGTGAGCGGCGACTGTAACATCCCCCTGAAACGCCCTGATGACTGTGAGCGAGCAACTGCAGGGAGAGCATAACTTCATTTTTTTCCTGTAGCTCCACGAAGGCAACCAGGCATGGTTCTCAGGCTTTTTATCAGCAGATTATCCATATATCTGCAGGTAAATAGCATTTCTGGGGGTTCCCTTTAAATGTGTCTAAATAAGGTGATAGGATACATGTTATTTAACAGTCTTGTTCACTTGATGTAAATATAGATTTATACATATTATGACCTACTTGGTTGGGAACATCTTTTATTGTCACATAACATATTTTTCTTTATTTAGCTACATTTCACAAAATCAACATTGTCTGCAGTATGAAAGACTCTCAGATGCTATGGTATTGATTTAAATAGTCCTGAGAGATTGTTGCCAAATGCTTAACATATATGCATTATTGATGGATAGCACACCTGTAAATATTACTTTTATAGTTGTTTATCTGGAGATTTGCCTTTTGGGAATAAAGCAAGAATATTAGAGAATCCTCAATAGCAATTCCCAGATTTAACATCAGTTCAGATTCTCAGAGGTGCTCGGACACATATTACTATTTTAAAGACTATTTTATGTCATTGGATAGTCTGATGCTCATTCACAAATGTAATGACTCGCTTTATAGAAGGGACAATGAAAATCTTGCAGGTCCATCAGAAATCAGATATCTGTAGATCTCGATTGATTCATAAAGGTCCACATTTTTCTTTGATCAAACGATCGTTTAATACTTAGACTTGGAACCGTGACAAATGAGCATTCTCTACATCTAGGGAGAGAAGTTCTCATCAACAGGGATTCTTAACAGTAAGAGTGAGAGTAATCCCTGTCACATGAAGATTTGGTGACGATATTTAGAGGGGTTATCCTAGACTTTTATATTGATGATATTTTTAGGGCTTGTGTAGACAATCGTATTTTCTGTCCGATCGGTCCGATCATACTCTGAACAATGTTAGTCTATGGGGCTGTGCACATGTCCTATTTTTTCCTCGAATCAAGTCTGTCCAAGGAAAAAATTGCAGCATGCGCGATTTGCATCCAATATTCACATTGCACTCGGCCATGCAAGTCAATGAGTCCACGGAAAAAAATCAGACCACACTCGGATGTAATCCGAGTGCAGTCCGATTTTCACAGACTGACAGAATGGAGAAGATGGAGACATTTTTTTCCATCTTCTCCTCATCCGAGAAAATTGGATCACACTCCGATGAAATTCTGACCAGAGTGTGATTAGCATAATCAGGCCGATTCTCTCTGATGAGAGAAAATACGCTGGTGTGACTCTAGCATTAGGATAGGTCAACAATATCTAATCGGTGGCTGTGCGTTCATGGGAAGTGGATGTGCAGTACCCAGTCTCGGCCACTATGTAGTTGACAGAGCGATGTAGTTCCGCTCCACAACTGAGCAAGGATAGGTTATCCATATAAAAGCCCCTTTAAGAAGGGCACAATTGCCTCTTGAAGAATATGATATCACAGCATCAAAAAGAGAAAATATGTTTAGCATAAACAATAGATACATTTCAATCATTAACAAAAATGTTGCACTCATAATCTTTTCTGCTGTTATAATAGATTCTCTTTACGACTCTTTCACACAGTGGGGCACATTTACTAATCTCCACTAATAATAAAGCCGCATAAACTTAGATCAAACAGACAGACGATGTTCCAAATTTATTTAAGTGTCTGGACTTCAAGACAACTTTGCTGCACATAAGACACTTTAGTTGACATTAAGGCTGCGTGCCCACGTTGCGTTTTTCAAGCGTTTATGCTGCGGAATTTCCGCAGCGTAAACGCTTGTTAAACGCTAGGTAATCCGCACCCCATCGTCCCCAAGGGGATTCCGCAAGTTCTGTGCCCACGCTGCGGATTTTTCCGGAACGTTTATGCTGCGTTCAAAAATCCGCAGCATGTTCATTAATTTTGCGTTTCCGCAAGCGGAATTGCCTTTTGCAATGCATTAAAAAACGCAAGGCAATTCCGCATGTGGAAATCGCGCGATAAACGCACGATAAACGCGTGCGGAATTCCGCATGCGTTTTTACTTGCAGAAATGAAGCAGAAATTTTCTGCTTCATTTCTGCATCGTGGGCACATAGCCTTACACCACATATTGGCTGACTTGTCTCGATTTGGGGGCATATTGGCACATTTTAACAAATGCCACTTCCACAAAGTTATGCCCATTATGCCCAGAAACTATAAAGCTTTGTATTCCATTATAGAAAGGGAACATCTGAGCAAAGTGTTTTGACCCCCCAAAAAATTCTGTCAATAAAAATCCCTTAAAATATACCATGTTTTATTACAGCCTTGCACTGATTAGCACAACCCTTTCTGCAACTCATGGCTGTTACTATGCTGTCACTTGTCTAAAAATGGATGGATGTCAAGTAAATGAAAAGTAAATTAATCAGTATCGAACAGAAGAAAAATTGTATCTTACAAATGTCTAAGTTAGAACTTTACCAGACTGGACGATGTAGTGAAAAACACAGAGCATTGTGATACATACTGTATATTTTATTTATTTTCTTTATGTATGTAAAACCTCGTCCATATGTATCCAGGACACACTTGTTTCCCTATCTGCCGAGGATAATAAAGCAGTTGTACAATCTACTTCTCTTCTGGGACCTTTAAAAGTCTAGGTCATATTTCCTGTTATAGAAAAAAAGGTCAATATTTCTGAATAATTTATTTTTATGTTTGTTTATTATTCCTGGTGTATTATCATGCAATAAATGTATACAGAACTACAGAAAATGGCAGACACATTCATTCAGAAGATATAGAAGTACACTAGCTTATGCTAATAGCTATAAGGCTAAGTGCCCACGATGCCGAAATGCTGCAGATTTTTTCCTCTTTTCCCTGGCAGAAAAAACGCATGCGGATGTTACATGCGTATTTCCCGCCAGGTAGAAGCGTTTGTCAAGCGTTTTTGCATCTATTTCTGCATGCGGGTTATCAAGCGCTTTTCCAAGCGATTTTAGCATCACTTGGAAAAGTGCTTGACAACTTGGTCACACTATATAAATCCATGCAACCGGCATGGATTTATAGTAGTGTGACCAAGTAATAGTTTAAAAAAAAGAATAAGAATGGTAAAAAATAAAGATTATACTTACCTTCCGATGGCCCCTGGTGTTTTCTCTGCTGTGTCCGGTCTGTTGTATGGGTCGCGGTGGTGGGAAAGTATCTGCCATGATGTCATTTGGTCATGTGACCTGTCACATGACTAAATGACTACATGGCAGGTCCTTTCACACCACCGCGACCCATAGAACAGACCGGACACAGCAGAGAAAACACCAGGGGCCATCGGAAGGTAAGTATAATCTTTATTTTTTATTTTAAATTCTTTTTTTAACAGGTTCTATGGTACCTGGGTCTGGAGGAGAGTCTCCTCTTCTCCAGACCCGGGTACCATCCGCACATTGAACCGTATGATATCCGTATGGGCACATGTGTTCACACGGATATTATGCGGTTCAATGCAAGTCAATGGCGTCAATTACGCTGCGTGTCCGCAAAATTAATGGACATGCTGCATATTTTTCCACAATGATAATCCGCAGCGGAAATTACCGCAGCATGTGCACAGCACATGCAGATTATCAATGGGGACCATGGGGCACGTATTACCAAGCGTTTTTTAAGCGTTTTCGCTGCAGAAATTCCGAAGCAAAAATGCTTGAAAAACGCATAGTGAGCACGCAGCCTCACTAATAAATTGCCACTTAAAGGGAACCTTTCACTAGGTTATACTGTTGGTGTCCAGTTTTCTCTTATTCCCACTGCTCATTGAGTATTCCACTTCTTTTTGTTTTAAAGACGCCATATGGTTCCAGAGATATGGGCCTTTTTATTTAGAGCTAATTTCTATTATTCTGTGCCCATGGCCTGTGGCTATAAATATGGCTCTGTGAGACGAGGTCTCTTCACCTGTACATACAATGGCGATGTTCGCAGATAGCTTAACTCGGCTGCTAGCAGGCACATTGTGAAGAATTCAGAGGAGACTAGGTTTTCTTTAAGAACTCTTGTTAAATGCATGCAGGAGCAGCAGGTTAAAAAGAACTTTTCACAGAACAGGCTGTGAGTACATGAGCTTCAGAAGGTGCCAAGATGGTGAATGAATGAATGCAAGACAGGGGAAAGAAGGGAATGGTTAGCTAAACACGTGACATGAGAGAGAGACAGGGAGAGAGAAGGGACAAACTTAAGGAAGGTAAACACTACAGCAATACAATAACAGTGAATAGAAACTGTAAAAAGGTCCATTATAGTCCGTAAATGCCGAATCATGGGACAGAACATCTATGGTCTTTACAAGTGGATGTGGCTCACAGACTAATAATGCAGCGCAGCCAAAAGACCCGGCCCAGAGAATCCTGTTGAGTACCGCCCCCTTAATAAAGACCATAAAAATCAGTACTAAATAAAAAGACTCATCTGTGAAACCGTTTGGAGGATTTAAATAAACAAAAATAACAGAATACTGAGGGGAGCAGTCTCTAAATAATGTGATGTTGTGCTCCATATATTGCTTACATTCAGCCACTGCCGGAGCAGGTATCAGCTGACTGGTGGGGATGCCAACAAGTGTCAGACCCCACTGATCTAATATTGATGGACTATCCTATGGATATGTCATCACTACTGTATATAAGTCTCAGACAACCCCTTTAATATTAACATCTCATTACGTGAACAGGTAAGGGCTTATACACAAGGAGCATATAGAGGCTGTATTTTATGGTCGGTATAACAGGTGCAATTCCTGGGCCTATCACAAGTCTCAAGACGTGGACTATCAGCATGGTGCTTGTTAGTTCAAGTCATTAAATCCATGATTAGTGCTAAAATGTATACAAACATTGAATATATGAAATGTGGACTGCATAACTGCTATGATGAAGAGGGGATGATAAATGCAGGGACAAGAGACTTCCAGTTTTACATAGAGCAGAGAAAAGAGAAGAATTAACTGGGTAGAAAGGCAAAATGAGCAACTGTAAGTACATAGTGCTATATAATATGATGACTGCTATATATTAAGAAGATAAAACTTTGATGGAAGCGCTGTTTTAATATATAGTGAAAACTGATCAGAGAAAATAATATGTGAGCAATGCTTTGCTTATGACTACAGCAGGTGTAATTCCAATCCTTTCTTGCAGACACAGTGCTAATAGTATCGTTGCAGAATGGGAATAGATGCGCGTTTTAGTGGCCTGTCTTTTTCATCCCAACCAACCCTGATATAGTCTGTATGCTTTCCGTCTGTGCTCTGAATTCTGCGCAGCGGCCAGCGGGGAAATGTTCATACATATCAGAAACCAGACTGCAGTCTTGAAAATAAGAGTAGGTGTTCAGTAGAAGTCAAGATGCATTTCATGCAGAGAGTAGTCAGCTGGAATCTTCCTAACTGCAGAGAATACTTGTTCCCCGAGAAACTAGCACATTGCCTAAAGGAGAGTCGTAACATGGACAAAGGAAAAATGCCAATCAACAGAAATGTAGACGAATTAGAGAAAATTAAAATAAAGATGACATTCTAAGTGCTAATTAATCAATTTTATGGGCAAAAGAGATAAGAAAGATAAAAAAGATGCTTAATTTGTTATTTATATTGTCAATACATATGGCGGTATTCCCTTATGTGCTGTAATGGCCTCCTTTTGTCATTAATTGGCCTAAAATATTTCGTTTTTAATTGGCCTTGCAGTACTATGCCACCATTTATTTACAGCCATACTGTACTATACTTTGACTATACAGGCATATTTGTTAGCAGGTTTTGGCAGTAGCAGCTTAAGGAGGATTTCGCAAAGAGGATGATTTACAGGCCAGTTAAAGCAGGAAATATGTGCCGGATTACTGTAATTAATCACTCTGGAACCAGGGATAGATGAGAGGAAGGGGTTTGTATTGGGGGGTCATTCTGTTAGTATACAAGTCTGTATATACTGACTGCTGTCAAGCTGCTTATAAGTATTGTTCCAGTTTGGATGGGGTGCCAATAGGACTCTATTATTTCCCAAGCTGGGTGCCTTGATCGTGTAATGATTTGAGCAGCCCCGGTACAAAGGCCGCTATCAATTAGTTATGACGTAAAAAGCTTTAGACAAGCTTGGGAACAATCTGCTTACATGACAAACCTCTGTGAATCAACACAATGGGTTGATTAGGAGTCCACAGACTTGGCCAGTTTGACGCATGTTGACTGTCTGCCACACAACTGAATTATTTCTGGAGGAACTCATCCAAACTCATCTGACATTTATATACATGGATCAATTTTTGTTATACAAAAGATATGAAAAAATGAATTTACTTAAAAAAAATGTACTGTACCTATTGCAAAAATATGCTTGGTCTGATCCAACAACTGCTATAATCTGGGTATTTGCATGTTCATGTAGGTGCCCATGTACACAGATCCCATAAAGTTTGTGAATGTTACTTTGTTCTCTTACTTTATAGAAGCAGAGAAAAGATTGATGCAATGAAAAAGCTTTTATCAGACTAACTTAAAAGGGTTGTCCCATGAACAAAGTTCATTTTAAGCAGTAGATCCTGGAATAATAATTTCCACAATTGAATGTGGTAAAAAATGTTCCTATACTGAGATAATCTTATAAATGTGCCCCTGCACACAGCCATTACACAGTACACAGCAGGTGTCGCGCCAGGTGTGGAAAAGACTTAGTGAAACACAGAGGAAAGAGGGAAAGAGAGCCCAGACACTAGGGAAAGGGGGAAGTGGAGGCCTCCTAGTCTGGTCTAGTGTCACCCTGTCTCAACTACCGTCTCTATATTGCCTTTTCAGCAATCGCTGCATGCGTGCCTCGCCCTGTCTTTCCCTGGCATATGGCAAAGGCTAGGGATGGGAGGAGATGAGCACTAGTCAATCTGCACTAACCTCTATAGACAACAAGAGTAGACAAACAGGGGGAGAATGCTTAGCTTTAGATGACTCCAGACAAATGCGACCTCGGCCACAAACTCCAGAGAGGACGAAGTGCTGCTCTTGCTAAGCCTTCACAAGTAGAAATGAATATAACCGGCCCCTCCCTCTCAGACATACCAGGTATATATACACCCAGGCCAGGGAGCTAATTACCAGAGGGAGGTAGCCGCTAGGTCCTAGAGACAGCCTGTCATCTAAGAAGATGTCTGTAATGCCAAACATAGAGATCTCCTGCAACCAACTGCAGGGCATCTCTCTGTCACCACTGATACACCAGTGACAGCAGGGGCACATTTATAAGATTATCTCAGCACAAGAACATTTTATTTAAACACATCCAATTGTGGAAATTATTATTCCAAGATGTATTGATAAAAATCAACTTTAAAATTAACTTTGTTCGTGGGAAAAACCCTTTAAGAAAGGCTATTTTTATAAACTCATCCATTTACAATCTTTCAATATGAAGGTACTATACTTGCACATACATGCTCAGCATTATTGTCTCTAAGGGAAAACCAGAGCAGTCACATCTGTATATACAGCATTGTAGCACGTGCTTTAAGGCTAAACTCACATACAGTGGATTGCAAAAGTATTCACCCCCCCTGGAATTTTTTGTGTTTTGCTACCTCACAACCTGTAATTTCACAGGGTTTTTATGGTTTGCATCAGTTCATATAAAGAATATGCCTACAACTGTGAACATTTGGTTGTCTTTTTATTGTGAAGTAACCAACAAATAGGTCAAAATAATTGAAAAGTTCAGTGTGCATAACTATTCACTCCTCTAAAGTCAGTACTTTGTAGAGCCTCCGTTTGCGACAATTATAGCTGCAAGTCGCTTTGGATAAGTCTATATGAGCTTTCCATCTCTTGCCCCTGGAATTTTTGCCCATTCCTCAAGGCAAAAGTGATCCAGCTTCTTTAAGTTATATGGCTTCTTCTGGTGAACAGCAATCTTCGAGTCTGATCACAGATTCTCCATTGGATTAAGGTCTGGGCTTTGACTAGGCCTCTCCAAAACATTTACACATTTCCCCGTTATCCACTCAAGTGTTGCTTTACCAGTATGCTTTGGGTCATTGTCTTGTTGGAAGGTGAACTTCCATTCCAGTCTCAAATTACTGACACACTAAAACAGGTTTTGCTCAATAATATTCCTGTATTTTGCACCATCCAACTCCCCCTCGACTTGGACCATTTTCCCTGTCCCTGCTGCCAAAAAACATCCCCACAGCATGATGCTGCCACCACCATGTTGCACTGTGGGGATGGGGTTCTTGGGATGCTTAGCTGTGTTTGTTTGGCACCAGACATAGCGTTTACCTTGATGGCCACATATCTTTTAGCTAACTCAAAACGAGCCTTACAATTTTTATGTGTATGTAAAGGCTTTTTTTCTTCCCATTCTTCCATAAAGGTCACCTCTATGGATTGTACGGCTTATTGTGGTCGTATGGATAGATACTCCATTCTCTGCTTGGGAACTCTGCAGCTCCTTCAGGATTACCTTTGATCTCTGTGCTGCCTTTCTGATTAATACCCTCCTTTCCTGGGCTGAGAGTTTTGGTGGGCGGCCCTCTCTTGGCAGGTTTGTTGTGGTACGATGTTCTTTCTGTGTTATTCTATGGGGCTGTTCACATGTCCGATTCTTTCCTTGGACAATTAGCATGTCTGATTTCAATCTGATCACAATCGGATCGGATCAAAATCGGAAATGCAAGTCTACGGGTCCGTGGAAAACATTGGATCGCATTTGAATGACGTCTGAATGTGGTCTTATTTTCACGGACTGACTGTATGGAGAAGGTGGAGAAACCTTTTTTTTTCTCTTCGCCTCTGAGAAAAATGAATCTTTCTCTGATCAAACTCTGATCAGAGTCTGATTAGCACAATCAGTACTGCGGTACATTTTTCTCAGATGGATAAAAAAACAGTGTGACCCTAGCCTAATAGTCTTAAATTATCAAAACAATAGTGCTTCCATTGTCTCAAATAGATTATACCTACTGTTACCAATGTCATCATACATCCCAAAGAGCCCATAGCTCCTCAAGTCAAAGATTACAAGCTATAGAGATATTTTCATTGAATGACTTGTTAGCTTAGTCTGTTCCTCACTCAGTATGCATAACTCTGAAAATCATCAAGATGCTATACTAGTTCCAATTTACCATGTTGCAGTTAATATTTGATGAATTGCTCCAATACAGTACTCAGAGAAATGTCTCCTGAGAAAGCAAACAGCTTGATGGATTTGCTCCATAGTTTAGTGAAGCAAAATGTATCCATTTGGTTAACATATACAGCTATTTATTTTATTTAGTGTTAGAAATGTCACATAATAATTGCATTCTATCTTGATCTTTCATAGTTGATGGAGAATCTGTACAAAAACAGCCAGAAAGCTTCAAACATGTACAAGCTTCAGAAATATCTGTGGCATGTTCAATACAACTGGCATATAATGATGTGTCAGACAACTCTCCGGGTTATTCCGGTGCCATTTCATCATGTTCACATTTCATTCATCTGCTCTACACAAACATTGCTCTCTTAACCTTCACCGCAGCCTGACTAGAGTATGCCTTGAAGGTCATTCCAATATTTAATTAAAGCAACACTCTTTCTTATCTCCGTGAGCTCTAACGTGAATGCCCATCCTTGTCCAACATTTAATTGTTTTAACTATAAATAGATCCAAAATTCTCAGTTGATAAATATCATACTGTTTATTGGGGAGCTTGACTCTTCTGCTACAGAACTTCAATTTCCACGAATAGCTATAGAGTTATATTATTTATAACAACATTTAGTTTACCTGCAGGGGATAGAAAAGGTTTTTTCTTTATTACCTATATATTGAGCTCCATCATGAAACAGTATGAGACAAGTTCCTATGCTTCCCCTTGTGATGGCAGCAAGCAGACAGAATATTATCAACTCTTTGGCTGTGTTAAGATCTATATCAACTAAATTAGGCAAAGACTCCTTGTGAGAATATATTATTAAAGCATTCAGGATGACTATAGACCTAACGATGTCATAAGATGGCCATTTATTTTACGGACTCAATCCTAAATATGATCATAATAAATGTTCTTCACAATTATGTTTAAAGGCTATGACCATTTTTTATTTATCCAGTGCATCTAAAATGGAAAAAGACTCACTCTCATCTATGTTTTTCTATATTAAATGTGGGTATATGTGCATGTAATGTAGTGTGAGTGTATTAATATACTCACCTACCGCTACTCTCTCCGGTGCCCAGCACCGTTCTACTTCTCTCCTCAGTGATGTCACCACAATTGCAACTAGCTGGCTCCCTCTATGTTCTAAGCATGAGCCGGATGTCTCTTTTACAATGTAAGTCTTGTTCTGATACTACATAGGCTTACATTGTAAAAGCCACTTCCAGGTCAAGCAGAGCGCAGCGTGACTGGGAGAGTCTGAAGAGTGGTGACATCAATCAGAAAAGAAGAACGGCGCTGGACACCGGAGAGAGCGGCGGTAGGTGAGTATATTAACACACTCATACTATATTACATGCATATACACAGATTTAATAAAAAAATATAGATGGGAGTGCTTCTTTAAGTAACTTTTTGTGTGAAGCCAGTAAAGTAGACAAATGCGTCTCCATGGTAACAGACTACAAAACAAACCCAGTGTAGTCTGAGCCAGCAGTCATATGGTCTCCTTCTTTGTTCTCTACTAATTTCTAACATACATTGGGAACTTCAAAGGTGCCATAGTCCCAAAACAATTTTAATTAACACTGTTTACAAGGTTGCTTTATTTTTTTTTTGTAGATAAACTGGAGTAATAAAAATTAGTTTGTGAAAGTGGCCTTTAACTTTTATCAGTAGATATATATATGCCTGCTCATGGCCATTCCTTGTGCTCAATATAAGTGTATAAGCATTATGTCACGTTACCTCTGCCTAGTTGCATTTATCATTTGTAGAAGTCATCTGTGTGTCATCTGGCTGATGCAGCACATGAATACAAGCTGGCACTTGATACAGTTTGAACAGAAAGGCTTGTTTTGCTCTTTTGCAATTTGTTTTAAAGAGCCTTTTCTGCCTTTTCCACCCATTAATGTTGTGCAGATGAGACTTTCTGTGGAATGCTTTTGCAGAGTTTATTTTTGTTCTCGTGGCAGTCTGAAGCACCTCACACAGATGTTTCCTTAGCAGCCAGGTTATGATAGGAAAATTGTCTGCTTTACCATTTATTATACTGTATACACTGTGTGCAGAATTATTAGGCAAGTTGTATTTGAGAGGATTATTTTTATTATTGATCAACAACTATGTTCTTAATCAACCCAAAAGACTCATAAATATCCAAGCTTAATATTTTTGGAAGTTGGAGTGGGGTTTTTTTTAGATTTGGCTATCTTAGGAGGATATCTGTTTGTGCAGGTAACTATTACTGTGCAGAATTATTAGGCAACTTAATAAAAACCAAATATAATTCCATCTCACTTGTTTATTTTCACCAGGTAAACCAATATCAGCGCGCAAAATTTAGAAATAAACATTTCTGACATGCAAAAACTAAAACCCAAAAAATTAGTGATGAATATAGCCACCTTTCTTTATGATGACACTCAACAGCCTTCCATCCATAGATTCTGTCAGTTGCTTGATCTGTTTTCGATCAACATTGCATGCAGCAGCCACCACAGCCTCCCAGACACTGTTCCGAGAGGTGTACTGTTTTCCCTCCCTATAGATCTCACATTTTATGAAGGACCACAGGTTCTCTATGGGGTTCAGATCAGGTGAACTAGGGGGCCATGTCATTATTTTTTCTTCTTTTAGATCTTTACTGGCCAGCCACGCTGTGGAGTAGTTGGATGCATGTGATGGAGCATTGTCCTGCATGAAAATCATGTTTTTCTTGAACGATACCGACTTCTTCCTGTACCACTGCTTGAAGAAGTTGTCTTCCAGAAACTGGCAGTAGGTCTGGGAGTTGAGCTTCACTCCATCCTCAACCCGAAAAGGTCCCACAAGTTCATCTTTGATGATACCAGCCCATACCAGTACCCCACCTCCACCTTGCTGGCGTCTTAGTCGGAGTGGAGCTCTCTGCCCTTTACTGATCCAGCCTCTGGCCCATCCATCTGGCCCATCAAGAGTCACTCTCATTTCATCAGTCCATAAAACTTTTGAAAAATCAGTCTTAAGATATTTCTTGGCCCATTCTTGACGTTTTATCTTATGTTTCTTGTTCAAAGGTGGCCGTTTTTCAGCCTTCCTTACCTTGGTCATGTCCCTGAGTATCGCACACCTTGTGCTTTTTGATACTCCAGTAACGTTGCAGCTCTGAAATATGGCAAAATTGGTGGCGAATGGCATCTTGGCAGCTTCACACTTGATTTTCCTCAATTCATGGGCAGTTATTTTGCGCCTTTTTTGGCCAACACGCTTTTGGCGACCCTGTTGGCTATTTGCCATGAAACGCTTGATTGTAAAGTGATCACGCTTCAAAAGTTTGGAAATGTCAAGACTGCTGCATCCCTCTGCAAGACATCTCACAATTTTGGACTTTTCAGAGCCCGTCAAATCTCTCTTCTAACCCATTTTGCAAAAGGAAAGGAAGTTGCCAAATAATTAAGCACACGTTATATAGGGTGTTGATGTCATTAGTCAGCGCCCCTCCTCATTACAGAGATGCACATCACCAGATTTACTTAATTGGCAGTTGGCTCTCAAGCCTATGCAGCTTGGAGTAGGACAACATGTATAAAAAGTATCATGTGATCAAAATACTCATTTGCCTAATAATTCTGCACACAGTGTATGTCTGAATCAACATTCTGTGCTAATAACATTCAGTAGCAGTTTTAGACTGGTGAGATTGTGTCATGAGGTATTTCTTGGGGTTTAGGTAAATTGGACTTCTAGACAGTTAAAATACATACAGTAGATAGTTTTGCTGCATTTTTTATTTTAATACATGTATAAAAAAATATTTCCAGTAATATAATAAAAACCTTGGACCATTTGGTTTCTACAGTCTCTATGTATCGCAGTAAACAGCTAACTGCAAAATGAGTTACTAGGGAAATTCAACAGTGAGGGCTCTGACAGCTGAGTTTGTAACCCTTTCCTCTCTTTTTCTGAACAGTATTTTAAGCTGATTTATGACTTGATAATAAATTAGCTGATGAGAAGATTGTTCAGGAGAAGAGAAATAAGTGATGCAAACTCTGCCATCAGTGCGTTCAGTGTTGAATTTTAAAGGCATTTCAACAAAGACATGAAAAACACACAAACAAGGGTCTATAAATGTTGACGTAAACTAGCTGCAGCTGCATTTCTTTTCCAACTTTTCCTTTTCAATTTTATTGATCTTCCGCACAATTTACACGTTATCTTTTCTGAAGAATGTTCTTTACAGATCTTTTCTCCACAAATGGTACAGTAATGCTCAGTTTTCCTGTCTTTGTTTGTTGGACAAATAAAACCATGCTTTTGTTTTCTTTCTTCTGGCTCTGGAATTGCCTGAAAATGGAATACGCCACACCGTTTCATAGCCTCTCTAGTTTGCTTTGGCAAGCATTTCATGTTGCTTCGCTACATCATGTGAGGCATTACAAGTTTATGGCAAAGGTCCTCCAAGAATAGGCGTCTCCTGTACTTCTTCCTAGCATGGAAATCGGGATGAGTTTCAGTATAAATAATGTAGGAATTAAGGGCTGATACATCAAGCAAATTTGAAAAAATGACTACAGACCAACGTTTTGTTTACCTTTTGCATGAATACTCTCCAACCATTTCATCCATCTTGTCCACACCTCCTTTAGTTTTATTATAGTGCAGAATGATTTCTGATTTCTGTTTCCTGTCATTGCTGACAGTACTGGAATCATGATGCATGGTACTGAGTAAGAGGTGGTGAGTTCCCCTTCAATGGAAGTCTTCAAACAGAGGCTGGACAGACATCTGTCTGAGATGATTTAGTGAATCCTGCTTTGAGCAGGGGGTTGGACCAGATGACCCAGGAGGTCCCTTCCAACTCTACCATTCTATGATTCTATGATTCTATGATGATATAACAGATTTTTCCTTCTTCACTTTGTAAGACACCATTGTTAATTTGTTGCTGAAACCAAAGACACTATCATAAAGTGCTCGCTGTGGAATGTGCTTCATCATCGGAGGTATCTCAGAATTGTAAATTGGTACAGCAAGGTTTTTTTTCAATTTCAGAACCTAGGGATAAGCCCATTCATCCCATAATAATTTGAAGAATCACACATCCAGAATATTTTTATTCCATACTTTGCTGGATTACTAGGCATATATTGAATGAACTTGCAACATCCTCTGTAGGCTACAAGTTGCTCATCCACTGTTACATTAGCACTAGGATTGTAGAACTTGGTACAATTCTTGATAAAAATATTCCAGATGTAATTGATAGGTGCTAATTGATTCGTTTCCAACCTCGCAGGATGAGTTCACTGATCATCATCTTCTCTGAACTTGGAGCAAGTTCAGAGAAGAGCGACCAGAATGGTGACTGGTCTGCAAACCATGTCCTATGAGGAACGGTTGCAGGATTTTGGAATGTTTAGCTTGCAAAAAAGAAGACTGAGAGGAGACTTAATAGCTGTCTACAAATATGTCAAGGGCTGTCACATTGTAGAAGGATCATCTTTATTCTCATTTGCACAAGGAAAGACTAGAAGCAATGGGATGAAACTAAATGGGAGGAGACACAGATTAGATATTAGAAAAAACTTTTTGACAGTTAGGGTGATTAATGAGTGGAACAGGCTGCCACGAGAGGTGGTGAGTTCCCCTTCAATGGACGTCTTCAAACAGAGGCTGGACAGACATCTGTCTGAGATGATTTAGTGAATCCTGCTTTGAGCAGGGGGTTGGACCAGATGACCCAGGAGGTCCCTTCCAACTCTACCATTCTATGATTCTATGATTCTATGAAATCGAAGGATTCTCCGAATCTCCTCATATCTATCCACTGACATTGTTGTTTTGTAGTGTGGATCAGAAAGTGGGTCCAGAAATAATTCTCTGATAGGAAGATCATAATATTTTTTACATCCTGCCAGAAGTGTTAGTCCAATATAAGCAAACAATTCCTCTTTTGAGATATTTCGTCATGTTTTTTTTTCCAGAAGCAATGTCATGGCCTTATGAAGTTGGGAAGGAGGAGTCAGTCTCACTCCCAAGATCACATGGCCATTATATCATCACTGGTCTTTCAACACACACACATGATCCACCCCCCTCCCCAGCAACCCTGACTATAATAACACAGTAACTTGAGACACAAACACTGATGAGTACAAGATAAACATAGTATGGGCCTAAAAGCCCCGGGTTCTGTAAATATGGGGTTTCCCCAAAAAAGCATTGTTATACCAAAATGCCTATGACATAAAATTATATGAACATATTACCAACAACGACATACTTGAGGAATACCTAGAGTTTCAAAATTTTAACTAAAATAATTTTGCAGAAAATAGCAAAAAAGTAAGCTACTGGGTTTCACATTCTAGGGTTAACCAGAAATACATGCATTTAAGTATAAAATGCACCGAAGATGCCCAGGTTCTTCAATGTTTGCTGGGATAAAATAATGTCTTGCATGCACTGCTATTTTGAGGTTTAGCCACAGATTTTCAATGATGTTCAGGTCAGGGGACTATGAGGGCCATTGTAAAATCTTCAGTTTGCGCCTTTTGAGGTAGTCTATTGTGGATTTTGACGTGTGTTTAGGATCATTATCCATTTGTAGAAGACATCCTCTTTTCAACTTCAGTATTTTTAACGGTTGGTGTTATGTTTGCTTCCAGAATTTGTTGAAATTTAATTGAATCCATTCTTCCCTCTGTCCATGAAATGTTCACAATGCCATTGGCTGCAACACAATCTCAAAGCATGATTGATCCACCCTCATGCTTAATGGTTTTGCGAGATGTTCTTTTCCTGAAATTCTGTGCCCTTTTTTCTCCACACATACCTTGATCATTCTGGCCAAAGAGTTCCATTTTAACCTCATCGGTCCACAGGACTTGTTTCCAAAATGCATCAGGCTTGTTTAGATGTTATTTTGCATACTTCTGACACTGAATTTTATGGTGATGATACAGGAGAGGTTTTCTTCTGATGACTTTTCCATGAGGGCCATATTTCTGCAGGTGTCTCTGAACAGTAGAACAATGCACCACAACTCCAGAGTCTTCCAAATCTTTCAGAAGGTTTTTTGCAGTCAAGCGAGGGTTCTGATTTGCCTCTGATTTAGCAATCTTACGAGCAATTCTCACTGCAATTTTGCTTGGTCTTCCAGATCTTATCTTGACCTCCGCTGTTCCTGGTAACTGCTTTGTGGGCCACCACTATTTTCATTTTCAGAGTGATAGGCAGCTGCTTAGAAGTCCCCATGGCTGCTGTTTTTGGCACAAAGTTAAAGGAGGCTAGGTTTTTATAAAGCAGGGAAATTTGCATCACCTGGCCTTTCCTAACTATGATGGTGAACAAGCCATAACCCTAACAGGCTAATTAAGGTCTGAAACCTTGGTCAAAGTTGTCTGCGCACACAAATCTCCAAAGGTGCCCAAACTTTTGCATCGGTCCATTTTCCTTTTTGTAATTTTTAAAATGAAAAAAAAAATGACAATATTTTTTTCTTTGCCTAAATTACAAAGGAAACGTGTTATCTTTAACTTTAGGCCTTTTAGAGATCATTTCATCTTCACCTTGCTTAACTTTTAACAATAACAGTAATTTTGACCAGGAGTGCCCAAACTTTTACATGCCACTGTATGAGCTCAGAACTACTTTGCAAGTGTTCATTCCAGGTCAATGGAATTTTCCTCTTTCCAGTAGAGACTCTTGTAGGAGCCTCCTGTAGATCTACATATGACAAAGCTTATTATCTGGTGTACCTGAGAACCTTTTTGAGTCATTAAGGAGTAGGGTGCCAGGAAGATCAGTTTTCAACACTTAGTGTGCCCACTAAAAGAGTCTTTTGTATATTTGTGATAAAGACGCCTTAGCAGATGGCATTTCAGTGCTGAAATATCTATTATCATTACAAAGGATATTGGTTGTTACTTTGCAAACAGTTAAAGCTCTACACAAATTCCAAGAAAAAGAAATTAAGACTAACATAAAAACATCTATCTATCTATCTATCTATCTATCTATCTATCTATCTATCTATCTATCCTTTATCTATTTATCTATCCATTATCAATCCATCTATCTATCTAGCAGCCCTGTGTCCAAAGAAATGCCATGTGTGCAAATGCATCACACAATTTTTGCCCCATATCGTTTCCCGCACTACAGTTTAAGTACTTAGTGTCTAATTGATGGGGTTTTCACTGCTGAGACCTAAAATGTATTGATCAATATGCCATTTAGTAACAAATGGGCCACTTGTCTACCAGACAGATACTATTAACAAAATAGGAATGTGTATTATTTTGAAATATTTTTATTTTGAAATTATAAATTTACATTTTTCACGTTTTCTCCATCAACTATTTTGTGAGGTTGATAAATTAAGTGTGTGTTAAGTTCACCTACTTTTAGAATTTGTGGCCCAATAAAGATAAAATACATCTTTGGTTTTTTTTTAAATCTTTTTAACGGGGTAGTTTTATTAGTCAGAATGGGTACAGTTAGTTGGCTGCATTATTTCCTTTGTGTTGAATTTTTTTTTTACAGAAATGGACATTAAATACATATCTTACATTCTGAATTGATCTTTGAATTTTGCAGAATAAGCAGCAATGAAAAGGTCATCTGAACAATACTAAGGCTTTTAACTGCATTTTGTGTGTAATGATTGTTTTTCTACATGGTGTCTGGTTTTGATAAGTAATTATAGCAATGTGCACATGGCCTCAGGGAAACTGTGTACCGGTAAACATTTCAGATGTGTGACAAGGGGACCGCTATAGATTCGGACCATGAAACACCGGCTTTAATTACTGATCATGTAGACGTGGACATCTCCAACAAGCCGAAGGCTATGCTGACTGTGTTGACTTTAACCACAATTTTCGTTAAACTAGAAAAACCATTATGCATGGCCATTTTTTTATACACGCACTGCATGTTATACACACACTCCATGTTACATACACACACACTGCATGTTATACACACACTGCATGTTACACACACACACTGCATGTTCCGCACACATTGCATTTTACACACAAGCACACCCTGTTCATGTTACACCCATACACTGCATGTTACACACATACTGCATGTTATGCAAATGCTGTATGTTACACACACATTCTATGTTACACACACGCACACCCAATTCATGTTACACTCACACTCTTCATGTTATACGCACTGCATGTTACACACACACTTCATTTTTTACACACACACCGCATGTTACACACACACATTGCATGTTACACACAAGCACACCTAGTTCATGTTGCACTCAAAACCCGCATGTTACACACACCCATTGTATGTTCCACCCTGTGGTAGATCGCTCAGTCAGCTGCACACGGAGGTAGAAACACTGTCTCTTTAAAACTTCTGGTTGGTTTATTAAAATGTAGCATAAACCAACATTGAGTCCATTAAAGAAAACATGGCCCTTTGGGCAAAACAGGAAAACAGAGCAAAATGGTAATACAAAAGCACAGTCTTTGTGGTAGCAGAGATCCGCCTGCTTAGAGTTCAGCAACTCCACGTGGTTCAGGATAGCTCCACACAAACAGATCTGGAGTTCCTCACTCCAGACCTACTGAAAGCTGAATGCCTTAGCAGGCCGAGTATTTAAACCCCAGACCACACCCTGAGGTGGAGATATGATGAATGACCTCCCGCCCGTTTTTGGTTGTTCTCATAAAAACACGCCCATTTACAAATGGACTTAACCCCTCTCAGCAAATAACATGCTGGAGGAAACTTAACAGTTTTAATTCACTGAAGCTGAACCATGTATATTACAAAGGACACAATAAAAAAAAATCATTTTCAGAAGTGATTGTTTAAATTAGTGGTTGTATATTTTTGGGGCCTCAAATGATCATTCAAAACAGGCCACTTTTGACACAGCTCTTAAGGTAACCTTACCAGTCAAAAGGTTTCTAAGTTAAACAAGGGCATCTCTCAACAATTCACAAGAGGAGAAAGCAATGACAAACACTTTCTCTTGCCCTGGAAGATCTGCATGACCATGCATTACATTGCTGGCTTCTTCCTACTGTGCAATGCTTCATTTATCCGGTGGATAGCTGTAGGGAAATTAAACAATTCCTGCTGGTTTTGACAACACAGTTTATAGTTGGGGGACCATCAGGATGATTAGAGATGAAGCAGACAACCATTAAACATGCCCTAATACCGTATTTAAAAAACATAGCGGGATTGGTTCCCCAAAGCAGTCGTCTTTGTCAGCCCATCGACCACAGCTGCATATTTAGAGTGTAATACATCCTGAATATTTGTAATTTAGTAGTAAAGGGACTGCCGCTTTCTTGCTGTAAAAATAACAGCAAGAAGCATAAGCCATGTTTAGCTGTGAGACATTAGATATCTCATAGGAAAATAGAAGACTAGACCAGCCCCAGACACCTAATTAAAACTGTGGAACACGTTTCATGGAGGAGATGTATTGGAAGAGACGATGGGGAATAAAGGCACGATTATAGAGCCTATAACTGGACTTTGCTGTAAATGTTCACAGTTTATGTCATTACTGTGAAGTCATCCATGGTTATGTATAGTTACAATAGCTAAGATAAGCTTTGTTCATCCCACCATCACAGAGCCATAGTCCACGAATACACATTATACCTCATATATATACAGTTTACATATAAACAATTTTACTAATTATTTTGTGTGTAAACCATTTTTTACATGTTCCTATTAAGACATTTTGAGGTTGAGAGATGTCTTTAAATATCGTCCCTTCTTGTGTCCAGAATACAGCAACTACAAAGGCTTTTCGTCCGTTGAGATCAAAGAACTTGATCATATTAAAAAGCATGGTACATAGTATAACATCCATGAATAAAGTAATACTAATAATGGTAAATAGTAAAGTGAAAACAGTAAATTGTAAGAGGTAAGTAACAAATAATAGTAAAAGTCAAATAAGAATAGTAAGGAAATAGTGATAAATACCGTAATAAACTGAAAATAGTAAATTGTGATAGAGAAGAAACAAATAATAGGAAATAGAAAATAGTAAAGTAAAAGAAGGAATGAGGAAAACAGCTCCAATATTACAGTGTAAGCACAATAAATAAAGCAGGTTCTACTGAGCCATAAATTACAATAGATTATAAGAATCCAGTATATTGCCTACACTACAACCCCTGGCAAAAATTATGGAATCACCGGGCTTGGAGGATGTTCATTCAGCTGTTTAATGTTGTTGAAAAAAAAGCAGATCACAGAGATGGCACAAAACTAAAGTAATTTCAAATGGCAACTTTAGGGCTTTAAGAAACACTAAAAGAAATCAAGATAAAAAATGTGGTACTTAGTAAGGGTAATTTTTTTCAGACCAAGCAGAGAGAAAAAATTTTGGAATCATTCAATTCTGAGGAAAAAATTATGCAATCACCCTGTAAATTTTCATTTCCAAAACTAACACCTGCATCAAATTAGATCTGCTCGTTAGTCTGCATTTAAAAAGGAGTGATCACACCTTGGAGAGCTGTTGCACCAAGTGGACTGACATGAATCATGTCTCCAACACGAGAAATGTCAATTGAAACAAAGGAGAGGATTATCAAACTCTTAAAAGAAGGTAAATCATCACACAATGTTGCAAAAGATGTTGGCTGTTCACAGTCAGCTGTGTCTAAAATCTGGACCAAATGCAAACAACATGGGAAGGTTGTTAAAGGCAAACATACTGGTAGACCAAGGAATACATCAAAGCGTCAAAACCGGAAACTTAAAGCAATATGCCTCCAAAACAGGAAATGCACAACAAAACAAATCAAGAACGAATGGGAGGAAACTGGAGTCAATGTCTGTGACCGAACTGTAAGAAACCGCTTAAAGGAAATGGGATTTACATACAGAAAAGCTAAACATAAGCCATCATTAACACCTAAACAGAAAAAAACAAGGTTACAATGCGCTAAGGAAAAGCAATCGTGGACTGTGGATGACTGGATGAAAGTCATATTCAGTGATGAATTGCGAATCTGCATTGGGCAAGGTGATGATGCTGGAACTTTTGTTTGGTGCCGTTCCAATGAGATTTATAAATATGACTGCATGAAGAGAACATGCAAATTTCCACAGCCATTGATGATATTGGGCTGAATGTCAGGTAAAGGCACTGGGGAGATGGCTGTCATTACATCTTCAATAAATGGCCAAGTTTACATTGATATTTTGGACAGTTTTCTTATCCCATCAATTGAAAGGATGTTTGGGAATGATGACATCATTTTTCAAGATGATAATGCATCCTGCCATAGAGCAAAAACTGTGAAAACATTCCTTGAAAGAAGACACATAAGGTCAATGTCATAGCCTGCAAATAGTCCGGATCTCAATCCAATTGAAAATCTTTGGTGGAAGTTGAAGAAAATGGTCAATGATAAGGCTGCAATCTGCAAAGCTGATCTGGCAACAGCAATCAGAGAAAGTTGGAGTCAGATTGATAAAGAGTACTGTTTGTCACTCATTATGTCCATGCCTCAGAGACTGCAAGCTGTTATTAAAGCCAGAGGTGGTGCAACAAAATACTAGTGATGTATTGGAGTGTTCTTTTGTGTGTCTGTTTTTCATGATTCCATAATTTTTTCCCTCTGCTTGGTCTGAAAAAAAAATTACCCTTACTGAGTACCACATTTTTTATCTTGATTTCTTTTAGTGTTTCTTAACGCCCTAAAGTTGCCATTTGAAATGACTTTAGTTTTGTGCCATGTCTGTGAGCTGCTTTTTTTCAACAACATTAAACAACTGAATGAACATCCTCCGAGCCCAGTGATTCCATAATTTTTGCAAGGGGTTGTAGTACTAGAATGAAATATGTATGTGCCCTAGATTCTGGTAAATGCACCCTTTGGACCCTTTGGAAGCATAGGTCATTTTGTACAATTTGAGGACAGTGTTGAGAAGACCGGACAAAACTGCTAATTGGTATCTGTTTTGTTTTTTCATTTGAATAGGAGTTCTCTTCTCTTTTTATATCCCATTCTTTTTTGTTTTACGCATACAAGTTGTCAATTTTCTCATGTGATAAAGTCTATTTTACCTAATGCAAGAATGTTACCTTTATAATATGAAATGATACATGAATGTACAGTCATGGCCAAAAGTTTGGAGCCTGACACAAATTTTGTTTCTAGTGTTTTTAGATATTTTAGTCGGATGTTCTGCGGTTACTAAAGTACAATTATAAGCATTTCCTTATTTTTAAACTTTTACTGACAATTACATCAAGTACAAAGACTCAAAATTTACAGTGTTGACCCTTATTTTTCAACACTTCTGCAATTTGCCCTGGCATCAGCTTCGGGGCCAAGTCCTGACTGATTGCAACCCATACTTGCCTAATCAGTGCTAAGAATTTATCATAATTTGTGTTTTTGTTTGTCCACCCACTTTTTGAGAATTGACCACAGGTTCTCAATGGGATTGAAATCTGGGGAATTTCCTGGCCATAAACCCCACATTTTAATGTTTTGTTCTCCAAGCCACTTAGTTATTACTTTTCCCTTGTGACATGTTTCTCCATCATGATGGATAAAGCATTGTTCATCACCAAATTGCACCTGGACCATTGGGAGAAGTTGCTCTTGGAGGATATTTAGATCCCATTCTTTATTGATGACTGTGTTCGAAGGCAAAATTGCGTAAGCCCACTCTCTTGGATGAAAAACAACCCAACATATGAATGGTCTCAGGATGCTCTACTGTTGGCATGGCACATGACTCATGGTAGCGCTCACCTTTTCTTCTCTGGACCATCATTCTTCCAAATGTCCCAAACAGTCTGAAGAGGGCTTCATCAGAGCAAAAAATTCTACTTCAGTTCTCTGCGTTCCAGTCCCTTTACTTCTTCACCATCCCCGGGTCCACCGAGTCTCTGCCACTGCTCTCAGTCACTGATTTTTTCTGCAGCGCTTACTTCATATCGACAGCGCAGCAGCCAATTAGTGAGCGCAGTGACTGGCTGCTCATCCACTATCAGAAATCAGGAGCAGTGGCGGATGCTTAGCTCTGGACACGCGGAGGGTGAATACAGCGCGGTTTATTTTTTTTTTTATTACAAACTGCGTTCAAGTACTGAGATTTTCAGAAAGGGGACCACCCATCTAACCCTACTGGACACTCAGTAACTTCTATATAAAGGTATACATTTATTTCTACATGATATCTCTACCCTCATCATTGCAGAGTATCTGATTAGTAACATGTCTTTAAAGTCCTCATGAAAGTGGTGGAGATTTGACTTAATTAAATTTTTTATTTATTTTTGCCTGTGGTTAATTAACCAAAGCCAAAAGACAGAAATCAGTAAAAGTGTTCTCATGTTGTATTATATATCATTTCTATCTATCATCAAAATGGTTAATGTAGAAATTTCAGCATTGTAATTGCACAGATCTGGTCCATCCCCGTTGCCCGCTTTCCTTGCCATCAGGGATATTTGTAATGCTTGTTTACATTAGTGGATTAAATGCTGTAATGAGCTTCTCTTGATCCTTTTACGCTACATCTGAGCACATAGTAGATTGCTGCTTAAATGCGCTGACAAACCAAAGCATATTTCAGGTTAAGAGATCTAAAATCATCATTTATTCCTCCATGTTTGGATGGACTGGTAATAATTGAATAGAGTAAGCTTTTCTTGCCGGCTATGTCCTCATCTATACCCGTATCCCTGTCTCCTCTCTCTAGTGCTCATCATCTTTTTGTGCCTCCTGGGAGTCTAGCGTTGGTTGGTAGGGACAACTCAGAGTTCCCTAGCAACAAAGGGCTTGCAAATATATTAATATATATTATATGGTGCAAAAAACAATAAGAGCACAGAAAAAAATGAAATCACTGGAAACATGAGCCGTTCTAGTTCATCCTTATAACACTGAAACAGAGAGGTTATATAATATAAGAATACCAGTGTTCAGATGCGCACTGTTAAAAATTCAAGTACATATACTGTTGCCTGTGTTCTTTGTAGGGTATATATCCAAGATCAGGTCCAAGGGCCACATTGTCATTCTGAACCAATCCGGGGGTCGCACCAAAAATCAAAGGGGTATTACCTTCAGTTACATTTCTGGCATATCAAAAGTATACATCATAAATGTCTGATAGGTACAAATTCTACTTACATGACTCTTACCTCCAAAAATCTGCACTCTAATGTTAGGTTCACAGGTTTCGGGCAAGGATTTAGAAATGGCTCCAGCTCCTAAATCAACATAAAATTGCGTCAAATATTTTTTGAATAAGTTTCCAACTGCTTTTAATGGGAAAAACTCCTCTAGTGCACACAGTGGTTTTTTTCACATTATTTTGAGTATTTTTTAGTTAAACTAATAGGAAGCTTATTCAAAGAGCATTTGAAGCATTTTTATGTGGCTTTGCTGGAAAATCCTATACTAAATCCTCGAGAAAAAACAGTGTGAATAGGCCATAAAGAGGAAGAGGTGATGAATGCACACGGCTCTCTATAGTAGGTAATTGGTTTTGGGCTTAGTGATTCACAATTCCCATAATCTACAATGGAGAGAGTCGCAGGTACAGAAGACCACTGGCACCTGTCTAATTCACATATTGATTTCTGAAGTGCTGTACAGGTGCCCAGACTCCATTCTCCTGATGTATGAGGCATCCAGAGATGTCTACCCAGTGCGCCATTAGTACTTGCCACTCCCTGTTCCTCAGTTGCTGCCATTACTCTTCTGAGTGTGGCTGCTCACATATAGGTAATCTGTCAGACCAATATTTTTCAATTCACATGGTTGAGGACCGTACAGAATGGCTGCATGTGACCTCTGCCCGCAGGTTGTGCACCCCTGCCTTAGATGCATATTAATAGTAAGTATGTAAACTTCAAAGACGACTCTCAAGATTTAGTCTTAAATGGTAAAGGGGTATTCCCATCTCCAAGATCCTATCCAAATATGTAATAGATGTAATAATAATAATATTACCAAATTACAAATATAGTAGTTTTTCTGATTCACGTTGTCTCTTTCCATGTGCAGGCATTGCAGGACCTTAGGTATCCATGGATACGACCACTGATATAGTGACAGTTAGCTAGTTGCTAGTGGTCGTTACCATGGATTCCTAAGGTCCTGCAATGCCTGCACATGAGGAAAGAGAGATAGCGAATCAAAAATACTATACTACATTTCTAATTGGAGATATTTGCTAATATTATTATTATTACACCTACTATATATTGGGATTGGATCTTGGAGATGGCAATACCCCTTTAAATGTTTCATAGCGAAGATTTCTTACCTGCCCACAGAATAGATGATAAATGTAACATTTATGGGGGTCCTGTGGATACGTGGTATACAGCTCTGGCAAAAATTAAGAGACTACTGCAAAATTTTCATTTTCTCTGATTTTTCTTTTTATAGGTATATTTTTGAGTAAAATGTACATTGTTGTTTTAGTCTATAAACTGCTGACAACATGTCTCCGAAATTCAAAGCTAAAAATGTGGTATTTATTTGCAGCAAATGATAAAGAATCAAAATACGAAAAAATAACCTTTCCTTTCAGACCTCAAATTATTCATGTTTTAACTCAGGAAGAGTTCAGAAATCAATATTTGGTGGACTAACCATGATTTTTAATCACAGCTTTCATGCATGATTTCCACCAGTCTTTCCATGCTTTCCAATAGAAAACTGTTCAGTGGACTCTTAATTTTTTCCACAGCTGTATGTGGTTTATCCCTTTAAACTCCATGAAGAAATCAGATTGACCAAGATGGCTGCAATTCTGCAGCCAGGCTCTGATTCATGCTGTGCCAGTGGACCGGTTCCTTTTATTGATGATGCATCACTGTGTGGGTACTTTGTATGTCAGATACTTCGTCTAAAAACAGATAAAGTATGTAGGCTTGTGCTCCTAGACTAAAATGTAGTATTATCTGATGGATATGATGATAGGATTTAGGGTACTTGAGCTTATCTCGTGTAGTATGGTCTACAGCCTAATCAAAATTAGTTATTAAAGAAGCTACGGTAATTTCACGCATTTTGACTAAGGATCATATTTGGGTCTGCTAAAAGCCAGTCATAACCTTACAGTTTTGATTTAATGTGGATCCAAAATGCAGCACTGTTTGGATTATTTAGCTTTAATGTCTATTTCTTACACAGTCCTCACATGTAATAAAACTGTCAAACAGTTGCAAATCATGCACACGGGAGCGATTTAACCTTATCACCAAGCAGCTGTAAATACTCGGAGCTCGGCCCGAGCATACTCGGCGAAAGGGTTAATAGAACATACTCGCTCAACACTAATCATTATCTTTCTGATCAAATTTGCTGTGTGCATTTGTTATTGATAGAAATCAGCATAAATTTCCATTCCAATTCTGAAAGCGCTGTAGACCACTTTGGTCTGGAGATGTCACAATGGAGTGTAAGACAGTATAATTTATGGTATTTAAAATTGAAACGTAACCATTGGCACTTGCGGATGCTCCATGTAATATATTGAGGCATTATCTTCAACCTGTTTACACTCATTAGAAAACTGAAATAGTTGGGTAACCTAATATATGTGTGATGCCAAATGTCAGATTTTTCTCTGAAAGCTTTTCTGGAATGTAAGGGCAGGTGCTGGCAGGCTGTGAACGGAATAATGTAGGGCGAAGGAATAACCTGTGTAACAGCCATTGACTGTTACTGCGGCCCCTGAAGGTAATAGCAGGTTAGGACAGCGTATCTATGGCTGAAAACCCAGGAGCGGCAGAGCAAGTCTGTGCAGTGTCTGAAAAGGTTATCTAGATGTAACTGATGTGAGGAGCATGAATAGGCGGCTTTCACCAAGCATCTGCCTTCAGATCATCATGCTCAAATTAATACAATCAAACCTCTTAGTGAACTGCTGTTTGGCTTCAGCACCACTGAAGACTGTACTGAGGAATGTAGCGATAGGATTGAAGGAATGCTGGAGACAATTCCTCAGTTTTATTATACAATGACATTTATGCTCCAGAATAAAATGATGGCTGGATACTGGATGCTGCAGTGGTGCTATACCTGACCCTCTACTAGGCAATGAATGTGAACTTTTCCTTATTGTCCAATGAATTATTACTTTTAGGTGAGTTAGTTTGTGATCCTTGGACCCCAGGAAAAAAACTAGCCAATTCCTTGGACCCCAGGAAAAAAACTAGCCAGTCCACATAAAACAAAAATAAGAAAATATAGATATACACCATAAACCTTCACTGTCTGTCTGAGATTGGTAAAAAGGTCATGTGCATTTTATTATGTGATACCTATTACACAAACCCCGTTACTTCCTTTTCCCAATACATTGCCATTTTTTCATGTTTCATTGAAGTAATCCTAAATAGGGGTAAGGGCTAGTGATGAGCGAGCATGTTCGTTACTTGAGATTTGCGAGCATGCTCGTGTGTTTTCCGAGTATATTCAGCGTGTTCGGGTGTTATGTTTCAGTCACTCCGTGCTCATGATTTGCGACTGTTTGACAGCTTTAATACATGTGAGGAATGCCTGTTTCTTAGGCATTCCTCACATGTATTAAAGCTGTCAGTCGCAAATCATGCACACGGAGTGACTAAAACATAACACCCGAGCACGCTGAATATACTCGGAAAACACACGAGCATGCTTGCCGAAAGGGTTAACAGAACATACTCGCTCATCACTAGTAAGGGCTCATTCAGACTTCAGTTTTTCTTATACAAGTGTTTTCCATGTCTTTCACAGATAGCACTCGTCCCTCACCTATGATAGTCTATGGGGCAGTGCACATGTCCGATTTTTTTCATTGAACTGAGTGGTCCGTACAGAAGCACAGAAGCTTGTCCGATACTGATCCCAGTGTTGGATCAAATTCGCCAATGCAAGTCTCATTTCCTGCCAGCAGGGGGCTCTAAGTGCGGGCACTGGGCAGGTTCAGAACGCTATTAACCTGCAGATTAACCCCATATCTGCAGGTCAATCGCATTTTTTTCACGTGACACGTTTGCTTTAAGGGCAGTATGGTGGTTTAGTGGTTTGAACTGTTGTCTTGCAGATTCTCTATATGTTCGCATAGGTTTCTTTAAGATTTTCCTATTTCTTTCCAATCTCCAAATAACTTTGTGATTGATTTATTGGCTTCCTATGAAACTAACCCAGTGTGTTTGATAGATAAATTAGGGTAACAGGGTTTGGTGTAAATGGCGATATTATGTACAGCGCTGTGGAATATGTCAATGCTATGTAAGCACCAGGAATAACTACATTGGTCCTGGTGCCTATTATTTCATTATTTGAATGTGTACTGTCATTTACATAGAGAATAGGAGCAGCTTGATAAAAATGTGATTTTGAATTGTATGTAACAAGCCTTTCTTGTCTTCTTTCCAGCAATGCCCTACCCACATAACTCGTACAGTTCATCAGGAAGCACGGGGCCCATCCAATGCTACCGGTGTAGAGAGACCTGTAAAGGAGAAGTAGTGAGAGTCCAGACCAACCACTTCCATATCCGCTGCTTCACCTGTCAAGGTACAACTCGACAATCTGCGCGTGTTTCTAAGAGATAAACTGAAGAAGCATCAGCAGGCTGATTGATATATTACCTCTTGTTAAATGCCACCTTTCCTAAAAAAAACTCCCTTTCCCAGTGATCTGCTTACTAGATTTATTTACTTGCAATCCCATGGAGATCGACAATTCATAGTCCTATGTGATGGAACTAAGTAAAATAATAAAATATATTTTTGTCCTTGGTTGCTTGTCAGAATAGCTGTAATTCCTACAGATTAAAGAAACCAAAAGTAAAACAATGCATGCCTTCTATAAAGCCCCCCATACACGATAGAAAGATAGATAGATAAATAGATAGATAGATAGATAGATAGATAGATGAGTTGTACAATCGATTGCTTGATCTTTTAGCTAGCAGCTATCTCACCCAACAATCCCATACACAGAAATACTCGCTCCACCAAGCTCTCCTTTGTTCTCCATGAGAGAGGCACTGGCTGACATTATATCTTAAAGAACAGAAAAATTGGCAGCCCAAAATTGGACATGCTAGATTCTAATTTCCCTCAACATCATCTGTCGAAGGATAGTTAAGTGCCTCCAACCATATATGATTGTCAACCAAACCAATCAATATTAGTGGTTTTGATCAGTCTGACATGTATGGGGTCTTTACTCTCTGAATTTTCTGTATAGTCATAACATGTAGGGCAAGGCGGGAGAGTTTTTGGAACTGCTTTATTCAGTGCTTTACATGCAGAGTTTTTATGAATGAGAATCATACCTTGCCTTTTAAAATTGCATAGTTAATATTACATGATGCCATTTGGTCATATACAAATTGCAATAAAATCATGCAATTTCCCCCAGGATTGTGTGATCTTGAGTTATAGGGCATCCTATACTTTTTCATTTTAATATGAAATCTAACTCATTACTGACTTTACACTATAATACTTAATAATATTTGGTTCAAGCCATTTGTGAAGTTTTTACAATGTTCATGACAAATGCTAAAAAGTGAATGCAGACAAATCTTTGCAGGATTGACAGGTCCCCTTGATGCCTGATGCCAGAAAGTGGCATAAATTACAATTCAAATCTGTGCCTCTGAATACATTTGTAGCGTTTAACCCATGTCTACTTTGGACTAAGAATGGCATATGAAATGCCTATCTCAGTAGATGGGGCAGATTGACTAATCAATATGTGTGAAAATGTTGGCTTGAATTGAATCAGAAGTATGGCACAGTATGTTATGTGCCACATTTCAGTGTTTTTATGCTTACCAGACAAGGAAAAGATTACTAGCTTGGTGGAAATAGCATTACTGCAAAATGGTTTATCCCATACTAAAAAAAAAAGTTAAAAATGGGCCTATTACCATGCTAAAATAATATCACAAGGATCATTGAAGGGCCAGACATAAACTTTATGGGTAACAACTATTGATGATCGAATTGATTTGAATCTAATAAAATTGAATTTTATTAAAATTGCTCAGCAAATTTGACCTATTTGCGTTTCAACTAATGTGAATCGCTAGAAAAATGCCCACAGCCATTTTACACATTACAGAAGATTGCATCCAAATCGGAAAGCACACGTGACCTCATGGATCCTTATTCAAAGCAAGATTATGTTACCTCTATCAGCGACACCCTCAGTTTCAGTCAGTGTTCTGCACATAATGGTCTGCCTGATCACAAATTACAAAGAGCGATAATTTTTGGACCATTTTTTTTTTTTAAAACATACAAACAAAACAAAACATGAAAAGTTTGTCAGTGTGCTGTGTTATTAAATGGGCTTTTGGTGACTACCGTGTTACTTTCCTTTTCTTTAGTGTTTTCACTTTGATATTATGTAGGCTATGTTTGTGTTAAAGAGCTTGAAAGTTGTTGGATACAGTCCTAGGAGACCTCAGAACTTTGTACATGTCTCTTTAGGGCAAATTGAGGCTTTGTAGTATTGCAATTCACACCAAATTAAATTTTGGGGAAAAATGTGTCAAACCTGGAGAATCGGAATTGCAAAAGATGTGATCATCTCTAGTAGCTACCTCTCCTAGATGATACATGTGAGGTAGTTTCTTTCAATCTGTGAGAGAGTTAAAGTGGTTGTGCCACCATAAAGAATATTTTTAACCAAGCAGAAAATGTGGAAATAAATGGTTTTGTAATTTACATTTATTAAAAATTATACTCCATTAAATAAATACCAAGAGGGGGGTTTGGAAGTCCCACTGTGCTTTCAGGAATCAGCTCTCTGCACTGTCAGATGTGTGAGGGAGATTACGTTGTGCACACTGGGGGTGGGGAGTTGGGGGGACCTCTTATGATGACAGGAACTGCGCAAACTCGACCAGCTGATCGCCCACTACGAGGACGGAATTTAATTTGCATACTTTTCTCCCATGGTGCATTGTTTGTAAGGCTACACACTCAGTTGGTCTCTTTAAAGAGAATCAGCACTTCCCACATCTGCCAATGGAAGCAGACTTGCGCAGAAGTATGATTAATGACGAGTATTAGGAGATTGTATTTCCCTTTAAATGGTGATTATTTGGCTTTTAAATTTAATTTCCATGATACTGTCACACCCACAACCGCAATATTTGCTACTGATTTTTTTTTCTTTTTGTCATATTCTTCATGTTAGATTTCAAAATCACAGAAAAAAATACCTGCTGCTGCCCAAGTATATATTGACCTATTTTCTATTTCAGTTGCTTCCACTTTTATAATATCCCATGTTAAGATAGGGCCGAAATGGGCGCTGCTAGTGTAGGCCTAGACATGACAGGGGTTTGAAAGTAGAAGGCCAGGAAAGGGTTAACTTTTAGTTTTGCACTAGGCATGAAAGGTTGTTAAGGGGGCATGGGTAGGATAAGTCACATAGGGGGCATTAAGTTAGGATTGGGTAAGAGGTTATGGGGGTCAGGTATCTTATGCTACCTTATAAGAAGAGGGGGACCATTGGAGCAACTGCTTCTATCTGGGATACAGCACCAGTGAACATCCCTCTCACGCGCCCTTATTTTACATTTGGTTGACAATGATCCAATTTTGGTGGTGTGTGTGGGATTCCTTTGTTTTTGTTTGTTTTGTCATGTCAGTTGAAGGTGAGAAGTTCAGGGTTTGCCTTGGTTAATTGGGTTTGGTCACATTGGAGGTATTGTGACTCTTAATCAGTAGGTGACCTTAGTTTCCGCTGTTCCAGGATATAGATAAATTGTGTGGGCAGTACTATGACAGTGGTGGAACGGTGCGACTGGGCAGTATTGTAGTTGGCACTGCCCAGTGTTTGGTGGGCCATCCATGATCTCCTCAGCAAAGAAATGGTGATTTAAATTTTGTATATAATAATATTGTAATCAATAAAGGCTACTGTGGCTATTTATTTCCATCGTCACGCAGCATCATGTTATATTTATTAATGTTGTAGACTTTTTTCAGTACCATAGTCATGCTTTCTGTCTAATCAGGCTTTTGACATTTCTGGATGGGAAAAAAAAGAATTTAAATACAAAATATGTGACAAAAGCATATTGCACTGTTAACCAATATACAAGTATGTCGTTTTTTTATTTGAGGAAATGGACTTTGAAGCAGATCTGACACAAGATTTCACAATATTAAATAGATTTCTTATACCTCATAAGACAGGAGTACTTACTATGAATATCGATGTAAGAATGGCTGAATAATCGTGATATTAAAGAGAACCTATCATGTAACAAAACGCTATTAACCTACAGATATGGGGTAAATCTGCAGGTTAATGGCATTCTGAATCTGCCCGGCAACCGCACTGAAAGTCCCACTGCCGGGAGGAAATTGCCTTTATTCCTCTTAGCAGCCTCAGGCTTTCAGTCATAGGGGTGAGCTGACACGGATTCAGTCATCATTAAGTGTATAGTGAACAACTGCTGTTACCACACCGCAGCACTGACTGACAGCCGCCTCAGCATTAGATACTGCTGTCAGTCACTCTGGGGGGCGTGGATAAACTGCTGCTCACTATGTACTGAGCGGTGACAGAAGCCGTGCTGGCCCACCCCTATGACTGAAAGCCTGAGGCTGCCAGGAGGATTAAACGTCATTTTCTCCCGGCTTCGGGTCTTTCAATATGGAGGCCCACCGGCTTCAGAATGCTATTAACCTGCTGATTAACCCCATATCTGCATGTTTATAACATATTTTTACATGATAGGTTCCCTTTAATATGAGCATTTTATAAGTCCAAGTAAATGACTATACAGCCATTCTGACATGGATTTTCATAGTAAGTACTGCATCATTACCGGATTAAGAAATCCATTTAGCAATGTATGCAGTTTGTGTTATGAAATCCTTTTAATTATTCGAAAGCACAACTGGACAGCCCAGAAATATGCTATTGTAAAAGAGAGTTTGCAGCACAAAATAAACCATCCTATTACCTGGTCACAGTGGCTACCTGGACTAGGAAAAAGATCAGGCACGAGCTCTCCTGAAGAGGTGCTCTGCCCGAAGAATAAGCAATAGAAGAGCTACTTCGTTTTCTCCTTTACTATGGGAGCACTGTCCTTTTCCAATATTTTGTTATTTTCCAAAAACAAGAACAGGTAAAGGAAGTTCTGTTTTGGATTTTTTTTCCTGAAAATGCATATAGAGAATACACTAGACAAATATACAGCTGTGTAAAAAAGTCATTTTTATGCTAAATGGTCCTTTGATGGTGTCAAGAATAGTATCTATCGATCTATCATCTATGTTTCTAACATCTATCCATCCATTAACTATCTGTCCTATGTAGATAGTATGCATGTAAAAATCTAGTATGTAACCCATTCCTGTGTACTGTTCTTTTCCCTATACAACCCCCTGGCTGAGGATTACTAATGCTCCCAACATCACCGACAGTGAAAATAGATTCAGTAATCATTCTTGTATCACATCAACCTGTCATCTAGGCGTGAGTTCAATTTCATTACTATATGATGATCTATATGTGAAATCTCACACCAATCCTATAGACAACATAGCCCCACAGCGACACTATTAGAAATACCATGAAGTATAATATTCACATGTAATAAATCTAATACATTAGTTTATAGTTTGGAATAAGGCAAGAGTTGGACTATGGCCCACATATATTAAAGTTGTAATTAGAAATAATCATTCCTTCATGTACATACATGGAATTATTACACTGCAAGTTTCATTCTGCCTTGTATTTGTTAGATATAATGTATCCATCATTATGTGTTAATTGAAATGATGCTGTGTTAACTAGCGATACAGCACACAAAGTCAACTGTTAGATTTCAATGGAGCATTATTGGAATCAATACGATGACTAATTATACAAGCAATACCTTGGTGATTTATAATCAATGGCGCAAGCAGTAGAATGACTTTATTTTACCACTCTGTTACACTGGATGTTTGTACAGTGTTTTCTGTGTGTTTTATATTACAGTGTAAATATAAAGAAATGTATGAAATGCACATGTTAGCTGTAATTTTCTAGATTTATATAACACTATACCGTATTTGTATGTTTAATCATAATATGGTTTATATCATTGCAATTGAACTGGGGAGGATTTTGTAATGGGGGAGTTCAGTACTATATGTGCATGATATATGAATATGTACAGAAAAAATACACTCATATACTGTATACATACAATCACACATACATATGTCTATATATTTTATATATACATACAGTACAGACCAAAAGTTTGGACACACCTTCTCATTTAAAGATTTTTCTGTATTTTCATGACTATGAAAATTGTACATTCACACTGAAGGCATCAAAACTATGAATTAACACATGTGGAATTATATACTTAACAAAAAAAGTGTGAAACAACTGAAAATATGTCTTATATTCTAGGTTCTTCAAAGTAGCCATCTTTTGCTTTGATGACTGCTTTGCACACTCTTGGCATTCTTTTGATGAGCTTCGAGAGTTAGTCACCGGAAATGGTCTTCCAACAATCTTGAAGGAGTTCCCAGAGATGCTTTGCACTTGTTGGCCCTTTTGCCTTCACTCTGCGGTCCAGCTCATCCCAAACCATCTCGATTGGGTTCAGGTCTGGTGACTGTGGAGGCCTGGTCATCTGGCATAGCACCCCATCACTCTCCTTCTTGGTCAAATAGCCCTTACACAGCCTGGAGGTGTGTTTGGGGTCTTTGTCCTGTTGAAAAATAAATGATGGTCCAACTAAACGCAAACCGGATGGATTAGCATGCCGCTGCAAGATGCTGTGGTAGCCATGCTGGTTCAGTATGTTTTCAATTTTGAATAAATCCCCAACAGTGTCACCAGCAAAGCACCCCCACACCATCACACATCCTCCTCCATGCTTGACGGTGGGAACCAGGCATGTAGAGTCCATCCGTTCACCTTTTCTGCGTCGCACAAAGACACGGTGGTTGGAACCAAAGATCTCAAATTTGGACTCATCAGACCAAAGCACAGATTTCCACTGGTCTAATGTCCATTCCTTGTGTTCTTTAGCCCAAACAAGTCTCTTCTGCTTGTTGCCTGTACTTAGCAGTGGTTTCCTAGCAGCTATTTTACCATGAAGACCTGCTGCACAAAGTCTCCTCTTAACAGTTGTTGTAGAGATGTGTCTGCTGCTAGAACTCTGTGTGGCATTGACCTGGTCTCCAATCTGAGGTGCTGTTAACCTGCGATTTCTGAAGCTGGTGACTCGGATAAACTTATCCCCAGAAGCAGAGGTGACTCTTGGTCTTCCTTTCCTGGGGCGGTCCTCATGTGAGCGAGTTTCTTTGTAGCGCTTGATGGTTTTTGCAACTGCACTTGGGGACACTTTCAAAGTTTTCCCAATTTTTCAGACTGACTGACCTTCATTTCTTAAAGTAATGATGGCCAATCGTTTTTCTTTACTTAGCTGCTTTTTTCTTGCCATAATACAAATTTTAACAGTCTATTCAGTAGGACTATCAGCTGTGTATCCACCTGACTTCTGCACAACACAACTGATGGTCCCAACCCCATTTATAAGGCAAGAAATCCCACTTATTAAACCTGACAGGGCACACCTGTGAAGTTAAAACCATTTCCGGTGACTACCTCTTGAAGCTCATCAAGAGAATGCCAAGAGTATGCAAAGCAAAAGGTTGCTACTTTGAATAACCTAGAATATAAGACATATTTTCAGTTGTTTCACACTTTTTTGTTAAGTATATAATTCCACATGTGTTAATTCATAGTTTTGATGCCTTCAGTGTGAATGTACAATTTTCAAAGTCATGAAAATACTGAAAAATCTTTAAATGAGAAGGTGTGTCCAAACTTTTGGTCTGTACTGTATATATATATGTCTATGTATATATGTCTTCAAATTCACACACAACTCTGAAATTGCCCATTAGACGGGTACACATATTGCATACTTGACCACCATTACCAGGGCAGAGAACGGCGAGTAATCGCAACGCACAGTGCGTGCGCTGGGAATATTCACAAGTCTGCAGTCACACAGAGTGACTGCAGACTTTTCGTTTTAGACCCATTTAATGTGATGCAAAAGGTGAAAAAATAGAAACGAAAGTTTTGAAACATTCGATTTATTCAGTATCTAGAATGAGCCCCAATCCTCAGAAATACACGCACTTACGCACCTTGGCTGCTATTAATGCATTATTATTGGTGGACTGAGGAACGTTCTGCCACAATGAATGCAATTGGGTAGAAAAATCATAAAAATTTGCTGCTGGCAGTTCCCTATGCAATTGCTGACCAATGACGTCCCAGATGTGCTTGATAGGAGAAGAGTCAAGAGACGCTCAGGGCATGGTAACACATAGACCAGGCAGGATGCTCACAGTTGCACAAGCAACATGTGGACTGGCGTAGTCATGTTGAAAAATGACTACTGGGACAATTTGGACAAATAGCCGCACCACTGGTTTCGCGACCAAATCAATGTAATGGCAAGCTGTTAGTGTACCTGGAATGAAGACTAGAGGAGACTGGCTACTGTACATTATGCCAACCCACACCATAATCCCCAGAGTAGGACTGGTATGATGTTCCTTTGTGAAGACTTATTCGTGACCTCAAGTCAGCGCTCTCAAAGGATATTATGGCTCAGAGCAAGACGACAATGAAGGCTGGCATGGAGGTCTATCCTCTTCAGTGATGAGTCACACTATTGTCTGAGATGTAATGAGAGCTGGTGATTGGTCTGGAGACCAAGTGGGCATCGCCATGAAAAGGCCTTCACCGTGATAATGTTCGATAGCCGGACCCCTGATAACACCATGATTAGCTGGTGAGGCAGTGAGGAAAAAGTCCTGCTGTAGATCATGTCCCAGATATATTTTAATTTCTACAGTACTAGTGATGCAATTTAAAGTACTGTGTGCAATGTTTGGCGGTGGTGGACATGTATGAGTCACCTCTCATGTGATCCATGTCCAGTTTGAAAACAATTGCATCTTAAAAAGGATTTTTACATAGCCAAAACTGATCATATTTATATAGATATAGGGCCCGATTCATCAAAGTTTTCACCAGAATTCTGGCATAAAAAGCTTTGAAAAGTCGCAAAATGTTTGGTCAACTCAAATTTACGTTAAAAATTTCTGACTTTTGATGTTCTCTCGTCACTTTTGCTCAGCTCTGACAAAGTGGGTGGAGATGGGGCGAGTCAGGGGGCGTTATGACAGCTGCTCGTCAGACACTGGAGTAAGATTTGTGACGAGGCACACACAGACATGCATGCCACTAGGCAGACGCTGTGTGTGCCTCTCAGTGAATTAGGAGTTTAATACTCCAACTCAAGCCCTGATCAGGACCAGCGTGATGAACTCCAGTCTTGATTAATAGTAGCCATAGTTTTTCTGTTTTGTCACTTTTAATTGGTGCACACAGTTCGTAAAAGGGGTTGTACCAAGTTTGCAAGTTATTCCCTATCAATAGGACAAGGGATAACTTCCCGATTACTGGGGATCCAACTGCCAGGAACCCTACCAGTCCCTGACCTCAGAGCCCCATTCTTGGTATCAGTGGTTGTCCCAGAAGTTAGACTATTAGTTACCAGGAAGGTATTCTTATCCTATATATTGGGAATAATTTCCAAACTTGATACAGTCCTTTTAAGGTCAATTACTTGACAATGTTGTGATTTACCTAAAGGAGACTTAGATAAAGTTGTCCCAGCATACCCAAATCTAGCAAACTGTAGCAATTTAGAGTAGCATTTTCTATATCGCATACCAGAAATAAAATATTAAGACATAGAATGACGCCGAAAATGTGCATCGAGGCTGTCACCATTCCAACGGAATAGGTACAAGTACATAATGGGCATTTAGTACTCTTTTATGTTATTTTATGATGACACATTTCTTTGTCTTTGGATTCACATCCTATTACCAATACACTACTGATCCATGACCTTGCTGTATACACTTCATTATAAATGTATCATTTCACCTTCAGTACATGATATTATTGGTTGAATAAGGCAATTATATTTCATGTCTTATATGCATATTTCATGATTATTAATACTATGCAGTAAACTCATCAACCATTGAACCTATTTGTACTGCAATTATATTTATCTCATCCTATCCTGCTGTAACATGTCGCCATTTCTTTGGACCTATGAGGTTCCCCCCCCCCACACCTTTTGTTAATGTGATTAAATAAAGAGCATATAATTTTTAGAATCACAATTTGTACCATGTCTTTCCTCCTCTCCCTTTGATGTTGTGTTTTGCATTTGGCTTTTCCATAACTTACTGTCCCTAATTATGTACCTCCTTTATTGAATAACTATATGTTACACTTCTCCTCCAACACAATGAGGTACTGCTTTTCTTGTGCATTTTTTGAATAATTCAAATTGTACCAGGGCAAACTTTTGTAGGCAAAGTGTCAGCAAAATGCCAATACCAATGCCTCATACCAATACACCAAAAACTGAATCCCAAATTTTGGGATATTTATACACTCAAGATGCCAGAAATTCCACTTTTAGTTAGCATAAACCCCTCTTTTTTGCAATTTGGTTTAAGGGACAGTCTCATAAATACTGGCAAAAATGGTTACTTATGCTGAAAGGCTTACAATGAACTTCATAAATATCCATGAATTTCTCAGTCATTATTATAATGATGGCAAAATAAAAGCTTTATCATTTTATCTCTAACATTATGAACGGCAACATCACAATGATTTCTCCATTGAAGGAATCACATTACGAGTGAGATTGATTAAATTACACTTAGAGCAGGATTGATCGAGAACAAAAACCTAATGATTCTGCTTGTTGTGGAGCCAGGTTTCATTACTTCTTTGATATAGACTTCATATGGTATAGTGCTGAAGTATATCCAGAACATAGTAAAGAATTACTAAATCTAAGGAACCGTATATTTTAGTCTACTAATTTTATGGCCTCATGGAGGTGGTCTGTGATATGTAATCTTTGATAGACATCACTAGGCATTCTTGGCTTTATGGCTTTTATTGATTTTAAAGCGTATTTTCTCTTAACCCTTGTAGATCCGCACTACAGCTTAGTCATTATTAAGAATTCTGCTGTAGAATGTGTTCCATTGTAGTATTTGGTAATACCATACAGTGCTTTTTTATAAAATATTGCAGTCCATCAGCGCCATATAGTGCCAATATAGTGCTACCTTACATTGCTAATATAATAGAGCTATGAGCAGGGACAGGTAAAGGGCCAATGTGCCCAATCACACACACATCCATTGGGGAAATTAAGTACTGTATTTTTCGGACTAAAAGACGCACCGGACTATAAGATGCACCTAGATTTTAGAGGAGGAAGATAAAAAAAACATAAAAATGTAAGCAAAAAATGTGGTCAAGGTGCACTTTTAAGGGGGAGGGGGTCTTCTGCTGACACTGGTATAGGGGTAATGTCCCCCAATTCTGACAATATCCCCCATCCTGGTATATATGCCGCCCCCCTTCCTTGTATATGTGGTCCCCATCCCCATCCTGGTATGCCTGGCATCCCTCCATCATGGTTTGTATAGCACCCCTCATCCTTATCCTGGTATGCATGGCACCCCTCATACCTATCCTGATATGCATGGCACCCATCATCCCTGTCCTGGTATGCATGGCACCCCTCATCCCTGTCCTGGTATGCATGGCACCCATCATCCCTGTCCTGGTATGCATGGCACCCCTCATCCCTGTCCTGGTATGCATGGCACCCCTCATCCTTGTCCTGGTAATGCATGGCACCCCTCATCCCTATCCTGGTATGCATGGCACCCCTAATCCCTGTCCTGGTATGCATGGCACCCCTCATCCCTGTCCTGATATGCATGGCACCCCTAATCCCTATCCTGGTATGCATAGCGCCCCTCATCCCTGTCCTGGTATGCAGGCACCCCTAATCCCTATCCTGGTATGCATGGCACCCATCATCCCTATCCTGGTATGCATGGCACCCCTCATCCCTGTCCTGGTATGCATGGCGCCCCTCATCCCTGTCCTGGTATGCTTGGCACCCCTAATCCCTGTCCTGGTATGCATGGCACCCCTAATCCCTGTCCTAGTATGCATGGCACCCCTAATCCCTGTCCTAGTATGCATGGTCCCCCTAATCCCCATCAGGCTGCACATTAAAAAAAAATAAACACTCCTACTCACCTCTCTTCTCTCCTCCTGCGCTGCGTCCTGTCTGGCTGCACTGATCTCTCCTTGTGAGCCGTGCATGACGTCACTGCCATGCGCGGCTCACAAGGAGAGATCAGCTGCCGGAAGTCACTGCTCTCCACGCCGGATCTGTGTGTGCTGGGAGCAGTGACTTCACTCTCCTTCATAGCCGGCACACAGCGGAGCCGCGCTGCGGCTGCTGCTGCTGCCGGCTATCTCCTGTGCCCGCTCATTAAAGGGCATGAATATTCACCCCCTCCCCACGCCCATGGGCGTGGAGAGAGGTTGAATATTCATGCCCTCTAACAGCGGGCACAGGAGATAGCCGGCAGCAGCAGCCGCAGTGCAGCTACACTGTATACCGCTTTTAAGGAGTATGAATATTCAGTGCTCCCCACGCCCATGAGGCAGTGAATATTCATTTTCTTTAGCAGCGGGGACAGTGTAGGCTGCAGTAGGCGGCTGCTGCCTCCTGTGCCCCGCTCCTCCACCGATACCACTCCCCCACCACACCACAGATAAATATACACCCCTCCCCCAACATTCGGACACCCCCCCCATTTTCCTCCAAAATTTTGGAGGAAAAAAGTGCGTCTTATGGTCCGAAAAATACGGTATTTGATACACAGCCGATTTTGCAAGTTTTCCCACCTACAAAGAATGGAGAGTTCTGTAATTGTTATCGTAGGTACACTTCAACTGTGAGAGACAGAATCTAAAAATAAAAAAAAACAGAAAATTACATTGCATGATTTTTATATAATTAAATTGCATTTTATTGTATGAAATAAGTATTTGATTCAATAGAAAAACAGAACTTAATACTTGGTACAGAAACCTTTGTTTGTAATTACAGAGGTCAGACATTTCCTGTAGTTCCTGACAAAGTTTGCTCACACTGCATCACGGATTTTGGCCCAAGGTGCACCATTTTATTTAAAAAAAATTTTTTTTCGTATTTTGCACCCCAAAATTTGGGGTGCGTCTTATAATCCGGTGCGTCTTATAATCCGCAAAATACAGTATTTTCCCCACTGTACAAAACTCACACATTTACATATTATGCACATATACGTATATATACGAGGGGGTACTCAAAAGAAGCAGGAATCGTCTTCTGGAAGGTGGGATGCTTGTAGTATGGGCTTCCGTTGCTAGCTGAATATTTGCAGAACCCTCCTGAATCAGAATGCCAGCCAACGTCATTGGGGAAGGTTGCATTTGGTTCCTGTAATTTGTTTTTTTTGTTTTACAATCTTTTGCCTACTTTGCTGTATTTTATAAATAAATTCTGGCTTCTTTTGTGTATGCCCTCGTAACAACCATTTCCAATACTTTTTTACCAAAAGGAAATAAAATTTTGTAGCTGCACATTATTTGTGTGAATCGTCCATCACAAAATTGGCTGAAAAAAAATCACTAGAGCTAAACGCAACCTTCCCAACAATGTCAGCTGGTATACTGACTCCAGTAAGAAGCCAATACTACAAGTGACCCGTCTTCCAGAAGATGATTCCTGTTTCTTTTAGGTACCTACTCATTCATTACATATACTGTATTACTATATGTACAGTATATGTAGAACGAGCAAGAAAGCTTGTAAAAGAACTACAACATGACGTTTCAAGGATGGAGCGAGACTGCCATCTACTGGCCAGAGACAGTCAAGCGGAACCAAAATATACAAAGGAAGTTGCAGAGAGGGCAGATTCAGATGCTGGACCCGATCAGGTGACTTCCAGGAAGGAGTTCAGAGAGATAAGAGGCCAGCGCGCCAAACCTGAGGGGTCTTTGGCGCCAAGCAGCAGAGAGGAGCAGACGTGCTCCCTGCGTCCTGAGAAACCCCGCGTGACAGGCCAAATCCAGAGGCCTGAGAGGTGATCCAGCCGGGCACCGGTAAAAGAGCTCCGGATCCCTCACAGTTGTGACCCGAGTGCTGTGCCTGCTGAGGATACTAGGAACCTGATCGCGGTGCTGAGTGAGTTCGCGGAACCCGACGTCGGCCGCCGACAGACGAGGCCTGGACCCCCCTATCCAAGGCTCGAGAGACTGCCTCCAACGGCCAAGTAGAGAGGAGCTGCATATGTGAGCAGGGCCGTCACTTCCACTGCTCACCCATGGTACCGGGGACAATTGGGTTTAAGTACTCAGGTTGGGAGGGGAACGGTTGGGGCTAAAGTAGCACAACGTGATTTAATTGAATTTATCCGGAAAGAGACTCACGGCCTAGCGGGAATAACCGGTGACCCCCGCTAGGGCCAAATTCACGGTTAAAGAACTTGTGTGGTGTCTCTCATGCTTGAGGGCATCACCTTACTTTAAGAGACTGCGCCTTATTTTAAGAGACTGCGCCTTACTTTGAGAAATTTTGTATTTTTCTGATATTTCAAACCACTGTTCATTACCCTTGTTGCTAATCCCTTGTTTCAGTATACCTGTTGTATAAAACTGTTTACAAACATCTCTGACTGTTCTCGCCTTGTGTCTCTGTGCGTTGCATTCTGGCACCTGCATTATATTTGGCGTAGTCGGCAGGATGCAACATTCAGACGCAGAGATGGCGGATCAGTCTGTGGCTGGGTCCGGCCGGAGCCATATACCCCTGGGGGCTATGCTCAGCCATCTTCCCAAGTTTACAGGGGATGGCATGTCACTTTGGGACTGGTCAGAAAGACTGAGAAGTATGCTACGTATGTATCCCCTTGACCCTCTAGCCCAGGCGGAGCTGGCCCTCCTAACCCTTGATGGAGAGGCCCGACAAACTGTGATGTACCGCCCACCTGGGTACCGTGACACCGTGGATAAAGTGATAAAAATTCTAGAGGACATGCACGGTGACACTACAGATTTGGGACACTTGCGCTTACGGTTGTTTCAGCGGGTCCAAGGGGAAAATGAGACAGTAAATCAGTATGTTAATGCATTACAGGAAGTGACGGCCCATATCACTAAGAAAACTCGAGATGGGAACCGAGGACTGGGACCATTGGATGAGGTGTTGCGTGACCAACTGATTGCTGGCTTGAAAGACCCTTCCCTGAGGCAGATCCTGAAGGAGCGGCTGCGATTGAGCCCTGATATGGGCTTCCTGGAGGTAGGGGCTGAAGCTAGAGTCCTGGAGAGAGAAGTTCCTGTTCTCAAAGCCACAGTTAGAAGTCATGAGGCAATTGCTCCTGGATTCACCAACCAAGAGCCTGATTGGGTACGGGAAATACGTCAGGAAATTCGAGACATTCGGGGTGAGCTGAATTCTAGTAGGAAGACTCCTACTGCCCCCTTGCCGACGGACCGTACTGCTCAACGCGGACGGAGACCAGAACGAGAAAGACGTTCCTATCCGGCCCCAGCACGACATGTACCCGACCTATCGGCAGAACGAGGACCGGAGTGCTGGACCTGCGGAGGTAGGGGGCATATCTCCAAAGACTGTTCCAACCGAGAAAGGAGGAGGAGGGGACAGCCATTAAACTAAAATGCCCCACGGTTGTGGAGCATACCGTGGGGTCTCGAGCTTCAGAGAGTAGAAGAGGGAGCTCTGAAGACATTGTCTCCGAGAGGCCCATTATCTGGGCTGAATTCAATGGGCAGCGGATCCGCTGTTTGATGGACACCGGGTCTCAAGTGACCACTATGCCTGAGACGTACTTCCAAAGTCACTTTCCTGAAGTCGCTCGTTCCTGCCGGGAACCCACTGTCAAACTGGTGGCGGCTAATCAACTACCTATCCCAGTAGTGGGAGTAGTACGGATGTCCATGCGGGCATGTGGAAAGGACCTCGGTCGAAAAGGGATCGTACTGACCACCGGGCCCGGAGGCGATGGGCCCATTGTAACCCTGGGCATGAATGTGCTGAAAGAAGTCGGACAGTTCCTGGCTGAGGGCTGTAGCAAAAACAACTGGACCCGCGCCACTCGAGACCCAGCTAACAAGAGAGTGTTCCAGCACCTCGTGCGGGTCAGTCAGATTCAAAAGTTGCCCACTACCTCACAGTACCTTGGTAAGGTATCGATACCGCCCGAAGCCACAATGACACTGCCGGTGGGACAGACTGTACTCACTTTGCCGGTGCTGGCACATGTGTCCTTAGAGGGCGTGGACATTCAAGTTGAACCAATGGAGGGAGAAGAAGCTCCCTCTGGACTCCTGATTGCTCGAACTCTGGCCACCGTGCGGCACGGTCGAGTACCCGTGCGCTGCATCAATTTAAGTGGCACCAGTTTACAGTTGTTGTCCCGACAAGAGGTGGCGCGAGTGTGCGTAATGCCGGAGGCCCTTACTAGAGCTGACGCTATAGGGCTGGCACCTGTGGAAGGAAAACCATGGACCCTAGAGGTGTCCCTCAATAGCCCGGAACATGGAAGAGAACCGTTGGCTGGACGCCACCTCCTGGAAGAAATGGAAGCTAACCTGACTGAGTTTTCTGCTGGACAAGTAAGGCAGATCGAACAACTTCTACAGTGATATCAGGGAGTGTTTGCACAGCATGAAGATGATTTCGGGTGCACTCGGGACATTCAGCATGAAATACCCACCGGAAATACTGCTCCCATCCGAGAGAGATATCGGCAGATCCCGCCTCAAATGTACCAGGAGGTGAAAGAGCTGTTGGCCCACATGTTGCGGAATGGTGTGATCCGTGAAAGCCAGAGCCCCTGGGCGGCTCCGATCGTGCTGGTCCGAAAGAAGGACGGTACCCTGAGATTCTGCGTAGACTATCGAAAGCTGAATGCCTGTACAGTACGGGACTCCTATCCACTCCCCCGAATCGAAGAGTCTCTATCTGCACTAGGAAGCGCCAAATTCTTCTCCTCCCTCGACCTGGCCAGTGGCTATTGGCAGGTCCCAGTAGCTGAGAAGGATCGTCCGAAGACAGCTTTTGTTCTCCCTATGGGCCTGTTTGAGTTCAATCGAATGCCGTTCGGACTAACAAACGCGCCAGGAACCTTCCAACAGCTGATGGAGAGATGCTTGGGGGACCTCAACTTTGAAGCCACTTTAATATATCTGGACGATATAATTATCTATTCCGCAACGTTTGAGGATCATCTCCGCCGATTGGAACAAGTGTTAAAACGGCTACAAAGGCACGGCCTGAAAATTAAGCCTCGTAAGTGTCGTCTCTTCAAACGAGAAATTGAATATCTGGGGCACACTGTGTCCATTGCAGGGGTGCACCCCACTGTGGAGAAAGTAGCTGCCGTGCAGAAGTGGCCCACTCCCGCCAATCTAAGGGAACTAAGGGCATTCCTGGGGCTTGCTGGATACTACCGCAGATTCATTAAAGACTTCGCTAAGATTGCGATCCCGCTCAATGAATTGCTGAGAGGAACAGCCGGGGGGAGCCAAGCGGCAGCCCATTCAGTGGGGCCCACGACAAGAAGAGGCATTCCGAGCATTGAAAATGGCGCTAACAGATGCCCCGATTCTGGCCTACGCTGACTTTTCGCAGCCTTTCATGTTGTACACTGATGGAAGCTTGCATGGGCTGGGAGCAGTGCTGGCTCAAGTACAAGGAGGGAAAGAGCGAGTGATCGCGTATGCTAGCAGGTCACTCCGAGATACGGAGAAGAATCCGGACAACTACAGTTCGTTTAAGCTGGAGCTACTGGCACTGGTGTGGGCCATGACCGAGAAATTTGCTGAGTACCTGTCAGGGTCAGAAGTGCAAGTGCGGACAGATAACAACCCTTTGGCCCACTTGGAGAACGCCAAACTGGGCGCGTTAGAACAGCGGTGGGTCGCAAGGATGTCCAAATTCCAGTATAAAATCGCCTATCGGTCCAAGGCCCTGAACACACATGCAGATGCCCTGTCCCGGGCCACTCAGGCGGGGCCGAAGAAGGACAGAGATGAGGAGCTCGAAGGCGACGAGATCCCGGATTTCAGCCAGTTCGCCGCTGCTGTGGTCAACGCCCAAGAGACCAGAGAGGAGCCGATGCCCACTCAGATTCTGGGCCGTTCAAGAGACGAATGGATACATCTGCAGCAATCCGACCCGGAGCTAGCAAAGTTGAGAGAATGGGTCGCCCTTAATCAGAGACCCGACCAGGAAACCAGAGCCGCTTCACTTCCAACTACCCTACAAATCCTAGGCCAGTGGGAGAGGCTCCTCCTGAAGGACGGCTTGCTATGCAGAAGAATCCAGCTGCCTCGAGAGTTTGATGTTACCTGGCAAGTGGTAGTTCCAGGAGTGCTAGTAACACAGCTAGCCCAAGAAGCTCATAGAAGAGGTGCTCACTTCGGAGTAGAAAAGACCTTCCGGTGGTTGCAACGGCTGGTGTATTGGCCTCAACTGCGACAAGAAGTCGAGGGGGTCTGCCGAACATGTCGCCAGTGTGAGTTGAACAAGCCCTCTGAGCAAAGAGCTCCCATTCAGACCATCCGAACTTCTGCCCCCTTGGAAGTCTTAATGATTGACTACTTGATGGTAGGAACTTCATACAATGGTTATGGACACTGTTTAGTCATGACTGATCACTTCACCAAGTTTGCAGTAGTGACGCCCACTAAAGATCAGACGGCAGAAGCCGCAGCCAAGGCCATCTGTCAAGATTTCATCCGGATTTATGGGTGCCCGAAACGAATACATTCTGACCAGGGGGCCTGCTTCCAAGGATGAGTAATGGATGAGCTATACCGCATCTATGGGATCGACCGTTCCCGGACAACGCCCTACCACCCGCAAGGGAACGGTGCTTGCGAGCGCTTTAACCGAACCCTGTTGCAAATGTTGCGAACACTGGAAGCGGACAAAAAGATGAAGTGGCCCGAATTCGTGTCCGAGCTGGTGTGGGTGTATAATAATCGAGTTCATGCAACCACCGGCTACACCCCCTACATGTTGCTGTTTGGAAGAAGTGGCCGGGAAATCACCGAGCTGGAGCTAGACTCAGAAGACCCCGGTCCGGGCAGTAGCCCAAGTACCTGGATGCGAGAACACCAGCGTCGACTCCATACCGTGAGAAAACTGGTTGCTCAGAAGTTTCAGGAAGTAGAGCATGCAGTTCAGCCCCCGACCACAGGTGGATCGCTTCAGCCAGGAGACCGAGTGCTGGTGAGGGCTAAACGATTTGGGAGTAAGCTGGACCATCGTTGGGAGGCAATACCATATCGGGTGGTGAAGAAGGTCCACCCAGACAACCCCGTCTACGAGGTTAGGCCCGAAGGGGATAACGCCGCGACATCCAGGGTGTTGCACCGTAATATGTTGCGACCTTGCTCCTCTGAAGCAGAAGTCTGTAACGGGGCTGGGCCCTCAGACGTGTTGGCTGAAGTGCCACATACAGGAACCTTGGGGGATGAAGAAGGGTGGGCCACAATGCAGTTGGGCCCGTCAGAACCGTTGGTGCCACTCCCGAGTGGAAGTCAGAATGAGTCAGGAAATGATTTGCAATCCCCAGTAGTTGATTCCTCGGATCTCCCGGAGTCTCCTCCGCAAGAAGAGCCCCGCAGAACTGAGCGGGCTAATGCCGGAATTCCTCCTAACCGGTATGCTCAGGAAGAGTTTATCTGGTCTCGAATCCAACAGAAAACGCAGGAGTGTGCCCAACTCCTGTCTGAGCTTGCACTGCCTGGAAGGAGACATCAATTCTGCGAGGAGTCCACTCGCCCGAGGACTGGCGAGCAAAAAGGAGGGAGGAATGTAGAATGAGCAAGAAAGCTTGTAAAAGAACTACAACATGACGTTTCAAGGATGGAGCGAGACTGCCATCTACTGGCCAGAGACAGTCAAGCAGAACCAAAATATACAAGGGAAGTTGCAGAGAGGGCAGATTCAGATGCTGGACCCGATCAGGTGACTTCCAGGAAGGAGTTCAGAGAGATAAGAGGCCAGCGCGCCAAACCTGAGGGGTCTTTGGCGCCAAGCAGCAGAGAGGAGCAGACGTGCTCCCTGCGTCCTGAGAAACCCCGCGTGACAGGCCAAATCCCGAGGCCTGAGAGGTGCTCCAGCCGGGCACCGGTAAAACAGCTCCGGATCCCTCACAGTTGTGACCTGAGTGCTGTGCCTGCTGAGGATACTAGGAACCTGATTGCGGTGCTGAGTGAGTTCGCGGAACCCGACGTCGGCCGCCGACAGACGAGGCCTGGACCCCCCTATCCAAGGCTCGAGAGACTGCCTCCAACGGCCAAGCAGAGAGGAGTTGCATAAGTGAGCAGGGCCGTCACTTCCACTGCTCACCCACGGTACCGGGGACAATTGGGTTTAAGTACTCAGGTTGGGAGGGGAACAGTTGGGGCTAAAGTAGCACAACGTGATTTAATTGAATTTATCTGGAAAGAGACTCACGGCCTAGCGGGAATAACCGGTGACCCCCGCTAGGGCCAAATTCATGGTTAAAGAACTTGTGTGGTGTCTCTCATGCTTGAGGGCATCACCTTACTTTAAGAGACTGCGCCTTATTTTAAGAGACTGCGCCTTATTTTAATAGACTGCGCCTTACTTTGAGAAATTTTGCATTTTTATGATATTTCAAACCACTGTTCATTATCCTTGTTGCTAATCCCTTGTTTCAGTATACCTGTTGTATAAAACTGTTTACAAACATCTCTGACTGTTCTCGCCTTGTGTCTCTGTGCGTTGCATTCCGGCACCTGCATTACATATATGTAATGAATGAGTAGGTACCTAAAAGAAACAGGAATCATCTTCTGGAAGACTGGTCACTTGTAGTATTGGCTTTATGTGCAATCATTTTAGGCAGGTGTTGAAAAATGCTGCAAAGTAAGAATGCTTTAAAAATATAAGTGTTAGTAATTTATTATCAATTGACAAAAAAACAAAGTGAATGAACAAAAGTGAAATCCAAATCAAATCAATATTCTGAGGATATGTGCACACAATGATTTTGTCAAGGGGGCAAACCCACCAAGGTTTTCAGGCAGAAGACACTTCAGGCAATGCCGGCTTTTCTATCCCTGAATCTTCTTTTTAGTGTTCATTTTTATTTTTGACATTTTTATTTTTGCCATTTATCAATCAATTCACCATAAAAATTATTGCTACTGGGATAACAAATATGTTGACGTTATTTACTGTTTTATGATATACACTGCTCAAAAAAATAAAGGGAACACTTAAACAACAGAATATAACTCCAAATAAATCAAACTTCTGTGAAATCAAACCGTCCACTTAGGAAGCAGCACTGATTGACAATCAATCTCACATGCTGTTGTGCAAATGGAATAGACAATAGATGGAAATTATTGGCAATTATCAAGACACCCTCAATAAAGGAGTGGTTCTGCAGGTGGGGACCACAGACCACATCTCAGTACCAATACTTTCTGGCTGATGTTTTGGTTACTTTTGAATGTTGGTTGTGCTTTCACACTCGTGGTAGCATGAGACGGACTCTACAACCCAAAGAAGTTGCTCAGGTATTGCAGCTCATCCAGGTGGCACATCAATGCGAGCTGTGGCAAGAAGGTTTGCTGTGTCTGTCAGCGTAGTGTCCAGAGGCTGGAGGCGCTACCAGAAGACAGGCCAGTACACCAGGAGATTTGAAGGGGGCCGTAGGAGGGCAGCAGCCCAACAGCAGGACCGCTACCTCCGCCTTTGTGCAAGGAGGAACAGGAGGAGCACTGCCACAGCCCTGCAAAATGACCTCCAGCAGGCCACAAATGTGCATGTGTCTGCACAAACGGTTAGAAACCGACTCCATGAGGGTGGTATGAGGGCCCGAAGTCCACAGATGGGGGTTGTGCTCACAGCCCAACACCGTGCAGGACGCTTGGCATTTGCCACAGAACACCAGGATTGGCGAAGTCGCCACTGGCGCCCTGTGCTCTTCACAGATGAAAGCAGGTTCACACTGAGCACATGTGACAGACGTGACAGAGTCTGGAGATGCCGTGGAGAGCGATCTGCTGCCTGCAACATCCTTCAGCATGACCGGTTTCGCAGTGGGTCAGTAATGGTGTGGGGTGGCATTTCTTTGGAGGGCCGCACAGCCCTCCATGTGCTCACCAGAGGTAGCCTGACTGCCATTAGGTACGGAGATGAGGTCCTCAGACCCTTTGTCAGACCATATGCTGGTGCGGTTGGCCATGGGTTCCTCCTAATGCAGGACAATGCCAGACCTCATGTGGCTGGAGTGTGTCAGCAGTTCCTGAAAGATGAAAGCATTGAAGCTATGGACTGGCCCGCCCGTTCCCCAGACCTGAATCCGATTGAGCACATCTGGGACATCATGTCTCGCTCTATTCACGAACGTCACGTTGCATCCCTGACTGCCCAGGAGTTGGTGGATGCTTTAGTCCAGGTCTGGGAGAAGATCCCACAGGAGACCATCTGCAACCTCATCAGGAGCATGCCCAGGCGTTGTAGGGAGGTCATACAGGCACGTGGAGGCCACACACAATACTGAGCCTCATTTTGACTTGTTTTAAGGACATTACATCAAAGTTGGATCAGCCTGTAGTGTGTTTTTCCACTTTAATTTTGGGGGTGACTCCAAATCCAGGCCTCCATTGGTTAATAAATTTGATTTCCATTGATAATGTTTGTGTGATTTTGTTGTCAGCACATTCAACTTTGTACAGAACAAAGTATTCAATGAGAATATTTCATTCATTCAGATATAGGATGTGTTATTTGAGTGTTCCCTTTATTTTTTTGAGTAGTGTATATTTGAAAAAAAGTGTATTAAAAAATGATTATTTTAATCGTTCCTGTACCAGTGTTTTTTGTTACTTCTTTATGGTAAGAGAAATGTTCAGCTTCTAAAAAATAAATAAATGAAAATTAATATATATACTGTAATTATATATATATATATATATATATATATAAAGTATATATGCCCCCAAAAAAGTATTCATGCCCCATGAACTTTTTCACATTTTCTCACGTTACACCCGCAAACTTTAATGTAATTTCTCCGGGATTTTATGTGATATGCCAACACAAAGTATCATGTATTTGTGATGTATAAAGGAAATGATGCATGTTTTCTAATTATTTTAAAAATATAAATCTGATAATTGTGACATGCATTTGTATGAAGACTCCCCTGAGTCAATACTTTGTAGTACCATCTTTCGCTGCAAATACTGCTGCAAGTCTTTTGGGGTATGTCCCTACCTGCTTTTCACATCTAGAGGCTGAAATGTTTGCCCATTCTTCTTTGCAAACTAGCTCTAGCTCAGTGAGATTGGACAGAGAGTGTACAGTATGTGAACAGCAATTTTCAAGTCTTGCAACAGATTCTCAATGTGAACCTATTCCCATTCTCAGGTCTTTCTCAGCCTCTAACAGGTTTTTCTCCAGGATTGCACTCTATTTTTTTCCATCCATCTTTTAAACAACTCTGACCAGCTTTCCTCTCCCTGCTGAAGAAAAACATTCCACAGCATGATGCTGCCACCACCGTGTTTCACAGTGGTCATGTTTTTTTCAGTGTGATGTGCAGTGTTAGTTTTCTGCCATACATACTGTAGTGTTTTGCATTGAACATGCATTCTGCCTTGGTGTCATCTGGCCAGAGCACCTTCTTCCACATGATAGCTGTGTCTCCTACTTGGCTTTTTGCAAACTGAAAATGGGACATTATGACTTGCTTTCACAAATGGCTTTCTTCTTGCCATTCTTCCATAAAGGCAAGATTTGTGGAGTATAAGACTAATAGTTGTCTTGTGGACAGATTCTCCCACCTGAGCTGTACATCTCCTCCAAAGTGACCCTGGGCCTCTTGGCTGCTTCTTTAATTATTGCTTTCCTTGCTTAGGATGTCAGTTTAGGTGAATGGCCATGTCTTGGTAGGTTTGCAGCTGTGCCATACTCCTTCCATTTTTGGATGATGGATTGAACAGTGCTCCATGAGATATTCAGAGCTTGGGCTATTTTTTTTTATATCTAACCCTGCTTTACTCTTCTCCACAACTTTATCCCTGACCTGTCTGGTGTGTTCCTTGATGTTCATGATGGTTTTTGATCCCTAATGTTCTCAAACAAACCTCTAAGGCCTTCACAAAATAGCTGTAGTTATGCTGAGAATAAATTACACACAGGTGGACTCAATTTACAAATGTTGTGACTTCTGGAGGTAATTGGCCACTCAGGATTTTATTTAGGGGAATCACACTACAGGGGGCTGAATACAAATGCTCGTCACAATTTTCAGATTTATATTTTAAAATCTATCTATCTATAAAGAAAGACAAAAAAGCAGCACAAGCTGTTTCGGTCCCAAATTGTGGAACTTTCTCATACTGTTCAAGTGCAAAAAATAGAAGTTATTTAATAGACCAGAGGTCCCCAACCGCCGGTCCGCGGACCAGGACCGGGCCGTTGGGGTTTTTCAGCCGGTCCGCGGGGAGAGGGGGCCCCTCCAGCCTCCAGCAGGGCCGCCATCAGGGCATGACTGCCCTGACTCCAGTATGGGGCCCGGCCGGTAGGAGCCCCCTCGGAGCCCCCCTCTTGTGCGTCTCTCTCCTCATGGGGCCCCCGGCCGCATGCTAAGCGCCGGGTCCGGGACATCTTAGCGCTGCGCTGCTGCGGCAGCACCTTCATGATTCCCCTGACTTCCGGTCATGTGACGGCGCCGTCACATGGCCGGAAGTCAGGAGAACCTGGTGTCAGCGATTTGGACGAGCGCCAGGATTCTGCAGGGATCGCATGGGGGTAAGTATAACAAGTTTTATTTTTTTTTAAATACAATTAACTAGGAGTGGGGGGAATGGGAGATGCACATGGGGGGAGGGGAGAGATGAGAGATGCACATGGGGGAGGGGAGAGATGAGAGATCCACATGGGAGGGAGGGGAGAGATGAGAGATGCACGGGGGGGTGAGAGATGCACGGGGGGGTGAGAGATGCACGGGGGGATGAGAGATGCACGGGGGGTGGATGAGAGATGCACGGGGGGGTGAGAGATGCACGGGGGGGATGAGAGATGCACGGGGGGTGGATGAGAGATGCACGGGGGGGTGAGAGATGCACGGAGGGGGATGAGAGATGCACGGAGGGGGATGAGAGATGCACGGGGGGGATGAGAGATGCACGGGGGGGTGAGAGATGCACGGGGGGGTGAGAGATGCACGGGGGGATGAGAGATGCACGGAGGGGATGAGAGATGCACGGGGGGTGGATGAGAGATGCACGGAGGGGGATGAGAGATGCACGGAGGGGGATGAGAGATGCACGGAGGGGGATGAGAGATGCACGGGGGGTGAGAGATGCACGGAGGGGATGAGAGATGCACGGGGGGTGGATGAGAGATGCACGGAGGGGGATGAGAGATGCACGGAGGGGGATGAGAGATGCACGGGGGGATGAGAGATGCACGGAGGGGATGAGAGATGCACGGAGGGGATGAGAGATGCACGGGGGTGGATGAGAGATGCACGGAGGGGGATGAGAGATGCACGGAGGGGGATGAGAGATGCACGGAGGGGGATGAGAGATGCACGGGGGTGAGCTGCACATGGGGGGGTGAGAGATGCACATGGGGGGGTTATGTTTACATAACTTTGTTGCCTTATGAAGGGCGGGGGGGGCCCCCAAAAATTTCTTGCACAGGGGCCCACTACAGTCTGTGTCCGCCCCTGGGATGAAGTAAATGCAGCTGAACAGCAGCTGTCAGGACAGCTGCCCTGTCCTGCTGCAGGGCGTGATGGGGCCTCAGTGATGCGGCTCCTGGCACAGCACATTATGTGGGGCTCCTGGCATAGCTCCTGGCGGGGACCTGGTCTACACTATATGATAAGTATGCACTAAACTCCAAATCCCTCCATTACCCCACCCCCATATGACCAAAGCCCCGCCCACCCCACCCCCTCCTTGCTGGGCCATGGAAAAATGATCTTGCTTCAAGCCGGTCCCTGGTGCAAAAAAGGTTGGGGACCACTGTAATAGACCATATGGTGACGTTTCGGTCCCAAATTGTGGATCTTTCTCAAACTTCTATTTTTTGCACTTGAACAGTGTGCTGCCTCTATTTTTAGATTATCTATCTATCAATTTATCTATCTGTACACACACATACACATGCACATATATACAGTACAGACCAAAAGTTTGGACACACCTTCTCATTTAAAGATTTTTCTGTATTTTCATGACTATGAAAATTGTACATTCACACTGAAGGCATCAGAACTATGAATTAACACATGTGGAATTATATACTTAACAAAAAAGTGTGAAACAACTGAAAATATGTCTTATATTCTAGGTTCTTCAAAGTAGCCACCTTTTGCTTTGATGACTGCTTTGCACACTCTTGGCATTCTCTTGATGAGCTTCAAGAGATAGTCACCGGAAATGGTTTTCACGTCACAGGTGTGCCCTGTCAGGTTTAACCACTTTGCGCCAGAGCCTGTTTTTGCCTTCGTGACCGGGCCAATTTTTTCAATTCTGACCACTGTCACTTTATGAAGTAATTACTCAGGAACGCTTCAACAGATTCCCCTGATTCTGAGATTGTTTTTTCGTGACATATTTTACTTCATGATAGTGGTAAAATTTCTTCGATATCACTTGCGTTTATTTGTGAAAAAATCGGAAATTTGGCAAAAATTTTGAAAATTTAGCAATTTTTAAACTTTGAATTTTCATGCCCTTAAATCAGAGAGATATGTCACACAAAATAGTTAATAAATAACATTTCCCACATGTCTACTTTACATCAGCACAATTTTGGAACCAAAATTTTTTTTTGTTAGGACGCTATAAGGGTTAAAAGTTGACCAGCGATTTCTCATTTTTCCAACAAAATTTACAAAAACATTTTTTTAGGGACCACATCTTATTTGAAGTGACTTTGAGGGGCCTTTATGACAGAAAATACCCAAAAGTGATACCATTCTAAAAACTGCACCCCTCAAGGTGCTCAAAACCACATTCAAGAAGTTTATTAACCCTTCAGGTGTTTCACGGGAATTTTTGGAATGTGGAAGAAAACAATGAACATTTAACTTTTTTTCACAAAAATGTTACTTTAGACCCATTTTTTTTATTTTCACAAGGGTAACAGGATAAAATGGAATACACAATTTGTAGTGCAATTTCTCATGAGCGCGCTGATACCCCACATGTGAGGGAAAACCACTGTTTGGGCGCACTGCAGGGTTCGGAAGGGAAGGAGCGCCATTAGACTTTTTGAATGTAAAATTTGTTTGAATAATTAGCAAACGCCATATTGCGTTTGGAGAGCCCCTGATGTGCCTAAACAGTGGAAACCGCCCACAAGTGACCCCATTTTGAAACTAGACCCCTTAGGGAACTTATCTAGATGTGTGATGAGCACCTTGAACCCCAAGATGCTTCACAGAAGTTTATAATATTGAGCTGTAAAAATAAAATTTTCACATTTTTCCATCAAAAACGTTTTTCATCCCTTAATTTTGCATTATCATAAGGGTAATAGGATAAATTGCACCATGAAATTTGTTGTGTAATTTCTTCTGCACACGTCGATACCACATATGTGGAGGCAAACCGCTGTTTGGGCGCACGGCAGGGTTTGAAAGGGAAGGAGCGCCATTTGACTTTTTGAATGTAAAATTTGTTTGAATAATTACCAGATGCCATGTCGCATTTGGGGAGTCCCTAATGTGCCTAAACAGTGGAAACCCCCCACAAGTGCCACCATCTTGGAAACTAGACCCCTTAGGGAACTTATCTAGATGTGTGGTGAGCACCTTGCACCCCCAGGTGCTTCACAGAAGTTTATAATATTGAGCCGTAAAAATAAAATTTTCACATTTTTCCCTCAAAAAATGTTTTTCATTCCCTAATTTTGCATTATCATAAGGGTAACAGGAGAAATTGCACCATGAAATTTGTTGTGCAATTTCTCCTGAGTACGCCGATACCCCATATGTGGGGGAAAACCACTGCTTTGGTGTACAGCAGGGTTCGGAAGAGAAAGGAGCGCTATGTTGGTTGTTACATTTGAAGAGTCGCTGACATGCCGAAACAGCAGAAACCCCCACAAGTGACCCCATTTTGTAAACTACACCTCTCAAAGAATTCATCTAGGGAAGTAGTGAGTATTTTTTAATTTTTAAATTTATACCATTGGGCAGTGAAAAAAGCATAATTATATTTTTACCACAAAAAAATGTTTTACCCTCAGATTTTACATTTTCACTCAGGGCAATGGGTAAAAATGATGCCGAAATGTGTCACACAATTTCTTCTAAAAGTGGCAATACCCCATATGTGGCTGTATCGTACCGCTCAGCCATATGGCGAGATCTGGGGGGGACGGAGTGCTATTTGACAATTGGAGAACAAATTATTGTAGAATAGGCATTTGGATTTGGGAGCACAAAATTTTCTGAATTTCTTTTGGGGGGCAAGGGCCATTTTGCTTTTCCAGAGCCTTTCTGCTACCAGTAACTTGGAAGTCCCTTATATTTTTAACAGATGGCAGACCTGAGTGGGGACTAGCTTTTTTTGAGGACTGAGTTGAAGCTTTTATTGGGAACATTTTGCATAACATTTATCCGGCGCTCTAGGCTGAGCACTTACATCAGGGTTTCCATCTAAATTTCCAAGTGATGTAATTCATATGAAACCCCTGCGGGATCCATTCACTGTAATGAGGCAGCAGAGTTACTCTGGACTCCGTCTGGCCTCTGTTTAGCGGTGTCCTTTTTTTCAGAAGTGCACAAAACTGTGGCCAACCGCACTTTTATGCACGCCTAAAAAAACTGACACTGTGGGATCACAGGCCAGATGGCATCCACAGTAGCCTATATCTGCCTCATTACAGGGAATCTTCCGTCATGGGTTCCGTCTGAATCACGTATTTCAGAGATTTACACGGAAACTCTGGTGTAAGAGCTCAGCGCAGAGCGCAGGATAAATGTGAGCAGAGCCTTACTGCGATCTTTGGGAGACATAATAAACAAATCAGTAGCAGGTGAAGAATTAGTTTTATTTATGTTTTACGCCGTTCCTCGTGCAGTATAAATGATGAGATTACTTTATTCTTCGGGTCGGTGCGATTACAGAGATACCAGATTTATATCGGGTTTTTATGATTGACAGCTGTCACACACTTAGAGACACTTTTTTTTTTGCAAAATCTAGTTTTTGCATTGCCATATTTTGAGAGCTATAATTTTTCCATATTTTGGCCAACAGAGTCATGTGATGGCTTGTTTTTTACGGGACGAGTTGACATTTTTATTGGTACCATTTTTGGGTACGTGACATTTTTTGATCGCTTTCTATTCCGTTTTTTGGGAGGTAAAATTAACAAAAAACAACAATTCAGGAATTGTTTTTTGAGGTTTTTTTTTATGCCGTTCTGCGTGTGGTAAAAGTGATAAGGCAGCATTATTCTTCGGGTCAGTACGTTTACAGCTATACTACATTTACTGTATATTTTTTTTATGTTTTGGCGCTTTTACACAATAAAACAATTTTATAGAAAAAGTATTTTTTTTGCATCGCTTTATTCTGAGCGCTATAACTTTTTTATTTTTCGGCTGATGGAGCTGTATGGTGTTTTTTTTTTTTGCGGAGCAAGATGACGTTTTCAGCGGTACCATTTTTATTTCCATTTTGCTTTTTGATCGCATTTTTTTCCACTTTTTGTTTGGTGATATGATGAAAAAGCATAGTTTTTTGCTCCGTTTTTTATTTATTTTTATTACGGTGTGCACAGAAGGAGTTAATTAGTGTGACAGTTTTATAGATCGGGTTGTTTCGGACGCTGCGATACCAAATATGTGTACTTTTTTTGTTTTTGCATAAATATATGGATTTATTGGTTTAATATTTTATTTATTTATTTTTATTTATTTTGTGATTTTTTTTAACAGTTTGAAAACATTTTTTTGACTTTTTTTTACATTTTTACTTAGTCCCTGTATGGGACATTCATTTTTATTTTTCTAATCACTGATGTCATGCAATGTAATAGACATGTATTACATTACATGACATCTTTGCTTGACTGTTTCACAGTCAGTGTCTCCTGCCAGGCTTCAGCTGCAGGCTGAGCCTAGCAGGACACCATATATGGCAGATCTGGTGGCGGTCATGTGACCTCCAGCTGCCATAACAACGGAAGGTCCTGGAACCTATCAGGGGGCCGTCGGAGAGGTAAGTTGACGACCCCCTCTCCTCTCACTATCTTCTATATGCCGCGATCACTATAGATCGCGGCATATAGAAGATAGCAAAGGGTTAACATCATTGGGACCTGATCCAATCAGGTCCCGATGATGTCCTCTATCAGAGCTATCGCTCTGCACCGGAACCGCAGCACTTGCAGGACCCTGGGGGTCCTGAGCGCTGCGGGACCACCCACCATTTTTAAACGTCGGCGCTGCACAGAGCCCAGGCAGCGCCGATGTTTATCTACAGTGGGCGGTCCTGAACCGGTTAATAAGTGGGATTTCTTGCCTTATAAATGGGTTGGGACCATCAGTTGTGTTGTGCAGAAGTCTCTTGGCTACACAGCTGATAGTCCTACTGAATAGACTGTTAGAATTTGTATTATGGCAAGAAAAAAGCAGCTAAGTAAAGAAAAACGAGTGGCCATCATTACTTTAAGAAATGAAGGTCAGTCAGTCCGAAAAATTGGGAAAACTTTGAAAGTGTCCCCAAGTGCAGTTGCAAAAACCATCAAGCGCTACAAAGAAACTGGCTCACTTGAGGACTGCCCCAGGAAAGGAAGACCAAGAGTCACCTCTGCTTCTGAGGATAAGTTTATCCGAGTTACCAGCCTCAGAAATCGCAGGTTAACAGCAGCTCAGATTAGAGACCAGGTCAATGCCACATAGAGTTCTAGCAGCAGACACATCTCTTCAACAACTGTTAAGAGGAGACTTTGTGCAGCAGGCCTTCATGGTAAAAAAGCTGCTAGGAAACCACTGCTAAGGACAGGCAACAAGCAGAAGAGACTTGTTTGGGCTAAATAACACAAGGAATGGACATTAGACCAGTGGAAATCTGTGCTTTAGTCTGATGAGTCCAAATTTGAGATCTTTGGTTCCAACCACCGTGTCTTTGTGTGATGCAAAAAAGGTGAACGGATGGACTCTACATGCCTGGTTCCCACCGTAAAGCATGGAGGAGGAGGTGTGATGGTGTGGGGGTGCTTTGCTGGTGACACTGTTGGGGATTTATTTAAAATTGAAGGCATACTGAACCAGCATTACTACCACAGCATCTTGCAGTGGCATGCTATTCCATCCGGTTTGCATTTAGTTGGACCATCATTTATTTTTCAACAGGACCATGACCCCAAACACACCTCCAGGCTGTGTAAGGGCTATTTGACCAAGAAGGAGAGTGATGGGGTGCTAGTCCAGATGACCTGGCCTACTCAGTCACCAGACCTGAACCCAATCGAGATGGTTTGGGGTGAGCTGGACCGCAGAGTGAAGGCAAAAGGGCCAACTAATGCTAAGCATCTCTGGGAACTCCTTCAAGATTGTTGGAAGACCATTTCCGGTGACTACCTCTTGAAGCTCATCAAGAGAATGCCAAGAGTGTGTCGCACAAAGACACGGTGGTTGGAACCAAAGATCTCAAATTTGGACTCATCAGACCAAAGCACAGATTTACATTGGTCTAATGTCCATTCCTTGTGTTCTTTAGCCCAAACAAGTCTCTTCTGCTTGTTGCCTGTTCTTAGCAGTGGTTTCCTAGCAGCTATTTTACCATGAAGGCCTGCTGCGCAAAGTCTCCTCTTAACAGTTGTTGAAGAGATGTGTCTGGTGCTAAATCCATTTCCGGTGACTACCTCTTGAAGCTCATCAAGAGAATACCAAGAGTGTGCAAAGCAGTCATCAAAGCAAAAGGTGGCTACTTTGAATAACCTAGAATATAAGACATATTTTCAGTAGTTTCACACTTTTGTTAAGTATATATTTCCACATGTGTTAAATCATAGTTTTGATGCCTTCAGTGTGAATGTACACTTTTCATACTCATGAAAATATAGAAAAATCTTAAAATGAGAAGGTGTGTCCAAACTTTTGGTCTGTACTGTACATATACACACATACAGTTGAAACCAGAAGTTTACATACACTATTTAAAAAGACACATATGCATGTTTTTCTCAATATCTGACATGAAATCAGAATAAACCTTTCCTGTTTTAGGTCAGTTGGGATTACCATAATTTTTAATATTTGCAAAATGCCAGAATAATGAGAGAGAGAGAATGTTTTAAGTCATTTTTATTACTTACTGCAAAGTCAAAAGTTTACATACATTTCATTAGTATTTGGTACCATTGCCCTTAAACTGAATGACTTGGGTCGAACGTTTGGAATATGTTTCCACAAACTTCTCACAATAGTTGGTTGGAATTTTGGGCCCATTCCTCCTGACAAAACTGGTGTAACTGATTCAGGTTTATAGGTCGCCTTGTTTGCACCTGCCTTTTCAGCTTTTCCCATAAATTTTCAATAGAATTGAGATCAGGGCTTTGTGATGGCCACTCCAAAACATTGACTTTGCTATACTTAAGCCACTTTGTTACCATTTTGGCAGTGTGTTCTAGGTCATTGTCCATTATGAAGACCCATTTCCGCCTAAGCTTTAACTTCCTGGCTGATGCCTTGAGATGTTGCTTCAGTATTGCCACATAATCTTCTTTTCTCATGATGCCATGTATTTTGTGAAGTGCACCAGTCCCTCCTGCAGCAAATGCTGCCACCCCCGTGTTTCACAGTTAGGATGGTGTTCTTGGGCTTTCAAGCTTCGCCCTTTGTCCTCCAAATGTAATGATGGTCATTATGCCCAAAAAGTAAAATTTTAGTTTCATCAAACCACAGGACATGTCTCCAAAAATAAAGGACTTTGTTCCTGTATGCATTTGCAAACATTAATCTTTTTTTTATGTTTCTTTTGGAGTAATGGCTTCTTCCTGGCAGAGTGGCCTTTCAGCCCATGTTGATACAGTACTCGTTTCACTCTGGATATTGACACAATCTTACCAGCTTCCGCCATCATCTTCACAAGGTCTTTTGCTTTTGTCCTTGAGTTGATATGCACATGTTGGGCCAAAGCACATTCATTTCTGGGACACAGAACCTGTCTCCTTACTGAGCGGTATGATGGCTGGACATTCCCATCTTGTTTATACTTGTGTATAATTGTTTGTATAGATGAATGTGGCACCTTCAGGTATCTTGAAATTGTGCCCAAGGATGAGCCAGACTTGTGCAAGTACACAATTCTCTTCCTGATATCTTGGCTGATTTCTTTAGACTTTCCCATGATGCTACACAAAGAAGCAGTGTGTTTCAGGTGTGTATTAAAATACATCCACAGGTGTGTCTCTAATTAACTCAGATGTTGCCAAAAAAACTATCAGAAGCTTCCAAACACATGACATCATCATATGGGCAGTCCAGAATTGTTTAAAGGCATAGTAATCTTAGTGTATGTAAAATTTTGACTTTGCAGTAAGTAATGAAAATGCCTTAAAACATTCTCTCGCTCTCTTTATTCTGACATTTGGCAAATATTAAACATGATGGTAATCCTAATTGACCTAAAACGGGAAAGGTTTATTCTGATTTCATGTCAGATATTGAGAAAAAAATGCATGTGTATTTTTATACAATGTATGTGAACTTCTGGTTTCAACTGTATATGCATTTAAAAATGCTAATCTGAAAATTGTGAAAGGCTATCTGTACTGTTCAGTTGAGGTCAAACGTTTTGAGACTGGCACAAGTTTTGGCTTTCACAAGCTCTGCTGCTTCAATTTTTTTTATATCTTTTAGTCAGATGTTTCCATGGTTACTGAAGTAAGTACAATTATGAAATTGTAAGCATTTCATAAGTTTTTAATCTTATTAACAAATACATTAAGTTTATGCAAGATCTCAATATTTGCAGTTCTGAGCCTTAGTTTTCAATACTTCTTCAGTTTGCCTGGTGAATATTGCACTCTCTATATCCACTTTTGGGTCAAATCCTGGCTGATGGCAACTCATTCTTTCTTTAATTTGTGCTTGGTTTTTAATCATAATTTCTGTGTTTTTGTTTTCCACCTACTTTTTGAGGATTGACCATAGGTTATCAATGGGATTAAGATCTGGGGAGTTTCCAGGCCATGGACTCAATTTGCAATGTTGTGTTCACTGAGCCACTTATCAGACATGGTGCACCATCATGGTGTAAAAAGCATTGATCATCGCCAAATTGCTCCTGGATCATTGGGAGAAGTTGTCCTTAGAGGATATTCAATTACCATTCTTTTTTCATGGCAGTGTTCTTAGACAAAATTGTGAGTGATCCCACTCCCTTGGATGACAAGCAACAAATGAATGGTTTCAGGGTCCTTTACTGTTGGTATGACAGAGGACTCACGGTAACACACATCTTTTCTTTCTGAACAATCATTCTTCCTAATGTCCCAAACAGTCTGAAGGGGGCTTTAGTCCTCTTCAGTCCATTTCCTATTCTTATACTTATGATATTTTTCTTTGAGACAAGTGGCTTCTTTGCTGCCTTTCTTGACACCAGGCCATCCTCCAAAAGCTTTTGCCTCACTGTAGGTGCTGATGCTCCGACACCTGCCTACTGCCATTACTGCCTAAGCTCTGCACTGGTGTTTTAACCGAGCCCATAATGGAATTCTCTTTAGTAGACGATCCTGGCACTTGCTGGACTTTCTTGGTTGCCCTGAAGCCTTCTTCAGAGCAATTGAACCTCTCTCTTCTCTTTGAGACTCATGATTCAATAAATGGTTGATTTAGAGGCAATCTTACAAGCAGTAGTGTCTTTGTGTGTTAAGCTTTTTTGAGACAGAGTAATGATGTTACACATGTTTCATTGGAGGTAACCACCATGCTTAACAAAAAAAGCCAATGATTTCAGTTACCAGCCCCCTTTTAAAACAACCAGTCTGCTTTTATAATTCAGTCAGCATGACGGAGTCATATCAGCTGCCTTGTCCTCATTAAACTTTCTCTTTATCCGGAGCAAATGAGAAGATCACTGAAATGATGTTAGCAGGTCATTTTGTGGCAGGGCTGAAATTCAGGGGAAATTATGCTTTTATTATTAAGTTAATATTCTTGGCAAAGAATGAATATGGATTTTTTTGCAATATACCTGATCACTCTTCATAACAATCTAGAATTAATGTAAATTGCCATTCTAAAAACTGAAGCAGCAAATTTTGTAAAAAAAACTAAATTTGTGTCAGTCTCAAAACTTTTAGTCATGACTGTATATACCAGAACAATATGCCTATAAAGAAGAATCTTGTAGGTCTTAATATATAGCAGTGCAGACTGTGGCTCACTGTTAATGTTTCTGCTTTCCACACTTCAGGGCCTGAGTTTGAGTCCCAGCAAAGACCAATTCCAAAAAAACCCCTCAAACAATTAAAAATATTTATAAACAATTGTACTCATAACAGTCATAGGTGCAGGAAGGGGTGCTCCTTTCTTTTGTCTCTAAAAAACTTAAATTTACCTTTTTATGCAGACTTTGTCGTCCTCTTTTTCCCTCTGGGGAGCTAAAACAGAACATTTGCACTTTTGCAGGTGACATGTGAATCTGCAGGTGGAATTGAAATCCCTTTCTCATTCAGTACCATGAGCTTTTCTCTAGATAATACATCTTAATGCTCCATGAGCAAATTATTATTATCATTCAGTATAGCGTGGATCAGATTTTTAGCTGTAATTGTAAAATGACATTAGTCTTCTATATTCACAGTTTCCACTGGAATGCTTGTATTGCATTAGTCTAGCCAGCGCAGTCAATCTATCATGCATATTTCATGCATGTTAAAGACCCAGATAAATCTTTCCTGGAAGTGAATTATGATTGGGGCACAACATACGCGATTACTGCTATTATCGATTGGTTACAGTCTCCAAAGAAAATTCATTTTCTTTTTTTGTAAATGAAATTTGCTAATCGCAGTGGAACTTAGTTCAATGAATATATTTCCCAGATTTGCATACAGTCTTTGTTAAGTATTCTAAGCTCTGTATTTTTTTGTTACAGTGTGTGGCTGCGATCTGGCCCAGTCTGGTTTCTTCTTTAAAAATGGGGAGTATATCTGCACACGCGATTACCAGCAACTCTATGGCACCCGGTGTGACAGCTGCAGAGATTTCATTACAGGAGAAGTCATTTCAGCGCTTGGACGAACATACCATCCAAAATGTTTTGTATGCAGTATGTGCAGGTAAATAGAACACATTATGACATATCTATACACTTAAAAAAGTGCATTGTCCACATAGGGAACACCATGGATGATAGCAGTGCAATTGCAATTGAAATACCACTTACCACTAAAGCACCAAAAACATGAGCAAAGGTATTTATTACCCAGAAAATAAAAAACTGTATATATCGTAGACTGAATATGAGGTTGCCGATTTTACTTGAAATTAAATGAGGGAATATTTACAAAGCATTATTAGATCATCTAAGTAGTCTTAGGCCTTATGTACATGGTCTACTACAGGTAATAAGGCTCTCATAGACCTCTACTTAATTTCCATATGCCATTTTATATAGAGACATAACAATTTTTTCTAGCTATATACCATGCAGTGGGAATATACAAATAAGTCCATAATAGGGATAAAGAGAGATAAATCAGAATTTGGTGAAAGGAAGCATGGTGAAATCCTGGCTATGACTCCTAAGCCGCAGTATCTAGCCAAACTATCTGCCCAATCTTTAGAACCACCTCAGTCACTTTCTGCAGTTCTATATCCTAACTGTAAAATGGACAAGAGTGGCAATAGTAATACAGGACAGGAGCGACTGTAATGAGTGATCATGTCTTCATGATCACTCACTACTAATCTGGTACACATACAGTGGGGAAAAAAGTATTTAGTCAGCACCAATTGTGCAAGTTCTCCCACTTAAAAAGATGAGAGAGGCCTGTAATTGACATCATAGGTAGACCTCAACTATGAGAGACAAAATGAGAAAACAAATCCTGAAAATCACATTGTCTGATTTGGAAAGAATTTTTTTTCAAATTTTGGTGGAAAATAAGTATTTGGTCAATTACAAACAAGCAAGATTTCTGGCTCTCACAGACCTGTAACTTCTTCTTTAAGAGGCTCCTCTGTAGTGTTGAGCCACCCCCGTAGTGTTCGGGTTCGGTTCGGTTCGTCGAACACCGGGATGTTTGAGGAACTGTTCGTCGAACTGTTCGTCGAACACCTTAGAACACCGTCGAACACCGTTAAAACCAATGGCAGGCAAACAAAAACACATAGAAACACATAGAAAACACCTGCAAAGGTGTCCAAAAGCTGACAAACTGCTCAGAAGACACTCTCTTTAAAAAAGCCGGCTGGCAAATTCAGCAGCGGCATACACCGGTACCCGACAATTTAGACAAGAAGGAATAGAGCATCACACATAGATTAGATAGATAGAAACATGTCAGTCACACATATAAGAAGCACAGTGACAGTGTTGGTTACTGCACTTGTCATTTAGTGTAAAGGATTTATTAAAAAAAATATTAGTGTTTTCATGCACCGTCTCTTTAAAAAAGCCGGCCGGCAATTCAGCATCTGTACCCGACAATTTAGAACAGAAAGAATAGAGCTTCACACATAGATTAGATAGATAGAAACATGTCAGTCACATATATAATAAGTACAGTGATAGTGTTGCTTACTGTACTTGTCATTTAGTGTAAAGGATTTATTTAAAAAAATAATAGTGTTTTCATGCACTGTCTCTTTAAAAAAGCCGGCCGGCAATTCAGCAGCGGTACCCGACAATTTAGAACAGAAAGATAGAGCATCACACATAGATTAGATAGATAGAAACATGTCAGTCACATATATATGAAGTACAGTGATAGTGTTGGTTACTGTACTTGTCATTTAGTATTAAAATAAAGGATTTATTATTAAAAAAATTGGCGTGGGGTTCCCCTTAATTTTAGGCTCTAGCGGAGGTTAAGCAGACGGCTGGGGCAGATGTTTGAAGCCTGGGAAGGGGGTAATACCCACGGAGCTTCCCAGGCTACTAATATCAGCCCCCAGCTGAATACATAGCCTTTACTAGCTATTAAAATGGGGGACCCCCCAAAAAAAATGATGTGGGGTCCCCCCTAATTTAATAGCTAGCAAAGGCTAGGCAGACAGCTGGGGGCTGATATTAATAGCCCAGGAAGGGAGCCATGAATATTGGCCCCCTCCCAGGCTAGAAACACCAGCCGTCAGCCGCCCCAGAAATGGCGCATTCATAGGATGCGCCAATTCTGGCACTTAGCCTCGCTCTTCCACGCTGCCCTGGTGCGGTGGCAGGGGGTAATAGGGTTGGGGTTGATGTCAGCTTATAATGCCTGCTGACATCAAGCCCAGGTTAGTAATGGAGAGGCGTCTATAAGACACCCCCATTACTAACCCCATAGTCAAAGTTAAAAAAAACACAAACACCCAGAATAAAGTCCTTTAATTGAAATAAAGACACAATCCTTTATTGTTCTAAATTAAACCATACTTACCATCACGCCCATTCCAGCTGAAGCCAACGATCTCCTGCAATAAAAGAAAAATAATAAAGCAACCTCATCCTTACCTTTCCATGGTTCCCACGACAGCTTCAGCTCTGCTACATCGAGATGACAGGCTGGACCGCAGCAGAACGCTGCCATCCAGCCTGTCATCCCGCAGACACTGAGAAGCGCAGGCTTGCTTGCGCTTCTCAGCGTCTCTCTGTGACGACATCCAGATGAGCCGAGTTAATGTCCAATGAACTCGGCTCACCTCATGCACGTCACTGACAGCGTGGGAAAATTCTCCTGCACTCAGCGCTTCAGCGTGGGAGAATTCTCACACTGAAGCGCTGAGTGCAGGAGAATTCTCCCACGCTGTCAGTGACGTGCAGGAGGTGAGCTGAGTTCATTGGACATGAGCTCACCTTATGCACGTCACTGACAGCGTGGGAAAATTCTCCTGCACTCAGCGCTTCAGCGTGGGAGAATTCTCACGCTGAAGCGCTGAGTGCAGGAGAATTCTCCCACGCTGTCAGTGACGTGCAGGAGGTGAGCTGAGTTCATTGGACATGAGCTCACCTTATGCACGTCACTGACAGCGTGGGAGAATTCTCCTGCACTCACCGCTTCAGCGTGAGAATTTTCCCACGCTGTCAGTGACGTGCATGAGGTGAGCCGAGTTCATTGGACATGAACTCGGCTCATCTGGATGTCGTCACAGAGAGACGCTGAGCAGCGCAAGCAAGCCTGCGCTTCTCAGTGTCTGCGGGATGAGAGGCTGGATGGCAGCGTTCTGCTGCGGTCCAGCCTGTCATCTCGATGTAGCAGAGCTGAAGCTGTCGTGGGAACCATGGAAAGGTAAGGATGAGGTTGCTTTATTATTTTTCTTTTATTGCAGGAGATCGTTGGCTTCAGCTGGAATGGGCGTGACGGTAAGTATGGTTTAATTTAGAACAATAAAGGATTGTGTCTTTATTTCAATTAAAGGACTTTATTCTGGGTGTTTGTGTTTTTTTTAACTTTGACTATGGGGTTAGTAATGGGGGTGTCTTATAGACGCCTCTCCATTACTAACCTGGGCTTGATGTCAGCTGGCATTATAAGCTGACATCAACCCCAACCCTATTACCCCCTGCCACCGCACCAGGGCAGCGTGGAAGAGCGAGGCTAAGTGCCAGAATTGGCGCATCCTATGAATGCGCCATTTCTGGGGCGGCTGACGGCTGGTGTTTCTAGCCTGGGAGGGGGCCAAAATTCATGGCTCCCTTCCTGGGCTATTAATATCAGCCCCCAGCTGTCTGCCTAGCCTTTGCTAGCTATTAAATTAGGGGGGACCCCACGTCATTTTTTTTGGGGTGTCCCCCATTTTAATAGCTAGTAAAGGCTATGTATTCAGCTGGGGGCTGATATTAGTAGCCTGGGAAGCTCCGTGGGTATTACCCCCTTCCCAGGCTTCAAACATCTGCCCCAGCCGTCTGCTTAACCTCCGCTAGAGCCTAAAATTAAGGGGAACCCCACGCCAATTTTTTTAATAATAAATCCTTTATTTTAATACTAAATGACAAGTACAGTAACCAACACTATCACTGTACTTCATATATATGTGACTGACATGTTTCTATCTATCTAATCTATGTGTGAAGCTCTATTCTGTCTGTTATAAATTGTCGGGTACCGCTGCTGAATTGCCGGCCGGCTTTTTTAAAGAGACGGTGCATGAAAACACTATTATTTTTTTTGATAAATCCTTTACGCTAAATGACAAGTACAGTAAGCAACACTGTCACTGTACTTCGTATATATGTGGCTGACATGTTTCTATCTATCTAATCTATGTGTGAAGCTCTATTCTGTCTGTTATAAATTGTGGGGTACCGCTGCTGAATTGCCGGCCGGCTTTTTTAAAGAGACGGTGCATGAAAACACTATTATTTTTTTTTATAAATCCTTTACGCTAAATGACAAGTACAGTAAGCAGCACTTTCACTGTACTTCGTATATATGTGACTGACATGTTTATATCTATCTAATCTATGTGTGAAGCTCTATTCTTTCGGTTCTAAATTGTCGGGTACCGGTGTATGCCGCTGCTGAATTGCCGGCTTTTCATGTTTCACTGTTGGCACTGTTCCCATCGATTTGGGCAATCACTGTAATGCCACAACCACCATGGCTGTGGCATTACAGTGAGTGGCAGACAATCCCTGCATGATTGGTGCTCTAAATAGCGCCAGACATGCAGGACACGCTTTTGGTGCACGAACAGTTATCGAACATAACCTCGAACAGCCGAATTTTTTGCAAATCGTTCGGGTTCGTAGAACAACTCGAACACCGCCCAAAACAGCTCGAATTTGAGATTGGCGAACAGTTCTAGTCGAACACCGCTCATCTCTACTCCTCTGTCCTCCACTCATTACCTGTAGTACTGGCACCTGTTTGAACTTGTTATCAGTATAAAAGACACCTGTCCGCAACCTCAAACAGTCACACTCCAAACTCCACTATGGTGAAGACCAAAGAGCTGTCGAAGGACACCAGAAACAAAATTGTAGCCCTGCACCAGGCTGGGAAGACGGAATCTGCAATAGGCAAGCAGCTTGGTGTGAAGAAATCAACTGTGGGGGCAATAATTAGAAAATGGAAGACATACAAGACCACTGATAATCTCCCTCGATCTGGGGCTCCACACAAGATCTCACCCCATGGGGTCAAATTATCTCAAGAACGGTGAGCAGGAATCCCAGAACCACACGGGGGGACCTAGTGAATGACCTGCAGAGAGCTGGGATCAACGTTACACAGGCTACCATCGGTAAAACACTACGCCGCCAGGGACTCAGATCCTGCAGTACCAGACGTGTCCCCCTGCTTAAGCCATTACATGTCCGGGCCCGTCTGAAGTTTGCCAGAGAGCATTTGGATGATCCAGAAGAGTATTGGGAGAATGTCATATGAAACTAAAGTAAAACTGTTTGGTAGAAACACAACTCGTCGTGTTTGGAGGAGAAACAATGCTGAGTTGCATCCAAAGAACACCATACCTACTGTGAAGCATGGGGGTGGCAACATCATGCTTTGGGTCTGTTTCTCTGCCAAGGGACCAGGAAGACTGATCCGTTTGCATGAAAGAATGAATGGGGCCATGTGTCGTGAGATTTTGAGTGCAAACCTCCTTCAATCAGCAAGGGCATAGAAGATGAAACGTGGCTGGGTCTTTCAGCATGACAATGATCCCAAGCACACTGCCAGGGCAACGAAGGAGTGCCTTCGTAAGAAGAATTTCAAGATCCTGGAGTGGCCTAGCCAGTCTCCAGATCTAAACCCTATAGAAAACCTTTGGAGGGAGTTGAAAGTCCGTGTTACTCAGCGACAGCCCCAAAACATCACTGCTCTAGAGGAGATCTGCATGGAGGAATGGGCCAACATACCAGAAACCGCATGTGCCAACCTTGTGAAGACTTACAGAAAAGTTTGACCTCTGTCATTGCCAACAAAGGATATATAACAAAGTATTGAGATTAACTTTTGTAATTGACCAAATACTTATTTTCCACCAAAATTTGAAAAAAAATTATTTCCAAATCAGACAATGTGATTTTCAGGATTTGTTTTCTCATTTTGTCTCTCATAGTTGAGGTCTACCTATGAGGTCAATTACATGTCTCTCTCATCTTTTTAAGTGGGAGAACTTGCACAATTGGTGGCTGACTAAATATTTTTTTTCCCCACTGTAGCTAATGACCTACAGTGGACATCAGTAGAAGAGGCCCCTTGTGTAAGATCAGTATGTGGGATCCTTCTTGACTTGATTTCCAAGTTCTAATTTCAGGTTACATATGGTATCTCAACCACTGAGCTTCCCTGGTTGAAACTTGTGATGTCACTGAAGACTCAACCAAACTTGTGATGTCAAACAACTACCTGTATCTGACAGAGTTGTAATATCACAGCATTTACCTGTTTAAAACCAACTTTTGATGTCACAACAGTTTATCGAATAACCAACCAGTTTTGATATCAGAGTTATCTGATAACACACACTTGTGATGTCATATTAGCTTTACTGATACGGAGGTGAGTAGCTAGCTGATGTACAGAAATCAATGAGCTGGTGAGCTGGAGAGAGCTGACTGGCATCTTGGGCATTAACTCCTCACCCTTTAATGAAAGTACTGAGCATGCACTGGTGTTTGATCTCCTTGGCAACAAGCTGTACACTATGAATGATAAAAGCTCTAATAGCAGAAGAATGACAGTAGATAGGAAAAGAAAGTCAACTGAAAACTTGTTTATTTTCATGCTGTCTAACTAACTTTACTAATTTAATAAAATGAGAATACCCCTTTAATTAAATGTTTAAATTAATTTGTATATTCTATTCATGTTGTCTGTTAATTGAAATACTTTTATTTACAAGTAGACTTGCTCATTAATTACATTGAATTGGTGTAAGCAATCCTAGACAGGCTACACATATCTCTCCGGACTCCAAGCACTTACTTATAGTCCATGTAGACCCGCTGATCTCAGCACTTTAACAAGCGCTGATTGCATATATACAAGTCTATAAGCGCTCAATTACTTACTTGTTGGCACAGGTCAACTATTACTGGTGAGATTAAAATGATCATCAAAATGATAATTCTGTTCATGTACAGCAGCATCATGTTGTCGCAGCACATTCCGCGTTTACAAGGGGCGATGGACAATTTTCTTTGCCAGCATAAACATCTGATCACCCAACAAATGAGCATTTCGCTCATTCTTCAGGTGATCACCAGCTTGATAATTAAGAACAAGTGTTCTTATGTTCTTATGAAGATTTGCAGCTTGGATAAATGATCCATTATACAGACACACAAGTTCTCAGCCATTAAAAGTAAATAAAGATGTGTCTTACAAACCCTCGTTCACAGATTCACGGCTCATCTTAATGTGCCACTAGGCAGATACACAAGTTCTATGGTACTGAATGGAAATAATGACGTGTCAGAATTCACGACTGTATGACTACTACCATGTGGGCATGTTGATGTGAATAGGATCTATTATGAGGACTGCAGATCTGTGTTCTGCATACTGGACATTTTATTTTTTCTTTTCTAACACCCTATGCAAATGTTCCCCCTAGGCATAGGTTGCTGAATTTTTTTCCACATATCTTGCTGTTAAATAACTTGTAAAATAAATGAGATAAATCAAAACCTGTCAGATGTTATAACTGGCCATGGCACAAGATTATGATGTCTGTCACTTGCAAGATGCTGAGCTTTCTTGAGCTCTTTTGGCACTTACTGCGTGTATAACTGGCAGCTGGCTTCAAATTCATGCCAACTACTAGATAAAGATTTGAAGATGAGCTCAGAAGCTATAGATTTCTTGCACCCTATCAATATACATATAAGTATAGTAGCAAACAGATGCACATACCATCACCCTACTCACTGCTATCCAAGGACCATTAATGTCTTGGATGGAGAACTGGCATGGTGAGAAAACAAGACAGATACAAGCAGACTAGTCGTCATTGCCGCCCCTGTGCATACAGCCATCTAATATATTGTAATTTGTAGCTCAGCAGTTCACAAAGTGGTTTTCACATGACTTGGGAGCAGCAAGTTCTGAAAGACAGAATTGGGTGAGGCTGGGAATGCAGCTGTGCTCTGTCTATTTTAAGCGTCTCTGTGGAACAGCTGTGCATACATTCAACTCTCATAAAAGAAATCAAACCCCGATAACATCCATGGAACACCGTTCAGCTGTCAAGACCCCCTGGGTTGTCCTAGATACTCCAGAGAACCTGTACTAAAACATCAAAGCTTTCTGAAACCCCCTACAAGCCTCTTGCAAAACCTGGATGTTTAACTGTAAGGAGATGAAGGAAAAAAGGAGTTCTTGTCAGAATTTTTTTTTGGGGTAGAAATTTACATTAGTTTTCAATTACTGAAGTAAAGTTGTAAGTTCACAGAAAGGTTTGGCATGGCTCCTGATTTCTTACTTGTAGTGAGAACCCCATGAAGTACGTTTTTGTTATTCAAATACTTCTACTATCCTCGTATAACAAGCAGCCAGATTTTGCAGACAGACATACAGTATGTGCTACGTACTATGCAGAGACGGTATGGATCTGAACAGTATCCAACAGTATGTGTTAAAAGGGACTCTGTCAGCACAAAAAGACTGTTCAAACAAAGCACATGCACTCTGTGTACCCTTAGAATGGCCAAGCACTTCAGTGCACCTTTGCACCAGGGTTGTCAACCGTCCAGAAATTCCAGGACAGTTCGTAAAAATTGGTCACTTTTTTGCCCTGTCCATAAAAAAATTCCATCAATTTTTTTTTAAGCTGAAGAAACTTATACAGTTTTTTATGACTATAATTATCATCATTTTACAGTGAATGCAGCTGATGTCTTCATATGAGACTTATGGGCTTAAGGCATGTATCACTTATAATTCTAATGATTTTTTATGCTTTTCAAATGTGTGCGTAAAAATTATTGTCAGTCTGTGATTCTTTGATAAGCTGTCCAGAAAAAATAAAAAGTCAGGTTGGCAACCCTGCTTCCCACCCAACTGTATCATTGCCCTCCTCTTCCCTGATTGACAGCTTTGACATTAGAGGAGCCAGAGAACGGGGAAGATATATGGAAAACAAGTAGGAGGGAAGATGCCCTAAACTGCTTTGCCACTCTAAGGGTGCACCGAGCATCTATACCTGGGTGAACAGCCCTTTTATGCTGACAGACTCCCTTCAATGTACTTTGCACCATTCTTTGACCAATCATGCACACACATGAAACAGCCATTGCCTTATGGACGTTCCAACCTTAAATTGCTTTTACGTGAAGTTTACTGAATAAAATGCTAATGATCCATGTATTTCCTTTTTTTTTCTATATTGCACAATAATATCTCTGTACAGCTAGGATTGGAATGTGTAAAGCCCCCGTCTCACATAGCGAGATCACTAGCGAGATCGCTGCTGTGTCACGGTTTTGGTGACGCAACAGCGACCTCACCAGCGATGTCGCTATGTGTGACACTTTGCAACGATCAGGCCCCTGCTGTGAGGTCGCTGATCGCTGCAAAGTGTCCTGGACCATTTTTTGGTCGTTGCTCTCCCGCTGGTTAGCACACATCGCTGTGTGTGACCAGCGGGAGCAGCGGTCAGGCTGGTAACCATGATAAACATCGGGTTACTAGGGGCACACGCGCACCTAGTAACCCGTTGTTTATCATGGTTACGAGCCTGCTAAAGTGAGCGGTAACCTCCCGCTAACTGTAGCAGAGTGGTAACCATGATAAACAACAGGTTACTAGGAGCGCGTGTGCCCCTAGTAACCCGATGTTTACCATAGTTACCAGCCTGCTCCTGCTTCAGCAGGCTCGTAACCAGGAGCAGGACATCGTGGAAAGATTCTTTCCACGATGTAGCTGCTCCCCTGATCGTTGGTGAGCCTGCCTGTTTGACAGCCCACCAGCGACCACATAGCGACGCAGCAACGATCCCTGACAGGTCGTATCGTTGTTGGGATCGTTTCAGCGTCGCTAAGTGCTCTATAGGCAATGGTTAACCCTTGAGGCTGTGTTGCGTTCCTCTTCACAGTGAAGAATGGGAGTGGTGATTTGCAGAGAAATACATCATTTTTTTACTTGTTGATTGCATTGTATATTTTGCTCCATACTCCATACTCATGTAGCATACTTTGGCAGCACAATTTTAGAGATTATCACAAATAGGGCCATAATGTAAATTCCCCTATATCATTACACAAGAACACATAGAGACAATTTCATAGAAAGCCAATATAACCCTATGTTTTTGTAGTGAGCTCAGAATCTGAAATACCCAGAGGAAACCATGCATACACAAGATAACATACCAACTACACATAAATGTAGTCCTTGATCAGAATAAAGCCTAGTGTTGATTGTGTCCCTGGAGTTCCCAGGACCAGCGAGGTCCCACAGATGGACTCTATTGAATGTGGAGTTATTACATATCCTAGTAAATAATTATTTTTTAGAAAACAATAAATGCAGCAAGTTATTTCGAGATTTACAGACCACTGACTAATAGATCCACAAATCTACATGAATTTTAAGGAGCAGAATACTGACAACTGGCTGAAAACATTAGCAAGCCTGTGGCTAAAAAAAGGTCCCCATTTCTACTTTTTGACTACGGTAATTTGATTTTCAGAATTGGATGGAAACGTGAGTTTAATAAAATAGTTTTGCCCATAATTATACATGATTTCTTACTTATTACTTTGGTTATATATAAAACATTTTTGTGTTACAGGAAACCTTTTCCAATCGGAGATAAGGTGACCTTCAGGGGTAAAGACTGTGTTTGCCAGAATTGTTCCCAGTCTTTAGTAAGTGACAAGCCAATCAAGATTCATGGACCAAGTCGTGAGTATTTCACTGTCATGGGGGATATTTGTAATGGTGTAATGTGTTTGTGTAGCACCCTGAGGATTCGGCTGCTACAGGGGTATTGCACCTCAGCCAGAGGTGTGATATTCCACTCCCGGGTAAGGGTGGAGTGTGGAACTGAGCTCAGTTAGCTGCATGCACTACACACATCCCATTTCCGGGGAACAGACCGATGGTACTCCCACTAGAGAAATGTGCAGGTACGACAGTGTCTGTTCCTGGCTGGAGTGGGAGGGGGGTGGAACATCCCAGTAGTGTAGGGGCAGATAGGGGGAGCAGCCTGGGTAAAGCTAGGAGCTCATTGGGTGCTGGTCACCTGAGCTCACACATAGAGGGAGTATATAAGGTGGGCACCATCTTAGATCAGGGTCAGTCTGTGAGACGTCAGTCGGTTGTCAGTCAGCCAGTCAGACAGTCTGTCTGAGAGCCTGAGAAGCAGAGCAGAGACCCAGAGGCGCAGAGGGGACCCCAAGATCCCAAAATAAGGACAAAAGGGTGAAGGGTCGGCAACAGGGTACCGGATCCCAAGCTGGTGGAGGCTACAGCACTAATCCTCAGCCAGAGACCGGAGGTCGTGGGCAGGATCTGCCACGACCACCCACTAAATCCACCCGGAAGGCAAACCAAGAATAGGGTCAGGGAACCCAGAGACAAGGGTTTACCAACAAGAGGCCCGAGGGAGCCGGACTTAGGTGGATCCCTGGTGGGGAAGGCCGGAGAGGAGGACAAGTCAGAAAGGGAGCTCAGGACCACACTCCGGAGTTGCCTGGGAGTTGACCGAGTCCAGGACCTGGTGGACGCAGCACGGCTCGGGTGGTCACTGCTGTACACAGTGACCCGAGCAACACCAGTAAGTAAAACCCTGGAACTGCATTTTATGCCTCTGAGTCTCTTTGCTGCACCTTCACAACCACCATCTTCCACGGCTGACCCCCCTGAGGCTATACCCCTCCCGTTGGGGGTTATACTACCAAAGCTGCACACATACCAACAGCCTCAGCGGACCCTGCTGCAGCGGCGGCCTTTTGACCGCAAATCAACGGGTGGCGTAGTCGACACAAAGAACTCTAATAACATCTGTAGGACTGCCACACACTGAGCTTGACACCCTCGGCACGGACCGGGTCACAGCCACTCGGAGACTACAACCCCCATCTGATCCGGCTCCGGGTATCCCTAACAACATGGCCCAGGGGGCGCGTCAACTTTGGCGTAGTCGGCAGGATAACGTGCCCGCAACAACCGGGTACTGCGTGCCTGAAGAAAAGTTCACCGTTACCTCAAAAAGAAGTCTCCTGCCGGTTCCGGAGGGTCCCCGCCAACGGACCCCATCACAGGACGTTTCCCGCCGGTTGTCCGCCATTTGCAGCCTTTTCCCGCCATTTCCAAGGATTTCCCGCCTTGGGGGAGCGGACGCCATTATGGGCGTGCCAGAGGGTGGCAAAAGGCCACCTCCCATCGTGGGCCAGGTCGAAGAATGGCGCCAAAAGCGGAAACCGCGCCCACCAACAGAGACTGTGATGCTGGAAGTGTCCATCAGCGTGAGAGAACTGCCCCTGGAACTGACAATCACAAAGTTGCCCCGGGACCACCCTCAATGTGGGCGGAGACAGAACAAGAGAGCAAAGATGGGTGTCGCCTGGAGCAGTCTGGAGAGAGCGCACGCGGAGACAAGAAGTCTGGAGAGGAGTCCAGAGAAAGCCTACCCGGAGATGGAGGGAGAGTCAGGCAGCACCGACCCAGTGGTCAGGAGCCTGTTGCAGGTCGCCACTCCAGAAGGCCTGCTGGAGATCCTAGCACAGCTCCCCCGAGACCGGGAGTGTGCACAGACCGCGCTGGAGGGCCTCGCACGGAGGATGGCCCGGGTGCAGCGAGAGACGTTGGCGGAGTGGAGCCGAGAGATGGCCCAGCAGACCGGCACCCGTCAGCGGAGCACGCCACCTGAGACGAGGAGACAGACCGCCTCTGAGGATGGCGCAGGAGGAATGAAGGCAGGAGACGGCGCCGAGAAGGGAGCTGAACGGACGGAGGCAGGTAAAGGGGACGTCTCTACCCCGAGCCGGGAAACCGCGTGCCTGCCCCAGCTCCCCGTCGCAGAGCCCGAAATTCCCCCTGCCGTGCCCGTCGCTGCATCGTCATCGCCACCGACTAGGCCTCAACCGGAAACCGCGGCCGCGACCCCTGTGACGTCACACGCCTCGACCTCGAGCGTGGCCAAGCAGGAAATACCACCGGCCTGGTCGCAAGGCCTAGTACCCCCGGGCGCCGCTATTCCAACAGCGCCCCCACCGGCCTGGCCGCAGGGCCGAGTAACCACGGGCGCCGCCGTTCTTACGGTGCCCTTTTCCTTTAGCGTGCCCCAAGCCTGGTCGCAAGGCCTGGTCAACCCGGGCGCCGCTACCACCACAGCGCCCATAGCACCTAAAGTACCGCACCTGGGTGAGGACCTGTTCGCCCAGCATACGTGCCCGGATGGGCAGCCCTTCATATGGCCACCGGAGTTTCACCATCCCCGACTCCGGAAAGAGAGACCCCTAGATGAACCCCTGATTCCGGTTCCGAAGCCCGCAAGGAGGACCTCGCCCCCGCTGGAGGATGCACAGTTCGAGTGGGACCCCACTGGAGAAGACCTCATGGGGTTCACTCAGGAGACTCGGGCGGCCGCAGCGGAGCGTGCAGAGTGCTGCCGGCAGCAGCTCGAGGTCTTCGAGAGGGAGCGGAGAGAGAGGCGGGTCCGGGAACAGCAAGCGCAGATAAGGAGCGCGGAGCAGAAGAGCCGGACCAGGAGGAATCCCCGTGCAGCTCATGGTCCCCCTTCCACCGGGACTGTGATAAAATTCAACATGCAGCATGGGTGGGGCTTCATTAGAGACCATCATACCCCCGGCGACGTCTTTGTGACCCGCAGAGACGTAGAAAGCCATCTGCCGGAGGGACACAGAGGTCGTGACCTGTATGTAGGGGACGAGGTCACCTTCACCCGGCACAAGTGTGCCAAAGGACCCTACGCCCTCCATGTGCATCGCCTGACGGAGGAGGAGCTGCAGTGTGAGGAGGAGCAAGAGGACCCGGACGGGTCTGAAGAATCTAAAGAAGGAGCAGGAGGACGCCGTCGTTAAAGTACGGTAAAGAGACTGTACATAGTTACCGGGTAGGGTATAAGAACTGTTCTAGTTAAAATATAGTCCCCGTTGGGACCAGCAGATTGAACTGAAACCCGTGTGTCCCTATTCCCACTGACCGAGGACTGAGAGTGGTCATTCCTCCCTAATACCTGGCCGAGGACTGAGAGCGGCCATATTTCCCTTGTATATAGTTGCGCTTCCTAAAGCGCCCCCTACCGGTTTTATAGGGAACTGTTTTATTCCAAGAGAGACTGTCGCACTTTACCCGGTCACAAGTTGCACCGTGACCGGAGGAACCAGAAACAAGAATGTTATTTATATGAAAAGTTTATTGCTGATATATATATATGATGTTTTCTATGTTTATGTTTATGAAAAAAAAAAAAATTGTATGTTTTGGATGTTTATATCTTACAGCCCGAGGGCGTGCTGTGATTTACCAGGGGGGAATGTAGCACCCTGAGGATTCGGCTGCTACAGGGGTATTGCACCTCAGCCAGAGGTGTGATATTCCACTCCCGGGTAAGGGTGGAGTGTGGAACTGAGCTCAGTTAGCTGCATGCACTACACACATCCCATTTCCGGGGAACAGACCGATGGTACTCCCACTAGAGAAATGTGCAGGTACGACAGTGTCTGTTCCTGGCTGGAGTGGGAGGGGGGTGGAACATCCCAGTAGTGTAGGGGCAGATAGGGGGAGCAGCCTGGGTAAAGCTAGGAGCTCATTGGGTGCTGGTCACCTGAGCTCACACATAGAGGGAGTATATAAGGTGGGCACCATCTTAGATCAGGGTCAGTCTGTGAGACGTCAGTCGGTTGTCAGTCAGCCAGTCAGACAGTCTGTCTGAGAGCCTGAGAAGCAGAGCAGAGGAGAAGGAAGAGAGACCCAGAGGCGCAGAGGGGACCCCAAGATCCCAAAATAAGGACAAAAGGGTGAAGGGTCGGCAACAGGGTACCGGATCCCAAGCTGGTGGAGGCTACAGCACTAATCCTCAGCCAGAGACCGGAGGTCGTGGGCAGGATCTGCCACAACCACCCACTAAATCCACCCGGAAGGCAAACCAAGAATAGGGTCAGGGAACCCAGAGACAAGGGTTTACCAACAAGAGGCCCGAGGGAGCCGGACTTAGGTGGATCCCTGGTGGGGAAGGCCGGAGAGGAGGACAAGTCAGAAAGGGAGCTCAGGACCACACTCCGGAGTTGCCTGGGAGTTGACCGAGTCCAGGACCTGGTGGACGCAGCACGGCTCGGGTGGTCACTGCTGTACACAGTGACCCGAGCAACACCAGTAAGTAAAACCCTGGAACTGCATTTTATGCCTCTGAGTCTCTTTGCTGCACCTTCACAACCACCATCTTCCACGGCTGACCCCCCTGAGGCTATACCCCTCCCGTTGGGGGTTATACTACCAAAGCTGCACACATACCAACAGCCTCAGCGGACCCTGCTGCAGCGGCGGCCTTTTGACCGCAAATCAACGGGTGGCGTAGTCGACACAAAGAACTCTAATAACATCTGTAGGACTGCCACACACTGAGCTTGACACCCTGGGCACGGACCGGGTCACAGCCACTCGGAGACTACAACCCCCATCTGATCCGGCTCCGGGTATCCCTAACAACATGGCCCAGGGGGCGCGTCATTTGTATATAGGCATTTATATTGTTAGCAATCAATAATCCCTTTCTACTGTTTTGTAGTATGGTGAGCAGTCGTGGGTGTGATGTAATGCTTCGCCTAGCATAGAATCTTATAATGCCTACTTTCAGTAGCAGGATCACAATTATTAAAAGGGTTGCCCACTACATACTGTTTCATGGGTACTGCCGCTCATCTCCCATTGAAGTGAATAGGATCTGAGCTGCAGACCTGCAGCAATCTGATATTCATGACCTATTCTAAGGATAGGCCTTAGAATCTAAATTGTGGACAACCCCTTTAAACTTTATTCATCAGGACCCACAATCTTACAAGGGCTGCACAAACTGAACAACTCTCAACATATTGTGGGTTTCATTATTTCTTGTAATAGTACGAAGGTTGCAAGCAAGGGTGGACATACCATTAGTGAAAACTGTGCGGTCGCACAGGGGCCCAAGGTATAAGGGGGAACATTTCCTCCTCCAAAGCAGCAGAGGGCTTATATACTTTTGTTCCACAAGGGTCCCCTTCTGTCTGTGTCCATCTCTGGGTGCAGATTATCGGGATGAGCATGTAAACAGTTAAATGACAAAGCTCTGTAGCATCTGTATATAAACACCAAGGAAGAAAGTAGAACTACCCAAAAAATTATTTAAAAATGTTTTCATCTTTATTAAACATAATTAAAATATAGACAAAGCATATATATAAAAAAGAAAACAAGCACACGAAAAAATGCGGTATCTCAGTTATTATATGCAAAAAAATAAATTCATTATAATATGTGCGGCGCGGCGGCGCCAATGCGGCAGACACCGGCAGGCAGAGGCGGGGGGGCCTGCGGACCGCTCCCCCGGCAGCGGCGCAGGGATGCTGCTTCTTCTTTGGCCGGGTCAGCACTGCACCTGTTAACTTCCCTGTGTGCTTGTGCTGGCCCGGCCGCGTCACAGCTAGGAGACCTGTGCACGGCCGTGTCTGCTAGTGTGACGTCACACAGAGTGCGCCCTGCACTTCTGCACCGGAGAGGAGCTGGACGACGTCTGGAGCCGAGTCGGGGGATGGTGAGTGACGTGTGTGTGCGTGCATGCGTGCGTGTCACAGTGTGTCTGTGTGTGCAAGCAGATATCATTGTGTGATGTCTGTTTATATGTGTTTTTGTGTTTCAAATGTGTTTATGCGTGTATGTATATGTCTGTATATGTTTGTGTGTGCGTGACTGCGTGCGGCCTCCTCCCACTGTATCTGGGGGGCGCCGTGCGGCCTACTCCCGCTGTATCTGGGGGGCGCTATTTGGGCTCCTCCCGCTGTATCTGGGGGTTGCTGTGCGGCCTCCTCCCGCTGTATCTAGGGGGCGCCGTGCGGCCTCCTCCCGCTGTATCTGGGGGGCGCCGTGCGGTCTCCTCCCGCTGTGCATAGATGGCGCCGTGCAGCCTCCTACCGCTGTGTATAGATGGCTACGTGCGGCCTCCCACTGTGTATAGATGGCTACGTGCGTCCTCATGCTGTGTATAGATGGCTACGTGCGGCCTCCCTCTGTGTAATGATGGCTAGGGGCGGCCCACTGCTGTATATAGATGTATAGATGGCTACGTGCGGCCTCCCACTGTGTACAGATGGTTACGTGCGTCCTCATGCTGTGTATAGATGGCTACGTGCGGCCTCCCTCTGTGTAATGATGGCTAGGGGCGGCCCACTGCTGTATATAGATGGCTACGTGCGGCTTCCTGCTGTGTATAGATGGCTACGTGCGGCCTCTTGCTGTGTATAAATGGCTGCGTGCGGCCTCCCGCTATGTATAGATGGCTACAAGTGGCCTCTTGCTGTGTATAGATGGCTATGTGCGGCCCACTGCTGTATATAGATGGCTACATGCGGCTTCCCGCTGTGTATAAATGGCTGTGTGCGGCCTCCCGCTGTGTATAGATGGCTACGTGCGGCCTCCTGCTGTGTATAGGAGGATTATGTGGCAGCTCATATTGTGTGAAGGGTCTCATACTGTATATAGGGGATGTCAGCATACTTAATTGTGCTCAATATTAAGTCATACAATTAATGTAAAAAAATGATTATAATATTTTAATATTGTGCAAAATTAATTTCACGTGAACTATCCCATGATCTATCACAGGGGATCATGTGACATGTCACATGATACATCAGGTGTGTGTGTGTGTGTGCCACGCCTTCTAAACTGCCCGGGTCCCTTACTACTCTTAATCCACCCCTGAGGAGGAGAGTAAGTACTAAGCACAAAATGACTTAGGCAATCAATAAGATGTTATTTAGGGCTCATTCAGACATCAGTGATGTCTGTGTTTTTCACAGATAGCATTTGTACCTATAATATTCTATGGGGCTGTTCACATGTCTGATTTTTTCCTCTGACCAAGTGGTCCATTTAAATAAAAACAGAGACATGTCCAATTTTGATCCAAGGGTCAGATCAAAATCGGCAATGCAATTCTATGGGTCAATGAAAAAATTGGACTGCACTTGGATGACATGTGAGTGCTGTCCAATTTTCAAGTGTTATCAGAAAGGTGAAAACTATTTCTACACGTACGAGAAAAACTGATGTCACTCGGCCCACACGCTGATCACATTCTGATCAAAGTCTGATTAAAATAATTGGTCAGTTTTTCTCGTACGTGGAAGATACTGACGCCTGAATGAGCCCTTTGATGTTCACTTAACTAGACCTCTCTGTCCAGCATAAGGCTGAAGTGGACAAGTAGCAATCAGGACCATGGACAGCAGCCTCTTCACACCTAGAGAGTACCTTCAGGTTTTAGAAGTCAGTAATATGATTCTACAATTATTACATATATTACAACATGACAGATAGATAGATATATTATATTTAAAAGTCTAGTGGAAAAGGGTGAAACTTTAAGGCTAAACTTGTCTCAGACAGCAGAACCTAATGTGTAACCTGATCTGTGATGTTTGCAGGCCTGCCAGATACATGGAACTTTACATTGCCTTGTATTCGCAAAGAGAAAACCTCGAGGCATTCATCCTTGAGAATAGATTTGTTTCTGAGCGGAAGGGAGTGGAGAAACAACACTTCATATCCTTGTCGGGAAGAGTTGTGTTTCTGCAGGAGCAGCAGATCCAAGGAATGTTGCGTGAATCAACATTTAGTGCTTTGGTGAAGAATCCGTGTCAGTACCTTCTGGAAAGCTACTGAGTATTTCCATCTGGAAAACACATATTGGTTAAAATATGTAATATTACAGCTAGAATTCATGGTATCAATGCAGAGCAGTAAAAGCATTAACATGAATCATTTGTTATCATACAGCAGTGTCACTTTGCTGGGAGCAAGCAATGAATGGATAATACATCATTGTCAATGGTCTGCCAGTGCCCAAAAATACTGCATTAGGAAAGCACATTTATAAGGCTTGCAGTGATGGCTTTTCTAATGTTAATAATTAAAGCTTTCATGATAGTGTAATGCAAGGTATGGTCATTAATCAAACCTGTTCTCCATTGTGATCCTAAGAATAGGACGCTCTTGAGGGATATGTCTGCATCACGATTTTGTTTTGCCATTGAAATTGCAGATTGTGCCGGCTGTAAGGAAGAAATCAAACATGGCCAGTCACTATTGGCACTAGAAAAACAGTGGCACGTCAGCTGCTTCAAGTGTCAGACATGCGGCATCATCCTGACTGGGGAGTATATCAGCAAGTGAGTATAAATGATCAGTGTATGAAATGATAGATGCCGGGGAGCTTAGGTTTACCAACCAGCAGAGCAGGAGAGAAACCCTACCAAAAGGAATCAGTTTAATATGTGAAAAAAAAAAAAAGAATAATACGTAGGTTCAAGCGCACAGCCAGAAATTTTGATACTATAACCCATTTGTCAGGTGCTGTTTTTGCACTAAATCAATGTATGCATTCCAATATCAAATATATATTTGTCCCACTAATACCAGCCAATTATGTGCCATTATTTAACTCAGGTATCAGAATAAAGAAATGTCATCAGAACCTTACATTGGATCATCCTAAGACTTTGACCTAGTAAAATCAAGCAATAATATTTTAACATAGAAGCAGGATATTCTGGACAATTACAGTTTTTCTTCTAGTATGTTTCTTTTAATGCTTCCCAAATTGCTTCCAAAGACATTGTTGTTCCCATTTGCATAGTAGTGTACAATAAAACGTGAAACTCAGATATACAACTCATTGATACTTTACCAAAAGTAAATTAACTAAATTTAGTAATCCAGATCAAATGTCAGACATCCATGTATAAAAATAATTATCTTTCTCTCCTGAGATATACATTGCTCAAATAGTTAATAATAATCACCAAAATGGTAAAACACTTTGGAAGAGTCGAAAAAGAATAAGTTTTGTCTGCATGAAACATCTAAATTGAATCAGTAGGATCAACCCTCCTAAGCTGTCTATATGGGCATGTAGGTCATAGGAAGTTGAATAAAATGATATCTTGATATCTGCGATCTGATGTCTTATTGCAGAGAAATCCATGTTCTTCTTAATATGTAAATGAGCTGTTAACATTTATGGACCAGACATATCTGCATGAATTTGCTTCCAGTGATTATTTTAAATGAAAGTGGGTGTTACCAGTGTGAGACCTGTAGATCAGATGAGCAGACTGTCAGTCATTACATGTCTCACACTGGTAAAGCCTCTTTCATTTAAAATAAGCTTTGGAGGCAGATTCTCAGGGAGATCAGTGTCCAGCCCATAGATGTTAGCAGCTCATTTCCTTACAAGAAAAACGTGGATTTCTTCTGAATAAGACATCAGATCGCAGATAATAATAATAATAATAATATCAAGGTATCATTTTATTAATCTTCCTATGACCTACTTGCCCGTATAGACCACTTAGGAGGGTTGATCAGACTGACAGATTCCCTTTAAAAAGGTTCTCCTCCTACCTGTCAACCCCAGCTTAATCGATTCAGTACGTAAAATAAAAACAGTGGATAGTCATCTACCGCAGTAGCGCTGTTCAGGCGATATTGGTGCCGCTGTTTCTGGTGGGTGACATGACATTGTTTGGTCACATACCTGCTCAGCAAATGAGTGGCTGCTATTTGGCTGCAGCTCATCAATATTTCATCAGGGCGGACACCCACTCTGATAGATTAGTAAAGGGTGAAGTCAAACAGCTGCCACTCATTGGCTGCAGCTAGCGCCATCCAAGAACAGCAGCACTGGCATTGCAGAAACAGTGCTGCTGCAAGACGTGAGTATCCACTGTGTTTTTTTAATTAGAGTCCTGTATTGATTAAGCTGAGGTTGTCCAGTAGTGGATAACCCATTTAATTTAGATTGCCTTTTGACTGGATGGGCCCTATGCAGAAGATTCTATATACACTTACATATATGAATAGAATCTATCATCTATATATTGAACCTTCTGCATATGGCCCCATCCAATCTAAATTAAGTTTCTCAAGCAGACAAATGTGATACTTTTTATACTGTTCCAAATCGTGTACATACAGTCATGGCCGAAAGAGTTGGCACCCTTGAAATTGTTCCAGAAAATTAAGTATTTCTCCCAGAAAATTATTACAATTACATATGTTTGTACGTGTTTATTTCTTTTCTGTGTATCGGAACAACACAAAAAAAGGCACATTGGGCATAATAAAAAACCCGAAAATGGGCCGTACAAAATTATTGGCACCTTTCCAAAATTGTGGGTAAACCATTTTGTTTCAAGCATGTGACGCTCGTTCAAACTCACCTGTGGCAAGTAACAGGTGTGGGCAATATGAAAATCACACCAGAAACCAGGTAAAAAGGATAGACATTGACTCAATCTTTGCAATGTGTGTCTGTGTGTGCCACACTAAACATGAAGAACAGAAAGAGAAGAGAACTGTCTAAGAACTTGAGAACAAAAATTGTTGAAAAATATCAATAATCTCAAGGTTACAAGTTCATCACCAGAGATCTTGATGTTCCTTTGTCCACGGTGCGCAACATGATCAAGAAGTTTACAACCCATGGCATTGTAGCAAATCTCCCTGGCCATGGGCGGCAGAGAAAAATCGATGAAAGGTTGCAACACAGGATAGTCCAGATGACGAATAAGCAGCCCCAATCAAGTTCCATAGAAATTCAAGCTGTCCTGCAGGCTCGGGGTGCATCAGTGTCAGAGTGAACTATCCGTCAAAATTTGAATGAATTGAAACGCTATGGCAAGAGACCCAGAAGGATCCCATGGTTGACACAGTGACATAAAAAAGCTATACTGCAGTTTGCCTAAATGTACGTGAGTTAGCCAAAAATTATTCTGGGGAAGCGTCTTGTGGAAGATGAGACCAAGATAGAGCTTTTTGGTAAAGCACATCATGGATGGAAACAAAGTGCTGGAGAGTTCTGAAGTGGACAGCAATGGGTACGGATCTAAATCAAATTGAACCTTTCAAATGTGAGAGACCTGGAGCAGTTTGCAAGAGAAGAGTGGTCCAAAATTCCAGTTGAGAGGTGTAAGAAAATTGTTGATGGTTATAGGAATTGATTGCAATTATTTATTCTAAAAGGTGTGCAAACAAACATTAAGTTGAGGGTGCCAACAATTTGGCCCATTTTGGGGGTTTTGTGTGAAATTATGTCCGATTTTTTTTCTCAGTTTTTTTGTGTTGTTCCAAAACACAGAAAGGAAATAAACATGTGTGTAACAAAACGTGTAATTGCAATAATTTTCTGGGACAATTTCAAGGATGCCAACACTTTCGGCCGTGATTGTATATACACATATATACAGTATATGTATCATATAAAAATATTGTTTACATACAGCTACAAGGAGAACATCAATCTCTTTTTGGAGCTTCACAAATATTGCTCCCTGTCTGGGGATGTGCGTAAACGACACAATTGTGGGTGCCTTCCACCCAGATGTTGGCAGCTACATGATTCAGACATGTGATCTGACCAATCCTCGGTTGGAAATTTGCCCTATAAAAGCTATTATAACTGAAGCTTGGAGCTGTCAGACAGATTCTTCTTGTTTCAGAAAAAGACGTCAGAAATCTAGAGCACAAACAATATAATTTTCAAGTGTAAGACTGCACACAATATGGACTCAGGCTTTTATTTTCTGGCCAGAGGTACATTAAATTAAATTAAAAGTGGTGCTAAATTACAGATTATGTGACCTGGGGTACTTTCATTTGTTTACATATGTTGTTTCCTGCACTGTAGCAATCTAGGCCATGTGATGGTGCTGGGCACTGCAGTCAATTCTATAAACATAAATCAAATCTGGCACCAGATTTTTGCTGTATAATCTGAGAGCACCATGATGTAGGGGAAAAGAGCCGGATTCCATTGATATATCACGTACTAGGTTTTGCTGTTTCACTATAATCAGTGTTTTATCTGCAGGAGATTATCACTACGGGACAAACTGACTCATGCCTCCTGGTCTAACCTGACTCGCACCACTGAATAGCAGCTCTCTGTCATGATACATTGAATATACAGGAACCTGCTAATCTGTCATGTCGGCAGTGTAATACACAGCTCAACATCTGAGCTCTGCTAAATCTGCAATAGAGAAAACTGTGATTCTGTCATGACTGCTATCTAATTGCTGCACCCGATAAACTAAATGATACATAGCTGGAATCAGGTTCTTTTATTTAAATTGCATTTTTCCATAAGGTTTTACTAAAAATAGGGACAGTTTGGCTTCTGTAGCCTTTATGTAACACATGTACATAGCAGCCCACCAAATGAATTAACAGTTTAATATGTCACTGAGCTTGTTTTGTTGACAGGGTCTGTACTTCTTATTTATCTAAGCCAGAACCTAATGATGAACCTAATCTGATTCATAACTAAAATCAAAGTTGAACTTTTAATTGGTTATAAATCAGCTTAGCAGATATTTTAAGTCACAATAACTGTTAGAGACTCTGCTATCAGAATAGGCTCACTGACTGATTTCCCCGTTAGCTCATTCTACAGTTCAAAATTTCTAAGAAAAAAAATCTTACTGCAAAAATGACTTTTAGCCAAAAATATACACATTTGTGTAAACTGAATCCCTCAAAGTTGTCCATATCTTTTAAGGAATGCATTGAAAAATACATATTGAGTGACAGTGCCAGAGATATCACTGCTATAAAGATAACTGCGGTGTCAGCTCTACTAGATAGCAGAACACTGCTATAAATGTGGACGGAAAGCTTCTATTATCTGGGCTTCAGTAGTGCCCAACACTGCAATCGACTGTCATCATGCAATCACAAATTAGTGAGAAGTGTCATGTGAATAACCCAGATAAGTTTGTGACTGTAACCAAATGACTATATCTGCCCTGATAAACAAGCTCATCTTAGTATATTCTGAACTTGACTCATCTGTTTTTCCCACAATTAATGTGGCAATATAGTATCCCTTTAAAAAGGGTCACTAGCCAATACATCAAGAACATGAGGTTCCCCTGTCTGGCCCTGGTGATAAAAATAACCAAACAGCATTGCCACGCTCCTATTGTGCTGTGCAGCCTTCCTTCTGTATGTTGGGTGTATTTCAGAACACTTAGCAATACTGTCAAATGCCAAGCTCTCCTTTGGGTTCTGTGTCCCCCGTTCGCGGTTTGTAACCACCAGTCTCTAATTAGACCTTATGGAACCTTTTCTATCACATACCGCCCTCTTCTTGCCTTGCAGAGACGGCGTGCCTTACTGTGAATCCGATTACCATGCTCAGTTTGGGATCAAATGTGAAACTTGCAACAAATACATCAGCGGCAGAGTCCTGGAGGTATGGGAGTTATGACGGGCCAAAGCCGGGCCACTTAGTGCATGTGAACAGACTACAGCAACGGATCCAGACATGTAATGTGCACTTGTCCAGTGTGTGCTGGATGTAATGTTATCCTTGGACTTTGTACTATTCAGTGCGTCACATCCGTACACTTCACAATGTTTTACAGCCATCCTTGCTTTCACCGGACAGTGACAGCCCTCCAAGGCCAAAAGTTTTGTGTCCTTTATCAGTTTGTCACTTAGGGCATGTTCCCGCAGGACGGATATGCAGAGGATGTTGCAGGCAGAAAATCCACTACATATTACAGTACCAGCATTGTGTATGAGGTTTTATTAACATTTAGTCAAATTAGGCTGCAGATTTGTACTGTAGATTTCATTTTTTGCAACACATAGGGTGAAACCCAGGACAAATCCACAGCATTTAAAGAGAACCTGTCAGCACAATTTAGCAATGTAAAGTAAAAACATGGCCATAATGTCGCTGTTAAACTGATTACACTGAAGTAATCGGAGATGTGGATAACCTGCGCTAACAGTGCAGCTTATTCTCAACGCGTTTCGAAGTTCTCACTTTTTCAGGAAACCACAAAGATCTTTGAAGTTCTCCAGAAGAAGTCTGAGAACTTCAAAACGCTTTGAGAATAAACTGCGCTTTCACCTTTTACAACACATTATTTGAATTATTTCTGGACACATTACCAGCAACGTTAATATCAAACGGCGCACATGCCGCCCACACCAATGACAGTGACATGAAATTTCAAACAGGAGGTGGATCACTAAAAAATCAGTGACCTCTCATTGAAACACCGTAGGCAGGGGAAGGGTCCAGAGCAGGAGGAGAAGACCCTACCCACAGTCTCGCCCTTGTGCTGTGAAATATCATTACAAGAAAACTTCAAATGGTGATTAACAAGAACCACAGAGCGGATTCCTTCAATAAAGGTATCAATTTAATCAGTATAACAGGGCCATTTGGCCATGAATCTACATTACATTACTCAATTGTGCTGATAGATTCTTTTTAAGCAACTGCATTTTTGGCACTGCGATCTGGACATAGTCTAATGGGTAATAAGATTGTAGAAATCAATATTGTGTCTAATATGCTTGTTTTACTTACTTTTTTTTTGCCAAACTACTTTTCATGGTAAGGTAATTCTTTTCATGGTCTAACAAAGCTATGCTTATTGCAATGACCTCGGTTGTACTTCCAAAAGATGTAAAGTTCCATAATAACAGTAGCATATGCAATCAATGTCTGATCTGTGAGGGTCCAACAACTGGGACCACTATTACAGCCCATTTGTTATCTTTATGAATTGCAACTGTTCTTTTTTACAATGTAGATTTACAGTGTGAAGTTTCCTTTTTGGATATATTTTATATGTGATAACACTGAATATATATCTTATTTCTTCAGGCAGGAGGCAAGCATTATCACCCAACATGTGCCCGGTGTGTACGCTGCCAGCAGATGTTTTCAGAAGGAGAGGAAATGTACCTGACAGGTAGGACATATGGGGCATGCGGGCATGATAGTGTCCTCCTGTGAATAAGCAATCTGATTGGCTCACTAATTCAGTTGAGTGGTATGAATTGTGATGGAAACAGTCACAAAACAAGTGCTTTCCCTAGAAATAACCTTTTTGCATGTACAAAAACTTTCTCAAAGCACCACTGCAGCGTTTTTTTGTTTTTTTATTGCAGCGCTTGAGTGGCGATACTAATGTAAGGATCATGCACTTAGTATTATATTTACCATCCTCTGTCTTCTGCTCTTATCCGATCAGTCTGCAGGAGGTTGTGACCTGCCTTATCGCTCCAGTGTTAGCTGCAGCAAGCTGGAGGTCACTTTTCAATGCAAGTCTATGAGAGTCTCCTTCTGGATCTCATGGACTTGCACTGAGAGCTTGTGACTGTTACCTCTGACTGCCGGTCAGTCAGAAGTTCTGGTCAGAAGATGGTGAAGGAACGGAGCGGTGCCAGGAAGACCTGGACACAGCGGGCAGTGAGTACTAGGTGCAAGGATCCTACATTAGTAGCACCACTCCAAGGCTGCCATGAAAAAAAAGCGCTGGAGTGGTGCTTTAAGATTTTATTGTGAGGCTGTAAGAAAGTTCCATGCAAGTAGTGTGAAAGTCTGCACCAGTTGCTATTAAAGAGGTATTACAGTAAGACCAAGTTACTACTGATCCACAGGATAGGTGATATTGACTAGATCAGTGTGGCTTCAATCGCTGAGAACCCCACCGGTCACCATAACTTTGGTCCTGCCTTTGAATGGAGCTGAAGTCGAGCATTTGTTCTCTGCAGTACTGCCAAAGAAATTTCCTCCTGCACAGTACACCTTTTTGGTTATGGAAGCTGCCGATATGTTGGAACTTAAGTAAAGGTGTATTTATACGGGCATAGAATCTATGAATTGAGTGTTCGTATGTGGACATGTCAGTGATCACTTAATGAACAAGCAAAGCTCCTTGTGCTTTGGTTGATCGGATCATTTATGTTGGCATAAAAATCATTATTATCAGCAGCACATTGCCCCATGTAAACAGATGTCCTGCCGATAACATAAGGGTGCATGGGGACAGAGCGATCATATGAGACAGATCAGCCTGTCTGACTGCAACTTAAAGGGCTTGACCAATTAAAACAAGTTAACCCCTACCAACAGGATAGGTGACAACTTGCTGATTGGTGGGTGGCTCACAGCTGGGACCCTCATAGATCAGTAGATTAGGATATTTTTATCCTAGATGGGAAACTTTTATCCCCATTACAAAATGGGACGACATGTCAGACGCCCGATCCGTGCTCCATTCATTCTCTATGGGGCTGCTGGAAAAAGCCGAGCGCAGCCCATAGGTAATGAATGGAGGGTCGGTCAAGCATACGTTCTACCATTCCATTGTAGAGGGGATAAAAGTGCCACGATCTGCCGATCAATGTGGTTTCCAGTGGTCAGACACTCGCCGATCAATAAGTTGTCACTTATCCTATGGACAGGTGATAACTTGTTTTCACAGTACAACCCCTTTAAGCCACCATCCCTTAGATTTGCAACATTTATCCTTTGTATAAATCAAGATTGTAAAAAATATAACAGAATGGTTTCAAACTCAATTTGTTGCCGCTACACCTTAAATGATTGAAAAATAGATATTGATGTATTTAATAAGAGGAAATGTCCTTCATCCAGTAATATAACTGTCACTGCACAAAACGTCCAAGGACAGCTCTCTTACATCAGGAGGACAGGATTTGACCTGAGTTCATCATTACTAGCTCTCTCAGTACAGCATTACTAGCGCTCAGTGAGTACAGCATTACTAGCGCTCAGTGAGTACAGCATTGTGCAAGGTCCACCAAGTCCTGTAGTCATAATGACGACAGAGAAGCTCTATCAGGTCCCTGGTGAGCTCGCTTCTGCACTCATCACTCAGTACAGATTACAGGAGAATGGCCATTCATTATATTACATTTCACTACTATGGTTCATTGGAGGGTGTGGGGGTCTCTATACCGGGCGTCACAGATGATAACGTCACCTGCAAGCCAGGGGCAGACATATCATTGGTGCTACCTGTGCAGCCACACAGGCGCGTGTAAGGGGCCCATGTCCACCTCTAAAACAGGTGGGATTGTACATAATGATGAGCTATATGGCTGTCAAGGGCCCAGATACTGTTCTTGCACAGGGGCCCCCTTCTGTCTGTGTCCACCATTGCTGCAAGCCACAGTAAAATTGTGGGACAACTGTGGCTAGAATGTGGTCTCCATGGCTGCTAGGCCTATGGTAGGAATTTCTGTATCGTTTACTTTGACACAGTGAAATGTTACCATTTTTTTCCCAAAATAAAGGAATGGTGGAGATTCCCTGTAAAATGTATTAAAAATGTTAAATAAAATCCCTATATTTCTGAAGAAAAGGTGCGGTGTAAATATTAAAATTGTGACAGGCCATTGATATATGGCAGATAATAGCATGGGAGAGGTAAGGTTCCCTTGGCTCTTGGGTAAACCACTATAGAGCTTAGCACTGAGATCTCTAAGGCCATATTCACATGTTGAGTATTTGGTGAGTTTTTTACCTCAGTATCTGTAAGCTAAAACCAGGAGAGGAACAATCAGAGGAAAAGTATAATAGAAACACGTCACCACTTCTGTATTTATCACCCACTCCTGGTTTTGGCTTACAAATACTGATGTGAAATACTGCTGTAAAATACTTAATGTGTGAACGTGGCCTTAATTATCAGTGGGTGCCCCTGCTCCTGGACTCCATTACTGCTATCGCTCAATGTCACACTAGAAATTTGTGCACAAAGGTGCTCATTCCCTTTAACAGCAGACCGCGTGCTCCTCGATATATTTCGGATGACATCACCTCACATAATTTCCCAACCCCGGCTCACATTGGAAAAGAGATCTCTTTGGCGCCCTCTTCTGGCCTGCAGTGATTTCTTAGCTGTAGTATTATAATTGATGTATTGTGCTGCAAAGTTCAATTCCCACAACCTGAAAATTGCATTTTTTTAAATGATTAGTTATTAAAGTAAATAATTAAAAAAAAATGTATTATTTATCTTAAAAAATGACGATAATACTGCAATAACAATATAAGCTAATCTAAATATGGTTATCACATGTGTTAGAACGTTCTAGCCTGAAAGCTCCCCTGGTCTATAAATCTGCTTATCATTCTGAATTCCCCATACTCTTATGTGGGTTGATCACCTTTGGCTGCACCCCACATTTTCTCCATCTGCTGGCTGTGATGTTTGCCAGATTTCTATTAACTCCGCTTTCTTATTGTAAAGCCTGCTGCGGCACCTCTTACTATACCGTAGTTGCAGTGCACCGTATACCATCAGTGTTTTTTTAGAAATGTAAATCCCCATCTTGCCTTGAGTGCCAGAAGAACAAAGAATTCAGACAGAGCTATTATCAAGGATTCCCAAGAGAGCCTCCGTCATGCTGAAGGTGCCCTTCAAATACTGCTGTGTGTTCCCAATATCCCATTAAGTTCCAGTGATCTGTGGAAATGTGTTTTCAGTGTGTGGATCAAGGATAGCGCGGAAAGCAGCATCTGATTGCACGTTCCACTTCATCTCATTTACTGTCATCTCATTTCTTGGCTTTTCCTTTTTTTTCTCCCTTTTAATAAATTACTTCTAATTACGTGGCATTATTCCTATTAAGTAGCAATTTCTATTTTCTCTAGGCTCTGAAGTATGGCATCCAATCTGTAAGCAGGCGGCCCGTGCAGAGAAGAAGCTAAAAGTGAGTGGACTTTAAATCACCTTATAGTAATTGGTAATGTTCACTTTCCTTAAAGGGGTTTTTCCACAAACAAAAGTTCTTTTTAATCAATAGATCTTGGAATGATAATAATTTCCACAATTGGATGTGTTTAAATAAAATGTCCCTGTGCTGAGATAATCTTATACATGTGCCCTTGCTGTGTCTGTGTAATGGCTGTGTCTCACTGTGTACAGAACACGGTCTGATCATACCACACCACATCTCCTGGGCAGGTGGGGGGAGAAAAATAAGTATACAGACATTACAGCAGGGGATCGCAACTGATTCTTTCTTTTGAAGTAAAACATGTTTAAGAACAGGCAATGAAATATTTTACCTCACAAAAAGAATCATCTGCGATCTCCTGCTGTAATGTCTATATATTATTTTGCTTCTTCCCTCCCCTGCCCAGGAGCTGTGGTATGATCAGACCGTGTTCCAGCCATTACACAGTACACAGCCATTACACAGTACATAGCAGGGGCACATGTATAAGATTATCTCAGCACAGGAACATTTTATTTAAACACATCCAATTGTGGAAATTATTATTATTCCAAAATCTATTGATTAAAATCAACTTTTGTTCGTGGAAAAAACCCTTTTAGGCCCCCTTCACATGTCTATGTTTCCAGAACGTGTGGCATCTGTTTTTCTCACTGATACCACACATACCCATTATAACCTATGGTGTTTTCAGACAGTCCATGTGGATCACACGGAGACTGGTCTGTTTTTTTCCGGAGACACGGATGACAATAGCCAATACAAGTCTATGGGTCTGTGAAAACAGGTACAGCACACGGACGGCATCCGTGTGCCATCCGTGTGCTGTACATGTTTAACATTGCAAAGTATAGGAGAAGCTTTGTCATTACATTTTTTTCTTATCCATACCGGAAAAACATGAATGGCACACTAATGACACACTGATCAAAAACACTGATGACACACGGATGGCACACTGATCAAAAACACTGATGACACACTGACATCCATATACAGTACCCTAACAAGGAAAGGGAATAGGGATGGGCCAGTTGTCAGTTTTTCTTTGACAGCAATATAGGATATATATTGCTGTCAAAATTAATTGTTAGGCTAGGGCTAAACATTATCTTTGACTGAGAAACAGGTCACGTGGGTAAAGATCGCTGTATGCTGCTGCTGACGCGCCCCCTGGGCCAGCGTTGTTTGGGGGATACCCGGAGCCGGATCGGATGGGGGGTTGTAGTCTCCGAGTGGCGGTGACCCGGTCCGTGCCCAGGGTGTCAAGCTCAGTGTGTGGCAGTCCTTATAGATGTTACTAGATGTTCTTTTGTGTCGACTACGCCACCCGTTGAATTGCGGTCAATACGGCCTCCGCTGCAGCAGGGTCCGCTGAGGCTGGTGATGTGTGTGCAGCTCAGGTAGTATAACCCCCAACGGGAGGGGTATAGCCTCAGGGGGTCAGGTGTAGAGGATGGTGGTTGTGGAGGTGCAGTGAGGATGGTAATGAGACACAGAGTCGGGCTGTGCAGTTCAGGGTCTTTACTTACTGCTGTTATTCTGGTCACTCCGGCCTTGAGCGACCACCCGAGCCGTGCTGCGTCCACCAGGTCCTGGACTCGGCCAACTCCCAAGTAATTCTGGAGCGTGATCCTGAGCTCCCTTTCTGACGTGCCTCCTCTCTGGCCTTCCCCACCAGGGATCCACTTAAGTCCAGCTCCCTCGGGCCTCTTGTTGGGTAAACCTCTGTCTCTGGGTTCCCTGACCCTATACTTGGTTTGCCTTCGTAGTGGATTTAGTGGGGCGGTCGTAGCAGATCCTGCCCACGACCTACGGTCTCTGGCTGAGGATTAGTGCCCTCCACCAGCTTGGGATCCGGTACCCTTGTGCCAACTCTTCACCCTCTGGTCTAATTTTGGGATCTTGGAGTTCTCTCTTCTCCCCCTCTGGGTCCTTCTTTCTCCTCTCTCTCTCTGGGCCTTGGAGCTGGCTGAGCTTCTCTGCTCTGCTCCTCAGGTTACACTCTGACAGACTGACCAAACCTCTACAAAAGACCCTGTTCTAAGATGGTTCCCACCTTATATACTCCCTCTATGTGTGAGCTCAGGTGACCAGCACCCAATGAGCTCCTAGCACTACCCAGACTGCTCCCCCTATCTGCCCCTACACTACTGGGATGTTCCACCCCCCTCCCACTCCAGCCAGGGACAGACACTGTCGTACCTGCATATTTCTCTAGTGGGAGTACCATTGGTCTGTCCCCCGGAAATGGGATGTGTGTAGTGCATGCAGCCTACTGAGCTCAGTTCCACACTCCATCCTTACCCGGGAGTGGAATATCACACCTCTGGCTTGAGGTGTAATACCCCTGTAGCAGCCGAATCCTCAGGGTGCTACATTCCCCCCTGGTAAACCACAGCACGTCCTCGGGCTGTAAGATACAAAAACATCCAAAACATACAAATTTTTTTTTTTTTTCATAAACATAAACATATAAAACATATAAAACATCATATATATCATCAGCAATAAAACGTTTTCATAAATAACATTCCTGTAAACATTCCTGTCTCTGGTTCCTCCGGTCACGGTGCAACTTGTGACCGGGTAAAGTGCGACAGTCTCTTGAAGAAAAATGGTTTTCCCATAAAACCAGTAGGGGGCGCTTTAGGAAGCGCAACTATATACAAAGGGGATATGGCCGCTCTCAGTCCTCGGCCAGGTAATGGGAATACGGGTAACAGTTCACACTTTGTCCCAACGGGGAACATATTTTAAATAAGTAACAGTTCTTGGTACCCCGACGGGCAACTTTATACAGTCTCTCTCTACCGTACTTCAACGACGGCGTCCTCCTGCTCTTTCTTTGGATTTAGACCCGTCCGGGTCCTCCTGCTCCTCCTCACACCGCAGCTCCTCCTCCGTCAGGCGATGTACATGGAGGGCGTAGGGTCCTTTGGCACACTTGTGCCGGGTGAAGGTGACCTCGTCCCCTACATACAGGTCACGACCTCTGTGTCCCTCCGGCAGATGGCTTTCTACGTCTCTGCGGGTCACAAAGACGTCGCCGGGGGTATGATGGTCTCTAATAAAGCCCCACCCATGCTGCATGTTGAATTTTATCACAGTCCCGGTGGAAGGGGGACCATGAGCTGCACGGGGATTCCTCCTGGTCCGGCTCTTCTGCTCCGCGCTTCTTATCTGCATCTGCTGTTCCCGGACCCGCCTCTCTCTCCGCTCCTTCTCGAAGACCTCGAGCTGCTGGCGGCAGCACTCTGCAGGCTCCGCTGCGGCCGCCCGAGTCTCCTGAGTGAACCCCATGAGGTCTTCTCCGGTGGGGTCCCACTCAAACTGTGCCTCCTCCAGCGGGGGCGAGGTCCTCTTTACGGGCTTCGGAGCCGGAATCAGGGGCTCGCACATGGGCCTTGCCTTTTGGAGTTCCAGCTGAATATACTCCTGGGGCCATATGAAGGGCTGCCCATCCGGGCACGTATGCTGGGCGAATAGATCTTCACCCAGGTGCGGCACTCTAGATGTTGAGGGCGCGTTGATGGTAGCGGCGCCCGGGTTAGCCAGGCCTTGCGACCAGGCCTGGGGCACCTTAAAGGCAAAGGGCACCGTAAGAACGGCGGCGCCCTGGGTTATTCGGCCCTGCGACCAGGCCGGTGGCTCCGCGGAGGTAGGGGGCGCTGTTGGAATGGCGGCGCCCGGGTGTACTAGGCCTTGCGACCAGGCCGGTGGTATTTCCTGCTTGGCCACGCTCGAGGTCGAGGCGTGTGACGTCACAGGGGTCGCGGCCGCGGCTTCCGGTTGAGGCCTAGTCGGCGGCGGTGACGATGCAGCGACGGGCACGGCAGGGGGAACATCGGGCTCTGCGACGGGGAGCTGGGACAGGTACACGGTTTCTCGGCTCGGGGTAGAGACGTCCCCTTTACCTGCCTCCGTCCGTTCAGCTCCCTTCTCGGCGCCGTCTCCGGCCTTCAGTCCTCCTGCACCATCCTCAGAGGCGGTCTGTCTCCTCGTCTCGGGTGGCGTGCTCCGCTGTCGGGTTTCGGTCTGCTGGGCCATCTCTCGGCTCCACTCCGCCAACGTCTCTCGCTGTACCCGGGCCATCCTCCGTGCGAGGCTCTCCAGCGCAGTCTGTGCACACTCCCGGTCTCGGGGGAGCTGTGCCAGGACCTCCACTAGGCCTAGTGGGGTTGTGGCTTGTAGCAGGCTCCTGACCACTGGGTCGGTGCTGCCTGACTCTCCCTCCATCTCCGGGTAGGCTTTCTCTGGACTCCTCTCCAGACTTCTTGTCTCCGGGTGCGCTCTCTCCAGACTGCTCCAGGCGACACCCATCTTTGCTCTCTTGTTCTGTCTCCGCCCACATTTAGGGTGGTCCCGGGGCAACTTTGTGATTGTCAGTTCCAGGGGCAGTTCTCTTACGTTGATGGACACTTCCAGCATCACAGCCTCTGTTGGTGGGCGCGGTTTCCGCTTTTGGCGCCATTCTTCGACCTGGCCCACGATGGGAGGTGACCTCTTGCCACCCTCTGGCACGCCCATAATGGCGTCCGCTCTTCCAAGGCGGGAAATCTTTGGAAATGGCGGGAATCGTCTCCCAGTGGCGGGAAACTCCATGGATGGCGGGAAAAAGCTGCAAATGGCGGACAACCGGCGGGAAACGACCTGTGATGGGGTCCGTTGGCGGGGACCCTCCGGAACCGGCGGGAGACTTCTTTTTAAGGTAACGGTGAACTTTTCTTCAGGCACGCAGTACCCGGTTGTTGCGGGCACGTAATCCTGCCGACTACGCCAAAGTTGACGCGCCCCCTGGGCCAGCGTTGTTTGGGGGATACCCGGAGCCGGATCGGATGGGGGGTTGTAGTCTCCGAGTGGCGGTGACCCGGTCCGTGCCCAGGGTGTCAAGCTCAGTGTGTGGCAGTCCTTATAGATGTTACTAGATGTTCTTTTGTGTCGACTACGCCACCCGTTGAATTGCGGTCAATACGGCCGCCGCTGCAGCAGGGTCCGCTGAGGCTGGTGATGTGTGTGCAGCTCAGGTAGTATAACCCCCAACGGGAGGGGTATAGCCTCAGGGGGTCAGGTGTAGAGGATGGTGGTTGTGGAGGTGCAGTGAGGATGGTAATGAGACACAGAGTCGGGCTGTGCAGTTCAGGGTCTTTACTTACTGCTGTTATTCTGGTCACTCCGGCCTTGAGCGACCACCCGAGCCGTGCTGCGTCCACCAGGTCCTGGACTCGGCCAACTCCCAAGTAATTCTGGAGCGTGATCCTGAGCTCCCTTTCTGACGTGCCTCCTCTCTGGCCTTCCCCACCAGGGATCCACTTAAGTCCAGCTCCCTCGGGCCTCTTGTTGGGTAAACCTCTGTCTCTGGGTTCCCTGACCCTATACTTGGTTTGCCTTCGTAGTGGATTTAGTGGGGCGGTCGTAGCAGATCCTGCCCACGACCTCCGGTCTCTGGCTGAGGATTAGTGCCCTCCACCAGCTTGGGATCCGGTACCCTTGTGCCAACTCTTCACCCTCTGGTCTAATTTTGGGATCTTGGAGTTCTCTCTTCTCCCCCTCTGGGTCCTTCTTTCTCCTCTCTCTCTCTGGGCCTTGGAGCTGGCTGAGCTTCTCTGCTCTGCTCCTCAGGTTACACTCTGACAGACTGACCAAACCTCTACAAAAGACCCTGTTCTAAGATGGTTCCCACCTTATATACTCCCTCTATGTGTGAGCTCAGGTGACCAGCACCCAATGAGCTCCTAGCACTAGCCAGACTGCTCCCCCTATCTGCCCCTACACTACTGGGATGTTCCACCCCCCTCCCACTCCAGCCAGGGACAGACACTGTCGTACCTGCACATTTCTCTAGTGGGAGTACCATTGGTCTGTCCCCCGGAAATGGGATGTGTGTAGTGCATGCAGCCTACTGAGCTCAGTTCCACACTCCATCCTTACCCGGGAGTGGAATATCACACCTCTGGCTTGAGGTGTAATACCCCTGTAGCAGCCGAATCCTCAGGGTGCTACACTGCTACATCGCAGCATAATGCAGCTGATTGTGGTGTATTGTCGCCCACATGGTATTGCAAAAAGTAAGTTGCAAAAAGTCAGAATCAGTTGGTAAGTTTTCTCCTTATGGAGAGTGACATGCCAGGTCTGGCACGCCAGTATGAAGAGGCTTAAACGCCTTGCATGCTCCTCTGGGAAATTAAATATGCAAATTGTCTCTTGAGAGAGGAAGAGGACTAGAACTCTGGTACCACCTATTGGAAGCAGCAATCCTACAAGTCAATATTGAGCCTTTAAGAAGGCTTGCAATATGACTTAGGATAAAAGTCACATCAGAATCTCAATTTGCAGACACGGTGTTTTGGGGTATTGCCCATCATCAGTGCAAAGTATGAGATCTGATTTGCCTGTTGCAGTCGCAGTAGCCTGCAGGGCATAATATGACCCCATTCGCATACATTATGCAGTGATGTAGTAGCACAACATAGAGTGATCCTTTGTCGCCTGATCTGTATTGCAGCCAAAGTCGCCATATAGCTCCATCCTTATGGTTCTCAAATTCAAAAGGCCCAACAGAGTCGCAAAAAAAAATTAATTATGTGGTAAAATAAAAAAAATGGAAGAAGGCACAGACTGTTTGGTTCCAACATCATTAATGGTCGTTACTCTCATGTCATTTGTTAGGGATGACAGATAGAACAGCAAGAGTCTGCGAGGCTATCAGGCAGTTCATATGGTCAGGCTTGTGTCTCTCCAAACTGAGCAAACAGAATGGCCACAGACAGCAATTACTGCTGTGCACAATAACTGAAGAGCTGCATCTATGTCAGCATTGTCCGAAACAGGACGGAAACGCATAGTGAAACCCTATAGAAGTGTACAATGGAAACATTACCCTCTCAGCACTAATTGCTAATCTAAGCGGACTGTAGGATGAGACGACAAAACGGCTAGGGAGAAGGACAATGATGAAGGACAGTTCATTCTCCTATTTTGCTCCTGCCTGTTGTAGTTTCTCCTGCAGTTTTATTGGTCTCGGTGAAGGATACTGCAGCGTGTATGTGTACTCCCCAGATTACCTGCATGCCAGGCTTTCTCTATGCAAGCATCAGAGGGCACCTTGCTCCCTTTTGAGCAGAAAACCTCACAATCTTTGCATTGAGAATATTTTTATTTTTATCCTCCAGGGACCTGCTATTTTTTTTTGTTAAATCAGGATGTAATCACTTCTGAGCCACGTGATTAATTGTATTAATTGAGCTGTTGTCTCAAGTTCAGAAATAGGTAAAATTGTAAAGTGCTTGTAAAAACAAGCAACTTTGCAATTTATCCCTTATTAAAAATCCTCTCTGTTCTTTGTTTAATTTCACAGTGTACAGCTTGTTACCTAGATTATCTGCCACTTCTGCAGTCTCAGATTGGGCAGTTACATAGACAGAGAGCACGCTGCAGGATATATGCTCTACAGCATACATGCCAAACTCTGGCCCGTGGGCCAAATCTGGCCCGCAGTGGGGACCACCACCCCTATGTGGGGCACATTATACTTTATGGAGGACTATGTGGGGCCCATAATACTGTATGGAAAGCTATGTGGGGCCATCATACTGTTTGGAGGACTATGTGGGGCCAATTATTGTGTATGGAGGACTGTGTGGGGCCCATTATACTGTATACTGCTTGGCCCGTGACTTTGTCCAAGTTTTTCATTTTGCCCTCTGTGTGCCTGAGTTTGACATCCCTGCTCTACAGCCTGCTCGCACTCCTAGATCCAGACAGTCTTAGTGCCCATGCGTTCCACCTATCTTGTAGAGGTAAAGCTAGGAAGCAGATGTGTGATCTTGAAGATACTGTACATCTTTGCCTCATTCTTCAAACAGAAAATTGATAACATAACGCAAAGCTTTTGTCTAAAGTCCCCACAGCCCCTTTCTCATAATTACTCAACTCTCCTCCTCCAAAACCAGCTTCTCCGCCATCACAGAAGATCAACTTTCCTCTTTACTCCCCAAGTCACATCTCACCGCCTTTGAACTTGACCCAATCCCATCCCACATCATCCCAAACCTTACCGCAGTCTTCATCCCAACCCTAACCCACTTCTTTAACCTGTCACTAACAACTGGTGTCTTCCTCTCATCCTTCAAACATGCCTCGATCACACCCATCCTCAAAAAGCCCTCCCTTGACCCATCCTCTCTGTCTAGCTATTGACCCATATCACTTCTCCCCTATGCCTCAAAACTACTGGAACAACAAGTCCATCTTGAACTGTGCTCCCACCTCTCCTCCTGCTCCCTCTTTGACCGCTTACAATATGGCTTCCGTCCGCACCATTCCACTGAAAGTGCCCTGACTCAAGTCACCAACGACCTACTAACCGCCAAATCCAAGCGGCACTATTCTGTCCTCCTCCTCCTGGACCTGTCATCTGCTTTCAACACAGTGGACCATTCCCTCTTACTACAGACTCTCTCATCTCTTGGCATCACAGACTTGGCCCTATCTTGGATCTCCTCATACCTAACAGACTGGACATTCAGCATCTCCCACTCACACACCACCTCCTCATCTCGCCCCCTATCTGTCGGTGTCCCCCAAGGCTCAGTTCTAGGCCCCCTGCTCTTCTCCATCTACACCTTTGGCCTCGGACAGCTCATAGAGTCTCATGGCTTTCAGTATAACATCTATGCTGATGCCACACAGATCTACTTCTCTGGACCTGATATCACCTCCTAACTAATCAGAATCCCACATTGTCTGTCCGCATTTTTTATCTTTCTTCTCTGCTAGATTTCTAAAACTTAACATGGATAAAACCGAATTCATCATTTTTCCACCATCTCATTCAACCCCACCAACTGACCTATCCATCAAAGTCAATGGCTGCCACTCTTCCCAGTCCCGCAAGCTCTCTGCCTTGGGGTAACCCTTGACTCTGATCTCTCCTTCAAACCTCATATCCAAGCCCTTTCCACTTCCTGCTGACTCCAACTCAAAAATATTTCCCGAACCCGTACATTCCGTGATCAAGAATCTGCAAAAACCCTAATGCACGCCCTCATCATCTCCCGCTTCGACTACTGCAACCTCCTTCTCTGTGGTCTCCCTTCTAACACTCTCGCACTCCTCCAATCTATCCTAAACTCTGCTACCCGACTAATCCACTTGTCTCCCCGCTATTCCCCTGCCTCTCCCCTCTGTCAATCCCTGCACTGGCTCCCCATTGCCCAGAGACTCAAGTTCAAGACCCTAACTTTGGCATACAAAGCCATCCACAACCTGTCTCCTCCATACATTTGTGACCTAGTATCCCGGTACTTACCTGCAGGCAGTCTCCGATCCTCACAAGATCTCCTTCTTTACTCCCCTCTTTTCTCCTCTTCCCACAATTGCATACAAGATTTCTCCTGTGCATCTCCCCTACTCTGGAGCTCTCTACCCCAACACATCAGACTCTCACCTACCGCCGAAACCTTCAAAAGGAACCTGAAGACCTACCTCCGACAAGCCTACTGCCTGCAGTAACCACCGCTCCACCATGCCGCCGCACGACTAGCTTTGCCCTCTCCTACTGTATCCTCACCCATCCCTTGTAGACTATGAGCCATTGCGGGCAGGTTCCTCTTTCCTCCTGTACCAGTCGGTGACTCGTTTTTGTTCAAATTATTGTACTTGTTGTTTGCTATGTATACCCCTGTTTCACATGTAAAGTGCCATGGAATAAATGGTGCTATAATAATAGTAAATAATAATAATAAATCTTATGAACATCCCCTTTAAGGAAACTTCCTTCTTATGACCAGTTCCAAGGACACTAGAGGAGATCGGGTTGCTCAGCTCAAGTAGAGAAGAACGTCACATCTCATTTAGTTCTTCTTGTTATGTGTTTGGCATAATTGGATTCTGATCACGGCAATCAACTCTTGGCGGAAGCCGCATTAACTAAGACGTGGAGAAAATAATTTTCTGTCTTCATTTCTGAGGGACTTCAGTTTCTCACATCCTATACCACTGTTTGAGGAATAGACCAAAAACATCCCATTTTACTCTGAAGCTAGTTCTATGTAGAAAACCCAATGTTCCTGAGCTTATTATCTCCACAGCCAATGTCATTATTGTATTCATTCACAGCAGTGTCCTGCCATTAGAGGTATATTGAGAATCCTATAAGGTATATTGAGGATCCTATAAAAGAAATAGGACTGTGTACATAGTCTATAGTCACTGTATAGTGCAGTTTTGCTTTCTGTGGGAGATCTTAAATACTGTATAGGGAAAATAATGTCTTGTCTGGCAGCGGCTGAGAATTCAAGAACAAAGACATTCCTTATCAGGGGAACCAGACTGGATATTATACAGATGAGTGGTAAACATTAATGAATCATTTCAGCACACAAATCCTTACTAAATTCATAATTTTCTCATTTATATGATCGAAAAGGAAGGCTTCTAAGGATGGGTTTTATGTCAGTTTCTAGGTACAAATACACCAAGGAACAGAAGGAAGCCATTTTGATTTAATACTGAAACACTTACATTGAGAAGGCACATGAGACTGAGCTTTTAGATTGGGTTAAGCCTGGGCGTTTGTGTGGCAATTTATGCTTTACAGTAACGGGCAGGTTTGCATTGATAATAGATTGAAATTTATAAATTTACCATTTCATATTTTGACTACTTGCTCAGACTTATTATGTATTCTTTACTTGTGTTGACAGTACAGAAGAGCTTCTGAAACCTCAATTTCCCCACCAGGATCCAGCATTGGCTCGCCCAATCGGGTCATCTGTGTAAGTGACTTGCAATGACATTACCGTTATCCAGTTTGTGTAGTTGTGGCAAGTATCATGTCCTATGTATCCTGTTTATTGCACTTCATTTCAATATTAATAATGACTTTACCTGCTCCACACTATCCCGTTTGTTTTACCAGTAGAACCTGACATGTTGATACTGAGAAGATTGAGTTGGGTTAGAGTATGTGCCTATAACATCTTGTGCGTACCTGCTAAGTTTTTCAAGCAGAAGACATTTCAGGGAACACCAGCGTTTTTTTCTTGAAGCTTTTTTTCAGTCATTTTTTGTGACGTCTTTTTACTTGTACTATGAGTGGCTTCCAAGTGGAAGTTGCCTAAAGAATTTTCAGCTCACTTCTTTAACTGCTTTGAGTCTTTGGAAAACTGCAGCAGTTAAGACAAGCTCAAAAGACTGAACATTTGCACTATAAATGTATTTAAATGCATAACTGCGTTCTTTCTAGGGCTTATTTAGCCCTTACTTAGTAGGGTTATGGAGCATACTACCTGAAAAAGATGTTGTGTGCACATGACCTAATGTGGGCTGATTCCTCTTCACCGCCTCCTTCAGATAGATGACTACCTATTTGTACATTTTCATACAGTGGATACAAGAAAAATTCTACTCACCCTAGAATACAAATCCTTGCCATTCCTAATATGGGGTTACAATATAGCCCTAAAATGTCACTGTCATGAAAGGGTTTAGCAAGTAATGTTTAGACTGATCACTGTATCTTATTGAATTTTACAGCAGCACCGAAGAGGGGAGTCCTATCAATTGGTGGCTCTTCTCCAGTCAGCATTTGGGTTCATTCAGACATCAGCTATTCTTGTATGTGTTGTATCCATGGTTTTCATGGATAAAGATTATACCTAATATAGTCTATGGGGTATTCTGCAGACCAAGTGATCTGCACAGAATCACATAACCATATCCGATTTTGATCCAAGTCTCTTATCAAACTCGCCAATGCAAGTGTATGGGTCCTAGCAAAAATCAGACAGCACTCAGATACTATCGAAATGCTGTCCTTTTTTCATGGACCATTTATTATGGAAAGTTTAAGAAACTTCCATCATTTTTTTTTCTGCGAAAAACTGATGAAACTCTGACCAAACGCTGCCACACTGACCAAACGCTGATGAAGCTTGGAACGATTTTTGCATGTGAGAAAAATCACTGATGTTTGAATGAGCTCTTACTTACAGTGTTCTCATGACAATCACACGTTAAACAGGCCATGAACATGGTTATAGATATATTTGCTGTGATAGCACATGCACAGTATTGCTGATACACAGCTACCAGGCATATCTGGCACCACTTTCCTTGGTAGTGAAACTGAAGCACAGGCAGGAAAAATTCTACTTGTTTCAGTCTTGTTTGTTTTAGTTGCGATCAATTTTCGATTGACCATAGACATATTGTTGGCAGGTCCCACCAAAACCAGTGGAATCAACCAACAAAATGTATTGTCTATGGACAGGCCTGGACACTAATTGTATAGGAACATAATATATAAATTATTCTCTCTTGTAGATCTTTACATCTAACCTAAGACAAAATGTATCCCACTAAGGACACAGTCAGATGGCAGTACAAATCGGACCGAGATCGCAACGCAATCCTCGGACTGGCCGGCAGCTCTCCCTACCTGAGCGTGACAGCTTCATATATCTCAATTTAACTGTCACGCACAGGTTGGAAGGAGAGCCGCGGCCAGTCCGAGCATTGCGTTCCCATCTTGGTATATTTATACGCCCGTCTGACTGCGCTCTAAAAAGCGATGTTACATTCATTCCAATAGAAATACTTTTTCTTCATGCATGCTTCCCTAGCTTATGTGTAACGCGCATTGTTAACCCTTTCAGCCATATTTGTGAGCTGTGTTCTCCCATAAAGCATCTTCATGACTCACTGAGGAAATGGGTCATACGGTGTCGGGAGAATAATCCTCTCAGTAAATATGGGCTCTTGTCACCTGTTCTTTTTTTCTCCCTTTTCCTTCTCCTTTTCTCTCAGGCTAAAGTAAACAATGAGATTCTAAATTACAAGGACTTAGCTGCTCTCCCTAAGATTAAAGCAATCTACGCAGTGCAGCGCCCTGACCTCATTTCTTACGAGCCTTATAGCAGATACACGTCGGATGAGATGCTGGAGAGATACAGCTATGGGGAGGTACAATAACATTATGACTTAGCCTGCTGGTACAGCTCACTGCCCTATAATCCCTCCTGCACACCATTGTCAATTTCAGTGTCTTTAACGTCTCCCAGTCTTTACCTGAACTACAAAGTTTAGCATGTACTGAAGCCAAAGCTTTATTATAGAAACTCGTTGTAGTTCAAAAGGATCTGTCACCGGGTCAAAAAATGCTCAGTTTTTGGCTTATTTTATTCCCACTGGTCCCTCAAGTATTCCGCAATTTTTTTAATATTTAGCTATACGGATCAAGAGATATGGGCTTTTTTATTTAGTACAAATTTTTATGGTCTGTGTCAAGGGTGCAGCGCTCGTAGGGTAATTTTGCAGACACACCCCAGAGAATCCTGTGAACAATGCCCTCTTGGTAAAGACTATAAAAATTACCACTACATAGATAGACCTTTATTTCTGGAACTGTATGGTTAAATTAAAAAGCAGAAAAAAAAGAAATACTCAGTAGATCAGTGGTAATAAAACAAAAGCAAAAACTGCCCACTGGTAACTAGTGTTGAAACGCTCGAGTGCTCGGTACTCGAATTGAGCACGTCAGATGTGCTCGACTCGAGTAGTAAGCATAATGGAAGTGAATAGCAAACACGACCATTTTTCCGGAGGACGGAAAAATTCTCTCTCTCTCTCTGCGCCCCGCTCAGATAATTCACCTACGGGGATGCGAGCACTCAAGCACCACGTGGTACTCGGCACTGCTCGCTACTCGATCGACACCTCGATGTTTAATTGAGTATCGAGCAATGCTGAGCACGCTCGCCCATCACTGGTGGTGGCAGATCCTCCTTAAACTCAAAATGTAAAAGTACTGTGAATAAAGCCACAATGTTGTTTTCAATTATTATATTAATGTTTCATCTGCGGCCGTATTAATATTATTATCATAAAGAACACTGTGTTGAGATAAAGAGGGCCAGTTATTACTCCTTACATGTCAGTTTTGTAATACCATGAATTTTCTTATAACTCAGAGTTGTGCCATTCCTTTGTTATTCTTTCTAAATATTTAGGAAGAAATTAACAAATGGGTGTTACCATTTCTCTTGTCTAAAAGGTGTGACCCAGTCTAACCTTGGAAGCACTCAATGGACAGTGTCAGGGTGTAGGCAGAATGCGATAATAGAGAGGGATATGCGGATAAATTTGCTGGTCAACAAGATGTCCAGTGGCGATGATGGTGTTGAACAAAGAGCAGTTTTATTAACTGAGTTGAACAAACTCCTTCATCAGGAGTAAAAAACAGAATGAGGGTACAGAGTGAGTTGCTGGGGTTTAAATAATCCAAAAACTGAGGCCACGTGGCATAACACAACCCCTAGAGGTATGTACAGACAGTTTTCATTGTTCACTGGTTGTATTCAATAAAGCAAGGAGGAAACAAATGAAGGGAAAACAAGGGTAAGCAGACACACGCAACTAGTAAATCCCAGTTGTCAATTTCTTCATTAATTTTAAAGAGCAATAACAGGATTGGCACAATGAAGAGTTCTAAGAAAAGATGGTCTAGAATTGTTAGTACTTGCAGAATACAAACATTAATTCAAATAGTCAGGAAAGCTAAGAGGTCCTTTTCATAATATTGCATGGTCATATATTCTTGATTTAGAATATTTAGAATACATACTCACATACTGCAGAAAAATTATCTGAGACAGGGGTTGACTATTCATTGGGAAGACCAAATATTAAAGGGATGGTTCGAAGGCAAATGTAAATTTTATCTAAATCCCTACCTATTTGTTGCCATAATCTAAGCTATTTTCTATATAATATACTAGCTTTAAAAATTCCCTAACTACACTATATAACTATTTTCGTTTGAGAGCCCCCAGTGCATCCCGGGATACTCACACAAAGCATCAGAGTAGGGGGCAGAGGCTGCGGTCACTGTCAGGGTATGTGCCCATGATGCAGATTTGAAGCAGAAATTTCCTGAGCAATTCTGCATCTCCTTGGCAGAAAAAACGCATGCAGATTTTACATGCGTTTTTTCAGCGTTTTTACATGCGTTTATGCATGCTTTTTTTTTTCAAGCGTTTTTCCAAGTGATTTTGAGCATCACTTGGAAAAGGGCTTGACATGTAGGTCACACAATATAAATCCATGCAACTGGCATGGATTTATATTGTGTGACCAACTTAGAGGCAATTTCTACTATCAAATGCTGCATCTAAAGTAAAAAATAGAATTAAAAAGTAAAAAGAAATAAAAAACCTTATATTCATCTCTCCGGTCTCCTCCCGGCCACGTCCTCTCTCCTCAGCGTCTCGCGGTGTACTGGCAGGACCTGCTGTGACGTCATTTAGTCAGCTGATGACTGATGATACACCACGGGACGCCGAGGATAGAGGACTTGGCCAGGAGGAGACCGGGGGCCGCCGGAGAGGTGAGTATGAATAATTTTTTTTATTTTTTACTTTATAATTCTCTTTTTTAAATTGCAGGTGTGATGGTACCCGGGTTAGAGGAAAGTCTCCTCTTCTCTAGACCCGGGTACCATCTGCGCATTGAACCACATAACATCCGCATGTATACATGCGGATATTATGCGGTTCAATGCAAGTCAAATTGGTTGTGCTGCGGATTTTTCCACAATGATAATCCGCACAGCACATGTGGATTATCATTGGGATACATCCCAGACCTCTTAACAAGCGATTTTAATGCATTTCCGCGGCAGAGATGCCACGGCGAAAACGCATTAAATCCGCATTGTGGACACTCAGCCTCACAGTTTCTGCACAGTGAAAGGACAGAGCAGTCACAAGCCCAGCTGCTGAAACGAGCGTCACTGATGACACTTCGTTAGAGGGAGGGGGCAGAAGATGTGACAGTGACCGCAGCCTTTGCCCCCGGCTCTGATGATGCTTCGTTTCAGGTAAGGGGCAGGTGCTGTGACAGTGACCGCAGCCTCTGCCAACTGCTCTGATGATGCTTCATTTCAGGTAAGGGGCAGGTGCTGTGACAGTGACCGCAGCCTTTGCCCCCTGCTCTGATGATGCTTCGTTTCAGGTAAGGGGCAGGTGCTGTGACAGTGACCGCAGCCTCTGCCCCCTGCTCTGATGATGCTTCGTTTCAGGTAAAGGGCAGGTGCTGTGACAGTGACCACAGCCTCTGCCCCCTGCTCTGATGATGTTTCATTTCAGGTAAGGGGCAGGTGCTGTGACAGTGACCACAGCCTCTGCCCCCTGCTCTGATGATGCTTCGTTTCAGGTAAGGGGCAGGTGCTGTGACAGTGATCGCAGCCTCTGCCCCCTGCTCTGATGATGCTTCGTTTCAGGTAAGGGGCAGGTGCTGTGACAGTGATCGCAGCTTCTGCCCCCTGCTCTGATGATGCTTCGTTTCAGGTAAGGGGCAGGTGCTGTGACAGTGACCACAGCCTCTGCCCCCTGCTCTGATGATGCTTCGTTTCAGGTAAGGGGCAGGTGTTGTGACAGTGACCGCAGCCTCTGCCCCTTGCTCTGATGATGCTTCGTTTCAGGTAAGGGGCAGAAGCTGTGACAGTGACCGCAGCCTCTGCCCCCTGCTCTGATAATGCTTCGTTTCAGGTAAGGGGCAGGTGCTGTGACAGTGACCGCAGCCTCTGCCCCCTGCTCTGATGATGCTTCGTTTCAGGTAAGGGGCAGGTGCTGTGACAGTGACCACAGCCTCTGCCCCCTGCTCTGATGATGCTTCGTTTCAGGTAAGGGGCAGGTGCTGTGACAGTGACCACAGCCTCTGCCCCCTGCTCTGATGATGCTTCGTTTCAGGTAAGGGGCAGGTGCTGTGACAGTGACCGCAGCCTCTGCCCCTTGCTCTGATGATGCTTCATTTCAGGTAAGGGGCAGAAGCTGTGACAGTGACCGCAGCCTCTGCCCCCTGCTCTGATGATGCTTCGTTTCAGGTAAGGGGCATGTGCTGTGACAGTGACCGCAGCCTCTGCCCCCTGCTCTGATGATGTTTCATTTCAGGTAAGGGGCAGGTGCTGTGACAGTGACCGCAGCCTCTGCCCCTTGCTCTGATGATGCTTCGTTTCAGGTAAGGGGCAGGTGCTGTGACAGTGACCGCAGCCTCTGCCCCCTGCTCTGATGATGCTTCATTTCAGGTAAGGGGCAGGTGCTGTGACAGTGACCGCAGCCTCTGCCCCCTGCTCTGATGATGCTTCGTTTCAGGTAAGGGGCAGGTGCTGTGACCGTGACCACAGCCTCTGCCCCCTGCTCTGATGATGCTTTGTTTGAGTGTCCCAGGATGCACTGGGATTCTCAAACGATCAGAAACTTAAAAAAAATAAGCACACAGTTATATAGTGTAATTAGGGAACAGTAGGGAATTTTTAAAGCTGGTATATTAGAAAATAGCTTAGATTATGGCATCAAATAGATAGGCATTTAGAATGAAATTTACTTTCATCTTCGGACCACCCCTTTAAGGTCTATTTCCCTTCATCGTATCCGCATTCATCTATGTCTTTAACAAGCTGACACTCTCTTATTCGTACTTTCCAAAGGATATCTATGAAGGAATGGATCTTCGTCAGAGAAGGTCATCAAGCCCAGGATATATTGATTCTCCTCTGTATAGCCATCGAGACATCTCTCTTACCATGCCACGTTCTCCCCAGCATTACTACATGTCAGGTAAGCATTCCCTCTCTACATATTGTATCCTCATCTACTGCTAAACTATTTGTTTTAGATTC